>NC_086326.1:83284720-83884720 GCF_036172605.1 Pelobates fuscus | reverse complement strand
CCTATCTTGACTCGTGTCTCTGACAGCCTCCCTGCGATTTCCAATTAGATGGCTGCTCACTTCCTTAAACTCAACCTATCCAAAACAGAATTTCTGGTCATTCCTCCCTCAAATGTTGCTACTCCCGTGTCTGTCTCCCTCCAAGTCAACGGCGCCACCATCAGCTCTACCATGCAGGCTCGCTGCCTAGGTGTTCTCTTTAAATCTGACCGCTCCTTCACCCCTCATGTCTAGTCGATCGCCAAATCCTGCTGCTTCCATCTCAAAAACACAGCTCACATCCGCCTCCTATTTAATACCAGACACGGTCCATGCCGTTGTTCTTTCTCGCCTTGACTACTGCAATCCCCTTCTCAGTGGTCTTACGTGTTCCCAGATTGCACCGCTGCTACCTATAATGAATGCAGCAGCGAGGCTTATTTTCCTCTCTGCCAGCACCTCCCAATCCCACCCCCCACCCCCCCCTCTGTCAGTCCCTACATTGGCTTCCAGTTAGATATAGGGCTCAATTTAAAATTCTGGTGCTTGCTTAAAAGTCCCTACATAATGCTGCTCCAACCTACCTATCCTCCCTAATACACAAATATGTCCCGTTAGGGCCCCTGCTGAAGACCTACGTCTATCCTTTGTCCGTACTCCCACACCTGATGCTTGCCTCCAAGACCTCTCCAGGGCTGCACCTTTTCTGTGGAACTCCCTTCCCTTCTCCGTTAGACTTTCACCCAGTCTCTTCTCCTTCAAAAAATCTTTGAAAACACACTTCGTAAGGAAAGCGTATAATTTAAACTGTTAGCGGGTTTTCATCTCCCTCCCGCCCCATGACTCCTCTCCTGCAACTGTCAAAAATAACCTACTAAGTTCTCAGTGATTACTTTTCTAGCAACCTATTTCATTACCCCTACTTATACCCTTTGTGTCACTATACCCCACTCCCCCTAGCATGTAAGCTCATTGAGCAGGGCCCTCCTCCCCTCTGTTCCTGTGCATCCATTTGTCTGGTTACAATTACGTGTCTGTTAGTCCACCCATTGCGCTATGGAAATTGCTGGCGCTATATAAATAATATAATAATAATAATATATTCCCTCGGTATACCTTAATGTTTGTACTGCCTCCACCTGTGTTATCTGCTGTACACTCAAGTAAGACGCTTCATTGATACCAACGATATTGTATTATTTCTGATGTGTACCCACTTCCCTTTCTTCATTCTGTAATCCCTGTTTTTGCTTAACCAAATATTGAAAACATCTAAATAAAGATTTTTTTTTTTTTTTAAATGTCACAATCACCACCATATTGAATTAATATGAAACTCTCTCTCTACTCTTTTCACTGATGGGCTTCTAAACTTTTCTTTGCAGATAAAAACTGCCAAAAATGTTAAAGAAATGCAGCTACTCCAATTAAGGAGTCTTCAGTACTTGGAGCGATACATCTACTTGATACTATTTAATGCCTATCTCCACTTGGAGAAGAAAGAGACTTGGCAAAGGCCTTTCAGTGCTTGGATGTATGAGGTGAGTGAACATTTATTTTATTGCTACCAAGAAAATAATGGCATATTGTGAGCAAAATCACTTAAATAGTCTTGAGTAAGCAAACAGATTTCCATAAACTGCAGCTGGAATTTTCTCTTGTATTCATGGTTGCGAAGAATAAAAGTACATCTTGAAATAATTTTCCAAGAATTAATTTTTTTTAATGTAGATGTAAATACAGTCTAAACACCATAAACACTGTATCTCCCCGGCACCCATAATCTCTCTTGGTGCCCTGATCCAAATACTACACTTCTGCGAGCACATAATGATTTGATAACAAATATATAGATGGAGCCTACAGATTCATAGTATCATAAACATGACAAAAGCTATAGTTTTTATGGTGCTTAATGGGCCCTTTCGTTACAAAATGGCAAAAAATGACAAAAACAAACAAACAAACTGCTGACAGTTTTCATAATACTCCTATGCAGACAGTGGCAGAGGGAATGGGGAAATGGTTCTAGTGCTTTTATAGTAGAACCTTGAATCAAATACAGCAATATTTGAGGAACAAATGTAGATCAGTAAAGCTTAAAACAATTGGCTACAAATGTTGATAGTGTAACGTCACCTATGGCTAAATAATCCCATAAGGCCAGTGTCTATAAAGATCACACAGAACAAGGGTGGCATTGATCCATTGTAAACTTGAAAATAGGTGGAAATTCCAACACTTATAAATGATAATTTACAGGCTCACTGATAAGATACAAATCCATTAAACAGGACACTCATAGCTTAAAGTAACACTATGGTCACCAGAACTACTACAGCTTAATGTATTTGTTCTGGTGAGTATAATAGCTCCCTTCAGGCATTTTCATGTAAGCACTGCCTTTTCAGATTCAATGCATCTCTATGAGGAGGTGCTGATTGGCCAAAACTGTGTTTGACCCTGCCCCCTTGCCAGTTTTAGCCAATTCAATGCTTTCCCTATGGGATTGGCTAAAAATTGGCAAAATTTTGAGGATGTCACCAAGGGGGCGGGGCCAGCGCCGGCAGACACATGGAGAGCTGAAAATAAGGTAAGTTTTAACCCATTTTGAGAGGGCGGGGGTGGGGGGCAAGCCACAGCACCTAAATGGTGGGTTTTCACTATAGGGTCAGGAATACATGTTTGTGTAGAGCACACTAAAAATGTATGAAAGACCACACACATGCAAATTACCATCAAATAGGATAAAACCTCAAGAAACAACAAATCATAGTGAAATCTGTATACAATACTTTAAATGGAATGATCCGAGCTCCTGAACACTGTGTGCTCTGTGTGTGGTCCCTCCGTGGGATACAATGACTGCTCTTGGGGTTCCCCACTTGTAGGGGATATATCTATTTTGCAGGAGCTGTAGGCTTGGTTTTAACTCCTTTCTCTATGCCATGGTAGCCCTGGTCAGGTCCGAGAAGATGGATAATGTTGATCCCTCAAAGTGTAAAGGGGTCTTTCCCCGGATCCCTGCCATGGTCAGAGCTTTGTGTTGGAGTGATTGGAATCGGATTATGAGAACCATGGATGCGGTCGCAGGGGCTTTGGTAGGTTTTGGCAGCCTAAACCTTCCGTCTAGCTGTACTGTCTTCGCTTGCTTAGGTGGCAGGACAGTGTTCAAAAGACGCCTGATGTAGTGTGGCGCCTCTATCGCCCCCCCTGAGTCGGGTATGCCCCTGACCTTTAGGTTGTACCTCCTGCATTGGTCTTCCATAGCGTCCATTCTGTCTGAGGAGGATTTTTGGTGGTGCTGGAGATCGGCCACTTGTTGTTCTACAGCCGTTAGCCGTGTGTTTTGGGTGCCGGAGATATCTTCCAGCCTCTTGATTTTGGCAGTTGCTGTGTCTATAGCAGTTTTGTAATATGCCATGTCTGTCGCTATATTTTTGCGTAGCTCGCTCAGCATTTGTTGAAGCAAGTCCGCTGTCACCGGTTCCCCCGGTTTGGATGTGGCTTTGGTGGGAGCTGATGCTGTGTTGGCAGTTGTTCCCATATCCAGGTCAGCAGTAAAGTCGTCCGAGGAGTATGAGTACAAGTCATCTGCCGTCGCCATCTTGTCCCATGCGGCCTTAGTTGTGCCGCGGAGCAAGTCTCCGATGTCTCGGCTCGTGGGGGCTTTATCTGCCCTCGGCTTCTTAGTTTTTTTGCCCATGGTGTACCAGGAAGCCTCTGGTGAGTGGGTCGTTCATTTAGGGGTTCTTATCTGCCTTGTAAGCGTCAGTTTTTCAGGTTGAGATATGGAGCTCAGGGTTATGCGACCGACCTGATCCCCAGTTGGCTCCGACCCCCCGGGCTCAGACTTTAAGCGCCTCGGGATATATAGAGTTGGTTGCTGAGATCACGTACTAGAATCGGGTACTGGAATATTCCACTGGATACTAAAATCTGCAAGAAAACAAGCAGAGGAAAGAGACTACTGCTATAAGGGAACACTCTGAAACAAAACAGGATAAATGGCAAAGGACTTTTCACACGTTTCAGAGTGTTCCCTGCTAACAGTGGTCTCTTTCCTCTGCTCGTTTTCTTGCAGATTTTAGTATCCAGTGGAATATTCCAGTACCCGATTCCAGTACTTGATCTCAGCAACCAACTACATAAGGCGCTTAAGGTCTGAGCCCACTACAAACGGCTCAGTGCCACGTGAGTGGGACCAATTTGTTTTAATCTGTTTTAAAGTATTGTATACAGATTTCACTATGATTTGTTGGTTTTATCCTATTTGATGGTAATTTGCATGCGTGTGGTATTTCTTACTTACCACCAATGCAGTATAATAATGTATAAATGTAAGTATTTTTGTTTCACATAATTTGGCGTTTACCAGCACAAGGAATGTTAATTGAAAACCTGATTGCAAATAATTTACGCCTAAAAAGAATGCAGAATTGGGATCATAGTTGAATATTTGTTTTCAGTAATTTTTTTATTTTTTTTTGTCTAAATTTGTCTTTGATTTTCACTTCTCTACCTTTTCTAGTTTATGAAGCTCAGGCTAACCTCAATCTAGGCCCTGGGGACCTTTGATGGGCAAAATACATGCATTAAAGGGATCTATAGTGCCAGGAAAACAAAGTTTTTGTCCTTTGTTGCTGGGTCAGGCTCCACCCACGATCCTCCCCCGCGAACGTCAGCCGCACGCGCGCATTAAATGCTTTTCAATGGGGACTGTAACGGACCGTTTCAGCATATGAGGGGTTAAAATCCGTTTAGGCGATAATCCCCTTTTCTCAGAAAGGCACAGCTACTGCAGAACATCAGAACTCACGAACTGGATATAGGTGAATAAGGTAGCACTCCAGCTGGAACCTCACAAATAGCTGCTAGCAGATGAATAGGAAAAGCAGACATCAGCTTACACTCCTAGCAGTCAAATCTCCAACAGCATACAGTGAATCCCCCCAAGAACGAGACAAGGCTCCGTGTTGAAGGTCAAGCAGTGGTCTGAGGTGCTGGGCACCCAGCCTGGTTTTTATTACATGAGTACACATACAGGCCACACCCAGGGGGAGGCATAAAATAACCAATAACATAGATGTTACCTCCCACACATCCCCTCCCCTTAGTGTGACACATAATCCCATTATGTGTACAGTTCAAAATATACTTTTACACAACTTTCATAACTTTAAAACCATACATCACATTCACATAAAAATACATATCCACAATCAATCCATTCAGGGGAACAACATATTAAAAAATGGCATGAATCAGACCAGGGGTTCAAAAGTTAGTAAAAATATCTTTTATTCCCCCTGGCTCAAACAGTAAAAGTAAAACATCCCCACAATGCATCCTGGCTTCCTCCCTTCTGCCCTGGAGATAATTGGAGAAGAAATCTAATTATCCAGGACTAGAGGCAGACTCCATTAACCACATGGTTGCAAAACAACATAAAACTCTTTAAAATACATAAAGTCACTTTTTATACATTAAACACAGACATTTAACATATCCCCAGATAGCTCAGGTCTGCGTGCACATTATTAGGTGAATGACACGCAGACCACACAAATACAGTTTAATTGCCATGGAGCCAAAGTCTTTCCCATAGTCTTTCATTATATGAATAGGCTCCATGGCATAGCTATCTGGGGGGTATCACTGCTCACACAGGGCAAGTACCGAATGGCCCCACTGTATTTAAAGGGCCAGAATGAGTGACATGCACTCTGTTAGGGCCGAATACTGTTTGTAAAGGGCCCAATCTCCCAGGGCCATAGTCCAAAGGCAGCAGGCGGGCAATCAGGCTTCTCCAGTTCTCAGTGGCGAGGTTGGTTTCGTCACAGGGACAATCTTAAAATCTGACACTGGAGGTCCTCATGCGGACCAAAAGTCTGTTTGGATTCTCGATGCCCTCTAATGAGGGCAGACTTAGAGCTGAAATGTAAACATTGCAGTTCTCTGCAGTTTGCACTAGGTGCAAAAGGAAACACAACACCCAGACCACTTCAATGAGCTAAAGTGGTCTGGGTGCCTACAGTGTTCCTTTAAAGAACATTACATAAACTGCTTATTGAACATATTATCTGTATATGTGTTTATAGTATAAAGGAAAGTGTGTGTTTATACTTTTGTTATTAGAGTGAATGCATGCATTTATGTGTGTATAGTGCCAGTGTTTGTACACGTGTGTATTTATACATGTTTATGTTATGTATTTGTCTATCCAGGGATGCATTTTTGTGTTTTGGAATTGTGTGAATGCAAGAATTTATTTGCATTTACACTGTGTATGAATGCAAAGTTCTGTTGGCATGATGTGTATACGTGAAAATGTATGTAGGTATGTATTTCTGGGAAAGCACTGTTATTTGTTTGGGTTCTGTAGATCTCTTCACCACCCATGTTTGTGTCTGTCTGTTTGCCTCTCTAACCTAAATGTCTTCCCCTATGACCCTTCCCACCTTGACTCTTAGTTTGTTCTAGCATGATCGAGCCTTAAATTAGTGAAGACCTAGTTGTGTTCTTAGTACAGAGTGTGTGTGGGACGGGAACATGATGTAATGTTGTATTACTGCTGGAACCTTAATGAGAAGCCATAGTGAAGCCCAGGAGCACAGTCATGCTAATACCAAGATCCCTCCTAGCATAAGTATAACAGTAACCCCCTTTGTGGTTTGCTGTCGGCCACTCAAGTAGCACCGTTAATAAATTTAATGATGCTGGGTCTTTGGGAGTTTCTCAGGCATCCTCAGCTGGTTCCTCACTGTACACCTAGTGAATTGCCCTTATTGTCCAAGACCAAATTACCCACGTGGTTAATACAACCTTGTTTAATAAACAAATGCCATAGTCTGCCCCTCTGTAAAATTTTTGGAATGTGCTTTCATTCCCCCCCCCCCCCCGCTCATTTCTCATCTTGTTTTGACTATGCGTACATACTGGATCCTAATCCATATTTATTTATTTTTTTGTATAGAGAAGAGAGAAACTTGTAGTTTATAAGGAACTATTGATTACAGAACTATTTAGAATAGAAAGGTAAGCTGAATTTGTTAAATAAATATTTGGATCCCCTGTAGTGCTGTAACCAAACAGCATAGTACAGATGTTTTCATTTCTAGCAAAAAAGTACTGTAATTCCAGGAACTAATCAGAATTTTGAGCAGACGACTGCATAATGAATGCAGAGTCTCTTAGAATTTTGTGAGGATGTTTTTTTTTTTTCTTCTCTGAGGGTGATTAATAACTATATTGGTGGTGAAACAGGTTCATTATGGAGAGATGATATGGTGCTGCAAACAAGAGAGTACTATATTAAATCTCCGTTATATTTAACCCAAGTGTATAATCACCAAAAAT
The DNA here is from genome assembly GCF_036172605.1 of Pelobates fuscus. Taxonomy (NCBI): domain Eukaryota; kingdom Metazoa; phylum Chordata; class Amphibia; order Anura; family Pelobatidae; genus Pelobates; species Pelobates fuscus. Next base: position 83,877,382 of record NC_086326.1, on the reverse strand, counting down.
AGACTACATAGGCTAATAAATGTTGTTTGTTTGAGAATTCATTCCTTGCAATCCCTAGTACAGTGACTAATCCCAATGTATCAAAAAGGAGAGCACCTTGGTGTGTTTTGGAAGAAGGCAGGATAGGTATTTTGTTAAGTGTTGTGTATTTTTAAGACAAATATTTTTGGATAAAGAAGAATATTCTGTCATATTTAAAAATTATCAAATTATTATAATACTTTAAATAAAATATGTTGATTGTTCAGACGATTTTCTTAAGTTCCAAGCTGAATTAAATTGTTCATCATGTCATGTCAAAAATGTGTAAATAAAAACAAGTACAATATATAGATCTCCGTGATACATTACACGTTTAAAAAAAAAAAAAGTGCGAAGTGCATGTTTAAAGGAACAGTATAGTTACCAAAACAACTTTAATAAAGCCGTTACGGTGGATAGATTATGCCTCTAAAGTTTCTCTGTTCAATTCATTGCCATTTAGGAGTTAAATCACTTTTGTTTCTGTTTAATTAAACAAAACTGTTTAATTATCAATCAGATGCTACTTACATTTAACTTTAATTACATACAGGAGACTTCTGTATGGTCAAGCATGCTATTAACAGAGCAGGAGATAATAAATTCTAAATTAAGCAGAATTAGCAATACAGCATATATAATCATTAGATGAATCTTTACAGGAAGTGTTTAGGAAGGCTGTGTAAGTCACATGCAGGGAGGTGTGCCTATGGCTGCATAAACAAAGTGATTTAACTCTTAAATAGCAGAGAACTGAGCAGTGAGACTGCAGATGCATAATCTATACACCAAAACTGCTTCATTAAGCTAAAGTTGTTTTGGTGACTATAGTGACCCTCTAAGTGGAAAATGACACTCCAAGTGCAAAACGGGATATAGACAGATTCTCACGGTCTCCAATCAATTGTAGATATTTTCAAGATATAGAATGGAAAATTATAGTGCAGTAATTGAAATAACAATCTGCAATAAAAAAAAAGGCATATTAATGTTCGGTCCCCCAAAGGAGATTATCACCCTCTAATACACCTGATAATCTGTATGTGGCAAAAGATTGTCAAGTTGCACAGTTCTATGCAGATCATCGTCCATTCCATTCGACTTTCTCAGGAACCCGTATAGCTAGAACTGGAACTACAGGCCCATACGGGAGCCAACTGTGCCCCAAGTGGCCATTAATATTGGTAATCAGTCTCTCTCTATATATATAGGGACACAAGGATAGGAGAAGTGTGTTGGGATACCCCAGACATATCCTTCTACAATTCACATTGTGATAAGCCTGACCTTTTCCAACAAAACTACCTTACCTAATTAGTAAAATAACTGGAAATATTTTGCTGATCCAACCTACGTATTCAGTCCTCTGGAGATGTAGCTGTCAGGGTACCTGTGGTCTCTACCTCCGAAAGAGGTAGAGACTTAGCTGTTCCTCCATCCAGACGGCCTGATGGCTCCCTTCCCCACGGTCTATCCGGTCATGCAAGGCCGTCCGCGAGGGAGTGACTGCCTTTTACAGCATCTAGGCAGGAAGTTGTCATCAGGACACTCCTCCGGAACGACCTGTCACTCAATGGCTGCAGGACCAATCAGGACGCCTTGGAGGCGTGGTTACTGCTCTGAACAGGGTATTTAACAGAGCTTCTTTCATTAGCTCATTGCCCTGTCGTGGTTCTAGCTTGTTCTAGTCACTCAGTGCTTGTGTATTCTATTATCCCTTTTGGTTTCGACCCGGCTTGTTTACCTTACTCTGCTTATCTCTGTTACCCTTGATTCGGCTTGTCTCTCGCTTACCTGTCTTCTGTTACCCTCGACCTCGGCTTGTCTTTGACCATTCTATACTGTACTACTTTAGTTAGTCCGGCCATTCTAAGGTCCGGTATACGTATCTGGCTACTGTTTGTACTCTGCGTGTTGGATCCCTGTCCCGATCCTGACATTACGACAGGGCCAATGGATCCTGCAAGTACAAACAGTAAGCTGGCTTCTCCTGATCCTAGGTTTGAAGCCATGGATCACAGAATGGATCAGATGGCGCTTGCGCTACAGGCTCTATTATCTCGTGCCAATAACCCACCAGAGGAGATACGTAATACCCCTGTTTCTCCTGTCGGTTCAGGTCTAGAGGTAGCCACGGTGGGTGCTTCTTCTCGCATTACCCCCCCAGTACGCTATGGTGGGTCTCCTGAGAAGTGTCGTGGTTTCTTAAACCAAATTAGTATCCACTTTGAATTGCAACCTCGCTCTTATCCTACAGATAGGGCAAAGGTAGGATTTATTATCACCCTACTTATTGAGAAAGCTCTGAGATGGGCCAACCCATTATGGGAGAACGATAACCCATTAGTTTATAACTATAACGCCTTTGTAGCTGCTTTTAGAAGAACATTTGACCCTCCAGGTAGAAAGGTTAATGCAGCCAGATTACTGTTGCGTCTGAGACAGGAGAACCAAAGACTGGTGGATTATGCACTAGAGTTCTGGTCTCTGGCGTCAGAGGTCAAGTGGAATGAGCAGGCGTATATGGATGTATTTTTGAATGGCTTATCTGAAGTAATCCTTGATGAGGTTGCTACCAGAGAACTCCCTGAGAATTTAGAGGATTTAATTTCGTTCATCTCTCGTATAGATGAACGTTTAAGAGAGAGACAGAACACTCGAGAGAGGAACCGGAGACCTTCTTTTAGGTTAGCTCCCGCTTTTCCAAGTCCTGACTCCACGGTATCTTTGCTTCCTGAACCTATGCAGATAGGGTATACCCGCCTCTCTGAGGAGGAAAAACAGTACAGGAGAAGAGAGGGTTTGTGTATGTATTGTGGAGCTAAGGGTCATTTACTCTCGAACTGTTCTAACCGCCCGGGAAACGCTTGCACCTAAGTCTCTCTAGAGGACAGGCCTTGGGTGTTTCTATTTTGTCCTCTACTCCTAATTATAAAGATCACAGGCTTCTGCTACCAGTTTCCTTAACCTGCGGGGGGGAAGTAGTAAGGGCTATGGCTTTGATAGATTCTGGTGCTGCTGAGAATTTTATCGACCAAGTCTTTGCTAGTAAAAACAATTTCCCATCCCAGCTAAGGGAGACACCCTTGGCCGTTGAGGCCATAGATGGTAGACCACTACTAGACCCTGTTATCTTTCGTGAGACCATACCCATTGAGTTAAATGTTGGTATCCTACACGTGGAGAATTTATCTCTTCTGCTCATTTCGTCTCCTTCCGTTCCCTTAGTTCTGGGGTACCCGTGGTTGAAAGAACATAACCCTATTATCGATTGGGAATTAGGGGAGATACTCTCGTGGGGGCCAGGGCTGCCAGGATCGGTGTTTGTGCAAGGTTTCTCCATTAGCTAATATTAACATACAGGAGAACCCTACTCAGGCCACAGAAAGACAAATACCAGACCTTTACCTAGACTTAATGGCAGTGTTTGACAAGAAGAATGCCGATTCTTTGCCGCCACACAGGTCATTTGACTGTAAAATTAAGCTTCTACCCGGGACTATGCCTCCGAGGGGCCATGTATATCCTTTGTCTGTTCAGGAAAACTCGGTTCTAGAGGAGTATATTCAGGAGAATTTAGAAAAGGGATTCATCAGGAGGTCTTCTTCCCCGGCCGGGGCGGGGTTCTTTTTCATTAAGAAGAAGGATGGTACGCTGAGACCGTGTATCGATTACCGAGGCTTGAATAAAATAACTGTCAGAAATGCCTATCCTATCCCACTGATTACCGAGTTATTTGATCGTCTTAAGGGCTCCAAAATCTTCACCAAGTTAGATCTCAGAGGGGCTTACAATTTGGTGAGAATCCAGCAAGGTCACGAGTGGATGACGGCATTCAATACCCGGTATGGCCATTACGAATACACTGTTATGCCATTTGGACTATGCAATGCTCCTGCAGTATTTCAAGAGTTGATTAATGAGGTACTTAGGGAGTTTCAGCATGATTGTGTTATTGTTTACCTGGATGACATACTAATACACTCTAAGGAGATTGAGACTCACCATAGACAGGTCAGAAAGGTGTTACACAAACTTTTGCAACATGGTCTATACTGCAAATTGGAGAAGTGCAGTTTTGATCAGTCTCAGGTAGACTTTCTTGGGTACGTGATTTCTGGGGAAGGTTTTAAAATGGATCCTGGTAAACTCCAATCTATTTTAGACTGGCCTTTGCCCAAAGGACTCAAGGCTATCCAAAGGTTTATTGGTTTTTCCAACTACTATAGGCGCTTCATTAAGGGTTACTCCTCTATCATTGCGCCTATTACCAATATGACCAAACAAGGGGCTGACACTAAGTTCTGGTCTGAGGAAGCTCTTGTTGCTTTTAAGACTCTCAAGGAACTTTTTGCCTCAGCTCCCATTCTAGTTCATCCTGATACGACTCTGCCTTTCTTGCTCGAGGTCGATGCTTCTGAGACAGGAGTTGGGGCTGTTCTGTCTCAAAGGTTAGGGGTGGATAAACCGTTACACCCTTGTGGTTTCTTCTCTAAAAAAATTTCTGGGCCTGAGAGCAGATATGACATCGGGGAGAGGGAACTGTTAGTGGTCATTAAGGCTTTAAAGGAGTGGACACATTTACTGGAAGGGACACTACACCCTGTTACTATTCTAACGGATCATAAGAACTTATCTTATATTGGGGAGGCTAAGCACTTGTCCGCCAGGCAGGCTCGCTGGGCTTTGTTCCTCACTCACTTTAATTATGTTCTTACGTATAGACCTGGTTCTAAGAACTCTAAAGCCGATGCTTTGTCTCGTCAATATGAACCATCCACTATAACTGAACCACTTCTGTCCTCCATAGTTCCTAAGGGGAATATCATCGCGAACACGAATCTCAGGATTCACTCTCCATTGCTTTCTGAGATCATGAAGTTTCAGCATTTGGCACCCAAACAGACTCCTGGGGATCGACACTTCGTTCCTGCCGCTCTCCAACTGGAGGTGCTACGCTGTCTCCATAACAGCAAGGTGGCTGGGCATCCTGGCATCCGCAAGACTTATGCGCTGGTCTCTAAAGATTTTTGGTGGCCTGACTTACGCAAGGATATTAAAAATTCATCGGGGCATGTGAAGTTTGTACCAAGACCAAGCTACCCCATTCGCTTCCATGCGGATTTCTGCACCCTTTAGAGGTTCCTGAAAAGCCTTGGTCCTGCCTGGCAATGGACTTCATTGTTGATTTGCCTATTTCTAAAAAGCAGACTGTCATCCTCACTGTGGTAGACAGATTTACTAAAATGGCTCACTTCATTCCCTTACCTAAACTCCCCTCTTCGCCCGAATTAGCGGAGATATTCGCCAGGGAGATTTTCCGTTTGCATGGGATACCTTCCCAAATTGTCTCTGACAGAGGCTCCCAATTTGTTTCCCGTTTTTGGAGATCATTCTGCTCCCAACTAGGCATCAAATTGAATTTCTCCTCTGCCTATCATCCTCAGTCCAATGGAGCTGCTGAACGCACTAACCAAAAAGTTGAACAATATTTACGTTGTTTCGTTTCAGAACACCAGGACGATTGGGTCGGTTTGATTCCTTGGGCGGAGTTTGCACATAACAATCTCATTTGTGATTCTATGCATTCTAGCCCTTTTTTCTTGAATTATGGCTTTCATCCTTCCATCCTTCCTTCGGAGTCTTCTTCTCAAGGGATACCGTCGGTGGATGTTCATGTTGCCAATTTAAGAAAGTTGTGGGATCAAACTCGACAAATCCTTCTGCACAATTCTACGCTGGTTAAAAGACACGCTGACAAACGTAGAAGGGCAGCACCGGTGTTTGTTCCAGGCGATAGAGTATGGTTACGTACTAGAAACATTCGGTTAAAAGTGCCGTCTATGAAGTTTGCTCCTCGATATATTGGACCTTACAGGGTACTGTCTCAAATTAGCCCAGTTGCGTATCGTTTAGCGTTGCCTAATGCCTTACGCATTCCTAATTCATTTCATGTTTCCTTGCTAAAACCATTAATATGTAACAAGTTCTCCTCCATGATCGCCCCTCCCCGCTCAGTTCAGGTGGAGGGTCAGGAGGAGTATGAGGTCAATTCCATCGTTGATTCTCGAATCTCCCGGGGGAGACTGCAATATCTGGTCGATTGGAAGGGTTATGGTCCTGAGGAGAGAAGTTGGGTACCTCAGGAGGAGGTGCATGCTCCCCGTCTCCGCAGGGCGTTTCACTCTAGATTCCCTTCTCGCCCTGATGTATTCCGCCCGGTGGGCGTATCTGAGAGGGGGGGTACTGTCAGGGTACCTGTGGTCTCTACCTCCGAAAGAGGTAGAGACTTAGCTGTTCCTCCATCCAGACGGCCTGATGGCTCCCTTCCCCACGGTCTATCCGGTCATGCAAGGCCGGCCGCGAGGGAGTGACTGCCTTTTACAGCATCTAGGCAGGAAGTTGTCATCAGGACACTCCTCCGGAACAACCTGTCACTCAATGGCTGCAGGACCAATCGGGACGCCTTGGAGGCGTGGTTACTGCTCTGAACAGGGTATTTAACAGAGCTTCTTTCATTAGCTCATTGCCCTGTCGTGGTTCTAGCTTGTTCTAGTCACTCAGTGCTTGTGTATTCTATTATCCCTTTTGGTTTTGACCCGGCTTGTTTACCTTACTCTGCTTATCTCTGTTACCCTCGACCTCGGCTTGTCTTTGACCATTCTATACTGTACTACTTACGTTAGTCCGGCCATTCTAAGGTCCGGTATACGTATCTGGCTACTGTTTGTACTCTGCGTGTTGGATCCTGACAGTAGCTCTAGATCCTGTATTCAATTATTTAAATAATGTATGACCTCTCTTAGTTTGGATAAGCAAATGGGAGTGGGATTCCAGGGAATCCTGTATTCACAAGGAGTCTACAATTACTGTTGTCAGCTTCCTGTTGGCATTTTCCTACTTGCAGACAGCTGCTGTCAGATGTAAACAGCTGAAACAAGCTGTCACACAAGGCACTCTGAACGGTGAAATTCTTTCTTAATGTCTCAAGTTACAGTCCCATTTCACCATGTCCAGCTGTGTGATTCTAGAACAGTAACTTGTACAATCGTAGCAGTTCTCCTAGGAAAATCTGTTAGTATATTAGGTCTCCCTTTGTCTTCGTTTTGCCTGCAAATTGAACTCTAAAATGTTTGGCCTCTTTCGGTTTTTGTTGATGAATTTGCTCTGGTCCTAGAGTTTGGTCAGCTGGTCGTGAACAGAAGAAGGTGGAATTTATGTGCATTCGTTAAACAGAACAACCTTAGCCAGCAACATTTCCATTCTGAAATGTGTTCTTAGGTTTCTTCCTCCTTTATATTTTTCCAGTTAACTGCATGTGGCAGTAAAAGAAAGATGCCTGCCTCGACTTGAATTTATTCTGTTTTGCCTGGTAGTTTGAACAAAAACAGAAAAAAACACAACACGCACACACACAACTTAATATGAGATATTTTTCCTTTGTGGGGGGAAAAAAAGTTTAAACTAGATCTAAATTTAGAGGAATGGGATAGGTAGACAATGATGTAGCTGTACTTTAAAACTTATCCCACAAAAAGCGACGCTTTATCCTAAGCAACTTTCTTTGATTTTACTTGGATATTATCTAGTCTACTTGAATGTGCTTTTTTTTTTTTTAATTCTTTTTTTTTTTTTTACATGGGTTTAAAATAGTTTGATCGCTGCATCGACGAGGTCTTCAGTTTATTTGTTTTGGATAACCTTTTCAAATGATTACATTCTGTTAGAACTTCCCAAATCACGTATCTCAGGAGTCACCATTAGAGTCTGTGGGATTTTTTTGTGAATAAATCATTTGGAAAGTTTTTCTAACAGATTTCAAACATTTGAAAAGCTTATCCAAAAATAAAATAAAATAAAATAATTGAGGCCTGGCTTTGAATGCAGTTATTTTTTAATGTTTGAGGAAGTCAACATCTTCTAACATTGTGGTCAGTGGCGTACATACCAGGGTCGCAGGGGTCGCGGCTGCGACCGGGCCCGGCCCACCAGGGGGCCTGGCCGCCCGGCGACCCAGGTATGTACCCACAGGGCCAGCCTCTTCTGCTGGGGGGCCCAGGAGCCGGCCACCTCCGGGCCCCCCGAGGCTGGCCCTGCTGTCACCCGGCTGGCTGGCGGGCACGCGAGGGAGCACTGTCCCCTGGGTGCTCCCTCTTCAGCTCCCTCGCGCACCGCACTGAAACCGGAGCCGGAAGATGACGTCATCTTCCGGCTCCGGCATCAGTACGCGGCGCGCGAGGGAGCTGAAGAGGGAGCACCCAGGGGACAGTGCTCCCTCGCGTGCCCGCCAGCCAGCCGGGTGACAGCCTGGCCAGCAACACCACTGGACCCCAGGGAATCCCCCCAGCTCTCCCACAGGTAAGGAGGCTGGAGGGATTAAAAAAAACAAAAAACGTTTGAGTGTGTTAGTGAGTGTGTGTTAGTGTTAGTGAGTGTGTGTGTTAGTGGGTGTGTGTGTTAGTGAATGTGTGTGTTAGTGTTAGTTTGTGTGTGTTAGTGTTAGTGAGTGTGTGTGTTAGTGAGTGTGTGTGTTAGTGAGTGTGTGTGTTAGTGTTAGTGAGTGTGTTACTGAGTATGTTTGTGTGCGTCTGTCACTGAGTGTGTGTCTGTCAGTAAATGTGTGCGTCTGTTCATGAGAGTGTGTGTGTGTGTGTCTTAAGCACTTACCTTTCTCCAGCGCCGGACTCCCTTAACGCTGGGGATCTCTCCGTCCCCATCCGCCTCTCAGCTCCGAATGCACATGCGTGGCAAGAGCCACGCGCGCATTCAAACCGCCCATAGGAAAGCATTACTCAATGCTTTCCTATGGACGTTCAGCGTCTTCTCACTGTGATTTTCACAGTGAGAATCGCAGAAAATCCTCTAGCGGCTGTCAATGAGACAGCCACTAGAGGCTGGATTAACCCTCAGTGAAACATAGCAGTTTCTCTGAAACTGCTATGTTTTCAGCCGCAGGGTTAAAACTAGAGAGACCTGGCACCCAGACCACTTCATTGAGCTGATGTGATCTGGGTGTCTGTAGTGGTCCTTTAAGTGTTTATGCATGCACTGGCATACATACCGTGGTCGCACGGGTCGCAGCCCTGCGACCAGGTGCCCGCCGCCATGTGTTGCGGCCCCAGCCTGCGCAGAGTAAGCTCTCGCGCGGGGGGAGGGGGGGGCCCCAGATCAGTTTTCGCACCGGGGCCCCATGGGTTGTGTGTACGCCACTGATTGTGGTAAAAAAAAAAAAAAATAGGTGAAGTTTCTGCTCAACGTCTGGGTCAGTATTGCCCCACAAATGTCACTTCCTGAAGTCAGGTTGTGCATTCTACATAAAAAAGCACAGTACACAGTTAAAACAGGTGTTAAAGGGTTACTCCAACCACATTGACCACTTCTGCTTTTAGATGGTGGTATGAGTCTGTTTGTGCAGTGTTTTCAGCTTGAAATGCGCACATCCAGAGATATGTGAACTTCTGTGGCGGGGGCTAGTTGCACACCTAATATGCGTGACTTAGACAACCTGGAATGCATGCGGTCTGTGAATTGTCCAATCAAATGCTTTTCTATGAGAAACATTTGATTGGACAATGGATTATGCGGCATGATGTCAGATGGGGCGTGGAAACCAGAGCAGGGATTTAAAAAATAAAAAAAAGCATGGTATTATAGTGGCTGACAGGGCATTATTAGTGTAAAAATGTATTTGTGTGAAAAAGGGTTATAGTAACTCTTTAATTTTAATACTATCTCGGCACCAATTTGTGGCATAAGAAACACACCCATTCAATACCTCTGGAACACTGACAACGATTTCACTGTCTGCTGATTACGTAGTGACTGTGGTGAAAATATGGAGAAATATATGTCAATAGATTATGTATGAGGTTATAAACTAGAGGCAGGTCTGTCACCACTGAATGTGTAACAAAAGTTTTAAAAAAAATACAGGCCATAGAATAGCACCCAAGAGGTGTGCGTGCTGTGCATTTGGTGGTCTGTTTTTGCTCTAGCGTTAAAGTGGAAACGGTCAAAGCAATTAAAAAACACGGTTTATGGTCTTCTGCTTAGCTGACCTTATTGCCTCCTCTTCTTTCCCATATCATCCCTTGGCATCATCTGTGTGCTTCTGCTTTCTGGACAAGCTCTAGCCTCTGCTTACTCCAGTATGTAGTGCCTTATAATCTGGACTGCACAAAGTAACCAGCAGAATGTGGACTTGTCATATGCAATACCAAAAAAGCACAGGTATAACCATAAACGTGGGCCACCACGAACTGTTCCATGTCGATTCCCTCAAAGGTATGAAAGGACTGGTACTGCTGTGGACATGTAGTTGTAGTCTGCCCATCACCAGAGATATGTGGGATAGCACTGTACTTTGACATGAGTAGGGCTAAATTTACAAACATTCCAAAAGGTAAGCTATGCAGTGATTAAATTAGCTCATGGTGGTGATATGCATCAACCTATCCAGGTAGGAAATAGTAGGTATGGGGGATTAAATAATAAATATGGTATCTCGCTTTAAATTAAATCATTGTTTCAGTAGTGAAAACTAAGTTTATAATATTGTTTTTTTATTCATTTATTTTTTGCTAAACATCTAAAATGCCAGATTACCTGCAATTTGCCCAATATCGGTACTGTGTATCTCAAATCGTATACAAAATAATGATCAATTGAAACAAGGTACCAGGAAACAAATCAGCTTGTTTTTTTCTTTAGTACTTTGCAAAAGGCATAATGGAGACTTGCTGATTTTGGGTTGTGGGAAAGCCCCTAGCCCTCCATCACAGTTAGTCCTGCTAATTTATAGTGGCGTGGTTGATCTCTGAAGTGAAAGATGAAAGGCTTATCTGCCAACTCCAGTTAATCTGGACAGACTGGCCCTAGTAAAAGTACAAGCCACTTATCTTAAAATGGCAGTGTCTCTTATCTGTTTATAAATAGAGGCATTACACCTTTATTTTTCCGTGTACAATATATAATCACTATGGTGTGAAGGAGTATCGATTATATTTTTGGAATCTATGACAGATGCCCATAATGTTTCAGTAGTGGGTAGAAAACTTTAAGTATCATTTGGTTTAATAAAGGGAAAAATGAAAAACTATGATATAGAAAAAGAAAATATATTTATTTTTTCTATACCTGTAACCTGTGTCTGTTTAGGTACTTCTATACTTGCAAAGTAAGAGGTAAGGGTATAGATATAAGGATTACACAGTATTGTATATTATTAAATCATTGAATATAGTTTTGGCGAGAAAGTTAATCTTAGTATACAGAGAATGAGAAATATCTACATTAGGGATTACATTAGTAGCTACCCAAATTGGCATAATGTTGCAAGAGTAATATTTTTTCCTTTATATGGCACATTTCTCATTCAAAATATCTTGCAGTCATTTGAGGTACGCTCTTGGGTTTTAACACAATGGACAGATTATTAACAGATCTTACATAAGCAGTGACTCGTGTTTCACATCAAGTACAACTAGTGTATATCATATATCACCATCGACATTCGGCAACAACCAATATTAGATATGTTATACAGTGACTGTTATCAGAACCCATCCAACCAGCATTGTTGTTCAATACAAAATATATTAAAGCTTGGGTGGTACAATCCCTACGAAGGATATAATGTAGAGTAGCTCTTCCAACGGGTAGTTCTTCCCAGAATACAGGTAGCAGGTAGGCAATGGTGGTATAGATGTGCCAGGAATCGTAAAATATATAAAAATGACCAAAAAACAATAAAAATATAATAAACTGTCAGACATAAATTAAGTGAATGCCAAATATATTTAATGCTCAAAAATAACTAGTATAAAATAACATTATAAAATAAAACAAATATATTTTACTGTTCCTGGCACATCTATTACACCATTGCCTACCTGCTTCCTGTATTCTGGGAAAAACTACCCTTTGTAGGAGCTACTCATCATTCTATTCCTGGTGGGGATTGTACCACCCAAGCGTTAATACCTGAGCAAGTGTATATTGCTCCATCAAATGTGAGTAGATTATTTATATCCACCTACATACCAAGAACACCATATCTGTCAGTGGGGTTTGTACGCTGTTATGCTCAGAGCTGTTTTTTTTAGCTTCACTAAATGTGAGTGCTACATCATAGACCTCTTTGTTGTTTGTTCTGCACTTGGTGCTAGATACTCTGCACCATTACCGCTATCTTTCTTCTTTATTCCATATACCTTCCACCTTTAGAACCCTGGACGATTTACAAGTAAAGAATACTCCAAGCACCTGATAATCTATTTTACTTTTTATTTTGGCGCAGCCTGTACATATATTTTGTATTATCTTGCTCTATAATAATCAGTAAGGGGCTGAGGGTATCCCTTACTACCAGTGTTTGCTGCCTGCTTACAACTTTATGTATAGTTGCCTTTTAGCTCTTGTCCTATTCTCTACTACTTATGATCATGACTCATAGTCTCAAGAATATATTTTATGCAAAAGGAAGGAATAGATGGTCTTCTGTATGAATTTATCTAAGTCACCAAGAAAACCATTTGGTGAGCTCATCAAAAAGGTATTACAACACCAAAAACAATAATGGAAATAAGATCTCAGATAAACAGTGTGCAAGTGCACTTAAAGAAAAATTTATAAAGACCCGCCCAGGGTGGTCCTATGTGCCTAGCAGACCACTAAAACCACTGCAGTGAGATAAGGCATTTAACCTTATAACAATTTGTTACAGTCAGCAAATTGGGAAAGCCTGGAAATAGGAGACATTCAGCGGTTCAATTGGATGCGATAAGCACCCAGACCATGTCATCTTAGTGAAGTGATTTGGGTGCAATGATCTGGTTGTTTTAACTCTGCAACTGAAAGCAGTGCTGTTTTGGATTGATGATAATGTTTACATTGCTGGGTTAACATGTCTCTAGTGGCTGTAATACGCCACAGCCACTAGAGGGGCTTCTGCCCCAATAGCGCAGTTAAACTTGGCTATTCAATCTGATGGTCTCATAGAGTCTATTTGATTGGTGCATCGCAGTGTTTTGCTACACACGCACACTAGTCCCCCCCAGTGGGCTTGCTGAAATCAACACAATTGATGATCTCAGCCAAAGAGGCTGGGCTAAAAAGAGAAAAAAACTACCTTGCTCCTTCACATGACTGGGGCTCCCTAACCGGTGAGCAAGTCACTATAGTGTAAGGAATATCCTATAGACTGTAAGCTTGTTTCAGCAGAGTCCTCTTCAACCTATCGTTCCTGTATGTTTTCTTGTAATTGTCCTATTTATTGTTTAATCCCCCCTCCTATAATATTGTAAAGCATCACAAAATCTGTTGGCGCTTTATAAATGGCAATAATAATAATATCGTTTTGTATTCCTAATGCTTTAGTGTTAATTTAATGTTTTAATGCATGTTTTTGTAATGCATTTTTTTATGACTAAAATAAGTGTAAATCTGTGTTCTCATGTGCCGATTTCTATTTTTTTCTATGTAAGTCTCATTTTTATTTAATATCTCTATTTGTGCCATTGCACCTTATATTTGATTTCATTATTATTATCGAAAAAAGCTAGGCATGCAGGACGCAGCTCTCGGCAGAATCAGTCGTTTCTGCATGAAAGGAGGGCTTTAAATTCAACTCCTATCTGTCTCGCCCACTTAATAAAGTTCTGCATTTTCAGTGACAACAAGGAAACATTGTAACATATTCACTGCAGTGCCAAAGATAACAAACACTGCAAAATATAACAAACCCTTCAAAAGTTCCTAGAAAAATATTAAAGTACTACAAGGCGAACTAAAGAGCTGACTTAGTATTTGTTCTTTTTAGTCAGGTCCTATATGAACTGGCTTATGTTTAACCTCTACATTTATGGTTAATGGTCAAAAGAATAGAATAATGAATTGCAAACAATATACGAAGAAACAAATGATGAATAGGGTAGATCCAATAATTCACATAGCTATATGCAAACCATTGAAAAAGACCCCATTCATTGCCTACCTCAAAGCTGCAAAGTAGGGGGTAACCCAGAGAAAATACACAGAAAAGGAGACCCTTGAAACAAGGGGATCCTGAGAAGCAACTTTGGACACGGAAAAGGCACTTGAATGCCCGGTAACAGGAAAGAGAGAGAGAGTAATAGGAGAATGAACAGGTGAGAGATAATGAATCATAACCTGTACCCCCAACTTGCTTGATATATCATACTAGTACAAAATAATAGTAAAACTAGATGAATAGCCCCGCACGAGGGCTATAGAGGAGTAACAAACAAGAGAACCCCCAAAAATATCTCTCCAATAGCTGCCTAGTATAATATGTGGATACAACCACCTTAACTAGGGCAAACACACTAAATGCCTGCTACCGTTGGCAAACCGAAAAGTCACCTAATAAAAACTATAAAGTGCTACCTAAAAGTGTAAGACAAACATAAGAAAAATAAAGTAAAGGAAACGCTCGACGCGCGTTTCAGCGTGTATGCACGCCGTCGTCAGGAGCTAGCTCACTTTTAGGTAGCACTTTATAGTTTTTATTAGGTGACTTTTCGGTTTGCCAACGGTAGCAGGCATTTAGTGTGTTTGCCCTAGTTAAGGTGGTTGTATCCACATATTATACTAGGCAGCTATTGGAGAGATATTTTTGGGGGTTCTCTTGTTTGTTACTCCTCTATAGCCCTCGTGCGGGGCTATTCATCTAGTTTTACTATTATTTTGTACTAGTATGATATATCAAGCAAGTTGGGGGTACAGGTTATGATTCATTATCTCTCACCTGTTCATTCTCCTATTACTCTCTCTCTCTTTCCTGTTACCGGGCATTCAAGTGCCTTTTCCGTGTCCAAAGTTGCTTCTCAGGATCCCCTTGTTTCAAGGGTCTCCTTTTCTGTGAATTGCAAACAATGTTTATGACGTTTGCTTAGTAATAGGGGGTAAGACATTCATATTTCAGATAATGCCTGTGGCTGCTCACTGTTAAAAAAAAATAATAAAAAAGGGTCCCCCCTCACTGAGCTTGAAATCCATCCAATCACAGTGCTCTGTGTCAATTTACACAGCGTGGGAAAGTTCTTTGGAATTTTCCCACGCTGTGTAAAATGACACAGAGCACTGTGATTGGATGGCTTGAAATCCATCCAATCACAGTGCTCTGTGTCATTTTACCCAGCGTGGGAAAGTTCTTTGGAATTTTCCCACGCTGTGTAAAATGACACAGAGCACTGTGATTGGATGGATTTCAAGTCATCCAATCACAGTGCTCTGTGTCATTTTACACAGCGTGGGAAAGTTCTTTGGAACCAGCCAATCAGAGTGTTCTTAGCCTAATTGCAGGGTGTGGCAAGGCATTATAAGCCTTCCCCCACCCTGCAGAGTTCAGTCTGCGCGGAGCCCTCGATGGGTGAAGATGGATTATTTTTTTGCGCTCGTTTTTTTTTTTTTTAAATTGCGTCGGTTATTATGGTTTTTTAGTTGGCCTTTTTTGGGGCTGAAAAAAGATTTTAGAAGAAAGAAAACATTGACTGGTAAGTTGTTTTTATCTAATTTTTTTTACAGGTTTTTAGTTGAAGGTCCCCCCCTCATTATTTTTAGGGTGAGGGAGGGAGGTAGGGGGATAATTTTTTTGGGGGGGGGGAGGAGGTGACTAGGGTCCCCCCCATTTGTATTTAGGGCCCCCACGCACCGCTCAGGGGTGGGGGCCGGTGGGGCGACAGTAGGTCCCCCCTTATTGTTTTTTTTAGGGCCCCCACCCACCGCTCAGGGGTGGGGGCCGGGGGGACAGTAGGTCCCCCCTTATTGTTTTTTTTTAGGGCCCCCACCCACTGCTCAGGGGTGGGGGCTGGGTGGACACAGTAGGTCCCACCCTTATTGTTATTTTTAGGGCCCCCACCCACCGCCCATTTCCTGTGAGTTTAAACGGATACTTAAGCACCAAAACAGCTTCAGCTTAATAAAGCAGTTATGGTGTGTAATCATACCTCAGCAGTCTCACTGCTCAATTATATGCTATTAAAGAGTTAAATCCCTTTTGTTACTGTTGTATGCAGCCCTAGCATCCCTCGCCTGTGACTCAAACAGTCAACATGAAAAATGGTTTCATATTTAATCAGATCTTACAGCACAGTGTTTACTTTAGACATTTTTATCTTGTACTTTTTAAACTTTATTCACACATGGGGAACTCAGAGCAGGAGATAAGACAATGCAAATCAAACAGACTGTGCAATAAAAAAACATCTATATCTCTGCACAGAAAGCGCATAGGGAGGATGTGTATGTCACAGCAAGGAGATGTTTGGCTAGAGTTGCATGAGCAATGTGATTTAACTCCTAAAATTCAGAGAATTGAGCAGTGAGACCTCAGGGGCATGATTTATACACCAAAGCCACTTCATTAAGTTGTTTTAATGCTTAGGGGGTCCCTTTAAGTGAAATGTCACCTGTACTTTTTTAGACGTTAGCTGCTACTTGAAAGTGAAACATACAAACACAAAGCAGTCAAATATAAGTGACAAGAAAACCCGAATTATAGGTAAGTCTGTATTAAAGGGATTCACTTATTCACCACATTACTTCCTTTTAATGCGTTACTATTAATAATTTTATTCTATCGTTGTATATGTATATGTGTAATGTGTTATTTACACAAGTTAAATTTATGTCAATTTGCATAATCCATTTACAATTTTTGTATCAAACAGGGTTAACAAAAAAGCAAGTCTGTTAGTGAGCGTAGAACTGATACAGTCATTACATTGAGTAAAACACAGACAACGTCTCTAGCTGAGAGTTGGATGTAGACACTGGCTGAAAAGAGAAAGGTGAGAGTGCCGTAGTTAGGCAGTGGGAGAAAGTCTTTTTTTTTTTTTCTTTCTCTTCTGTGGCTAGTTGCCAAAATGTTTCTGTAAACCTGCCAGACCTCCACACCCTCTTTCCCTGGTGCCTCCCCAAACCTACAGTGAGACTTATTACAGGAGCGATGCAGATTATAGATGGCAATTGTTGCTCTCTCAAGATCTGGAACAGGGCATCTCATTCATAGAAAGGGAGATGAATGTGTTAGATGCAAACATGCAGACTCCTGTCCATATGAAAATGACTAGTTAACCAGTTCACATTTTTTTTTTCTTACCCTTCATTTCAAGGCAGCACTTGCTAAATACAGAAGCTCTGTTGATCATTCGGCAAAATTCAGTTACCTTTTTATTTAAAGAGGATGTGTCGCATGTTAGATTTATGGACAACCCAATAATACAGGCAAGCGTAACACACTTAATTAGTATGTGCACACCTTTTGTTTTTCTTCTTCATAAAATAGCTATTACAAACTTAACATTGGTCAATTTCCCTAAACGTAAACAGCTATTTTTATAAAATAAAACATGAAACAAAAGCATTTTTGATCTAGTAATAAAAATAATTTACGAAGGTAACATGGTAACTTCTAAGGCGTTTATAGTTAATGCCCACAAAAATATATATAGTTATCAATATGGGTTAATGCATTTGTAGCAAAATGGAGCCCCCAAACTTAAAACAATCATATGTGGCTGACACTAATCTTGCAGAAACAGTATGCATGCTTGTTTATTGTAGACTTGTTCTCTATCAGCAAATATTAGTTTGGCATTTTAACAGTACAATGCAGTATATGATAAGTAGATTAATTTACTAATTAAAAATGTCACAAGTGAGTGATAAGTGAGAGAAAGGTAAATATCGCTACAAGTCAGTAAGCCTTGTCTATACATCCTGTCTGATAGATGGGCTGTATTATGTAAGTCAGTTACTACGATCATTTCGTCCAAAATAATGTTTTAATCTATAACATACCATATTTGAAATCAGAGATGTGTTTTGATTGGTCTTCTTGTTTTATCTGGTGTGAAATACCCCAGAACTCCAATCACGGGCACCGGGCAGAAACACACAAATGACAAATTAACAGCAGCTCTCCTCTTCTTCTACTCTAAATGTGTTTGTTGTACAAGTAAAAGATCAAGGACACATCCAAAAATAATGCTGTAGACTCACTCCTTTCTTTAAATTTTTTTTTTTTTTTTTAAATCACATTTTGGATGTTTATCTAAGAACCTCAGTTGTTACCGGTTTACTAGGGCACAGAATGAAAAATTAGTCATTTTTGGTGCATTCCTTGGGATGAGGCTGTTGGTAGAATTTGAAGAGTTTTTTGGTAGCGACAAGGAGGTTATTAGTCGAGTCATTACGGAGGTGGATGAGCCATTTATTGGGGCTTTAAGTATATTGAGAATGCTAATCGAGGGATCGAATAACGTGTATAGGAGCTAGTAAAATATTGGATTATGGTGCGTTTGTGCCTTTTGAAAGTAGGATGGCTACATTCCTCTACAGATTATACATTATATGCAAGAATGTTCTGATCAGAAACCTGGTCACATTTTGTTTATTGCTCACATTCAGGTATTGGAAAACGTGATGTATTAATAGATGCAAATCATCAAATCATACAAAGTTATCTGTCAGGGTTTCAAAGTGCACTTCAGATGTTATGCCAAATTGGAAAACATTATTCAGTCAGCTAAGTTTTCAGATGGGCGATATTAGCCCTATATTCCACTTATATTTTTAACAATTTGCTCCTTATTGAATCACCCTGAAAGAGCCACCACAAAAATGTTTACTGTGGTCTAGATCAGTGTCCATACCTCCTAACATTTCAAATGGATACTTTTATTTTAGGGGTGTGGGTGGGACAGAGCTCCTGTGAGACATTTTAGGTAACTTACTAGTAATTTATGCAGCTAAAATATAGAACAAGAACAATAACTGATTTGTGAAGTTTAAAGACATTACTGAGAGTATTCTTACTATGAAGCTCTGGTATACACTCAGACACAATAACAATATGGAGCGCCTAGAAAAGAGTTACATTAGGATAGAAAAGAAGACCAGAGGAATGTAGAAGCAATTCGGGACTGTCCCTCCAAAATAGGGACACTTGAGAGGTGTGTTTGTCATTGTGGACATGTTACCTGGTAAATCTGCACAGAGAACTTACAAAGACACGTTGGAATGAGTAAAAGTTGGAATGACCACTATGTTCTCTTATTAATAATTTCCATTTTTATTATGTCTTTTAGGTTGCATCCAAAGCTGGCGTTTATGAGGTACTAAATCAGCTTGGATTTAGTGAATTTGAGAACCCTGAAAAACAACCTTTGTGCCGACTTCGCTATCGCTGGCAGCAGCAAAATACAAACTTGCTTCCCTTCCGAGGAGATTTCATTTAGGAGGCCTGCAAACCTTGGAAGAATTCAGTTACTTCATTATCTGACGGCTCTTTTGTGGAGCAGAGAAGACTGCCTTAAGACTTTTTTTTAATTTCAAGAACGAAGGAAAATAAAAATAAAAAACTCTGCCACTTCACGTCTTTAGTAGAATTGTGAGATCAATAGATGTCATGAACTATTTGGATGAGGAAAATGAAATATATATATATATATATATATATAAACTTTGGAAGTTAGAAAAAAATAGTTTTGTCATTGAAAGAGGTATGTGATCAATACTTTGATACTGAACAGGCTACTAAGGGTTTTTTTTGTTTGTTTTTGTATTATGGTAATAATTACGGTAGATGCCATGTTTATTGGAATAGAGAATATTTTGCGAATTTCACCAGTGTATTCGAGAGATAAATAGTTCAATGATGTCAAAGCTGTTTCTTTACAGTTTTTCTTCTGTATCTCTACTGTAATCTTTAACCTGACCCCCGTGACATTTATTTTTTAAAAAAAAGACTGTACATTTCTGATTTTATTTTTCCATTGAGCCTGAAAATGTTTAGCAGTTGTGTCCCAAATATTTAAAGGCGCAAGTGCTGCTAGGACTTTCTTTAGTAACATTTTTCCTTTATTGTTAGATGACTTGCAAATACTCTGCTCTGTAATGCAAGAAAAGTAAGTCATAAGTGATTTGTAAATCATGGTTTTGAGATATTCATGCGAAGATATTTTTTTAAGGTTTTAAAACATCACAGAGACACAAAGCCATAAATTGCCTAATAAAAATAGGATTTTCTAATACTGTATAGAAATACATTTTATTTAACATGCTATAGGTTTTGTTGGAGGGGGAGGAGAGGGGAGTCATTTGATTCTTTTTAAAATAGGTTTTGGATTTTGGAGATTTACATTTCCTGGGTTCCCTACCAGGATACTACTACCAGTAGGAGCTAAAGCTTGAATTAAAACAAGGGTATTTGAGAACATCCCTTTTTCATGCTGACCAGATTCAATGCAGTGTAGGTCTTTGAGCTTACAAGATGGAAGGAAAGCCAAATGTATTGATAGTAACCAAATGCTCCTATATGATTTATCAGCTATAGCAGGGCTCGACAAATACGATTTGTGTGCCCATTACTTCCGAGGCGGGCGGCCAGCTGTGCATAAGGTAGGAGGGCAGCAAGGGAGGTGTGATCTACCTGATCAGCTCCCTTGCGCACCGCTTAGTGATGCCAGGCCTAGAATATGATGTCACTTTAGCCCCAGCAACACTAAGCGACATGTGAAGCAGGACGTTCACAGTTCCCTCACCGCCCACCTACACTCTCCCCCAGCCCTGTCCACTGGACCCCTGGGAAAGCTGATCCACACCAGATCTTCCAAAGGTAGGGAGGCTAGGTGGACTTAAATTGAGTTAAAATATATAATAATTTTTGAGTGTGTGTGTGTGTGTGTGTGTCTTTGTCTTTCATAATATGTGTGTGTGTCTGTCTGTCAGTGAGTGTGTATGTTTAATTGACCAGCCACCCTCCGATCACATGGGAATGGTGTTTTTACTCACCTTTCTTCCCAAGCCATGCCGGTCTCTGAGCTGGCCCTGCCTCTATGGCTGAGATAATCAAGCTTGATGATCTCAGCCAACCCAATGCTTTCCCATTGAAATGTATTCGGAAGCTATTGGCATGAGCTGCAAAATGCTGCGCTAATCAGCATCTCCTCTTAGAAATGCATTGCATCAATGCATCTCTATGGGGAATGTTCAGCTCCTCCATGTAAAGCGTAGATGCTTCGTGCTGTGCAGCACTGAGATAGGAAGCACTTTAGTGGCCGTCTGAGTGACTGCCACTTCGAGGTGTCATTAGGCAGGAATGTAGACATTACCTTTTGTTTGAAAAGGCAATGTTTATATTGCATAGCCTTCCTCTGACACCAGGACCCCACTACATTAAGATGTAGTGGACCAGGTTACTATATTGTCCTTTAAAAGAATTGTAATTTTGTCATTGGATTTAAATTTGTTTAAAATAAATAAATAAAAAAACAAAATCAAACAAACAAACAAACCTGGCTCCTAACATTTTTAGCTGGCTTCTAGATTCAAAGCAAATGTGTGAAGCCCTGAGTTATAGCATGAAAAGGGAACAGGAAGGGTTTCAATACATCTATCTAGCCTTAATGTAGTGCAAGTAAACACATCACCCAGTATTCTAAGCATGTAATAGGGCAATGAATTGGACAAAATTAATAATCATAAAAACAAATATTTTTTGTTGTTTTTGTCTTGAATTAATGGAGATAGGATAGCTTGTTTTATTTCTTTGTACATTTTTTCATACTTAAACTAAGAACAAATGTAAATTTAGGGAATTAAAAGTGCAAAAGCGGATTCGATTTTTTTGTATTTGTTTTTTGTGTTTTGTCAAATTGTCTGCAGAAAAAAATAAGCTTGTAATTTTATTACAGCCGTGAACTTCTATAGAATGAAAATAGCTGTATGGCCATAGGAGTCCATACTGATTCCCATAAAGAAGCTTTTCCTACCACATCTTGCCATTTCTCATCAGCCGTTCATAATGGCTAGGAGAACAGGCATATTTTAATTAAGTGTACAAACAATGCCTATGGCATCGCATTGAACGTGAGCACGATCATCCAGCAGATGAAACTGTCAGGAGCTGAATACCTAGACAGTGATGGCATTGTTGAGGAGTGAGAGGTTCAGTTGAGTATATCCATACATCCCAAGTCTCCTGGTAGGTTCGGGAGACTCGCGCATATTTAATGAGGTTCGTTCCTTGACACCTGCACACCATATGTAATATCCTGGAAATCACACACACAATCTGACATACAATGCATGTCAGATTGTGGGAGGATATTACACATGATAAATGCCCCTACTCATTACCCACCTGATGGGTATTGTTCTTGAACAAGGGCCCGATGGGGTGCCCGGCCCTTTAAGAGCCTGACTCTGCCACCTGCACTATCTGCCGGCTGGGAGGAAGTGGTATGCTGTCATTTCCTCCCAGCTAAAAAACAGATACCTACACTGGCAAATACACAGTGTGTGGGTATCTGTGTGTATGTGCCAGTGTGAGTATGTGTGTGCCAGTGTGGGTATCCAAGTGTGTATGTGTGTGTCAAGGTGTGTAAATAGTTGTATTATGTTGTGTGTAACTTGGTGGGGGAGGCCGCGTGTGGCCCCCCTGAAATGAGCTGCACGGGAGGGAGGAGGAAGCTGGAGGCAGCACCACCACAGGGAGTATGGAGAGGCTTGAGTGAGCTGCTGCTGCATGCTCACTCTTATCAGCCTCAGCCCAGATCCCAATAGGTAAGCTAACAGATGGCTGCAGTCTATGTCAGATTGTATGTGTATCTGAGTGTCTTTGCCATTGTATGTGTGTATGTCTCAAGGTGTGTGTCTGTTAATAGTGTATGTAAATAGTTGTAATATGTTGTGTGTAACTAGGTGTGGGGGGATGCAACCACCTCCCTGAAATTTTGCATGTTGGGATGTCTGGTATATTTGCCTTTCCAAGTGGGCATGTCACGTTAAAATCCATATTTGCTACAGCTTAACTGTTAACTGTTCCTATGGCTATGCTGCACAGGGATTCATCAGAATTCTGGATCTTTGAAATGGCTTAAAGGAACACTCCAAGTACCATAACCATTACAGCACACTGATGGTTATGGAGGCTGATAACTTTGCCCAGCAGACCGAAAGTAAGAAGTCAAACCCCCCCCCCCCCCCCCAAGAAAAATGTTTTGACTCCTTATGGGGGGGGGGGGGGAGAGCAACAGGGCACTCCTAGCACCATAACCACTACAGCAACCTGCAGTGTTTATAATGTTTGGTGTGTTCCTTTAAATTTTACACTGCAAATATTCAGGTAAGTGGGACATTGTCACAAATGTCTTTTCACTGTGGAGGCGTTTCTACTTATAAAGAAGAAAGAAAGTCTGCACTGAATGCGACAACTCAACAGAAAAAAAGAAATTGTTACAAAAAACAGGATATGTGTAAACATAAAAAAGTTAAGAATTAAGGATAGCACTGAAACTGTAGCATTATATTTTCCAGAAACCCAGAACCAGAATAAAATATTAAACCTGAGACATTGTATTCCACAAAGTCACCTTTTCCAACATATATAAGGTGCATGCTTTTATCAGCCCCTGCAATGTACTGTAGGTGCCTAGAATATACTGCAAGCAATGTGTGTCCTCTGTACAAGGAATTGGTACAGTAACACATCCATTCTTACCTGAATACATTTTCAGATTATTTTAGAGAATGTATAAATGCTATATTTCATGTCTGTATATTAAGTATCCACAGGTGTGAATGAGCAATATTTAAGGAATGCTATAAATAGCCCACAATTAAAATCCACAAGTGGCATTATAATTTATGCATTTATGAGAGCAACTATATATGCATTTAAGAGGGAATGTGATTTCTCAACGTTATGCACAGTGCCTTATAGCATTTATTTGCATTGATTTTATGTTAATAAAAAAATGTTCAGGAAATCTATTGCTTTTGACTCCAAATCTGTAATTTTCTATATATATTTGTCTACATGTTGTGGAATGTGGACATAAGATTCACAATATAATTGGTTTGTCCTGGTCACTGCAAATCATGTAGACTCCTTGGGGTCTTCAGAAAGGGAAGGCGAAGTATACACTTTAGACATCTTTTACACATCTAAGTATCCTATAAGAATCCAAGCCATACCTGAAACAAACAGAAGATCCTTGCTACCAGCTCCATAGATTAAAGTGACCAGCACGGCCCTGGTAAGTTGCAAATTACTCTTAAATGGTTTGGTTACGTATGCTAGAAGGACACTCGTAGCACCAAAACCCATACAGTTGTAGTGGTGATGGTGGTTGGAGTGTTCCTATAAAGCAGCACTGTCAGCTTCTAGGGACTATGCATAATTACAATGGCCCAACAATGACATTGCTGCTAAGGATTCGTGTGGGGGCCAAATGTGGGTCCTACTTATTTGAAACTATCCCTTGAGAGCACCGCCATCCTCTTCCAGGTCCTATTCTGCTCCTTGTGCTTCAGCTGCTAGGGGCCAACGTCACTGTGGTACAGCAGAGAGATCTATGGTGGATCCCGTGAGACCAATGGAATCTTTATACACTGAACAAAATTATAAACACAACACTTTTGTTTTTGCCCCCATTTTTCATGAGCTGAACTGAAGATCTAATTCTTTTTCTATGTACACAAAAGGCCAATTTCTCTTAAATATTGTTAACAAATCTGTCTAACTCTGTGTTAGTGAGCACGTCTACTTTGCCAAGATAATCCATCCACCTCACAGGTGTAGATAGTGCTAATTTCCCTGCAGCCTTTACTGGTGATAGCTGGGGGATTGACAGTTTTTGATGGCAGTAGCTCCGTCCAATGTCAAGAAGTACGAACAAAGAACAAGTGAAAAATCAGGCGCTAGTAATAAATGTCTAAAAGCAATAAATATGAATACCAAGAATTTTATACAAAGAATAAGTTGCACCTTAATTAGTGTAAAGCTCAAAAAAGCTAAAAAAATATATAAAAACTCGAAAATAAGGTGCGCTGTGCCTTTAAGACAGAATTTTATAACGTACCACAAGTGCTATGTAGTGCAACATGTGATAAAGTGCAAAAAAGTTATAATGTGCACTTGAATGTGTATAATTGTGACAAAGTGAATAAAACACTTACTTATACATACAAAATACCATGAAAATGAGAGAAAAAAGACTTATAGTGTAAATCAGTTACATAACAAACACAAATGATAATATATAAAAGTCAAGAAGTATCTAGGAAAAAATATGGAGACAAACTAGTCCCTATAGTTGGTATATCTTTTGACTGGGTTAGAATTTCAATACAATTCCAACACAATTAATATGAGTATTTCTTAAAGATCCTATCTTTATGAAATACTTATTTTGTGGAGGGGGAAATTACATTTGTTATCACAAAAATGACATGGTGGGACTTTGTATGGAATAAATATTGATGTACACATACTGTGCTAGTTAAACATGTAGATGACAAGAGTTTATTGTACATTTTTTACCTAAATTCAGTTTACAACAAATATGGAGCAACGCAGACCACAATCTGTCAAGCTAATTGTGCTTACATGGTAAGTTTTATGTTAATCTTTTAATTATTACACGTGATTAAACATTAAATACATTTCTAACCATCCTAAAAGTGACCATGCTGTTAACCTGATACGAGTTCAAGGTTTTATTGGTCTTGAGCACAGAGTAAAATTTGGACTTAAAATAGATGGCATTCTATTTAATCAACCCAATTCTGAAAATAATTTGGAATTAGGCTCATTTTCTGTGCTATTTTACTAAAACTATCAGTGTACTGCAAAATATATACATAATATTTATATGTATTTATATCTTGCAGTACAGTGCTAGGCTTATTTTTAACCTGTCAAATTTGGTCCACATTCACTTAATTTGTGCAATTTTGAGCAATCCGTTACTTTAAGTGTTCAGTCTGGCTGATCCCTGGTTTGTTTAATTATTTATCTAATTTAATGTCTGTCTTATAACCAGCAATCATATTTTTTATATTTAAATACCATGGAAGGAACATGGAATCACAAATCCTGAAATACCAAAAAACTAAAGCAAGACAGGAGTTAACAGGAGTTAACAGGAGTAGTCCCAGAAGATTGGAAGTTAGCGAATGTTGTGCCCATTCACAAGAAAGGTAATAGGGAGGAGTCGGGCAACTATAGGTCAGTAAGCCTTACTTCAGTAGTGGGGAAAGTGATGGAAACCATAGGCGTGCGCAGCCTGTTGCATTAGGGTGTGCACCCTAAAGCACAAACACACACGCCGCGTATATATGTATTTTTATACACACACACACATATATATATATATATATATATATATATATACATACATACACACACACAAATACAAGTATACGTAGGTGCAGTGTATGTGTGATTGTGAGCTGAGCTGTGCAGTGTGTGTGATTGTGAGCGGTGCAGCGTGTAAGGGGTGCAGTGTGTGTGATTGCGAGGGGTACAGTGTGGTGTAATTGTGAAGGGTGCAGTGTGTGTGATTGTAAGGGGTACAGTTTGTGTAATTGTGAGGGATTAAGTGTGTGTGTTGGGTACAGTGTGTATGATTGTGAGGGGTGCACTGTGTGGGCGACAGGGGTTAGGAGGGTGGAGGGGCAGCAACAGGGGTTGGGGGGTAGAGGGACAGGAGGTGGGGGGGTGGAGGGGCAGTGACAGGAGGTAGCGGGGGTAGACGGTTAGTGACAGGGGTTAGGGGGTAGTAACAGGGGTTAGGGGTGGTAGAGGGGTAGTGACGGGTTAGGGGGATAGAGGGGTAATGACAGGGGTTGGGGATAGAGGGGTGCAGCGTGTAAGGGGTGCAGTGTGTGTGATTGCGAGGGGTACAGTGTGGTGTAATTGTGAAGGGTGCAGTGTGTGTGATTGTAAGGGGTACAGTTTGTGTAATTGTGAGGGATTAAGTGTGTGTGTTGGGTACAGTGTGTATGATTGTGAGGGGTGCACTGTGTGGGCGACGGGGGTTAGGAGGGTGGAGGGGCAGCAACAGGGGTTGGGGGGGTAGAGGGACAGGAGGTGGGGGGTGGAGGGGCAGTGACAGGAGGTAGCGGGGGTAGACGGTTAGTGACAGGGGTTAGGGGGTAGTAACAGGGGTTAGGGGTGGTAGAGGGGTAGTGACGGCTTAGGGGGATAGAGGGGTAATGACAGGGGTTGGGGATAGAGGGGTAATGACAGGGGTTGGGGTAGAGGGGCAGTGACAGGGGGTGGGGGAGTGGATGGGCAGTAACAGGGGTTAAGGGGGTTGGAGAGGCAGTAATATGGGTTAGGGGGGTAAAGGGGCAGTGACAGGGGTTAGGGGGTAGAGTGGTGTGACAGGGGTTGGGGGGTAGAGGGGTAGTGACAGGGGTTAGGGGGTAGAGACAGGAGTTAGGGGGGTAGAGGGGCAGTGACAGGGGTTGGGGGTGGAGAGGCAGTGACATGGGTTAGGGGAGTAGAGGGAAAGTGACAGGGGTTAGGGGGTAGTGACAGGAGTTAGGGGGGTAGTGACAGGAGTTAGGGGGGTAGTGACAGGGGTTAGGGGGGTAGTGACAGGGGTTAGGGGGGTAGTGACATGGGTTAGGGGGGTAGAGGGGTAGTGACAGGGGTTGGGGGGTAGTGACAGGGGTTGGGGGGGTAGTGACAGGAGTTAGAGGGGGTAGTGACGGGGTTAGGGGGGTAGTGACGGGGGTAAGGGGGGTAGAGGGGTAGTGACAGGGGTTAGGGGGTAGTGACAGGGGTTAGGGGGTTAGAGGGGTAGTGACAGGGGTTAGGGGGGTAGTGACAGGGGTTAGGGAGGTAGAGGGGTAGTGACAGGGGTTAGAGGGGTAGTGACAGGGGTTAGAGGGGTAGTGAAAGGGGTTAGAGGGGTAGTGAAAGGGGTTAAGGGGGTAGTGACAGGGGTTAGGGGGTTAGAGGGGTAGTGACAGGGGTTAGGGACAGGGGTTGGGGGGTAGTGACAGGGGTTAGAGGGGTAGTGACAGGGGTTAGGGGGGGTATGGGTGCAGAGGCAGGGTGGGGGGCAGTGAGTGACAGGGGGCAGAGGGGGGTTTAAATACCTGCCCTGGTGGTCCAGTGGGCGCCCTCTCTCTTCAGTCTGCAGCTCCGCCAGGAGTGAGCTGCAGACCACATGGTGAGTCTCGCGATCTCCAGGCAGAGCGTTGCCGTGGCAACGCTCTGACAGGCTGGAGATCGCGAGATACTTCAGTCTGCAGCTCACTCCCAGCGGAGCTGCAGACTGAGGATCAGGGCAGACGGACAGGAGGCGCCTCTCACCCGGCGGCATTGTGTGCACACCGCTGGCCCCCTCCTGTGTCGGGTCCTCGGTCATAGACCGAGGACCCGACATGTCAGTCTGCCCAGAGGCAGTGCAGCACGGAGGTGTGATTAGGGTGTGCCCAGGCACACCCGGCACACCCCGTGCGCACGCCTATGATGGAAACCATGTTAAAGGATAGGATTGTTGAACATCTAAAAACACATTGATTTCAAGATCAGAGACAACATGGGTTTACTTCAGGGAGATCATGCCAAACTAATCTTATTGATTTTTTTGATTGGGTAACTAAAATTATAGATCAGGGTGGTGCAGTAGACATTGCTTACCTAGATTTCAGTAAGGCTTTTGACACTGTTGCACATAGAAGGCTTATCAATAAACTGCAATCTTTGAGTTTGGATTCCAATATTGTTGAATGGGTAAGGCAGTGGCTGAGTGACAGGCAACAGAGGGTTGTAGTCAATGGAGTATATTCGAAGCTTGGGCTTGTCACCAGTGGGGTACCTCAGGGATCTGTACTTGGACCCATTCTCTTTAATATTTTTATTAGTGATATTGCAGAAGGTCTTGATGGTAAGGTGTGTCTTTTTGCGGATGATACTAAGATATGTAACAGGGTTGATGTTCCAGGAGGGATAAGCCAAATGGCAAATGATTTAGGTAAACTAGAAAAATGGTCAGAGTTGTGGCAACTGAAATTTAAAGTGGATAAGTGCAATATAATGCATCTTGGACGTAAAAACCCAAGGGCAGAGTACAGAATATTTGATAGAGTCCTAACCTCAACATCTGAGGAAAGGGATTTAGGGGTGATTATTTCTGAGGACTTAAAGGTAGGCAGACAATGTAATAGAGCAGCAGGAAATGCTAGCAGAATGCTTGGTTGTATAGGTAGAGGTATTAGCAGTAGAAAGAGGGAAGTGCTCATGCCATTGTACAGAACACTGGTGAGACCTCACTTGAAGTACTGTACACAGTACTGGAGACCATATCTTCAGAAGGATATTGATACCTTAGGGAGAGTTCAAAGAAGGGCTACTAAACTGGTTCATGGATTGCAGGATAAAACTTACCAGGAAAGGTTAAAGGATCTTAACATGTATAGCTTGGAGGAAAGACGAGACAGGGGGGATATGATAGAAACATTTAAATACATAAAGGGAATCAACACAGTAAAGGAGGAGACTATATTTAAAAGAAGAAAAACTACCACAACAAGAGGACATAGTCTAAAATTAGAGGGACAAAGGTTTAAAAATAATATCAGGAAGTATTACTTTACTGAGAGGGTAGTGGATGCATGGAATAGCCTTCCAGCTGAAGTGGTAGAGGTTAACACAGTAAAGGAGTTTAAGCATGCGTGGGATAGGCATAAGGCTATCCTAACTATAAGATAAGGCCAGGGACTAATGAAAGTATTTAGAAAACTGTGCAGACTAGATGGGCCGAATGGTTCTTATCTGCCGTCACATTCTATGTTTCTATGACAGTAGGACAGGTCCATGAAACTGGGACTCTCCTGCAGATAGCGGGACTGTTGGTAGGCACTTGTGAAATATGAGGAATTTTAGTGTCTTTGGAGAATGTTAAATCATTACAACAGTATTTTTGACATCTGAAATTGTTATGTGGTTTGGGAAGGAGAAAATGTAAACATGAGGAAATGAAGAGCGGTATATTCAAACATTTTGGGATGATCGGTTTCTTTTCATGCTATTATAGCATAAAATATTTAAGGGGTTCAGTGACCTATTTATCACTAAGTTTGGGGGGAAATATGACGTGTGTGGTTTCTTTTTCTTTTTTTTTAAATGCAGTATTGAACAGTTTAGAGTGAAAATAAGAATATTAGGTGATCTCGTCATCACAGCTCACTGTAGAGGTAATGCCAAAGACTCTCATTTTGTCTTTTTTTGTTTTCCCCCAAAAATGTTCTATAGAAAATTTGAGATATAAGCCCCATGATACCTTCCCAGTAGGGTCTATCCTGAGTTCACTCCAACCACATATGCGTTCCTTTGAGGCTGCTGTGTCGCCAGCAGATATCCAGGGCCGTCTTTAACGTGGGGCAAACGGGGCAGCTGCCCCGGGCCCTGTCCCTGCTGGGGGCCCAAGACAGCTGTTCCGTTTGCCCCGGCCCGCAAACTATGGGGGCCCATCGGGTGGCCCATGCACTTAGGGCCACCCGGTGGGCCTGTGTCAGCAGGGGCCCGGTCGGGCGCGGTGGCGCTTTAACATCACAACCGGGCCCTTGCTTTTCGGCAGCCGTCTGGGAGGAAGTGACCGCCGCGCGTCACTTCCTCCCACAGAAACCGGAACCGCGCGGGAGGAAGGAGGACCAGCTGCTCAGAAGGGGGCCAGGCCGGGAGAGAGCGAGAGCTTAACTCCCAGCCACCCCAGCCAGCCCACTGGACCCCAGGGAATCCACCCTCCAGGAAAAGGTAAGAAACTGGAGGGTGGTTATCACATTTTGCATGAATGTCTGAGTGTGTGTCAGTATATATGTATGTCTATCTGTGTGTATGCCTGTTTCAGTATGTCTGTCTGTGTGTATGTGTGCCAGTGTGTCAGTATGTCTGTGTGTGTGAGAGTCTGTCAGTGTATGTGTGGTTCAGTATGTGTCTGTCTGTATGTGTGCCAGTGTGTCAGTATGTCTGTGTGTGTGAGAGTCTGTCAGTGTATGTGTGGTTCAGTATGTGTCTGTCTGTATGTGTGCCAGAATGTATGTCAGTGTGTCAGTATGTCTGTGTGTGCATGAGTCTGTCTGTGTGTATGTGTGACAGAATGTCTATGTGTGAGTCTGTCAGTGTCCGTGTGGTTCTGTCTGTATGTCTGTGTTTGTCAATATGTCTGTCAGTGTATGTGTGTTTCAGTATGTCCATCTGTCTGTGTGTATATGTGCCAGTATGTCTGTCAGTGTATCTGTGTGTCTGTGTGGTTCAGTATGTCTTTGTGTATGTGTGGTTCAGTATGGCTGTCTGTGTCAGTACGTCTGTCAGAATGTGTCTCTGTATCTGTATGTTGTCCATTTGTGTTTGTGTGTGTGTGTGTGTGTGTATCTGTATGTGTCAGTGTTTGTATCTGTATATCTGCATGTGTGTCGGTGTATCTATATGTAGTCAGTGTGTGTACCTTTTGTATCTGCATGTATGTCAGTGTTTGTATCTGTGTGTGTGTCTGTGTGTCAGTGTCTGTGTGTATCTGTATGTTCTTTTGTGTATCTATATGCGGTCAGTGTGTATCTGCATGTGTGTCAGATAGTGTATTTGTGTGTATCTATATGTAGTCAGGGGGACCAAGTAAATGCTTGCCCAGGGTCCAATCAAAATTAAAGACGGCCCTGCAGATATCCATATGGTTTTTACCATTTTATACAGCCTTACTGGGGTCATCTCATTTGTTGCAATCCCACACAGATAGAAATAGACTGCTTTCCACATATCTTCCCATGCCACGCCACCTCTGCCAAATCCTTCTCCCATTGTTTGACATTTTAGGGGGCTGCTTTTAGAATTAAAAGATAAAAGTTTCAATGCCAAAGGGTAACTTTCATTAGTAGGCACGTAAAACAGGCAATGATAGGGCAAGACAACAGGTCCACCAAAAATCTATAACTGGTGTTGTTAGATGGACCCTCAACCTCTGACTTGTTAAGCCCCATGGTGGAAAGGCTGAGAACAATCAGAACAGAAAAATACCCCACAGACAAAAAAAAACAAAACCAAAAGAATATACAAACAATCCTGGTCTCATAATCTGCCTGGAATCTCAGGAGTTTATTCCATTTCCTTTAGGTCATACTTATCCAGAAAACAGCCCAGGAGGAATGGGCAGTTTCAGTATCAGTAATTAAATTCAGCAATTATGCAAATTAACACCAGAGGGATGAGATCTGATGAATGTCTACTAGACTGGGAACCAAAGCCGCGTTGGAAGCTGGCAGATTTCCACACCGCTAACAGAGTACCAGCAGGCTAGAGCAGAGGTTTTGCTAAGGGAGCATCCAGTTAGAAGACGATTGCACCATGTTTCCATCACAAAGCATACTGTGCCATTTTTTGCATCAGCTTTTACATCCAGGACAGGAGGAGCTAGTTCCACTAATTTGCATGGAGATAACTGCAGATATTTTATTTGCTATAAAGTGGGGCACATTAGTCCTACTTGCCTGGAGAAATGACAACCAGCTCCATCAGATGGAGAGGAACACTCCGTAAAGATACCATCCTCTGTTATTTGTGAACAGATCATAGGGCAGCAACAATGTGAACCTGCAACCTGTCACAGTGAGAGTGCAGGTAACTGTGAGACACGGGGACACGTGCAGGTGTATCTCTTGTGCATCCAGAACTAATGCACTCTGAGGACTTTATTCCGGGCAGGACTTTAGCAGTAAAAGTGATTGAGGGAGTACAGCCTGCAGTGCCAATGGCACATGTATATTTGGATTGGAGAACGGAGAGGGGTTTAAGAAATTTGAGGGCAGCTGATAATATTCCTTGAAATGTGTTACTGCGTAGGTTATTGCCTGAGAATGAAATCTGTGACTAACCCGTACCGTGGAAAGGGTAGTGTATGAAAGAGTATGTAGACAGCATTGCTGGGAGAGAGGGCAGAATACGCAGGTGTCTATCTGTGTCAGATCCAGGGGTGTCTAATTTGTCCAAATAGGTACCAATGACAAAGTCAGAGGAAGATAGAGGCTCCTAAAGAATTTGTTCAGAGAATTAGGAAGTAAAGAGTTAATGTAGTTCTTTCATGTTACCTATAGCATGTACTACAGTAGAAGGGCAGTAGGAGATCATGGCGTTTAATGCATGTCTAAAGAAGGAAGGAGAGTTTTTTTTGTTTGTTTGGTTTTTCTTTGTTTTGTTTTTTAGAGCACTAGGCTGTTTTTGAGCTTGTGCAACAGTATGCAATGACGGTCTATCATTGCAAAAGCTAGTAAGGTTAAGGTGCTTTTGTGTATAAAAAGAGGTATTGTTATGCTACTGTACTATCTCTATAGTAGTGATGGATTGCACCTAAACTGAAGAGTGACTGCTGTGCTGGAGACAGGATAGCTAGAAGATGGAGGAGATTTTAAACTAGTAATTGGAGGGGGGACACAAGGACAGTAAGGAGATGGGATTTAACTCAGCACAAATGGGTTGGCAATAGGCGAGGGGCAAGATCAGAACAGAGGTGGCATGAAAAAAAAATACTTACTGTACAATACAGTTAACTTACATGGATATACACAGTGGCGGACTGGATCTAAAAATGTGGTTGCCAGGAGGCAGAGGGGGACTACCAACAACGATAAGGCTATCATTTATTTTTTATAAGAAATAACATTTAAAAATAAAAAGGTAGAAAAAAGGTACCATTAACTTTTTTTGAAAAAAAAAATATATTTTTTTGTTGTTATAGTGTACATTAGAGATGTCCCGAATAGTTCGCCGGTGGATAATTCCTGGCGAACATAGCTTGTTCGCGTTCGCCGTGGCGGGCGAACATATGCGATGTTCGGACCGTCCCCTATTCGTCATCATTGAGTAAACTTTGACCCTGTACCTCACAGTCAGCAGACACATTCCAGCCAATCAGCAGCAGACCCTCCCTCTCAGACCCTCCCACCTCCTGGACAGCATCCATTTTAGATTCATTCGGAAGCTGCATTCTTAGTGAGAGGAGGGACAGTGTAGCTGCTGCTGATTTAATAGGGAAATCGATAGCTAGGCTACTGTATTCAGTGTCCACTACAATCCTGCAGGACTCATCTGATCTCTGCTGTAAGGACAGCACCCCAAAAAGCCCTTTTTAGGGCTAGAACGTCTGCTTTTTATTATTTTTTTCCCTGTGTAATCTAATTGCAGTTGCCTGCCTGCCTGCCAGCGTGTGTGTCAGGCTCACAGCGTATACTGTGCCCACTTGCCCAGTGCCACCACTCATATCTGGTGTCACAATAGCTTGCATTTAAAAAAAACACTTTTTTGACTGTAATATAATAGCAGTCAGTTTCTTTCACACGTGTGCGTTTCAGGGCCTGCCAGGGCAACTCATATCTGGTGTAACAGTAGTGTACATTTAAAAAAAAGAAAATAGAAATTTGACTGTGAAATAATAGCAGTCAGTTTCCTTCACACGTGTGCGTTTCAGGGCCTGCCAGGGCACAGTGTCACACCAGTGCAACTCATATCTGGTGTAACAGTAGTGTACATTTAAAAAAAAAAAAATGTGTCAGGCCTACAGCGTCTACTCTGCCAACTTCTGCCAGTGCACAGTGCCACTCATATCTGTTGTCACAGTAGCTTGCACGCATAGTACCACTAATCGAAAAAAAAATGACAGGCAGAGGCAGGCCACCCCGCAGGGGCCGTCGTGGTGCTGTGATTCCCTTTGGCCTTAGAATAATGCCCAGTGTTCAGAGGCCACGTACCCTGAACTCGAAAAGTTCTGAGGACATAGTTGACTGGCTAACACAGGACACCCAATCTTCTACAGCTTCCGCTCGGAACCTTGACGTACCATCCTCCTCCAGCTTAGCTTCGGGCACCTCTCAAGTTACCACTCGCCCGCCTGCCGCAACAACCACCAACACTAGCACCACAGCCGCTTCACTTGATCTGTCAGAGGAGTTATTTACACATCAGTTGGAAGAAATGAGTGATGCGCAACCATTATTGCCAGAGGATGTAGATAACAGGGATATGTCTCAGTCAGGCAGCATTACACACATGGACGTACGGTGTGATGATGATGTTGTACCCGCTGCTGCTTTCTTTGCTGAGTTGTCAGATACAAGTGAAGCGGTTAATGATGACGATGCGTCCGTGGATGTCACGTGGGTGCCCGCTAGATGAGAAGAAGAACAGGGGGAAAGTTCAGATGGGGAGACAGAGAGGAGGAGGAGACGAGTTGGAAGCAGGGGGAGGTCGTCGCAAGGAGCTAGTGGCACAGTCAGACAGCATGCATCGGCACCCGGGGTCAGCCAGACAGCACGCCAATCAACGCATGCTGTTGCCATCACCAGAATGCCGTCATTGCAGAGCTCAGCAGTGTGGCATTTTTTTTGTGTGTCTGCCTCTGACAACAGCGATGCCATTTACAACCTGTGCCAAAAGAAACTGAGTCGTGGGAAGTCCAACACCCACCTAGGTACAACTGCTTTGCGAAGGCACATGATTGCACATCACAAACGCCTATGGGATCAACACATGAGTACAAGCAGCACACAAACTCAAAGCCGCCATCCTCCTCCTGGTCCAGCATCTTCAGCCACGTCAACCACTGCTGTCCTCCTTGCCCCCTCTCAACCATCCGCCACTCCGTCTCTCGCCTTGAGCAGTTCCTGCTCATCTGCCCACAGTCAGGTGTCTGTCAAGGACATGTTTGAATGTAAGAAGCCAATGTCACAAAGTCACCCCCTTGCACGGAGACTGACAGCTGGCTTGTCTGAACTCTTAGCCCACCAGCTTTTACCATACAAGCTGGTGGAGTCTGAGGCGTTCCAAAAATTTGTAGCTTTTGGGACACCGCAGTGGAAGGTACCCGGACGAAATTTCTTTGCACAAAAGGCAATCCCCAACCTGTACTCGATTGTGCAAAAGGAAGTAATGGCATGTCTGGCACACAGTGTTGGGGCAAGGGTTCATCTGACCACTGATACCTGGTCTGCAAAGCATGGTCACGGCAGGTATATCACCTACACTGCACATGGGGTAAACCTGCTGACGGCTGCCAAGCATGGAATGCGTGGCTCTGCAGAGGAGTTGGTGACACCGCCACGACTTACACGCAGGCCTGCTGCCACCTCCTCTACTCCTCCTACTCCATCCTCTTCCATAACCTCCTCGGCTGAGTCCTCTTCTGCTGCTGCGTCTTGCTCCTACATCAACTGCACCCCCCCAGCTCCCAGGTACTATTCCACATCCCGGATACGGCAGTGTCATGCCGTCTTGTGGTTGACTTGCCTGAAAGCAGAGAGTCACACCGGACCAGCACTCCTGTCCGCCCTGAACGCACAGGTGGGTCAGTGGCTGACTCCGCACCAACTGGAGATCGGCAAAGTGGATGGTGACAAAAACAATTTTTTTGGCGGCATTGAATTTGTGCAAGTTGACACATGTGCCGTGCATGGCACATGTGTGTAATCTGATCGTACAACGCTTTGTGCATAAGTACCCAGGCTTACAGGACGTCCTTAAGCAGGCCAGGAAGGTGTGTGGCCATTTCAGGCGTTCCTACACCGCCATGGCGCACTTTTCAGATATCCAGCGGTGAAACAACATGCCAGTGAGGCGCTTGATTTGCGACAGGCCGACACGTTGGAATTCAACACTCCTAATGTTCGACCGCCTGCTCCAACAAGAAAAAGCCGCTAACGACTATTTGTATGACCGGGGTGTTAGGACAGCCTCTGGGGAGCTGGGATTTTTTTTGCCATGTTACTGGACGCTCATGCGCAATGCCTGTAGGCTCATGCGTCCTTTTGAGGAGGTGACAAACCTAGTCAGTCGCACTGAAGGCACCGTCAGCGACATCATACCATTTGTTGTCTTCCTGGAGCGTGCCCTGCGAAGAGTGCTGGATCAGGCCGTAGATGAGCGTGAAGAGGAAGAGGAAGAGTTGTGGTCACCATCACCACCA
Source organism: Pelobates fuscus (assembly GCF_036172605.1). Taxonomy (NCBI): domain Eukaryota; kingdom Metazoa; phylum Chordata; class Amphibia; order Anura; family Pelobatidae; genus Pelobates; species Pelobates fuscus. The sequence continues at coordinate 83,840,588 of NC_086326.1, read as the reverse complement.
GAAACAGCCTTATCAGCATCGCTTGCTGGACCTGCGGCAACGCTGGAAGAGGATTGTGAAGAAGAGGAGTCAGAGGAGGAATGTGGCTTTGAGGGGGAGGAGGAAGACCAACCACAACAGGCAAATTAAAAAGTATGCTTTACACAGCGTATGAGGGTGATGTCACAGCACAACGGGAATCTAACAGGGGAAGAGGTGAAAGTAATCCTCCTCCTCCCACGACCACGCCGGCAAGGACAGGACGCTTTACAGACGTATTGTTGATGGAGGACATGCGGAGCTTTTTAAGTCCTACGCATTGCCACAGCCCTTCGGGGCCCACCCTCAGAGAACGACTCGACCGACGGGTAGCAGACTACCTCGCCTTAACTGCAGATATCGACACTCTGAGGAGCGATGAACCCCAGGACTACTGGGTGTGCAGGCTTGACCTCTGGCCTGAGCTATCCCAATTTGCGATAGAACTTCTGGCCTGCCCCGCATCAAGTGTCCTGTCAGAAAGGACCTTCAGTGCAGCAGGAGGTATTGTCACTGAGAAGAGAAGTCGCCTAGGCCAAAAAGGTCTAGATTACCTCACCTTTATTAAGATGAATGAGGGATGGATCCCGAAGGGACTGACAGTGGGAGATACATTCGACTAAAAAAGGCCTGATGAGGGGGACGTAACAGGGATTAAACTGATAAGAATAGTACTACTTAACACACCACTCCTATCTGGTGGCACATTAGATTGCACGCGCAGTGCCCCAAATTTGAAGTAGGAGGACCGACCAAGCATCTTTTTCCATCTCCTAAAATCGATGCCTAAAATCGATGCCATATACACGTCCCCTGATAGGGGACGTAACAGGGATTAAACTGATAAGAATAGTACTACTTAACACACCTTATAATAACGCAGAGAGAGGCAACGCAGAGAGAGAGTCTGAAGAAGAGGAGTCAGAGGAGGTAGGTGGCTTTGAGGAGGTGGAAGACCAAACACAGCAGGCATCCAAGGGGGGTTGTTGTCACCTTTCGGGGACCCTTGGTGTTGTACATGGTTGGGTGGAAGAGAGACCTTCAATGACATCAGTGAGGACAAGGAACGGGACATGGCTAGCTTGGTATCCAACCTTGTTCAAATGGGGAGTTTGCGGTTGTGCAGATGGACTGTTTGCGGTTGTTTGCGGTGCGTTAAACAGGGAGTTTGGTCTGTCACTGTGAAGCGGGCGTAACCCTTACACTACCTGATCGATACAACATCATACCTGATGTTTTAAAGCACGTTATTCCAAACAATTTAGGAATGTTAGGTGATGTATGCCCTTTATGGATTAAAACCAGACTCTGCATCAACTATGTAATTTTCTATGGGAGTTTTGTCATGGATGGGTCGGTGAATGACGACAATGACAAGGAGGAGTCGCATGTTCGCTATGCCTCCTTTGATCGGGCTCTGGAGTTGGTCTGGGAGGGGAGCTCAGTTGGCCAAATCGGATATAGAGTCCGCTTTCCGACTGCTCCCGGTCCACCCGGACTGCTTTCACCTGTTGGGTTGCCAGTTTCAGGGTTCCTTTTTCTTTGATATGTGTTTGCCTATGGGCTGCGCTATCTCCTGTTCTTATTTTGAAATGTTCGCGTCCTTTTTGGAATAGGTGGTTGCTCGGGTTTCCGGGTTAGCGTCGCTAACTCACTATTTAGATGATTTCTTGTTTGTGGGCCCACGGGAGCTGGATGACTGCGTGGTGCTCTTAGATTCATTTAGAGCTGTCGCATCGGGGTTTGGTGTGCCAATAGCGAAGGAGAAGACGGTTGGTCCGGTTGGGGTTCTGTCCTACCTGGGTATCGAAGTGGACTTGCGGAGTATGGTTTTCCGGTTGCCGGATGAGAAACTGTCTCACCTGCTGTGCCTGGTGGATTCGGTAAAAGGAGCAAAAAAGGTTCAGCTTCGGCAGTTACAGGCATTGCTAGGGCATCTGAACTTTGCCTGTCGGGTGCTACCGATGGGTAGGGCTTTTTGCCGGCGCCTTTCATCAGCGACGGTCGGAGTCAAGCAGCCGTTTCACTTCATTCAGATTACCCACAGACTACGAGAGGATTTGCAAGTTTGGAGCTCATTCTTGGTTAGGTACTAAGGGCAATCGTGCTGGCTGCGCCCGGCGGTGTCCAATACAGGTTTGGAGTTATACACCGATGCGTCCTGGACAGTGGGCTTTGGGGCTTACTTTCAAGGACGATGGTGCGCGGAGGCCTGGCCCCGCCACTGGCTGGAGCATGAATTGGGAGGTAACTTAACATTCCTAGAGATTTTCCCATTGTAGTGGCGGTGGAACTACGGGGGTCGGAGCTAGCAAACCGTAAGGTGGTGGTGCACACGGACAACATGAGTGTTGTCCATGTGATCAACCGGTCTACGTCTTCATCCCCTCCGGTTTTGTCGCTTCTGAGGCACTTAGTCTTGCTTAGTTTAGGGTGGAATTTGTGGTTAGTTGCGCGGCACATGCCTGGGGTGCAGATCATTATAGCCGACTCTCTCTCTCTGTTTCAGTGGGACCGGTTTCGAGAGGCGGCTCGGCATGGATCCTCGTGCTCGGCGGGAGTCTGGGACCTGATTTCCTCAATCTGAGTCAGTTGGTGAGGGGGTCGCTGGCTGAGTCCACGTGGAGATTGTATTCTGCAGTGTGGCGGAGATGGACGGAGGTCTGTAGGGGTAGAGAAGTGTCCTCGGGGGAAGGTAGGTTATAGGCTACACTGGCTTTGTTGGAGTTGCTCTTCGAGGAGGGTAAGTCGGCAGCGGTGGCCGAGAGAACATTATTGGCCTTGTCGTTCCTGTTCCAGTGGTGTCGGTGGATCATGAAGGAATGGAAGAGAGAGCGCAGGCTGGACGCTCGGCGTCCCATCTCCTATGAGATCCTGTGCAAACTATTGGAGCGGCTACCGCAGATCTGAGTGTCGAACTACGAGGTGCTCCTGTTTCGGGCCGTGTTTGCCATTTGCTTCTTCGCTGCCCTGTGGGTCAGCGAGTTGGTGGCCCCAAGTATGCGGGCGCCTGCCGCCATGCAAATGGCGGATGTCAAGGTTTCTACGGGGGACGTTGCATTGTTCATCCGGAGGTCTAAGACGGATCAGATGGGGGTGGGCGCCTCGGTTCGGCTTAAGGCTACTGCTCAGCAGTTCTGTCCGGTCAGGTTGCTGCGTGAGTTTTTGGAGGTACGTGGGTTGACCGCATGGTCGCTGTTCAGGCATCGGGATGGGTCAATTCGCCAAAGTGCTTTGGGCTGGGGTGATACATATGGGACTGTCTCCCGGACGGTATACCATGCATTCCTTCAGGATTGAGGCGGCTACTCAGGCGAGTATGCTGGGTCTTCCATTGGAGGCTTTCAAGCGGTTGGGGCGATGGCAGTCGGGGCGGTTCCAGCTCTGTGTGCGCCCTCACTTGCTTTAGGCCAAGTGGCGCAGCGCAGTTATGCTTTTGTTGTTTCGTTGCAGGGTTCTTCCCCGTGTTTTATTTGGATAATCGGACACTCCTTTGTGTATTGGGCAGCTAGGAGGGCCGAGAGTAGACCTTATGGCTGGAACCTCTGTTTCCCGTACGAGATAGCAAGGGTACGTTGGAGGGGTATCCAGGGGCTGTCCTGGGATGGGTTGTATGCTGAGCTGATTCAGCTCAGGCGCTACGTGTCGGGGCCAGTGACCCTGGTGATTCACGTGGGCAGGAATGATGTCGGACGGCGATGGTCAGTGGACCTAGTGCACGCAATGCAGCATGACGTGGCCCGCTGTTTCGCGTTGTTCGGGGACCTGACCGTTGTCTGGTCTGAGATCGTGTCTCGCCCGGTGTGACGAACCAAGGGAAAGGGTAAGGCCCTAGAGCACTATAGGCGGAAGGTCAATATGACCATGTCCTGGTTCGTGCGCCACCTGGGTGGTGTAGTAGTAAGACACGTTGAGTTGGAAGGGGACAATGACGCACTAATAAGGCGAGATGGTGTGCACCTGTCCCCCATTGGGTTGGACATCTTTAACATGGGACTGCAAAAAGGAATTGAGGAGGCGCTGTCGGCGGGGGGGCACGATGAACGCGCAGTGTTGTGTGCGAGGAGGGTCATCGCGGTGGCGGTTTCCTTGGACAGCGCAGAGGAAAAAAGGAACTTTGGGGAGACGACAGCCGGCACGGAGCTGATGGCGAGGAGCTGCCTGTCGAGGCTCATGGTACCGAATGTGTGTGAGAACTGCCTGTTGGGCAAACACCCAACAGCTGGCAGATTTGGACTGAGTTAAATTGTTAATTTAAATAAAGCTGTGGCCATTGCCCTTATCCACAAGAATGAGGTGTCACGTGTATTATTGTGGGGCAACGGGTTGTTGGTTGGGACTGGTGGGTCAGAAGTCAAGATTCCCCCTGGAACAATAAGGAAGGGGGGGACAGAACTGCTGCCCAAGATAGTGGGATGGATCATGGAAGTTACAATGTTGCTAAGATTGGGGTCCTTAGGGAGAGGGAGGGGACTTACTAGTCAGCAGAATCAGTTGAGGGCTCCTGACTGTTTTCCCACCCTCCCCCCGTTTCTGGTGTTGTGGCTTGTGTCTCGTGTTGTTGTTTTTGTGTTGTCACAGCTTGGCAGTTTCCCTGGACAGCGCAGTGGAAGAAAGGAAGTTTGGGGAGACAACAGCCGGCAAGTAGGACTTCCTACCTTTGCTATTTCCAAACCATTTTTTTTTTAAATTAACGCAGGTTACATTGTAACACTGATATATGTCAGGAATCCCTGAATAACCCTACACATGTATATATTTTTTAAAAGAAGACAACCTAAGGTATTAAACCTAGGGTATTTTGACTAATTTCACGCAAGCATTTTACCACCAATCTATGCCAAATTGAAAAAAAAAATTGGTGATTTTTTTTACATGCATAGCAATTTAAGAATACATGTACGGAGAACTTTAACCCCTTAAGGACCAAACTTCGGAATAAAAGGGAATCATGACGTGTCACACACGTCATGTGTCCTTAAGGGGTTAAGGGTTACTGCCAAAGAACATCCCAATATGTGTTCAGCAACATCTCCTGAGTACAGTGATACCTCCCATGTATAGATGGGGCCTAAGAGACCTTATTTGGAGGGTGCACATTCCAGTCTTCCAACTTGGAATTTTCACAGATGGTCATCATGCACCCATGTCCTGTTTGGGACATTTTTGAAGCCGGACAATATAATTTACCCCCATCAAACCATGTGTTTTTGAAAAGTAGACACCCTAAGGTATTTAAAATTGTGGTATTTTAACACTTTCCTTGCACAAATTCTACCACCAGTCTTTGTCAACCATTTAGGTAGTCATTTTTTTGTTATTTTTCTCTCACATTGTACTTTAGGCATGGATTCTCAGTTCCTGTTATGTGTTACTGACAAAGAGCACCCCAATATGTGTTCAGCAACATCTCCCGAGTACAACAGTGCCCCCAATGTACAGGTTTTATGGGTTTTTGCAAACTTACAGGGGTCAAATGTAGGGCTTTCCCCTTTTCCATGTTTGCACATTGAAATTTGCCAGATTGGTTTAATGGGTCTATGCTGCCTTTGAGACCGTATAGCAGCCCAGTAATGAAAATTAACCCCATCATGGCCTACCAATTGTAAAAGTAGACAACCCAATGTATTCAAAATGGGATATGTCCAGTCTTTTGTAGAAGCAACTTTGTAGAAGCTGGCCAAAGTTAGCGTTCATATTTGTTTTTTGCATTTTTTTTTTTTTTACACAAAAACTGCACTTTTACTGGTGATTCCATTATCGTGATAGGTTTTGCTGTTTTAAACACTCATATTTGTGTTCAGCTATGTTTCCCGAATATAACAATACCCCCCATGTACAGGTTTTATGGTGTTTTGGAAAGTTACAGGGTCAATATAAGGCTTGCTTGATTCAGTTTGCCAGATTGGTTTGCTGGGTGTGTGTTGCCTTTTGAGACCATAGGGTAGCCAATGAATATGAAATTACCCCATCATTGCATACCATTTTCAAACACAGAACATAGATATGTTCGGGGAAGTTTCCAGCACTCAAATTTACGGCGGACGTATGAGGTACGTCCGTGGTCCTCAAGGACCGTTTTTTTTGGACGTACCTCATACGTCCACGGTCCTTAAGGGGTAAAGGGGGCCCACTTTATCAGTGGCCTACAGGACCCACTTGCCATCGGACAAGCTGACACCCTGGCCAGTCCGCCACTGGATATACATACATATATATTTAGTTACTTTATCAAAAGATAATTGTGCCTCTTTACAAATCAATGTTAAGACTTCACCTTAAGTATGTGGTGCAGTTTTGGGCACCAGCTTTAAAGAAGGAAATGGCAGAACTAGAAATAGTGTAGAGGCGAGCTACAAAATTAGTATGGAAAACATTAATTATGGAGAAATGCTAGGAAAAACTGGATTTGTTTTCTTTAGGAAAAAAGGCACCTAAGAGAGGATATGATAGCACTATACACAAATGTATACAGAGCCAGTAAAAACTAATATGTGCAAATCTGTTCATTAGCAGGAATATACAACAGACAAGGTCACACAACTGAGACTGGAAGAAATGCGTTTTCACTTACTGTAAACGACTCTTTTTTCTTTTCTGTAAGGACAAATTCTCTGCATTTAGAGGTTGTCTTATCAGATTCTAAAAATAAAAAAGGGCTTGGATGCTTTTTTGCATGAACAGAATATTCAACGATATAATTGATATGTATGTAAACAGGTTGTTGATTCTAGGAGAAATCTGATTTCTATTATGGAGTCAAGAAAGATTTTGTTTCCATTTTTGTGGCATAATTGGAAATGACAACAATTGGAATGTTTGCCTTATTTTGAATCAACAGCATAAAAGAATAATCCCCCTCTTATAATATTGTAAAGCGCTACGGAATCTGTTGGCGCTATATAAATGGTAATAATAATAATAAACTTCCGGTTGAACTTCAGTATTTTTCAAAACCTAGAGAACTATGTTTGTAACAAAAAAGAAGATAATGTGCAATGTAACTCACCAGTTGCTAAAGCCCGTAAGTTATTGTCATTCATAAAAAGGGGCAGAAATTCTTTGGATGAAAATATAAATGTCTTTTTTTTTTTTTAGACCACACTTTGAATATGCAATTTTGCACACTTATTTTAAAGAATGATATTATGGCAGTAGAAAAAGTGCAGAGGCAGGCTAAATTAATGAGGGGAATGGAAGATTTTTGTTATGAAAGAAGGCTAACAATTTTAAATCAGTTTAGTTTAGAAAAACAGCGCCTCAGAGGGGATATGGTATCATTATAAAAGTATATTGTAAATAAATGCAAACCATTAGTGAATAATCTATTCATAAAGTTGACTATCAATAGGACATTGGATCATCCGTTAGGAAGAAAGGAGATGTATTCTAAGGAAAAGTTAAAGATTATTTACAGTAAGAGAAGGAATTTGTTTCCTTGTTTGTTGCAAATTAATTTTTTGCCATTTTGGATCAAAAATAAAAACAGATGTAAGACAGGTTGCACTTGTTGGATGAAAGTCTTTATTCAGCCTTTTTGACTATTTAATTATGTATATGGTACTATGCAAGAGTGTTAAAATTAATTAGCGTAGGTGGCACTCACTGCAGAGGTTCAATGCTAAATGCAGAAAAATTCTCTCAGATGCTAAATGGAAATTCCTATTACCGATTTATGATAGCAAATACATAATAATCATCAAACCATAGTACACCAATGTAATTATGCAGGGTTTCTCTTCAAGGTCCTCTATGCATAATATATATTGGGTTTTTTTAAGAACAGAAAGGGCTTTTATTTAATATCCTATATGTATACCTAACACAACATTACACGTGAATAAAATGTTAAAAATGGGGGAAAATGTAAATAAAATATTTTGATTAAAATAATTTTTTACACATCCAGTGCAACTAAGTAAAAATAACTCAAAATATACATATTTGGCATTTAACAAACAGGACTTGTATATGAATCTGAGATCTAATTTCATTTTCTATAATGTGTGGGTTGGTATAGAGTTAGCGTTAACCAACGCTATAACAACCATGTTTACACTAATTCTAAACGGATGCTAATCTTAACCCTACACTATCCGTAACCCTAAAATATCATTAACCTAAACCCAGCATTAATCCTTACCTTATCCAAACACTCAGGGCCACCATCAGGGGGTGACAACCATGACTGTTGTCACGGCCCGGCGGTCCTGGGGGGCCCGAACTGCTTTCCCCTCTCTCCAACTCCTGTGAGGCCGTCAGTGCGTTGCCACGGGTTACCATGGCAACACTCCGCGCGGCACGCACGCCACGCTCACGGGAGTTAGAGAGAGGGAAGTGCTGTAATGTACTGCTGCAGTCTGCTGAGCCCCCTCTGCAAATACAGGGAACCGGGGGGGCCCACAATGCCACCGGACCGCCAGGGATGGAATCTCCCCCCTCCCTGAACCAGGTAAGAAGCAGGGAGGGGGGGAATAACATTCATCACTTTTAAAGTGGCGGGTGTGGGGGGGGGGGGAATGCTCCATTTACACAACATGCATACACTACACCGACACACACTCTGCACTCACTACACCGACAAACACTCTGCACTCACTACACCGACACACACTCTGCATTCACTACACTAACACACTGCATCAACTACACTAACACACTGCATCCACTACACTAACACACACTCTGCATTAACTATACACACAGCATCCACTACACAAACATCCTGTATTCACAGGAAACACTACATCCACCACACATTCAAACACTGCATTCACTATACAGAGACACTGCTTCTAATACACACACTGCATCCACTACAGACACTGCATCCACTAAATACACTGCATCTAGTATACACAAACACTACATCCACTACATCACTGTACACACACTACATCCACTACTCAAACACACTCTGCGTTCACTATACACACTGCATATGCTACACAAACACACACTCTGCATTCACTGCACAAACAGTATCTAATACACACAAACACTAACAACACACATTCTAATTCACTTCCCCTATACACACCACATTCAGTCCTGCATCATTGTCAGCGGACTAGGTAGGAGTCCCGGGGATGGCCTCGTGGGAGGGTGGGCAGACCTTGTGCTTTGTCAGGGGCCCCAAAATTTCTCGTGGCAGCCCTACAAACACTAAGTCTACCCCTACCCCTACTATTACTTTTACCCTTAAACCTAACTCTGCCATAACCCTAACCCTACCACTAACCCTAACCTTTAGAAAATTGGTTTACTATTTAACACTGTAAGTAGTATTTGAGACTGCCATCTGCTGGTCATTTTCATAATTACACTAACTGTAATTATTAATGGAAAATGCTAATAAAATACAGTGCCGGAATAAAGTAATTCAGTGTTGCTACTATCAACAGTGTTATGTCACCCAACAACACTAATAAATAGCCAAAGAAATAAAGTAAATAGGTGAGAGTGAACATTTAAAACAATAAAATACTACCACTGCAGGATCTTGAACAGTAAATTTAGGCCGCTAGATATCTAAAATAAAGCATACAGTACAGATCATAGCGCAATTTGTTTAACAATTTACAAAATAAATAGATCAACTGGTTGAACTCACATGGTGGAGTAAAATAGTGAAAAAGGAGATGCAGAGGATTTTTTATCTAACTCCCGATAAGGGGCTAATATTTAAAAGTATATATTACGTTTAAAATATATACTAATCAAAAAATGTTATATAAAAAATTGTGTAAAAATGTAGTACTAAATGCTAATATCATGGGGATATATTCGGAAGAGAAAATGTTTTAATAAAAAAAAATATATATAATATATTCGAATAATTTTTTTTTTCCATTCTTATATAAATTGCTTAATTTCAAACTCTACATTTAATCCCCTAGGGGTAATAGTATCTAAATTTAAAATCCATTCAATTTCTTTTTTGTTCAAATTAAAATTGATATCACCACCTCTCCAATGTGTAGACACCTTTTCAATTGCACAAAATTGTAAACCTTCTGTGTCTCCATTGTGGAAATTTGCAAAGTGTTGTGAGACATTGTGGTTCTGAAATGTTCTTCTAATGTTACCAATGTGCTCTCTAATTCTAACTTTCAAGTGTCTAGTGGTTTTCCCTACGTATTGGTAACCACATGGACAGGACAGGAGGTATACTACACATTTACATGTGTTACATGTGATTAGATTCTTAATCTTATATTCTTTATTTGTTCTGAAGGATTTACATAGTTACATAGCTGAAAAGAGACTTGCGTCCATCAAGTTCAGCCATCCTTGCATATATTTTTGCTGTTGATCCAAAAGAAGGCAAAAAAACCTAGTCTGAAGCGCTTCTAATTTTGCAACAAACTTGGATTTAAAACTTTGGATCTTTTTATTACTCCTCTTCATCGTTTTACACCCCATACATAATCCACAATAATAAAATCCACTCGAATTCATGAAGATATTTGGGGGATTAATTGGCTTATCTAAAAAACTGGAAGTTAAAAGTGGTTTAAAATTTCTTTTTTTTTTGGTCTAGGTCCTATAAAATCTTTTAAATCCGAATCTTGATGTAAAATTATATATATATACCAATATTTATTTATTATTTTACGTAATTCATTGTGCTTGGAATTATAATTAAAAATAAGGAGGATATTACCATCTACTTTCGTTTCTCGGCTTTTATATTTGATCAATTCCTTCCGGTCCAATTCTTGAATATTTGAACATATAGAATCTAAATTGTTTTTATCATAACCCTTGTGAAGAAACTGTCTTTTTAAATTTGTTGCCCGATTTTTAAAAACTTCAGCATCACTGCAGTTTCTTTTTAGCCGAAGGAATTCACCCTTCGGGATATTGGATAGCCATGGATTAAAGTGACAGCTTTTTAGGTCGATGTAATTATTTACATCGACCTGTTTAAAAAAACGTCTTACTCTTTATTATCTCTTCAATATACATTTCTAAATCCAAAACTTGTAGTTTACTGTCACTAGTTTCAAAAGATAGAGAGATATTCCACGTATTATTGTTAAGACCGGCTAAAAATTCAATAAAAGCTTCCTTTCCCCCCTCCAAATAATAAAACTATCGTTAATATATCTCTTATAAACGACCAAGCCTGCTCCAAGTCTATCTCCTCTGAGGACAAAATATTCCTCCCAGTAGGACATAAATAAATTGGCATAACTTGGAGCAAACTTGGTCCCCATTGCTGTACCAATGAGTTGGAGGTAAAACTCATTATTAAACCCCCCAAAAATATTTTTTAAAATCATATCTATCCCTTCCACAATAAAATCTGTATTTCCAGTATATTTCCAGATTTTTCTAAAAAGTATCTAGCAGCCTCACAACCTTTATTATGTGGGATACTTGTATAGAGGCTGCTTATGTCACAACTTACCGGAAGATAACCATCTTGCCATTGAAAAGTCTTACTAGCTCTACAATAGGTGATTAGGGCAAATACGAATTTATACTTCACGTGCCTGTGACATACTATACCATTTGAGTTTTTTTTTTATCTTAGCCTATGTTTTAACTTTATCAAGAGAAACAGCCCCTTCAAGACTCCCACAAAAGAAAAATACAATAGGTCTACGTCTCATCGTTATAACTGGACTTTCTGCTAACCTCCATATATTATCTTTGGACTGTATACCTTGATATTTGACTTTTACTGTAAGTACAATATTTTTAACATACTTTTGACAAACAGAACTGTGGTGCAAGCGCAATCTAACAACTGTTTTATTGTACTACTACTTCTTGTTGATGGTCTGTGAGGGAAATTTTACTTTCGTTTAGGTCTAGAACAATACACATCCCAAGTAATTTAATAAAGTATTTCCAGTACACTGGCAAGGTACGTTTAATTTAAAATATATATTTATATATATAAAACTTTTTTTCCCGCTCCCCCTTGTAAGGTATTAAGTTACCATCTGGAATTTCTCTCCAACTAGGTAAGGCTTCTTTGCCTTAGTTGAGTGGTGCCGCAAGGCCAACTCCCATCCTCATCAAGGGAATCAACACAGTAAAGGACGAGACTATATTTAAAAGATGAAAAACTACCACAGCAAAAGGACAGTCTTAAATTAGAGGGGCAAAGGTTTAAAACTAATATCAGGAAGTATTACTTTACTGAAGGGGTAGTGGACGCATGGAATGGCCTTCCAGCTGAAGTGGTAGAGGTTAACACAGTAAAGAAATTTAAGATTGCGTGGGATAGGCATAAGGTTATCCAAACGATAAGACTATAAGGCCAGGGACTAATGAAAGTATTTAGAAAATTGGGCAGACTAGATGCGCCGAATGGTTCTTATCTGCCATCCCATTCTATGTTTCCATCTATGTTTCTCATGCTCGGAGGTACAAAGCCCAACTGCCCAATGCATAGTTAGAGCCTTGCATTGTAGTATAATCAGGGCCTCACCTGTCACGGCCAATCTATCTTAAATCTTGTAATTGTCACCGAGAGGCCAATACCCTGTCACTTATGTCACTGGAATCAAAAAAGCTTCCACAAGCCAAATCATATATAGAGTCTCTCTAGCCACTTTGCAATTAGCAGGGCCTCACCTGTCACCAAATGAGTTAATATAATTTCGCCACTTGGCACTAGTTTTAGTTAGCTGGCTTACTTCATACCGATCGTGATCGTATCGATAATCAATTTGTTTCCTTTGCACTCATAGTATGTTTAACGCTTTGCTACACTAAGACGATCTATCGCTTCCCAGCACCCCGACCAGATCTAACTCCCCTATGAGAGAGGCTGTAGTAGCCAGCCCAGCATTCCACTACATATTTTGATTGTTAAAAACACAAACTGATTCTAGTACAGAGTTCCAACCTAGTCCTGCCCCCCCAAAATTAAAAGATAAATAGGGGAGACAAATTGTTTTCTGGGGAAGGCCCAAGTGCATAATAATTTTAATGCGGGGGGGATAGGGGGGGAGGAGGAGGGAGATGCCTGCAGTCAGGGGCGTATTAGCCGCGAGGCAAACAAGGCATTTGCCTTGGGCGGCATTTTCCAGGGGGCGGCAAAAAAAGCCGCCCCCAAATGCCCAAGGCAAATGTCTTGTTAGCCTTGCGGCTAACAGACATGCCGGCGGTCGGGCGGCGCTGGCGGGCGGCCGGCGAGGGAGCTCTTCCCCTGAGCTGTCTGCTCAGCTCCCTCGCCAGCTGCAGAGTGAGGCTGGGAGGCGGAGCCGGAATATGACATCATATTCCGGCTCCCAGACTCACTCTGCGGCTGGCGAGGGAGCTGAGCAGACAGCTCAGGGGAAGTGCTCCCTCGCCGGCCGCCCGCCCGCCCGCCAGGCAGTGCCGCCCGATCGCCCAGCAGCCACTGGACCACCAGGGAGGAAGAGACACCCCCCACTACCCCACCATTCCCAAAGGTAAGGAGGCTGGGGGAGGGGGGTGTTAAATTTAAAAAAAATGTGTTAAAAATAAATGTAAAAAAAAACATGTTAATAATAAATAAAAAAAATGTATTAAAAAAAAATAAAAAAAATGTGTTAAAAATAAATTTAAAAAAAAAAACGTGTTAATAATAAATAAAAAAAAAGTGTTAAAAATAAATAAAAAAAAATGTGTTAAAAATAAATTTTAAAAAATGTGTTAAAAATAAATTAAAAAAATGTGTTAATGTGGGTGGGTGAGTGTGTCTGTGTGTGTCTGTTAGTGTCTGTGTGTGTGTGTGTGTGTGTGTGTGTGTCTGACTGTGTGTGTCTGTTAGTGTGTGTGTTTGCCTGTGAGTGTGTGTGTATGTTAGTGAGTGTGTGTGTCTGCTAGTGAGTGTGTGTCTGTTAGTGTGTGTCTGTTAGTGAGTGTGTTTGTCTGTTACTGAGTGTGTGTTTCTGTTAGCGAGTGTGTGTTTCTGTTAGCTAGTGTATGCGTATCTGTCAGTGAATGTGTGTGTGTGTATTTAGAATGCGGGGCGGGGGGAAAGGTTGGGTGGGGGTGGCGCGGGGGGGAAGGGGGGGCGCCTGAGTTTTGTCCTGCCTAGGGCAGCACAAAACCAGGATACACCACTGCTTGCAGTCTCCTTCACATATGCTCACTGTGTTTCAGACTTCATGCCAAGACTATATGTCCAAACAAACTTTTTCCAAAGAAATCACTTACTTCAATAAACGTACCCAATTTGCACCGTTACATGACTGATCATCCTTCCTCCCATCTTGTTGAATTTCTAATCTCCGGTTTCTCTTCTGGATTTCACACTGGCTTTGCTGCACTCCCCACAGGTATACTAGAATGTCCCAACTTACAATCAGCAATCACAGACCCAAATAATATATGGGCACTCCTCGATAAAGAGATTGACAACGGTTTCATGATAGGGCCTTTCACAATCGCACCCTTCACCTGTTGCAGAAGTAATCTTCTAGGAATAGCCACTGCAAAGTTTAACAATAAAAAGACTCATTATTGATTTCTCAGCCCTTCATTCCTCCTCTACCCTTGGTTTAAATGCATTAATACCTTCAGAAGATTTCTCCTTACAGTACGCCAAGATAGACGATTCTGTAAAAGCAATAACCAGCACCAGTGAGGGTGCTTGGATAATCAAAACTAACATCACAAATGCATTTAAATGACTCCCTATACATAAATCATTTTGGCATCTGCATGGAGTTAAGTGGGAAGACCAATACTACTTTGCTACAAGACTTACTTTCGGTTCCCCGAAAAAGTAGCCCAAAACTGTTCAATATTTTTGTAGAAACACTGACTTGGCTCCTACTTAGCAAGTGCAGATGTACAGTAGTGATACACTATATTGATGATTTTCTCTCGATTGAATCTCACTACTCCACATCAATCACTCTACAACACACTTTCATTTTTCAAGGAATTAGGAGTTTCTGTAACAGCAGATAAAACAGAAATTCCCAGCACTGAAATAACTTTCCTAGGCATTACACTAAATTCAGAGTCTATGCAAGCTAGCTTGCCTCACAAAAAAGTAGATAGGATTCGGATTTATATTGATTCCTGCAACTCTTTTGGGTCTTGTACTAGAAAGGAGTTGCAGTCACTGCTAGGCTCACTCAACTTTGCTATGAGGATTATTCCTCAAGGTTGAGTATTTATCTCTAGATTACTTTCACTTTCAGCTAGGGCTGATTTAAAAATGTGGCATCTCTTTTTATCCTAATGGAACAGCAAGTCTTTATTTTTCCACCTATATCAGATGACTACCCAGTTATATGGACTTACGCAGCAGGAGCCATAGGTTATGCTGCCATATATGGTGACAAATGGGTCCAAGCTACTCGGGGGGATCTGAAAACCAGTTCGTATCTGGCGTGACCACCATTTGCAACACACAGTGCAACACATCTCCTTTGCATAGAGTTGATCAGGTTGTTGATTGTGGCCTGTGGAATGTTGGTCCACTCCTCTTCAATGGCTGTGCGAAGTTGCTGGATGTTAGCAGGACTTGGAACAGGCTGTTGTATACACCGATCCAGACCATTCCAAACATGCTCAATAGGTGACTTGTCCGGTGAGTATGCTGGCCATACAAGAACTGGGATGTTTTCATCTTCCAGGAATTGTGTACAGATCCTTGCAACATGGGGCCTTTTGTGTACATAGAAAAAAGTCTTAGATCTTTGAGTTCAGCTCATGAAAAATGGGGGCAAAAACAAAAGTGTTGAGTTTATAATTTTGTCACAAGAATCTTTAGTAGCAGGAATGCAGACAACAAACGTTTCTTAATAACATCAATAACTACATCTGAACAGTTAAACTCCTAGGTACCTGCAGGTAAATTATGTGCACAACGTTGGGGCTCTTAGGTGTAGGTAGCGCTACCCAGGTACAGTTATAAGGGAGAATCCTGAAGCAATCTCTGGAGACAGTACCTTTGAGTGACTTCTGTAACTGCAGATATTTCCAGTGAGATCCAGCAGAATGTAGTACAGCAGCATAACAGCAATGGCAATCCTTTTTCTTCCTTCTTCCTTCTGACAGAATGCAAGAGCTCATTCACACTCCTGCAGAAAGTTCCAGAATCTGCAGGGAGCTGAACATAAAATAGCAGTCTTATAATTCTCCTAGCAGAGTAGTAGACAGTCTCCAACTTCTTGTAGTAGCAGTGCACTAGCCTTCCCTTGTTATTATTTCACTGTCCCAGCAGTAATAGACCATTGAAACAGGTAGGAACACACTTTCTTTAAGCTGACTCAGAGAACATGGCTTCTCCCCTGTCCTCTTCCTTCTGTCATCCTAGCCCTTCCTCCTCACATGACAGGGCAAAGGGCAAAGTTCAATATCTCAAAACTTAAAGCAAAACAGTAAAATATAGCAGAGGTCTAATCTTCTCCTCCAGCAGCTTCATGTCATCTCCTCTCGCGAGCCACAAAAGCGTTGCCACTGGTTGCCATGGCAATACTCCAGCATGCATTATGTGCCACACAGAGCGTTGCCATGGCAACCCACAGCTCGTGAGAGGAAAGGACACGAAGCTGCAGAGGTGGAGGATTAGAGTTCTTGGCACCCTCTTCACAGGACACAGCATAATGTGCCACTGGACCACCAGGGAAACTAGTCCCCCTCCCTGACCACAGAAAAGAATCAGGGAGGGCTGAATAAACTTAATTATACATCTTCAAGGACTCTATGCAGCATTGACTTCTAGAGCTCATCGCTCAGTTTGAGGCCACTAAAAATGGTTACAGCTGACTAATACGAGCCCTAGGTATCTATGATTTTAGCCATGCTCACACCATGACATTTTTAAAGACATTTAAGGGCATATTTCATGGGTAGACAACCTTCAACACTTTGCCAGCATTATGGGATATGTAGTCCACAACATCTGGAGTGCTGAAGGTTACCTACCCGTGGTCTATTTAAAGAGCTTGCATTTATGGCTACCAGTACTACAAACAGTTCATCAAAAGTCTGGGGCCACTAAAAATGGACACAGCAGACCAAAAAGAGCCTCAGGTATTAATTGATACCAAGTTAGTGGTATGAGCAGGGATTTAAATGAAGTGGTCTGGGTGCCAGGTCCATCTAGGGTTAACCCTGCAGCTGTAAACATAGCAGTTTCCGAGAAACTGCTATGTTTACATTAGGGTTAATCCAGCCTCTAGTGGCTCTCTGATTTTCACAATGAGAAGACGCTGCCGTCCATAGGAAAGCATTGAGAAATGCTTTCCTATGGACTGATTGAATGCATGTGCGGCTCTTGGCATTCGGCGGATGACGTCGGAAGAGGGAGGAGAGTCCCCAGTGCTTAAGAAAGGTAAAAATTGAACCCCTTAACCCCTCTTGAGCCCTGTGGGAGGGGGGCCATGAGGGTGGGGGGACCTATTTACACTATAGTGCCAGGAAAACGAGTTTGTTTTCCTGGCACTATAGTGATTCTTTAACCCTGCTCACAAAACAATCTTTACCTATGCATTTAAATGCTTATTAAAGTCGAACGCTGCAAAGCAGCTCATCAAAAAGTTAGGTCCCAACAAAGTGGCGCCAGGTATCCAAATCTGCTGGACGTTCCATGCCATCCTACGGGCATTTAAGCACACTCTGTGTAGGACCGCATGGAATGCCCTAATGTCATTAAGGGGTTAAACAATCAGACATTTACCAACAACATTATCAAAAGTATAGTAACAACATTCTCAATCATGGTAGTACTGTCAGGGGGAGTTCTCGTTTAATTTATGAATGTAGTTCCTGTGATCTTCTGCACAATTTAGTCTTCTGAATACTTAAAATGCATACATTGGCCTACACACCCCAGCCTTGTTATATTGCCTGAATCAACCTCTTTTATTCCTCAATTCTCTCTACCCAAGCACCTCTCATTATCTTATCTTCTTTTGGTGACTTTTACTGTTATATGGATTTTGATTAAGCGGTACTTTTAATCTAATTCCCCATTGAACCTGAATTGTACACGATTTGTACTATATCTGGTTGAATTGATAGGAGATAAATGAATACATATATAGCTTACTTAAAGTGAATTTGTCATCTACATTTTACAATTAGTTTAACTAGGTAAGGAGGGTGCTACCATGGGTGCATTTAATTACTTATTTATTGAAAACAGGATACCATATGACAAAAACAACCAAACAAACAAAAAAAACACCCAAAAATAGCAAATAACTTTCTACATGTGGATTATTCTTTCTAAGGGGGAAAGTAACGTGTAATCACAAACTTGAGTCGCAGTACTATTTTTCAATAGAAAATTACCCTATCGTATTAGAAATATTCAAGTAAAAAGCCAACCTTAATGTTACTGTTGCTAATACATACTTAATAATGGCTGGTTCAGTTGACTTCACAAAGTCTAACATAACCACTCTAGACATGCTACTAACTTATTTTCCTTCCAATATTATGACCCTTAAGAAAACAGAGGAGTAGATTTGTGGTTTTGTCTCACCCACTCAACAGCCTTGAAGTAGCAAATCAACATAGTTCACACCACTAGGTACATTGGAAAAATGAGTGGGCATTTAAGTCTGTGGTGGGTAACTCTAACTTTGTCTGCTTGAAAAGGAGATCCTGGCTGAGAACACATAAAACCACTTCCTAGAATATAGTCTAGGACAGCTGCCAAATAGTCTGGGCCAAAGATGCAGAGTCATGTAGAGGTATCTGTCGGAGACATTCTTTAAACAAAGCTATGGGTAGTAATGGCAATATAATTAAAGACTAAGAACATTTTGTGGTGAAAGGTTACAAGGTGAGTGCGGTCATACCAATGGTTTTAAGAAAATGGGAAGAACATCTGTCCACCCACTAAGAAATAATCGTAGCTAAATCTGAAAAACTAATGTAAAAATGCTACTAAAATTAGGGACAGCTAATAAGCATTTATTCACAAATCAGCTATTTGGCTCTGGGGCAAATTCTCCCTGTTTTTAGGCAAACCTGTTTTCAAGCACTGAAAACATCTTTTCTCCCCACAAAAATAGGAGATTCCCTAGCACCTTAAACGTACTCACTTTGTTAAAGTCATAAGGAGGACGCTTTCTCACATCATTGAGAGTATGTAACAAACCATCTGAGAATTCTGTGGTACTGAATTGTTAACCCTTTTGACAGTTGAACAAAACTAGTAAAGTCCATAATATACCAACGTGAAAATTGGAGATCCTTTTTAAGGAACACTATAGTGTTAGGATTACAAATGTGTATCACATAATGCTAAGTGCCCTCTTGGCTGTTTACTGGGAGTAAAAAAAAATATTTCACTTACCATTTTCTCTCTCACAGGGCTGCTATCTGCGGGAAAGCTCCACCTTTTTGGCTGAAAACATTAAATAAAAAAAATAAAAAAATCAATCAAAACCATCATACTTGCCACTCACTCTTTTACTACAATGGTGGGAAACCTGTTATAGATCATCTTGCACAAAACATTCTTATTGGCCATAATACTGTCTTCATAAGGCTACAATTAACTAAACTAAATATCAACAATTCAGTTAGGAGTATCAAATTGTAGGTTAAAATGGCATAGATATAAAAACTAATTTAGTTCAAGATTTGTTTTCCCCAATAAGAGTTGGGAAATAATTAAGGGCCCCTATCAGAAACAATATCGCTAAGTAATCCGTGTAACCGAACAGAGGATGAAGGTTACTTAGCCAAAGGTATGAGATGCGTCATCTTAGAGAACCTGTCAATGATGGTTAACACAACGTGTTTTTTGTCTGAAGATGGTAAGTCAACCACAAAATCCATTGCTAGACTCGACCATGGTTTGGTCAGAATAAGCAATGGCAAAAGTAAACCACATGGTCTTTGGTGTGGGATTTTATTTGCAGAACAGGTGTTACATGCAAGCACATATTCCCGAAATGTTTTTTTTTTAAGATGGCCACCAGAATTTCTTAGCCAGAAGAGACTGGATGGCCAGTCGTCTTTGCATCATGCATACATGAAAGAACATGTTCTCTATGAACTTGAGGAATGTATAGTTTATTAGGAGGTATAAGCAAAGATGTCTGATCCTGAAAGTTCTCAGGGGTTTTTATTAGGTCTGAACTGATTACTATTTTAGTTGTGGCTAAAATGCATTCTGTAGATATTATTGGCGATTATTGTGGTTGTGTAACAGATTGGGGTTCAAACTGACAGGATAGAGCATCGGCCTTAGTGTTCTTTTACCCGGTCTATACGTCACCCTATAATTAAAACGTGATAAAAACAAAGACCACCGAGCCTGTCCATCAGTCATTTCTTACCCTCTAAAAACACTAATCTAACATATTTTTGTGATTAGTTAGAATAGTAACTAGTGTAGTACAACCCTCTAATACATGCCGCCATTCCTTTAGAGCAGTGATTATTGCCACAACTCCCTATCTCCTATGTCATATCGTCTTTCGGTGTCAGTCATTTTATTTTTAAAAATAAAAACCACAAGGATGCAGAGGTAAGTCATCCAAGAGTCTTTGAGCAAGAATAGCCCCCACATCTGTTTCTGATGTATCGACGTCCAACAAAAATGGGCGAGAAGGGTCAGGATGAACCAATATGGGCGCTGAAGCAAAAGCAGCCTTTAGGGTGTCAAAGGCAGTAATGACCTCTGGGGTCCATTATTGGTGTGTCTTCCCTATTTTGGTCATGGATGTGATGGGTGCTGTAATAGGAAAAAAAAAAACTTTTATGAATCTCCTATAATAGTTGACGAATCCCAAGAAGCAGTGTTTGTCTTTCAAAACCCACTGCTAGGGGCCAACTGAGTATAGCCTCAAGCGGCTTTGGGTCCCTCTGAAACCCTGAACCTGATTTGCCTTATGTGGTCATAGTGCACCTCCATGTTATTTGAATATATTAGAATGTTGTCCAAGTAGGGGGAGTGGTCTGACCGTCGATGAGACTGGACGTGTCTCACTGAGGCTCCTGACCAACGCGCCCTAGAAGCCTACAAAAGCGACCTTTTCTATCAGTAATTGCCCCACGGAGGTCCCTAGAATGGAGAAGAGGCTATCCAAAAAGCTTCCTAAGCGGGGTGCTGACTCCGGCGGCACCGTCCTGGACCTTATGTCGGCGCAAAGACCGACCCGTCAAGGGACCCAAGATGGCGCTGGGGCGTCCCCGCAAGCTTCCCCCCGTGCGGAAAGGGAGACATCGCCCGATGACCGGGATTCTATCCTGGCTAAGTTGACGGAGGTGCGGTCCTTCCTGGCTGGTGAAATCGCCAAATCCACCGCGGTGCTCCAAGCTGAAATCGGGGCCTTGGAGGAGCGCACCGCGAAACTAGAGGACCGTGCGGAGGAATCCACACAGGCCCATAATGCCGTGGTCGACCGCGTGAACCGTGTGTCTGCCCACATCGTTGAAATGGACCTAGCCCTCGAGGACATGGCTAATCGGTCCAGCAGGAACAATATCCATGTGAGGGGCCTGCCAGAGCGTATGGACGAGGACCTGCAGGGGACTCTACTCACCGTGCTGAAGCCTCTGCTTCCGAACGTGCCGGAGGAACACTGGCACATGGAGAGAGCTCACAGGGCCCTGAGGGGTCCGAGGCCCGACGCCAACTCCCCACGGGACGTCATCCTCCGCTTCCTCCATTATCGCACCAAAGAGGCACTCATGAAAAAGAGCCGGGAGGGCCCCATAAGGTATGCCGGGAAGACCATTTCCCTGTATTATGACCTGGCCCCGTCCACGCTGCAGAGGAGGAGGGACTGGCGTCCCATCACGGAGGCCCTGTGGGGTGCCGGCATCAAATATGCATGGGGTTTCCCCTTTAAATTGATGGCGTTTAGGGGCGACCGGGCGCATATCCTGACGCCAGGAGGGGATCCTCATCGCTTGCTGAGTGGCCTTGGCGTACAGCCGCCTCCGGATCTTCCCAGCGTGGCGATGTTCCCGGATGACCTTCCCCTGCTGCAATCGGAGTGGAGAGGAGCGGGATCGTGAGCGCACCGATAGCTGTTGCAGAAGGGTATGGTGTTGTCTCCTTCGTTACCCTCATCATTTTCCCCTTATGGTCCTGGTCCCGAGGGTGGGTGTTCTGGTCCTCTTATTGGGAGGGGGGCTCGGGTTTGGGGCCTCTTTGTCCGGCCAGGGTCGGGGTTTTTCCCTGCCCCAACTCCCTGATCTACCCGATGGCCCTTCCCTTTGGGCGTCTGAGGGGGGCCTGCCATTGAGCAACGGGCCGTTACCCCCCCCTATCCCGGGAAGTGAGCGCCTTGCGGAAGGCTGTAGGGTTTTTGCCCATCACGATTAATTGGGGTGGGGTATGGGACGGAGCCCAAAGTTGTGGGTGTGGGGCCTGTTTTTCTCCTGGTCCCCCTCCCCTTGTATTTGCTGCCCGGCCATTTCTTTGGGGCCTGCGGGGTCACCTGCCTCGAGTTACGGGAGGTATGCGGAGTCCCCTTCTCCTCCTTTGGCACCGCAAGGTTTTGCTTGCCCGGGGGCGTTTGGGAGGGTTTGCTGTTGGTTTGGGAGGGGGTTCGGGTTATACTCCTGCCCTTGGTGCTTTGTTGCGGCAGGGGGAGTGAATCACCTGGAGGCGAACTCCCAACGTGAGAGACTCGGACAGGACTCCTCCGGGTTTGTTTCATATGAGTCCTTTTCCCCTGTTTTTTTTGTTCCCTATTAATGCTCGCTTGGCCTCTCTGCTCCCCCCCCGGGGGGCGCCATTTGCCTGGTCGGGGCTGCGGGGGGCTCGGTTCCTCGGTTCCTCGGGGCCTTGTCTCCGACCCTGTCTTTCCACGGTTCGAGGTTCTGCTCCCCCGGGGGGGGGGGGGGGGGGGGATGGAGAGGGCTGGGTTGTAGGGGTGGCGATAGATACACCCTTGCGGTATATAGGATGTAGCGGTTTTACTCTAAACGATAATTCAAAATGTATACATGTCTATGATAGAGGTGTATGATTGAACCGGGGCAAGGGGGACGGGGGGCAGGGCAGGCTGATGGCCTGAGGTGTGCTGTTTGCCAAGTTTCATTTTGCATATCATAAATATAAATAAAAAAAAAAAAAAAGCAAAATGTATATATGTTAATGATAAAATCGCAGGATAAAACTGGAGCAAGGGGAAGGGGTGCAAAGCAGTTCAGTGACCTGCTGTGTCCCGTTTGCCCGGTTGTGTTCTACTTATCATTACACAGCTGTATATATTTATGTTAAAATTGTGTGATGACAGCGGAGCAAAGGGGACAAAGAGCAAAGTAGATTGATAGCCTGATGTGTGCTCTTTGTCAAGTTACATTCTGCTTAGCATAAAAAAAAAAAAAAAAAACACAAAAAACAACGAAAACAAACTGTATATATGATGATGATAAAATTGTATGATAAAACTGGAGCAAAGGGGACAAAGTGCAAAGCAGTTGGATAGCCTGCTGTGTGCTGATGGCCAAGCTACTTTTTGCTTATCAAAAAACAAAAAGGGGGGTAAAACCTAGTCAACAAAAGAGAAAAACCTTATGTGGATATTGTCAATACGGCATAATCTGTACCCGCTTTGAGACCTAGTATCCGCATGTAAGACACTTCACGGGTGGAGCCATATGCGGCTAATTGGTTTTGCTTAGACAGGCCTAGGGCTGTTTTTTTGTAGAGGGGAGGGGGAATGCGAAGGAAATGGAGGGTTCGAGAGATGGCTGAGTTCCCTAGCGGGATGCGACATACCTGATATTAGCGACCCCCTGTTTTTTTTCCCCAGTCAGTTTTTTGGGCGAGGCCCAAAGCTCTACTACCTACGCACACCCGCATAAAGCAGGGTTAGCATTATTTAGTCGATGCGGGTGCCAGTGGAGGGTGTACATATTTTTCACTATCACAGTAACATATTATTCTTTAGCATTTGAACCCTACAAATCTAAGAATTCCTAAAAAAAAATAAAAAAAAAATAAAAATAATAGTAGACCAATTGCATACAAAAATTATTCCTAAATCAAACTTTGCTGACGCAACTATACACCGGACAACCGAGCAGCAAGGGGTACATCCTATTTCATATTGTAACATTATCTACTACGGGTGGCCGTTGTTTCACCCTGGGTGTGACATGCATTTCAATTTATTGCGCTGAGACTATGTGCCATAAGCCGCATGTTCACCCATTCGACATTAATTGAATGCCCTTTAGGGGACCCTCTTAGTAATACTGGCCCGTTCAAGCAGCATAGGGGAGGCTATATGTCCTAGATTAGGGAAGAAGTTAGTTTTGATGCCTGAATCCTTATATGTTGTATGATAATTTGAGTTTTCTCCTGATCAAGATCTACAGTTTACTTGCGCAGGGTGGGGATCCGAGATGGATATGGGGTGGGATAACACTATATTGGTAAGGTCTCTATAGAATATGTGGGGCGCGGGTGGGCAGGGCTTTAGGGATCCTCGGTATCCTCCAAGCGTTGACCGCAAAGGGGACTAGGGCTCTCGCTACCCAATATGTTCTGGCAAGTGGTAAGACCAGAATTTTCACTGCATCGGATTGTATCCGGATGCTCTTCTTCCTGTTATTTCCTTTCTTCCTTCTTTCTCTTTTCTTTCCCCATCCTGACCCTTCCCATCCTTTATCGCTCCTGGGGGGGGCGGACGAGTGGACCATTCCGACACAGATCCCTGTCGCTCAAGGGGTTCTCCCTAATACAAACAGTGGCAGCAGAGTGTTAGCAGTGGGTAACGTATTACACGATGGCGATTAAGATTACCACTTTAAACGTCAAGGGTCTCAACGGCCCTAAAAAGAGACGTCTAATGTTTAGGGCCCTGAAAAGGATGAACTCGGACGTTGTTTACCTTCAGGAAACCCACCTGCCTAAACAGGCTACTTTCCGATTACGTGACCATGTCTACACGGGCTCCTTTGAGGCCAGGTCGCATCGTAAACGGAACGGAGTCGCTATAGTTATCAAACGCTCTTGCCCCTTCCAGCTGTCAGCCCAGGATGCGGACCCGGGGGGACGATACATTATGGTTACCTGAACTCTCCATTCCCACGTCGTGCACCTGATTAACATCTACGCCCCGAATCAGCCAGATGCTGGGTTTTGGTCTACACTGCGTGATAAGGTCGCCGCGCTCCCGCATGGCATGGTCCTCATGGGGGGAGATTTTAATGCCACACCATGTCCGGCGATAGATAGGAGCTCCAGGAGGTCCGAGATCGCAGGGACGCGGGGGACAGGACCGCCAGCTCAAGACTTTTATAGCGGAAACGGGACTGGTGGATGCCTGGAGGGCGCAACATCCTGTGGACAGAGATTATACGTTTTACTCTGCTCCCCATGGGACCTATTCTAGAATAGACCTATTTCTAATAAATGCAGCAAGCCTTCCCAGACTCTCGAGCTCAGAGGTTAGGAATATATCCTGGTCAGACCATGCTGACGTATCTATAGTCTTGGGGAACCTTTGCACGGCGAGCCCATGGTCTTGGAAACTGAACTCGTCGCTGCTGAGAGATGAGTCGGTTCTAGACAGCATTCGGAAGGCTATTACGGATTACTTTCAGGTCAACACCACACCGGACGTAAGCATTGACACGATCTGGGATGCACACTAGGCGGTCATAAGGGGGGATTTGATTAAACTGGCCACAAGAAAGAAACGACTGAAACACTTACACCTGGAAACCCTGCTTAAACGGCGGAGGAACCTTGAACAGCGACACCAAGCTACCCCAGACGCTGAGATACTCGGTAGACTGGAAGCAGTCAGACGGGACATACGCACGCTTCTGCTGGATGACACAGCTAGAGCCATGACATGGTCCAAACGGACCTATTTCGATAAAGCTAATAAAATGGATACACTATTGGCCAGGACGCTATGACCCAGGCAACAACGGCCTCATATGGCCATCAGACACCCGGACGGTATGACAAAAACGAAACCGACAGACATCGCAAAGGTATTCGAAGAATACTACAAACAATTGTATAATCACTCACCGCACGAACCCTTAATGGGAGGCCAGGAGGACCGAGGCATATCGCGCTCTCGACGGATTAGGCCTGTCCAAATTGTCAAGGGACGCTGCCGGGAACCTAGCTGCGGAAATCAGTACTGAGGAGGTGGATAAGGCCATATCGAGCCTTAAGGGGAACAAGGCACCTGGCCCCGATGGATATGATGGATCATACTACAAGGCCTTTCGGGAGGAGCTAGCGCCTCACCTGGCGACGCTGTTTAACTCCTTAAGACAGGGAGGACGATTGGGCCCTGACATGTCATTAGCTACGATCGTATTGCTACCCAAACCAGATAAGGATGCACTTCTACCTGAAAACTACAGGCCTATATCGTTGATCAATCACGATGTGAAGATCTTGGCTAAAATACAGGCGGACAGACTGAACCCGCTTTTGACTACTCTTATCCATGCCGATCAGGTGGGGTTCATACAGGGCCGACAACTGTTCGAAAACACCAGGCGAACGGTTGATTTGATCTGGAAACAAGTAGCGACGAGTACACCCTCCCTGATAATATCTATTGATGCCGAGAAGGCTTTCGACAGGGTTAAATGGAATTTCCTATTTGCGGTGCTGTCACACCTGGGATTTCCGGATGAGTTCCTGCAAGTCACGAGGGCAATGTACCATAACGTAAGGGCTCAGATACAGATCTCGGGGGCCCCGCTTACTCCGTTTCGTCTACACAACGGTACCAGGCAGGGGTGTCCTCTCTCTCCCCCTCCTCTTCGTGCTGGCCTTAGAGCCTCTTTTACAGGCGATCCGCAGGCATCCGAACATTCATGGAGTAGAAGTCGGGGGGGAGGAATTCACTGTATCCGCCTACGCAGACGATGTTCTCCTCACGGTTACGAACCCAATCGAGTCGATGACACCATTACAGAGTGTTATAAGAGAATACGGGGACTTATCCGGATACAAAGCAAACATTTGGAAATCCAGCGCGATGCCGGTAGGTATGGCGGCAGAAGATGTGGCTCTGATACAGAACACTCACCACTTAAGAATGGAACCGCACTCCCTTAAATACCTGGGAGTTTACTTGATGGCAGATCCGAATCGACTGTACTCTAGCAATTACGAACCCTTGCTACGGAATTTGATGAGTGATATGGACAAATGGACCGATAAATCTATCTCTTGGCTGGGTCGTATTCACTCCGCCAAGATGAACATCCTCCCGCGTATACTTTTCCTGTTTCAAGCCCTTCCCATCCGCATCACGAAACCTCAATTACAGCCGCTACAAAGGGCGATCTGTAACTTTGTGTGGCACAATAAGCGGCATAGAATAGCTAGACAAATCTTGTATAGGCGCAAAGATAGAGGGGGATTGGGACTTCCAAATTTGTGTTATTACTATTTGGCGGCCCAACTGGCCCAGGTGATTATGTGGCATTCCCCTGTGGGAGAAAGGAAATGGGTGGAAATAGAATCTTTGATGGTCGGTCTAGATGTCCCCCAATTCACGATGTGGGTCCCGAGAGAACACAGGCCCATGATCAGAGCGACCTGCCCGGCCATCCTTAATTCTCTACGATTATGGGATGTGAACTGCACCAAGTTCAGACTCACCTCATCTCCTTCCCCTATGACTCCGATACTTAGGAATCGAGCATTCCCACCTGGGATGGCCCCAAGGAATTTTCGCAATATAGAAAAAAACGGGGTTCAACGGTATTACCAACTCTACCGAGGGGAGGACGTGATCCCCAACAAAACACCCACCTGACTCCAGCAGATTATTTTAGATACCTTCAGATAAGGGACTTTGCTAGGAGACCAGATATTATAGCGGCGGCCAAGGGACAGTTTACCTTCTACGAGAGACTTTGTAGAGATGCGTCTGCCCCCAAGGGGATGATCACCCTCCTATACGCTCATCTTAGTACAGAAACTAAAGAATGGGGTAGACTGACGTACATTGACAGATGGGAACAGGACTTAGGGGAAGAACTAGAAGGTATTGAATGGCAGGAAATCTGGGAAGCAACCAAGAGCGCCTCTATATGTGTCACACAACAAGAACAGGCATGGAAAATCATGCTCAGATGGTATACTACCCGGCCATTTTGCACAAAATGCACAAACTAGATTCTGATGATTGTTGGAGGAGCTGTGGTTTCCGGGGTACGTATTTCCATATGTGGTGTGAATGCCCGACGCTCCAAAGATTTTGCAAGGCTGTTGAAAATCTACTGAGGCAGACATTCGGCAGGCCCCTCCCCTTAGACCCATGGATTTATCTGTTAAATAGAACGATAGAGGGATGGTCGAGGAGGGAACAGAAATTAGTGCGGACAATCACCTTGAGTGCGCGTAGAACTATAGCAGCGGCATGGTTAACACCTGGAGGACCGGAGTTCGGGGGGTGATCTCTAGGATAAAGGAAAGCAGGATTATGGAAGATCTTACTGCCAGGATAAGAGGAACCATAGCGGCCTTCCGACAGGTTTGGGAACCGTGGGACAATAGTGCCCTAGGCAATGGAGATACTTGAGGTGATGGAATCACGATCACTGCTTGGGGGGTCCCTAGCTCGTTCGCCCTCCCTTCCCCCCTCCCCCCTCTTTATTCCTTAGACTTTCTATCTACTCTTTCTCCTTTCCTCCTCTCTTTTCTTTATATTTTTCCATAACCCTTGATATATGAGGGTGTTCTCTTGTACTCTGTCTTTTTTACTTGTATTGTCTCAGTTCATATGGATATGGTTCCTTCCTAGCACAGACATGCGTCTTGATGGAGAGACGGGGATCCCTGGGACTCATCCTACTTTGGGTAGTCTATGGGCTATAACTCGGGTTACAGAACCTGTCTAGTGGTACAACACAAATGTAGAGAGGAGGGTAGCCTGGAATTCCGGAGGTGTATAATCTGTAGGATCGATATATAATTAGAGCTCTGGAAGAGGATATCTTACATTGTATACTACTGCACAGGTTTTATCATAACGCCTCTCCTATTTAACAATTAGGAACTTAACTGATGTTTCTATAAAAACAAAAACCCTCGATGGGGGGCAAGTGATACAGATAGCATAAAGTGGATTGACGTATGTGATACAAGTGTTATATTGGTATTTAAATGTATGTTCCTGTATGTTTTGGCTTCTGCGCAAGCCCACAAGTTGTGTTACTCTTGCCTTCCCTAAAATAAAGAATTTAAAAAAAAAAAGAATGTTGTCCAAGTAGACTATTACAAATTCATGTAAGTAGTCTCTTAATAAATCATTCATAAAATCCTGGAAGACAGCTGGAACATTACATAAACTGAATGGCATAACCATGTATTCGTAATGTCCATATCTTGTGTTGAAAGCGGTCTTCCATTCATCTCCCTCTCTTATATGGACTGAATTGTAAGCCCCTCTCAGATCTAGTTTAGTGAAAACAGTTGCACCCTTTAACCTATGAAATAACTCCGTTATTAATGGTACTGGGTAAGCGTTGCATATAGTGATTTTATTTAGTGCCTGATAGTCTATACAAGGACGCAAATCCCCTTCTTTCATCGAAATAAAAAAGAAACCTGCATCAGCGGGCGAGGAAGACTTGGTCATAAAGCCTTTACATAGGTTCTCCTAATGTATACTTCTAGCACCTTATTTTCTTAGGCAGATAAGGGATAAACTGAACCATTGGGAGGCATAATTCTAGGAAGCAAATTAATAGTGCAATTATAAGGACGGTGCAAGGGTAATTTCTCTGCTTCCTTTTGTTCAAAAACTGTCTTAAGGTCTAGATAAGGGTCTGGTCTGTGTAGTCAAAGGTTCCATGGTGGGAACATTTAGAAGACAAATGGGTTTAACCTTAGTCACACACCTATTCATACAAGATTCACTCCAGCTTGTGATCTCCCTTTTTTCCCCAATCTATCAAAGGATTATGCTTAGAGAGCCAAGGAAAACCCAGAACGTTGGGGAAAGTAGGAGAGGTTATCTGTTGTAGGATTATTACTTTGTGATGTAATACACCTACTGTCATCAGAAACGGTATAGTTTCCTTAGTGATAACAGGAACTTGAAGTGGTCTACCATCTATGGTCTCTACGGCCAAGAGTGTTGATCTTTCTTTTAATGGGAGATAATAAGTCTTGGCAAAAGCAGAGTCAACAAAATTCTCTGCAACTCCAGAATCGATTAGAGCCAGAGTATGTACTTTCTTTCCTTCCCTTCCTATTTTAATGTTATAGGTAGTAGAAGCCTAAGTTCTTGCCTTTCGTTAAAGGAGGACATGTGAATTACACCCAAGGCCTGTCCTCCAAGAGGGCTTAGGTCCAGGAGTTTTCCGGTCTGTTAGGACAGGCCAAACAAAGGTGATCTTTCTTCCCACAGTTCCCTTCTCTCCTTCTATGTTTCTTAGCGTCTGAACTGAGTGAGCCCTAACTGCAGAGGTTCTGCACGGGAACAGTAGTTGTCACAGACAAAGGAAAGGTTAAGGCTAACCATATTTGCTCCTCCGGTTGCAGATGTGCTGTACGATTAAGCAATGTCCGCAACGCAAGGGAAAATTTGTCCATACGGTGGTCCATCTTCTCAAAACATGTGTCATAACCCAGTCTGTGTGGGTTAACACATGCAGGGTCCATGGCCCTATTGTAATGTCACAACAAAGTGACCCCAACACGCACAATGTAACCCAAAATAAGAGAACGTATTACCGGACCTTAGAATGGACAGGTTTAACGTAGATAGCGAGAGAATAGTCAACGAATAGCCAAAGTCTAGGAAAACTAGAGACCAAAGGCAGTCTTTTACAAGGGAGCGTCTTTCTTTGAATCCACACCCCCAAAACATCAGGGAGCGTCAATGCTTTTGATTTTAGCGGCCCCTGCCATGACATTGGCGCGCATGTGCCGCATGATAAAAGGGTGTGTGTGTGTGGAGTGACTGGCATCAGACATGCCGACGCCAGGAGGAGACGGCTGCCGGAGCATCTCCCTGTGGGCTCGCGGGACCTAAGTAAGGTATTGTGACAGAAATAGGGTGGGTGCATTGTTTAGATATCAGAGTCTCAAGGTCAGATTTAACCAACTTACTTTTGTTCCAGCGGCATAAGTCTTGAAGGTGCAAGTATTTTCCAAAGGCAAGTCTCTGTCTCACTCTCTGATACTTTTGGCAAATAAGGCTTTTAATCTAAGTCGTCTGAAGAAGCCCTCTAGTTTTACCAGAAGATCAAAGGTGTTGTGCTTTTGCACAGGACAGAAAGATAGACCCATTGACAGTATCTTGAGTTCAGCATTGCTGAGGCCCACATTATAAATGTTAACTTTTAGCATCTCTTGGTGTTGTATATCAGTGTTTTTGGGGTGGTTCTGTCCCTCAATAGTGGTCGTCTCTCCTTTGGTCTGGCTCCTAGACTTCTTCCTGCTCCTCCTGATCCTCCGTCTTGGTCCTGGTTCTGGCCTGACCCTAAATAAAAAAGTTGTTGTTTTTTTACTCCATGAAACATAAGCATGACCAGTGGTGCACTTGCATTCTGTTATTTCAGGAGTGTTCCAAAATGCATGACACTAGAAAAAAAACAAAAAAAAACAAGGGCAGTGGAACAGAACACTGAATTGGGATGTGTTCCTCACTACAGCTGTGATACTTGTAAGGGATGCACTGTGTAGTGGATAAACTACAAAGGGATTGCAAAATTAAATGAAGACTATTCTGCAAAACAGAACACTAGCATGAAGGAACACACTAGGCTGGAAGTAGCCGGCCCACACCCATTTTTTATGTATTATGATTAAAAATTTGCAGAAAAAGTAAATGTAAAGATACTCCCCCTCAAACTTCCAGCTGCTGCTGCTAAACCACAGGCAAACTACAGCAGCCAAAGATAACACACCTTCCGGGGAGAGACTCCTCAAATTAGAAGCATGTGGTTCTTGCTTACGAGGTTTGGTCTTCTACCATATGTTCAACTCCAGCCACAGTT
Organism: Pelobates fuscus; assembly: GCF_036172605.1. NCBI lineage: Eukaryota > Metazoa > Chordata > Amphibia > Anura > Pelobatidae > Pelobates > Pelobates fuscus. Next base: position 83,808,698 of record NC_086326.1, on the reverse strand, counting down.
CCATTTATCGGACTACAAAAAAGGAAAAGGAAAAAGGAAGAGGATGAGGTGCTCACTATGACTGTAGCAGGGGCTAGGCATCAATTCACCTAACAAGAAATCTATGTAGAAATAAAATATACAAAGAAAATCAACTAGTGTTGAACTGCGCATTTGAGAAAGGCTGGGCCTAACTAGGAAGCCACTTGTTTTTAAATGTCCAAGCATATAAGTGTGTGTATATATACAAAAAATAGAAAAAAAACACTACAGGGACTTGTTTTCCAAAATATAAAATGTTACCTTTATTTACATAATCCAATAAAATGTTGATGTTTCAGACCCTATCAGAGAGGGTTATCAATAAAATCAGTATAAAAATCCTACCTTCACAAACCAGTGCAATGACCTCTGGTGGTATAAAGCATTGGTGGAATGATCCTCATCTAGGATATGTAGCAGGAGCAGGAAGCAAAATAATATAATAACATAATATAATAAAAGGACTGTATCTAAATTACAAAATAAAACAGTAAGTATAAACAAAGTGAAAAAGGAGCAAAACCAATCCAAATGGGGTGAACACGGCGCGTTTCGCTGTGTCTTTTTTTTTTAACGTCTACAAGTCCTTTTCAAAGTTCTAGTATTTAGAGTCGGTAGTTCATTTAATTCTTTAATTGATGTCCTCCAGTGTCTCTGCAGGACTGCTTCCAATTTCCTGTTGGGCAAGTACACCACCCAGAAGTGATATGTTCTCAGAGCTAACATTCCTTTGCCATGTGGGATAAAATGCAATACTTTGCATTTATGAATGAAATGCAAGTGAAGATTAAATATGTTATGCTCTGATAATGCTCAGATCATATGGCACTAAATCATGGTTTTGAGCATTATCATTAAATCATTTAGAAAACAAACAAACAATTTATTGTTATTAAAAATGTTTAGTTTTGTCAATCTGAAATGAAATCATTTGACATATTTTTTACAGTTGTATAGGACTCTATCAATGTATAGATAATTAGAATTCTAATACTAGGGATTCAAATTCATAAACCCATATTAAGATTTAAATATGCACTGATCCTTTACATAATGAACAGAGAACAATCTACATTGCAGCTCTGAGAACTGAGTGAGTAAAGGTTTATATTCTCACTGTGGGTATTTCAAAACCCAAAATAGTATTTTTGCACATGATCTGGCAGCACCTTCCTCTCTAATCTTTTCTGAGTCAGCAGGCAGAGTAAGCATTCCAGGCATGCCAGCGGACAGTGAAATCACAATTTGTCCCTTCTGGACCCCTGCCATAAAAAAGCAAGTGAATGCTTTAAAGTGGGTGTGCTCATGGTGAGAACAAATTTCAGAATTTTCAAGCCACCTTCAGTTTTTAAAATCACACGTAGGAATCCTTTTGAATACATTTCATAAAAGAAATACGGTAATTGGGATAATGAAAAAAATATCTTATGATAGTATAAGAATTAAACTATACATATATTATATATTTGTGCCTTTAAATGTTAATTTTAGTAACGTTTATGATAATCCTACCAGTTCCTCCATCTCAGTGTAATTCCCTTTTTGTCATTGCTGCTCAGGCTTCTAAGCGTGCATCCCAACTATGTCAATCTCTGTATTTTGCCCAATTTTCCATGTCACTCTACCTATCTCTTTCAGTGGAAGCTAGTCAAGTTTAAAGATGTACATTATGTACTCAACCTGACTCCCATCCTTAACGCAAAGCAAGTGGATTCCATCACGTATCCTGTTATAGCAGACAAAGCATGTCTTAGAGCAGGGGTGCCAAAGACTTAGCTCTCCAGATGTTGTAGAACTACAACTCCCATGATGCACTGCATGCCTTTGGAATGCTTTTAGAATGACAAAGCATCATGGACGCTGTAGTTTTAAAACATCTGGGTATCTACTTTTGGGCACTTCTGTCTTAGAGGGTCTAAGCCCAGAAAAAGTGTGATTTTTCTTTTTCAAAGATGTCCAAAAATCTTGACATAATTAGTTGCTTAAACAACATTTCCAGACATCAATATAAGGTGGTGAGAAAATTGCAAAGCTAACAGTGACAAACACATTTTCTTTTTTTTTTTTTTCAACACATTTAAAAAGCCTCATCCACATCAAAATAATTATTGTTTTTATTGCAACAGAAAGGTAGAGATCACCATCTTTTCTAATATAAATCTCTTCATTCTTCTCATCAGAAAACTATAGATGAGCCTGTGATAGCGTGGATTGCAAGACTTTACATTAAGCACATAATATGCCCCGACAGCAGCTATGGATAACAGCTGGAACAACACAATCATGATCTGAACTGCAATATGTTCAGTCTACAAGGTTTAAACAGTAAACTACAGTATTAAATACGACATATATATAGGTTTATCCTTTAGGGGTCAGAATAACCTGCAAAGATTTTAAAGAAAATTTAAGTCGGAAACTTTATTGAAGCAAGATATGGATAAGTATTTTGATATATCAAAGTATTCAAAAAAAATAAACTGGTAGTTTGGGATTGGTGGTCTATAGATATGCATGGTTAATGTTACATGTGAATATTTCTTAGGTTTTATTTTCTTACAAACTAGACAAATTGGACAGTAGGTGTGGAGAGTAAGTGAAGGTGAAATTAGAAAGGAATGAATCAGTCTATTTTCTAAATTATTTGTGGGAGAATTCAATTTCTCAACAAGCTTTTCTTTATTTTTATTTTTATTTTTTTACTTATTTCTTTGCATTTTAAACCCAATCAATATCCTTTATTTGAATATTCCAAAAATGTTTTTTCAGTTTTTTCTCCAGTAAGGTTTTATTTATTTTTTCTATTCAATTTACTGTCTTGTCTAATCTTGAGTCCAGTCCTCACTTTCCACCAGTGAGTTTAGCCATGCAGTGCTAGGCATTTCTCAGACAGATCTTCCAGGTGTCTATTGAATGTTGTAGAGGTGTGCAGCGCTCACTTACAATAGGGGGGTGGGGAGTCAGGACCCCTGCTTAGAGTGTTACTTTAAAAATACAAATAGTTAAGCAGTATCAGCATGATGGCACCGCAATCGTGATTTAAACACGCATCTTTGTGAATGCTATGTACATGGCCGTATTAACACAGTAGCTGATGGAGCTGCAGCTCCAGGCCCATGCCTATGGAATAGGCCAATTGATTTAAAAAATAAATATTTTTTTTTTACTACTCTTCACATGCTTTTGCATAAGTATGGAAACTTTAGAGGGAGTGGCGGAGCTTGCCAGCAAATTGGAGCAGACACCATCTTTCTCTGCTCCCGGCAGCTTCTGGACAATCTATCGCAAATCTCCCGATACGGGGGCCATCCGACCTGGGCAGACATCACACCAGGTGCAGTGAGGGTTTCTGCATCCACCGATGACCTTCTTTCAGCCTCCAAAAGCCACAAGACCAAAGCGCAGACTCTAGGCCAACAAATGGGTATACAAATCGGGGAAATCGCTGTCTGAACCTATAAAAAATTAATAAGACATAGTGAAGACTGTTACATATATAAAATAACAGACACGTTCTTGAGTGCACTCACAAGATGTAGGAAGGCAAATCGCTCTGAAATAGCCACCACCTACTCCTGTAGGGGGGTCACACTGAGAATACACTGGATCTTGTAGATATTAAAATCCGGAAACCAAAAGTAGAGCAGGAACAAAGTATGGTAGAAAAAAGTATTTATTCATAAATACAATAAAAGGCACTGGTCCAACGCGTTTCGTTCAAACAGAATGGATAGAGATGAGACTATTTCGGATAACCTTAAAGAATTTATAATCAGAGGAGTTCAATTTATTTTGGAACAAAATTATTTTTTCTTTGAGGGTTCTTTTTATTTACAGATTAGAGGTACCGCCATGGGCACCAGGTTTGCCCCCAGCTATGCCAACACATTCATGAGGAAGTGGGAAGATCACTGCGTGTGGGCTGGCCATGGCTGGGGGGCATCCCTGGTGCTCTGGCGGCGATACATTGACGATGTTATTATAATTTGGAAGGGAGATAGGATTTCTTTTGACTGTTTTTCTACGTATTTAAATGGTAACAACCTAAACCTGAAATTCACTCCAACATGGGAGAAGGAATCTATTAATTTTCTAGACTTAGTCCTGTTTAGTCAACAAGAAAAGATTCACACTAGGTGCTATTTCAAACCAACAGATGGCAACAGCTACGTACACAAAACCAGCTGCCATCACCAGCCTTGGCTGAGAGGAATAACTAAAAGTCAACTAATCAGAGTCAAGCGTAACTGTTCTATACCTCAAGAATTTCAAACACAGGCGGGATATATTAAACAAAAATTAATGAAACTTGGCTATAACAAAAATAGTATAGAAAAAGAGATGAGAATTATTGGTATTGGGGAGAGGGATGAGTTACTTAAGGACACGGATAAATCTAAGAAGAATTCAACATCCAAATTTAACTTTGCATTTAAGACAAGATTCAATACCCAACATAATGAAATTAGAAAAGTGTTTAGGAAACATTGGTCTATCTTACAAAGTGACCCTGTTATGGGACAATTGTTGCCGAACAATCCACAAATGATTTATAGGAAGAACAAAAATTTAAAGAATATGCTAGCACCAAGCTATATTAAACCTATTAATAAACCAATCCCTAGCAATATTATAAAGGGTTTTAGAGGCTGTAGAGGATGTGTGGCATGTGGCACGGCATCTTTACTAGATTCTGACTCTTTTCAGAGTACCACCACAGGGATTTCATTTCCCATTAAGTCCCTGATTGGCTGTCGCACGGATTTTGTAGTATATTTACTGCAGTGTCCGTGCGGCAGGCAATATGTGGGACGCACTAAGAGATTGCTGAAAGTCAGATTCATGGAGCATTTGAATAATATCAAAAAACGTCTCACAACCCACTCGGTTCCATTACACTGTCAGTCATGTCCTGCATTTAATTTTAAAGATTTTGTGTGTAAGGGCATTGAATATATCCCCCCCCATTGGAGAGGAGGAGATAGGTTAAAACGACTTCGACAGAAAGAAACCTATTGGATACACTGTTTACAGACACTGGAGCCGAAGGGGTTAAATGTGGACATTGACTTGATTTGTTTTCTTGATGATTAGATATTTGTAGTATTATAATTATCGCCTGAGCTATATGGAGTATTTTTGTTTAATTTTATGGGAATTATTATTAGTTTTATTTATATTTTTCTTTCACGTATTACTGATTATTCAGAGTGCATTTTATGATTACTATACATATTTTTCAATATGTTTTGGATTAAAGGGTTTAAAACTATCGAAAATAGACACTATATGAATTAAATTTGAAGCAATGATTGCATTTGATAAATTTTCATGATTTGATATTGATACTTTTTTTCTTTTTTTCCAATGGGCTATGTCAATAGCAAGTTACTGATCATTTTTTGTCTAAGTTTGGCTTTCTGCCGACCACGCATGTGCATGCATAACTATAGGGACTCACGAGGACCACTTTTCAAGCGGACGTGAAATCATAGATGGAACGCACGGAAGTGTTATTTTGGAACGCAGACGTCACTTCCGGCGACACTTTGGAAACCCGAGAAGCGGGAAAAGAATTTGACGATCAGCTGTGAGTCGGCAAGTGATTGAGGAATCCGGAACCAAGTTCGAACACACCCACCACACCACCAATGGGATTAGTAGCTGCCTTATATATTGGGACTGTGGGATAAGGGAGGGTACAGCGGGAATTTTTATGTATGGTATCTGTATTATTATTTTTAACTTGAAAGGTCCCTGAAGAAGTTCTGTTTGAACGAAACGCGTTGGACCAGTGCCTTTTATTGTATTTATGAATAAATACTTTTTTCTACCATACTTTGTTCCTGCTCTACTTTTGGTTTCCGGATTTTAATATCTACAAGATCCAGTGTATTCTCAGTGTGACCCCCCTACAGGAGTAGGTGGTGGCTATTTCAGAGCGATTTGCCTTCCTACATCTTGTGAGTGCACTCAAGAACGTGTCTGTTATTTTATATATGTAACAGTCTTCACTATGTCTTATTAATTTTTTATAGGTTCAGACAGCGATTTCCCCGATTTGTATACCCATTTGTTCTATTTTGGCACCTATGTGGAAAGTTGCCGTTGGGAAGCTGTTGTTAAGTTAAGTTTATTTATTTATTATTTATATTGTGTTTGCACAGTCTATTCGAGTGTGTATTTTGTGTTGTCTAGGCCAACAAAGCATGGGCCTTCCCTAGCTGGGACTCCCTCCTCGGCGGAGCGCTCCTGAGCAACACAAGAGACACAGCAGAACAACTGCTGCAGACATCCCCAACCTCTACTTTAGGGTGGGGATGGGGTATACCTAGATCTCTACACCCCCCAAATAAGAAAGAAAAACTTTAGAGGGATGTAGGGGAAAGAAAACTGGTATGGACTGGCTGACAATTAAATTAGTTAAGGTAAAGCTGACTTTGCGCACTAGGCACATGCTCTTGCTGCTTCACTCTAACACTGTGCTATATTCCCTTTCTATTACACTCACTACATACACTTTTCCTCTGTCCCTGACTGTAACAGGAGCGTCTGTCTGATAGTAAGAAGGTTAGGAGAGGAGTGAACCAGCCGGTGCTAGGGAACAGTCCATAGAAAGTGTAGAGCTAGCACATCATTAGACTCATTTATGACAAGCTCAGGGTGCTGTCTGCACATTATGCCATTAGTTGGTCATCCTGCATGATTGGAAGGCAGCCTGATGTGCAGTGCCGGTGCAAGAATTTTTGGGTACACAGGCGAAGATGCTTTTTGTTCCCCCTCCAAAAAAAAAAAAGCATCTTAACCTGTGTGCCTCTTAACCCTCCTTTTGTGTTTCTTATCCCCTCTTTTAAATGTTTTACCCACTTGACTGCATCTTATCCCCTATGTGTCTTACACCTCCCTTGTGTATCTCTTACAACCCCCCATGTGTGTCTTACTCCCCCCCAGCGCCTTTGCGCACCTCCTTCTCTCCCAGACCTTTTGTGCCTTTTACTCTTCCCAGCTACTTTGTATGTTTCTCTTTCACCCCCAGCCCATCTGTCTCTCCCCCAGCCTATGTGTGTGTGTGTGTCTATTTTTCTCCTTCTCTAGCCCCTCTGTGTGTCTCCCCCAAGACCCTATGTGTGTCTCCCCCTGAGGCCCCTCTGTGTGTTATTATCACCCCCAGGCCCTTCTGTGTGTCTCTTTCATGCCCGGCCCCTCTGTGTGTCTCTTTCATTCCCAGCCCCTCTGTGTGTCTCTTTCATCCCCAGCCCCTCTGTGTGTGTCTTTCATCCCCAGCCCCTCTGTGTGTCTTTCTCCCCCACCAGCCCCTTTTGTGTGTCTCTTTCACTCCTTCCCCCATTACTTTGTTATTTCTTCCACTCCACCCTTGTCCCTTATTGGTCTAACCTTCCTGTCCCTGTCTCCTCCCCCCCTTGTCCCTTAGTGTTCATCTGCCCTCCCTTCCCTGTCCCTTAGTGTTCCTCTCCCCTCCCTTCCCTGTCCCTTAGTGTTTCTCTCCCCTCCCCTCCATGTTCCTTAGTATTCCTCTCCCCACCATTCCCTGCCCCTTAGTGGTCTTGCCCCTCCGTATCCCTTAGTGATCCTGATGTAGAATTATTAAAAAAACCTTTATTAAACCTGTGTTGAATTTTTGTACTAACTCCATTTTAACCTCATTACATGACAGATTCTCCATTTTAACTACATTACATGACAGAATCTCCTAACAGCATTTAGTATAATGAATAGAGACTGTATTTTCTAGAAGGACATGACTAACACCGGAATTATCAAGTTCCTGTAACATGCAACAAAGTATACTATAGCTAGGCCATGAGAAACCGCTTGTATGAAATGTTCTTTCATAAAAAAGACCCTGAACCTGACCACGAGTCTGACATCACTAACTACCCAAAATGACGCCCAAGCCCCCCTTCCCACCGAGTAAGCCTCGTGCTGGGTAAAATGGCGCTTGAGCCATCTGTCCACACCCGTGTCCAGAATAACGCCACCTCCCGGTGGGAGGACACCTAGCTAACCACTTAGTTCTTGAGCCAATTAATAATATTGATGGGTGGACATTGACATAACCACTTAACACTTAATCCAATTAACGATGTTTATTTGTTGTTATCTTGATATTCAATGATGATGCAATTTCGCTCTTATAAGGGTCTGCAAGCCCGCTTTTAATCAGATGCCATTAAATTTCCTCGAAGTTATTTTAACCTGAACTCCATGTGTCAGTGTGAATTTACTTCTGCGTATAAGCAATTTAATCATCTCAGATTTGGACAGGAGCAGATAGACATTTAAACATATTTGTTTATTTTTAAATTAATCTACATCAATTTGGCGCCCATACGTGGGGCATCGGGCTATGGCCTCTGCCGGTAAGCCGTCCTAAGGAAGACGTTGCTGGACGGAGGAATCCTGGGGGAAGGAAAGGAGACTGATCACCTCCCAGTACACGGTAGAGACTACTGCAGAGCCTATCCGGTATGTTCCAGCCACTTTGATTGACCCGTCCCAGTGTCTGTGACTGCTACCGGGAGGACATCAAAGACAGGTAATATCTTGCCCGGTGCCTTAGTTACCCATCTGTTTACCTGCATTTAGTCTGTTGCCTGGGTGTGTTTGCATTAGTCTGTCTCTAGCTTAAGTGCCCGGGTGGAGTGTTTGTCTGTGTGCCCCTTTGGGATAAAGGGGGGTGGACCTGTGGTGTTTGCCTGGGGGTCCTCTGTTGCCTGTTTACTCCTTTTAGGAGCCACGTGGCTGTGGCTGTAGGGAAAAAGGGGGATGGACCTGTGGAAGTTCTCCTGGGGGTCTTCTTTGCCTGTTTACCTCTTTTAGGTGCTGGGTAGCTGCAGCAGTAAGGAAAAAGAGGTGGGGGGATCTGTGGAGGGGTGTAGACTCACTGTTTCCTGGGGATTCCCCCTGGTGTCACTTTGATAGCCTAGCTAGCCTCATTGTGCACATAGCTCTGCTTGCAGAGAGGTGGTACCCTCCAGCTTCGAGCGCTGAGGCTGGTGGCATTCCAATTTTATTTGTGGTGCGTGGATTCGGGCAGGCATTGCTGTCTCCATCACCACGGGGTAGTGAGACTTATGGGTGGGTCCATAGGGGCGCTACGAGGGTGAGGATAGTGGTGGCCACACTTAGTGGACTGCTGTAACGAGGGAGGCATATGGATTTCGGGCCGGTGTTAGCTGTTATCCTTGGCCGCTGGTAGTGAGACTTGAGGAAGTCATTCTCCGAGCGGGGACACTACGAGGTTGAGGGAGGTGACTTTGGTCACATGAGTAAAGGAAAGGGATTACTGTTGAATTTATTTTAACTGTGATGCATGCACTGTATTTCAATTGAATTGTTGTTTTAATTGGGAGTCATTCAAACTCCTGTGTCTGTCTCTAATTTCACTTTACTTTTACTTTTTACTCTACTTCCTGTGTTATTTACACTTTCCACTCCCATTTCTCTTGTGAGAGAAGTGATTGATCACACACTTCTCACCTCGCTCCAATCCGTGGCTACCTCGGGTAGGCGGAATTAGTGACTAGTCTACGTTTTGGGAAGACGCACTTGGGGGGACCCACCCTTCCAAGTGGCAGTCGAGCATTGTAGACAATCTGTTTCATCTTCCTTTCCCTATATCTGGGACGCCTTTTATAGGGGGATATGGGACAGGGATTGGGTAAGCACAGTAAGGGCTGGTTAGCGTGTGATCTAGTTGAAGATAGAGAGGGTGAAGAGATGGTTAAGGGAGTTGAAAAGATTGCTAAAGTGTGTAAAATTGCTGTGCCTTCATGTGGTAGATTGCAGCCAGAAAGCTGGCGTAGATTACTGACAGAAAAGAAAGGCAAGCTTACAGATAATGATTTATTACGTACTGCAGAGGCATGGTATAGAGTAGCAAAGGCTATTCAGCAGGAAGGTTGGGTTGAGGAAGAAATAGATCACAAAGGTGTAAAATTGTTTGTATATCATAATAATTATGTTACTGGGGCATTTCCTCAGCCAGCGCCCCAAAATGGCGCCCAGGGAGTGTCCATCCCCAAGGTTCAGTCAGCAATAAGTGACAGACAGCTGACCATGTTCCCCACTCCCAATCCTCCCATCACCCATCCCGTCATTTCCCCAGTTTGTCCGGTCCTGAATTCTGATGGATCTTTGTTTTCCCCCACATCATCCCTAACATTCCCATCATCCTCATCCATCCCTGCACTACCTTCTCTGTCTAATCCAAACATTTCATCCGCCATTCCTTCTCTACGCTCCCTCTCCGTCAATAATCCTACCCTCCCACTTGCATCCACCCAGTTCTCTAACCCCTCCTCACCTGCTACTGTCAATCCCACTACACCCACTCCGGCTCCTCCTACTACACCCGCCTCTGCTAATCTCTCTCCGTTCTCTCCCCTTCCCACTCCTCCCACAGCCCAAGTTCCCACCCCTTCAGTTTCATTCCCGTACCCCGGATGTCCCACCTCCTTCCCTAATCCCTGCCCAACTAACCCGCCCTCCCCAGGTTCCGCCCAAACCCCTACCCAGATGGCCTGGCCATACCCCTTCTCTTACCACATGACCCTGCCCTATCCAAACCAAGCCTACTTCCTTTCCCAAGCCACTCCCCAGACCCCGGATGTGCCCACATCCAACATGGCCGCCACTTCCTCCCTTAACCCTAACGCAGCTTCCTTTCACGCCTCCAATATGGCGGCCCCCAGTAATTCATCACCCTTAATGCCGGTACTTCCCGGTGACTATTCACCCCAAGCCCATAATCCACTAGCCACCCCAGCATCTGGGATCCCCACACATCCCCCGGTCCTGACACCACAAGTGATCCCACTGTCCAGAAGGGCCCAGGTCACGGACGAGGATGAATATGGGGAGACCGGCTCTGATGATGACCAGGGCTCACAGGATGCCACAGGGCCTCCGCCTCGCCGGTCCCTCGATGATCCTTTCGGACATGCGGGCCGAGGGGATCAGGCCCCTCCTAAATATGTTGCTTTTAATCCTACTCAGGCTAGTACTCTGATGAAATCACTCCCTGACCCAGAGAAGCAACCTATGCCTTTTTACCGAGGGTTAGTTCAGATTCAAAAGACTTATTCCGCCGCATGGCGAGATTTACTAAGCATTTGTGCTATCAAAGCCGGAGATGCATACTGGCCCAGCATTGCCCGCCACCTCAGTACAGATTTGCTTACAAGTGACATTGATTACCCCTCCGGAGTAGCATTCTGCAACCAGCTAAAGGAATGGGCTAAGGACAAACTTGCAGATCAGGCTGCTGGCCTTACGGATATTGTACAAGACAAAGGAGAATCAGTGGAAAGGTTTCATGCAAGACTGTTTCAACTGTTTACAGATTTGGGATTTGATCTAACAGACAAGATCAATTCTCAAATGCTGTCTGGTGCATTTGTCCAAGGTGTTAAAGACTCCATACGCAAGGGAATCATTGCTGCACGCCCTGAATATAAGGCAGTCCCCCTGGATACCTTACTGTTAGTTGCTAGAGGTCTGGAATCTGCCCAGACTCCTAGAAGGCCCAATTCAGCTCCTCTCATGGTGTCCCGCACTGGACCTGTCCCAAAAGGCACCAAACCCGAGGATGGATATTGCTTTAATTGCAAAGCTAAAGGACACTTCAAAAATGATTGCCCAGAACCCAAGAAGGTGTCCAAACCTACCCCTGGACCCAAGGCCACAAAAACAGTTCCAATAGTTGAGGAACCTGATGATTAGGAAATTGGCAAGCCTGTGTCATTAACCCCTGTCATGGCAGTGTCTTCAGGGGATAAGGGGGGGGGCACTTGCCACTGTGACTCCACCAATTGAAGGACAACCTACTACATTTCTTGTTGACACAGGTGCAGCCCGAAGTGTTCTACGAGAACAAGATCTGCCAGACCCATCATTTCTGTAAAATATTGATGTCTCTTGTGTAGGAGTGGATGGCCAACCAAGACACAATCCCTTAACAACCCCATTACGAGTTGGCAACTATCCTAGCTTGCTTGCTCGTTTTGTAGTATCCTCCACATGCCCCATTAACCTGTTAGGCGCTGATGTCCTCTCACGCCTGCAGGCATCTATCATCTTCACTCCAGATGGACAAGTGGAGTTATCTACTCCTCTATCTGTATCAGACACCTCAGCCTTGTGCTCCCTGCCTCTGATGCTCCATTTAGAAGAACCCCATGGGGAAGCAAAGGAACTGAGGTCCAATTTCCCCGATTCACTGAAGACACAAGTACCTGCAAAGCTGTGGTCCTCAGGCCCAGAAGACATAGGACACCTAAAGGTCCCTCCTGTGGTGGTAAAACTCATTCCAGGAGCAAAACTACAAAGGAAACCACAGTACCCTTTAAAACCAGCTCAAGCTGCAGATATTTCAATTCAAATCAAAGCACTCTTGGAGAAGGGTGCTCTGGTGAAATGTGAATCAAAATGCAACACACCATTGTTTCCTGTAAAGAAGAAGACTCCGAAAGGTGAACCAGAGAAGTACAGAATGGTCCAGGATCTCCGTGCAGTGAATGAAGCAACAGTCTTGGACACCCCTATTGTGCCAAACCCACACACTCTGCTCTCTGGGGTCCCACCTTCTGCAAAATACTTCACAGTCATTGATCTGGCCAATGCCTTCTTCAGTGTACCACTGGATCCTTTTTGCCAATACCTGTTTGCCTTCACACATGAAATGCAACAGTACACATGGACTGTCATGCCCCAAGGGGCACAAAATTCTCCAAGTCAATTTGCAAAGGCCATGTGCTCTATCCTTGACCCATGGCAAGCAAACCATCCAGAAGTTGTCCTGCTCCAGTATGTGGATGATTTGCTGCTCTGTGGAGATGACATACCTACAACCGAAGAATGTTCACTTAGTCTCCTTTGCTATTTAGCAGAACAAGAATGCAAAGCCTCACTTCTCAAGCTGCAATTCTGTCAATCTACAGTAATCTTCCTTGGACATTGTCTATCTCAGGGTACTAGACATCTCACTCGTGACCGAGTTAGAGCAGTACTGGATATTCCACCTCCAAGGACATCAAAATCTCTACATGCCTTCTTAGGCCTCATTTCCTACTGCCGAGCATGGATCCCAGAAGCCTCTCTGCTCATGCAACCACTCTATGATGCACTCAAGTCAGACCCTTTCTGCCTGACCAATGAAGCACATGACAACTTCTGCACACTAAAACGTGCCATTGCATCTGCTCCTGCTCTAGGCCTACCAGACTATACCAAACCCTTCAAGTTGTTTGTCTCTGAAAGACAAGGCCACGCTACAGGAGTCCTTACCCAAACAAATGACTTAAGAGGCCGTCAAAGGCCTATTGGATTTTTCTCCTGCCAGCTGGATATCGTGGCCAGAGGAACCCCTTCTTGCCTTCGTGCTGTTTTTGCAGCAAGAGAACTAATTGAAAGAACTGCAGACCTGGTCCTTGGCCACCCTCTAGTTGTCTTGGCACCTCATGAAATTTCTGCCATCATCAACAAAGTTCAACTCAAGCATGTGTCTCCTGCAAGACACCTAAGTTTACAGTGTCATCTCCTGCTACCTGACAACATTACCATACAAAGATGTCAAGTTCTCAATCCGTCCACTCTTCTCCCACTACCTGAGGGAGGTATCCACTATGGGTTTATCATGGATGAAACCTACATCTACCTTCTTGCTGGTACCATCAAGAGAATGCATTCTGATTTATTCTTTCATGATGAACAAACTCCTCTCTGCGAGGGACCAGGATATGCCTTCTGTACCATGTGGTACAAGCCAAACATCACTCCTGAACCTTGCTACGAAGATGAACTTTATCATCTGGTGGAGGTGAAACTCACTGCACAAGACTTCTACTGTGACTCTGAAGGCAACAGCATGGCCTTGATTCAACTACCTTCAGAACTCAAATACTTGTAACATCATTGGGATACTGCCATTCCACATGTCCCTGTCACCAAGTTGAAAACAAAATCATGGAATGATCTTGGGCCCATGGCAAAATTATGGGCCACCATGGATGAATTACAGTTACAGGAGAATGGCATTGTCAAATACCCAACAACTGACCATCTTGAAGCATGGCCACGCCACTTCCTGGAAAATGAATTTCAAGATCTGGTCATAGTGAATGATTATGAGCCAGAGACACCTCATGACTGTTTTGAACAGATAGACATTTAAACATATTTGTTTATTTTTAAATTAATCTCCATCAATTTGGCGCCCACAATCCTCTCCCCTCCCTTCCCTATCCCTTAGTGTTCCTCTCCCCTCCCCTCCCTTCCCTGTCCCTTAGTGTTTCCCTCCCCTCCATGTCCCTTAGTGTTTCTATCCCCTCCCCTCCATGTACCTCCTTTCATTTAGTTCTCTCCCCTCCTCTACCTTCCTGTGTAGCATGGCCGAGCGGGGAGTACCAGGGTACAGGAGCTTCTGTTTGGCTGTCTGTGCTGCCTTATGGATGCATCGGCCCTGCTGATCTAAATTCACACCAGGCTGACCATCTAATTCTTCATGCAGACACTCCCCCTTTTTGGGCATGTTTGTCCCTTTGAGCGTGTCTAGTTATGTGATTCACATTATTGGCCCACCCTTTTACCCCGCCCACCAAAATCCTGCATTACCAGACAGTGCTGTTAGGGGATATGTATTTACTTGAAAGATGAAAGCAAAAGATTAGCATAGTGAGTTTTCCTCTAGCATCTCCCCTCACCAGATATTTGACTCTTGGAACTGAGACTGTTTTAGTGTTTTCTGTCAATAAGATTCTGTAATTAGGCCCATCATAATTGTCAGCTCCAGGCCCAATGGGTTCTTAATCTGGCCCTGGCTATATAGTGCTTTATTTTTGTATACAGTGGAACCTCGGATAACGAACGCCTCGGTAAACGAAAAATTCAGTTTACGAATGAGAATCCGTAAAAAAAAAATGCCTCGGTTTAAGAATATTTTTCGCAATAAGTGTCCCGGTTTATAGCCCTGCCCTCCTGCATACTGGAGTCTGGGTAGCACGTGAGTGTGAAGTGTGGAGGTGTTGGAGAGGTTTTGGAGCCATTTGCAGCAAGTTTTGGAGCCTTTTGGAGCCATTTGCAGCAAGTTGTGGAGCCTTTTGGAGCCATTTGCAGCAAGTTGTGGAGCCTTTTGAAGCAAGTTTTGGAGCCTTTTTGGTGCATCTCAAGGGGTGGAAAGGTAGGGAGCTGAGCTTAGTGGTTTGCATGCCTTTTACTGTGTGTTCTGCATTGTGGGGTTGTTTTCCATGCCAGCTCATATGCTGTGCATGCCTGTTACTGTGTGTTTTGCATTGTGGGTTTGCTTTCCATGCGAGCACATGTGCTGTGCATGCCTGTCACAGCTCATATGCTGTGCATGCCTGTTACAGTACTGTACTGTGTGTTTTGCAATGTGGGTTGTTTTCCATGCCAGCTCATGTGCTGTGCATGCCTGTTACAGCTCATGTGCTGTGCATGGCTTTTACTGTGGTTTCCATGCCAGCTCATGTGCTGTGCATGCCTGTTACAGCTCATGTGCTGTGCATGCCTTTTACTGTGGTTTCCATGCCAGCTCATGTGCAGTGCATGCCTTTTACTGTGTGTTTTGCATTGTGGGGTTGTTTTCCATGCCAGCTCATGGGTGTAAAGCATTTTTTTTTGCATTCTTAGTGACGGTGGTGTCATGGCACCCAAAAAAGCCGTGGAAGCTGGGAAGAGGAAGAAGGAGATGATTCTGCTTGAGGACAAGAAAGAAATCATAAGGAAGCATGATGGAAGAATGCGATTGACTGACCTCGCCAAAGAGTATGGAAGGAGTACATCCACAATCGGTACAATCCTAAAAATGAAAGAAGATAACTGGGAGAGATGCAGCCAAGGGAGTCACCAGGGTCTCCAAGCAATGGCCACCTGTTCTGGAGGAGGTCGAGAAGTTGCTCCTGCTCTGGATTGAACAGAAGCAGCATGCAGGGTACTCAGTGGCGATCATCTGTGAAAAAGCCAAGGCCTTGCATGCTGACCTCCTCAAACAACAGCCAGGAATGGCAGCAGATGCAGAAGGCTTTAAGGCCAACAGGGGGTGGTTCGAAAGGTTCAAGACCAGATCTGGGATCCACAGTGTGGTCAGGCATGGAGAGGCTGCAAGTTCCGATGTTGCTGCAGCTGAGGAATTTGCTACGGAGTTCCTGGAGGTCAAAGTTTCAGAGGGCTACCTTCCTCAGCAGGTCTTCAACTGCAACAAGACTGGACTCTTCTGGAAGAGGATGCCAAAGCGTACCTTCATCACAGAAGAGGAGACCTCATTGCCTGGCCACAAGCCGATGAAGGACCGTCTCACCCTCCTGTTCTGCGCCAACGCCAGTGGGGACTTAAGATCAAGCCCCTGCTTGTCTACCATTCAGAGAACCCACGGGCCTTCAAGAAACACAAGGTGAACAAGGAGCAGTTGAGCGTTTTGTGGCAGTCTAACCCAAAGGCTTGGGTCACACGCCTCTTGTTTGTGAAGTGGGTCAATGCGGTTTTTGGTCCTGCTGTGATGAAGTACCTTGTGGACAATAACCTGCCACTCAATGCCATGCTGCTCATGGACAATGCTCCTGCCCATCCTCCAGGCCTCGAGGAAGACTTGCTGGAGGACTTTAATTTCATCAAGGTCATGTTCCTTCCGCCTAACACCACCCCAATACTCCAGGCAATGAACCAGCAGGTCATCTCCAATTTTAAAAACTCTACACAAGGAAGCTTTTCCGGCGATGCTTTGAGATGACAGATCGTTCAAGCCTCACCCTCCATGAATTTTGGAGAGAGCATTTTGACATTGTGAGCTGTCTGCAGATTATCACCATTGCCTGGGCTGGGGTCAGCCAGACAAACCTAAATTCTGCTTGGCGCAACCTGTGGCCAGACTGTTTTGTGAAACCTGCCTCCAGTGCTTCTGCACCTGCACCAGAGTCAACAGTGTTGGATGAAATTGTTTCATTGGGAGGACCATGGGCATGGAGGTGACTGAGGAGGATGTCTACAAGTTGGTGGAGGAACACGATCGTGACCTAACCACTGAGGAGCTGGTGGAATTGCAGAAGGAGGTGATGGAGGAGCAGATCGCATTTGAGGAGGAGGAGAAAATGAGTGAGGAACAGCTCTCTTCCACGGAACTCAAGGAGGCATGCCAAATGTGGGTAAACCTACAGACTTTTGTACAGCAGCACCACCCAGATAAGGCTCTAGCCCACAGACTTGTGAGCAGTTTTGACACAGACATCATATCCCCTTTCCGAGGGATGCTTAAAAGGCGCTAGAGGCAGCAGACAATGGAAAGGTTCCTACAAAAACAGCCTAGACATGAAGAAGAACCTGCTTGTGTTAGTGCTGCCCAATTGCCCTCGTCCTCCTCATCTTCCAAAAAATTTTGACATTTTCCATGTTTTCCCTGTTGACGTGTGATTTTTGTACAGTTGAAGTGTACTGTACCATGTTACCAATAGTCTGCCATGTTTTAAAAGTTGATGTGTGATGTTTTAAAACAAAGTTGGATGTTTGAAATGTTATTGCTTGATTAATCATGTCCCTGTACAGTATTTATGCCTTTAAAGTGCACTTTATAAAGAGTTTTCAACAGATAAAATACTTTATTTGACTTTTTTCTCACCTCCGGAACGCATTAATTGGTTTTCAATGCATTCCTATGGGAAACGGTGTTTCGGTTTACAAATTTTTCTCAATATGAAATTTCCTGGAGAACGCATTAAATTCGTAAACCGAGGTCCCACTGTATTATTAATTTGTTTACTTATGTCTTATATATATATTTCCTATATATGCTCCTTATTCTCGGTTTATTGTGGAGCAGAGAGAATGTTGCAATTCTAATAGAAAGTATTTAATATGATTGTTTAACTGACAACCCTGTCTGCCAGAGACAGAACAGAGAGCCAAAATGTACAGTGACAGACAGGATAGACATAAGATACAGACATTACATACCATGAATGACACACTCACTGAAACAGACAGACGCATACTAGGACTCATACAGAGAGATTGACGCATACCAAGACAATTATAGACTGACTGACTGACAGATAAAAATAAATAAATAAAACTGACTAAACAATCTGAGGCAGACAAATATATACCAACATTACAGATGCATTAAATATTCAACTATAGAAAGGGAAAAAAATGTGTTTCTTGTAACGTATAGACTGTGGCAGTTGCATACTGTCAGTAGGTCTACTCTGGATGACTGAAAAAATTATTAAAACGCACAGGTTATAGGGGGGGTCTCTATGCCACAATGGCTTCCTGCAGAGGGGAATCCATTGTGGCATGGAGGCCCCCCTATAACAGTGTCCAACATTTCCCTAACTGCACAGTTACTGCTTCTAGATATGTTATCACATGACAGGAGGATTCATAATTTGCTTAAGTCTCTCTTTACTTAAGCTCCACAGCAGCACAGTTTAACATAGTAACAGTGACAACAATCAATAACGAGTAACACAATATAAGACACTGCTCTCCACGCCACTCCCGCTCTTTCTTTGCTGCTCCGCACCAGTACAAGTCAGAGTGCCACTGTCTCCCACATTTGTGGGTTACTGTTATGTTTTACTTATTTTTTCATTGTATTAGTATCAATTTATAGATCAGGGTGTCACTTTCTACATCTTTTACTTCATCTCTTGATTTTATTTCTTTAATTTGTTTCTTTATGCTGTATGTTACTTCATGTTTTTCCCTTCATACCGCTACCTAATTGAATTATTCTATTCATGTTTTCTCATTCTTTTCCAAAAAAGCCCGGGAATCCTCATAGCAGGCAAAGTCTGCTGAGGTTTCCCTGGCTTTTTTAGCCCCGCGGAGAACGACTCCCTCGAGATCCGGACGGCCATTTTTGTTCCTAACCTGTGCGAGTTTACCGTGGCCAATTTATAGTCTGCCACGAGCATGTCGGATTATTGTTTTAGTAGCGTTTAGGTCCGGAATTCTGACGCTTGTTTTGCTTGCTGGCTCGTGGCTGCTCACCACGAGTCAGTTTATTAATTCAAATGATTCATTCAGGTTATTTTAGCCCGCTCCTCACTCGGCGGTACATTATGTCTTTATAGAGACACCCCAACTTCCTGAAAACTTCAGTTTCTCTACTTGCGCTGGTGACCTATTACATTGGGTGATATCATTAGAGCTAGAAGTGGTAACGTCACTGCCCTGGTAACGGGAATCCCAGGTTCAAATTCCAGTCAGACCACTTCACATGTTTTTCTGTTTCCTATATCCATTTTGTTGTCTGTACATTGTGTTTTTTTTCTTGTGGGTGAACACTCCATCCCTCACAACTGCCAATAAACTCAATCCCTTTGAACATATTAATTAACTATATTGCTTATATACACTTTTTGCAATGATTTGTGGACCCAGGACATACTTGAAAACGAGAGAAATCTCAATGTATCTTTCCTGGTAAAATATTTTATAAATAAATAAATAATACACTGTTGCAGACAGTATTACTCCATTATTAGGGGTGCGGCCCCTGGATATTATTACTCAGATTACCAGACTACTCCTGGTCATATGATATTGCTGTTTCTGTCACAGCTACCTGATTGGCCCGCTCTGTCTGTGGCACCTACCTGCCTGCAGGATATATAAACTCAGATGATTTATTACTGGGTGAGCCCCATAGTTATATATATATATATATATATATATATATATATAGTTATATCATAACATAGTTATTATTATTATTGGAGACATCGACTGCCTGTTCTAATACCAGCCTACTTTTGATACGGCTTAGCTATCACCATGGATAACTCTACCCAGGAACAGAGTTTACAGGCCCTCATAAATGCGGTAGTGGCCACTTCGGTCATGAAGGCTCTAGCATGGGCTTGCCCACTAAACTCTAAAGACAAAAATCCGAATGAGGCTCCCCGATCAGAAGATTCTGAGGACTCCGACTCCTCAAGAGTGGGACACTCCCAACCATGCAAACGCTACTGGAAGGTGACGGACCTGAACCAAAGAACAGCAAGGGTAAAGCTCCAGCAAAACGTCTAAAACAACCAGAGCCTACAGAAAAGTTTAGTAGCCTCCCTAAATTAACTGAAGATGTGGAAACCTTCCCAGCTCCACCTTCGGAGGTGTTCGATGAGTGGCAGGCTGATTACTCAGAGTCTTATGAGGAGACCGGTTGGCAAAAGACAGACTTGGGGGACAACCAATTTACCCAAGATGTTCCATCTACCCTACCAGTCCAGGCAAAGGGTACAGCATAGACATGCTCGGCCAACCGCTGTTCGATTCATGCAACATCAGGCAGCCACGGTCCTCCAAATGGTCCCTAACGGATCACTTGACTCAATATATTCATTTTTGGATTCGGAGGTCGCTGGACCGGGAGGTCCGTAAAAGATTAGGGGAAGATTTCCCCAGACTGTCCCTACTGGATAAGGTCACCATGACCCTGGAATATTCGGTGTATACATAACTGGCCAGAACTGTCCACAACCCTCTTAAGGGTCTGCGACTTATGCAGGACAATCTCTTGGATGTCTTGGGACCCCTTGCCAAAATATTAGTGATGGCAGACAAAGCTCTTTCTCAGGAAATAATTTTGAATCCATCCACAATTAGGGACTGGTTTCTCCTCTCCATTTGCCTGCTGGGCAATGCTAATGCCTCCTTATGTACAGAGCGAAGGAAAGCGGTTCTACTCCGCATTGACAGCAAACTGTCAGATCTTGGCTTAGAAGAGCTAGGTCCCTTGGCCAATGGCCTGTTATTTGGAGAGCCTTTTGTAAAAGAGCTACACAAACTGTCGATATCTATACTACGATTAATAAAGCCCAATCCTCCACCAAAATCTTTGTTTTTTTACCAGGGCTTTCTGTTTCTGACCTACCAGCCACAGAAGATCCCAGTCTCCTTCATTACTCCGAAGTTACCACCCACGTGGCTCCTTCAGTCTAAGATCAGAGCGTTGCAGAGGGAGTAGAGCCGAGGTCACATCAGACTACCTACAGGTGAGAAATGTTCCTCGGTACCTTTCTTGTCTTTGTCATGCCGGCAGGTTGTCTCATTGTTTCGACAGGTGGACGATGCTGTCGTCAGACACTTGGGCTTTGGATACGGTCAGGGGCTACTCAATCAAGTTTCATTCACTGCCCTACCAACCAGACCATCCGTATCCTACGTCCACTTCAAAGGAACATCAGGTCCACTTGGACACAAAGCTTTAATCCCTGCTAGAGAAAGGGGCAATACAACCTTCAAAATGCAAGGTATCCACCTCCTTTGAGACATCCTTCACCCGGGAGACTGGTTTACCCGCTTCGACCTGAAGGATGTGTACCTGTCGGTTCCGGTGGATTTGGAAAGCAGGCGATTCCTTCGCTTTCTCTGGAAAGGCCGATCTTTCCAATTCACATGCCTTCCGTTCGGCCTCAGCTCAGCCCCGTGGTGTTTCACCAAGCTACTAAAAACCAGTCACTGCACATCTAAAAGCCAAAGGGATACACAGCTTATTCTACCCCCCAGTTATAGTTTGGTAGACACTGAAAATTGCCATAACCTTACTGCCACATCGAGCGCCTGACCAGGAGATATCCTGAGACTCTATGGAACTATTCACCAGATCAGAACTGTGGCCCAATTTGGTGAATCTTTGATCAGTTGTTGACCACCAATCACAGCACCCTTTAACCCCTTAAGGACACATGACATGTGTGACATGTCATGATTCCCTTTTATTCCAGAAGTTTGGTCCTTAAGGGGTTAAAGAGGATGTTGGGGAGATGAGAAGGTGTGGCGAAAGTAACCTCGCCACTGGTTTTTGGAGGGGCCTGTTTGCCAGCCTCCTGCCCTGCGACTATGGCCCTGGGATGTATTGCCTTTCTAGGAACGGATTTGGGCATATTGTATTTTATTATGCTGCTGCTGGCCCTTTAAGAACCATCTGGGGACATACTGTGGAGTTACTGGGTGGCCACCATTTCATGTATCAGAGGCACATGGTGAGAACAATTGATGAAGCACATGGTGAGAACAACGGATGGCGGCCATTTTAACTCACAGATACGGTTTGGACTTTTCTACACGGTGCCATCTCGCCGGTATTTGGTGCCAAAGACATCGTGCAGTAGTTTTAAACTATATTTATACACATTATACATATATACAGTAATTATTTTTTCATATAACCTGTATATGTTCTGCGGAATCTGCATTAAACCGTATCTTCCAAACTACTAAACGGATCTGGGTGAGTTTTGGATATGTGGTTCACCCAGATCCCCCGGTTCCGAGTACATACTAATTTATGTGATTATTCCATGTTTTGGGGTCCCTGTGATATGTTTTATAATACTGTATTTCTCTGCCTGTGATAATTATATTAACCATTGTGTTCAGTAATCATATCACAGGCAGAGGGGAGGATTTTGTGTGGGAGTGTCTGTGTGTATTGTACGGATTGATTGGTTGTATTTCAAAACCCTGTGGGCAGTACTATGTGTGTGGATTGTGAATAAAAGAGGCTGTATGTGCCAGTACAGTCAGTTCTTCTTCACCCTCAATCTAGAGTCCTGTCTCTTATTGGGGGAATTGCTATATCACTACAAGCTCTGCATGCTCCCTTGGATAATCACTTCTAAGCTCTTGTAAGAGCTTGTTCCTGCTTCCCTCTCTTGGAAGAGAGGTTCACCCACTGGAACCTGGAGCCTAGTCGGAGGTCCAGGGTGGGAAGGAGACGGCGAGACCCTAACCAAGCTGCGGCGGTTTGTGGGGTCTGCAGTGGTTATGGTGTCTGCTGGAGTGCTTGGAGCCCTCTGCAAGCGCTAGGAGCATCCTTCAATGGAGGTACCCAGTCGGGGTGCCAGGTGATCCGTTACAGTGGTGGCAGAAGTGGGATCGCGTCCTAGTGCGAGGAGAAGCAGCTCAGAGACACCGGTAACACTACGGATTTACAATAGAGGGATAGAGCTAGCTCCCGTGCAGCGTCCCTATCTACAACAGCATTGGGCGAACAAGACCCTGGATAGACCCCTGCGAAGAGCACCTCAACCTGATACGTCGCTACGAGGACGATGCTTACATTGAGGAGATAAAGAGGCGGTTGGTCTGCTATGGCCCAGACCCTTCGAACGAGGTGGTCTTCCACGTAATGCGCCAGTTGAGTGCTGAGAACCACGCGGCAATGGTCTTTGGGCAAAAACTGTGGGGGTTGAGGATATGGACACCCAATCTCCAGTGGCAGTGGGCGCCCCAGGGAGCCGAAGGTGTCGTCCTTCCTCCCCAGCGGCAGATTGAGTTCCAGGGAGCTGAAGGTGTCGTCCTTCCTCCCCAGCGGCAGTGCGAGTTACAGGGAGCCGAGGGTGTCGTCCTTCTTCACCAGCGGCAGTGTGAGTTCCAGGGAGCTGAAGGTGTCGTCCTTCCTCCCCTGCGGCAGTGCGAGTTACAGGGAGCCGAAGGTGTCGTCTTTCTTCCCCAGCGGCAGTGTGAGTTACAGGGAGCCGAAGGTGTCATCCTTCCTCCCCAACAGCAGTGTGAGTTACAGGGAGCCGAAGGTGTCGTCCTTCCTCCCCAGCGGCAGTGTGAGTTCCAGGGAGCCAAAGATGTCGTCCTCCCCCCCCAGCAGCAGTGTGTCCTACGGGGAGCAGAGACAGTTGGTCTCTCTCTCCAGCAGCAGGACAATATTACGGGAGTGGAGACAGTCAGTCTCCCTCTCCAGCGGCAGCCTGTGATTCAGGGAGAGGAGCACAGCACCCTCTCTCCCCAGCGGCAGCTTACCCTACCAAGGGGAGACACCAGTCTCCCAAACGGCGCAGATGGGACCGTGGTCTCTGTGCCTGACCTACAGGGATGCTGGACAGCCTGTCCAGATCCCCAACTACCCTCACAGGGACACCAGGAGGAGGGGGTAAGTACAATTTCCCCTCCCCAGCTAACTCCTAACTTGGCCCCAGGGTTAACAGAGGAGAGGTTAACCCCCACTGACCCCCATGTTCCCCTGGCTACTCAGCCGGACTATGTCCCAAGCACCCCAGCAGAAGAGCTGGCAGCTGGGCAGAGTGCAGTTGGCCTCTGCCCTCCCTTTGTCCCTTGTCCAGAGCCTGATGTCCTGCAGACTATACCAGCGGAAGAGCTGGCATCAGGGCAGAGAGCCGCTGACCTCTGCCCTACCGACCCCCTTGTTACAGGACTGGCCTGCACCTCCCTCACCCCAGCAGAAGCGCTGGCATCAGGGCAGAGCGCCGCTGGCCTCTGCCCCTCAAGTCCCCACAGCGTGTTGCCCCATCACCCCAGCGAAATACCCAGGTGCAGTAACTGTTTGTTGTGGGTGGGCTGCTCTTGCACTTTGCTGTTGTGCGTGGGTTGTCAGACTAACTCAGGCACGGACCGACAGAAGGTCAGGTACCTGGTTAATCTACCCCCCAAAGGGGAGATATGTGGCGAAAGTAACCTCGCCACTGGTTTTTGGAGGAGCCTGTTTGCCAGCCTCCTGCCCTGCGACTATGGCCCTGGGCCCTGGGATGTATTGCCCTTCTAGGAACTGATTTGGGCATATTGTATTTTATTATGCTGCTGCTGGCCCTTTAAGAACCATCTGGGGACATACTGTGGAGTTACTGGGTGGCCACCATTTCATGTATCAGAGGCACATGGTGAGAACGATGGATGAAGCACAACCAAGCTGCGGCGGTTCGTGGGGTCTGCGGTGGTTATGGTGTCTGCTGGAGTGCTTGGAGCCCTCTGTAAGCGCTAGGAGCATCCTTCAATGGAGGTACCCAGTTGGGGTGCCAGGTGATCCGTTACAGAAGGCATCTGGGGATACCCAGGAGTTGGGTGTGATTCCTTCCTGAGGACTCTGGGAACTCCTTGAAACAAGACTAGGAGCAACCATGAAGTCACGTGGAACTCTGTGCCAGATCGGAGGTTGGCAATATCTCAGGAAAATCTTTAAAGAATGCTCATCTGCACAGGCTACCTCCAATTAATGCGCTGGATAGTGGGTAACTGTTGGTGGTGAGCGATTACCCAGAGATAAATGGTTTGTAGACATGCTGTATTGGGAAATGGAGTTTTGGGACTTGAATTACATGTTTCACTGTCTGGAGAGAACACAGCAGGGGGGAAACTCTGAACTGATCTCATTAACACTTAACAGCCCAGGTATAGTGGTGCAAGGAAGGGATTGTACCACATTATATTATATGGATCACCCACTGCAGGATTAATCCACATTTGTGGAGTATATGTGGTGTGTACTCAATAAAGTTGCTTTGACCCTACATTATGTTTTGGCTAATGTTTGGGGGGAAGAGCTATGACCTCTCTCTATGAATTCAGTGATAGGATTTAAAGAATATCAGATCTACCCAAGGAAGCTGGTATGCACTTTTGGTGGTGATTGCGATGGATGGATTCTATAACTTTCGTATCCCAATAGATATGTCTGAGTCAGTTACCCTGTACTTTTTGCAAAATAAAAAAAGAGAACACTCGTCACACAAAGAATTTTAGCAAGCTGACATCTTTTAGAGATCTGGATTGTCCATTGAAGTTGTGACAAACTGTGGTGATAGTGTGTAGACTTAAAGAGACATAGGTACTCAGATCACATCATCTCAATGTCTCAATGTGGTGGTCTGATTTGATCTATCAGCTGTCACTAGTTTAGCACCTTTTGGCAAGAATAAGTGAGTTTGTATCCAAAAAGTTTTTTTGCAATAAAGGTTTGCATTCAATAGCTATGGCTGTTGTAGAATTATTAACCCCTTATAACTTATATCCATTATTAGGCCCCTTATAAACTATATAATCCTTACTGGGCCCCTTTTAATACTATATTCTCATATTCAGCTCTCATGCCTTGTAGTTTAAACTTTACAAGATTCCTTTGTTCGTAGAAACAGCATGTCAGCAGAAAATGCTAGAATCTTCTGATTCAAAGAACACACTGTAGCAGATAGTATTGATAGAGTGTATAATTGCCAAAGAGGCCTTGAGAATACTGAGGATACTAACCTTGAAAGACTAAAGGTACCAGCTACTCTTTATGGATAGCTGCCAAAATGCCCCCTCCCATCGAGAGAACTCCTCGTGCTAGCAAGATGGCGCTGAAATCTGGAGGAGAACTTTATGACGTCAGTTATGATGTAAGACGTAACACCCAACAGGGAGGGCATTTAACTAACCACTTCTTCTCTTAGCCAATTGACAATGTTTCCTCACTTTTTATCTTGATTTTACAATGATGTAATTCTACCTTTAAAAAGGGCTTGCAAGCCTGCTTTGTTCAGATGCTAATAAATTTCCTGAAGTGCTTTTAACCTGAACTCCGTGTGTCAGGGTGAATTTACTTCTGCGTATACGCAATTTAAACATCTCTAATTTGGACAGGAACAGATAGTCATTCAAACTTCTTTGTTTGCTTAAAAGATTCCCTTATCATGGTTATGGAATGAAATCACAAGGCTGAAAAAACATAGGTCAAGCCTAGCTAAAGTAGAAATAGATGTGTATTGCAATGGTCTCAGAGTTGCTGAGAGAGAGTTAAAGAAACTTGTGTAACAAGTCAGAGCGAAGACACAAAGAAGTCAAGGTCTAGGATAACCAACAATATCAAGAACAGATGAACAAGCCAGTGCCAAGGGTCATAGAATGGAGAATAGTCAAGGACAAGCTGAAGTCAGTTTTAGTTTTCTTGTTTAACTTTCTTGAGGACATCCTAAACTGAAACTGAGGACATCCTAAACTGAGAGTGGCAATATGTACAAAAAAACACAAACACAGCAAGAGTGAGGGCTGTGCTGAATGAACACAAATTGAATTTGTAATTGATCAATTCTGACAAGGTGCAAGACTTGCTCCAGCAGCATTCAGCTGGACAGGATCGTCTCTGTAGGTTGTGGGTCGACAGTGTGCGGTTGAAGACCGTCCTCCTTGAGGTGGATGTTCTGAGCAGGGCTGCAACATCCAGGAGAGAGATGAGGGTGGCTTTATAGGAGATAGCGAGAGAGGGGCAGGAAAACGGATATCAGCTGACAGTTGTTGGAAGTCAAGAGAATTCAGGTTTCTTCTGAGAAGAGGAGGGTTAGGCACAGAATGAGGGGACTCTTAAGAATACAAGAGTGCATGCATCTGAAAAAAGTAGGATCAACGGTATTGCCAGCTACATGTGTGGGATGATTAGTCCACTGGGATAGCCCACGAAAGGAAGTAAGTGAAAAACATTTTGAAACTACTAAAGTCAAGGGTGGGTTGAAGTCCTCAAGAATTAGAGAAGGAATATTACTTAAAGGGACACTCTAGGCACCCAGACCACTTCATCTCATTTGAGTGGTCTGGGTGCCTTGGCCTTCTACCCTTAACCAAGTTTGTCAAAACACTGTGGTTTTTGCTAAACCGCAGTGTTTTGGTTAAATTGAAAATCCCACCTCCAGCTGCCTTCTCTTACCTAGCCGCTAGATGGTGCTTCCGCATCCATAGGAGAGGAAAGGTGAGTTACGACGTGCGACGCCCCCACGCACTGTATGAGGACGTCGCACATCACGTGGGTCTAATGCAGCTTCACAAGGGGATTCAATGAATCTCTGCGTGAAGCGTGCGAGGGGTGGGGCGCTGCGTTAGATGCGCATGCGCTCTTGCTTCCCAATGATTCCCAATGAGTATGAGCTCATTGGCGGAGGGAAGGAGAGTGGGTCAGCTGATCGGATGACGCAGAAGGGGGTGTAGACGACGGAGGATGGATGTGTGACGCGGCGCTGGAAATAAGGTAAGAATTATAATATTTATTGAAGTTTATATGTCTTGCAAGGGGGGTTACAGAGGTGCAGGGGATCGGTAGAATTTAGTTTGGGAGGAAAATAAACTGTATTTTCGGTGAGTAGAGTTTCCCTTTAAAAGGAAGTAGGGAAACCAGGCAGCAAACTGGTCAAGGATAAAAATGGGGGATCTGGGGGGAGGGAGTAAATAACAGCAATGTTTGCAGGCAGAGGTAGGTTTGAACAAGTGAATTTAGTGAACTTAAAATGAGATAAGGGGGAGTGGTAATGTTTGAAGGAGCAATGGGGTGAAAACAGAAAACATACCCCACCACCCTTGCTGTCAGATTGTTTTGAGGTGTGAGATGATTGAGCCATGTTCAGTTAACACCTTTAGGGAACTTGATGAATAGGTCATGGACAGCAGTTGATTAAGTGAGATATATATATATATATATATATATATCTAAGGCTGGGACTGTAGTTGTGGGAGGGGCTTGGTTCTCTTCTTAAGTGATGCCAGACCTCTCCCCATTACCATTACTTGTCTGGTGATTTGCATATCGTGTCTTCCGATCAGAGGAAATCGCCATTTACTACCTCGCTTTGTGGAAACTCTACCTGTTTCTCCAGCGGCTTTCTGTTTCCTGATATTGTGTCTCTTCAGGGGTTCCAGGTCTCTCCAACACTCATACCTTCCTCCGGCTCCTCGTAATTTCCTCCTCGACCACGTACACCTCTAAATTATGCCCCAATCCCCCAGAGGTTTGTTCTAACTTTCCCACCTCTGTCACCACATCAAAGCCCGAGAAAGTAATCAAAGACAAGTTGGGGTGAAATATTGTTTTCCGGGGAAAATCCCAGATCTGTAATAATTCAATGCAGCCATTTGTGGTTTTAGTTTGTTCAAAACAAGGTGCCCCAATAAAATGTCCTTCAAACCAGGGGCGTATTAGCCGCGAGGCAAACAAGGCATTTGCCTTGGGCGGCATTTTCCAGGGGGCGGCAAAAAAAGCCGCCCCCCAAATGTCCAAGGCAAATGTCTTGTTAGCCTTGCGGCTAACAGACATGCTGGGCGGGCGGCGAGGGAGCACTTCCTTTGAGCTGTCTGCTCAGCTCCCTCGCGCGCCGCACAGTGAGGCTGGGAGCCGGAATATGACGTCATACTCCGGCTCCGCCTCCCAGCCTCACTGTGCGGCGCGCGAGGGAGCTGAGCAGACAGCTCAAAGGAAGTGCTCCCTCGCCGCCCGCCCAGCAGCGCCGCCCGACCGCCCAACAGCCACTGGACCACCAGGGAAAAAAGAAGCCCCCCCCCCAGCATTCCCAAAGGTAAGGAGGCTGGGGGGGTTAAAGTAAAAAAAAAAGCCACTGGACCACCAGGGAAAAAAAAAGCCCCCCCCCCCCAGCATTCCCAAAGGTAAGGAGGCTGGGGGGGTTAAAGTAAAAAAAAAAGCCACTGGACCACCAGGGAAAAAAGAAGCCCCCCCCCCCAGCATTCCCAAAGGTAAGGAGGCTGGGGGGGTTAAAGTAAAAAAAAAAAGCCACTGGACCACCAGGGAAAAAAGAAGCCCCCCCCCCCAGCATTCCCAAAGGTAAGGAGGCTGGGGGGGTTAAAGTAAAAAAAAAAAAGCCACTGGACCACCAGGGAAAAAAGAAGCCCCCTCCCCCCCCCAGCATTCCCAAAGGTAAGGAGGCTGGGGGGGTTAAAGTAAAAAAAAAAAAAAAAAAACCCGAGACCACCAGGGAAAAAAGAAGGCCCCCCCAGCATTCCCAAAGGTAAGGAGGCTGGGGGGGTTAAAGTAAAAAAAAAAAAGCCACTGGACCACCAGGGAAAAAAGAAGCCCCCCCCCCCCAGCATTCCCAAAGGTAAGGAGGCTGGGGGGGGTTAAAGTAAAAAAAAAAAAAGTGTTAATGTGAGTGTGTGTGTGTCTGTTAGTGAGTGTGTGTGTGTCTGTTAGTGAGTGTGTGTGTGTCTGATAGTGAGTGTGTGTGTGTCTGTTAGTGAGTGAGTGTGTGTCTGTTAGTGAGTGTGTGTGTCTGTTAGTGAGTGTGTGTGTCTGTTAGCGAGTGAGTGTGTGTCTGTTAGTGAGTGTGTGTGTGTCTGTTAGCGAGTGAGTGTGTGTCTGTTAGTGAGTGTGTGTGTGTCTGTTAGCGAGTGTGTGTGTGTCTGTTAGCGAGTGAGTGTGTGTCTGTTAGCGAGTGAGTGTGTGTCTGTTAGCGAGTGAGTGTGTGTCCGTTAGCGAGTGTTTGTGTGTCTGTTAGCGAGTGAGTGTGTGTCTGTTAGCGAGTGAGTGTGTGTCTGTTAGCGAGTGTTTGTGTGTCTGTTAGTGAGTGAGTGTGAGTGTGTGTCTGTTAGTGAGTGTGTGTGTCTGTTAGCGAGTGAGTGTGTGTCTGTTAGTGAGTGTGTGTGTCTGTTAGCGAGTGAGTGTGTGTCTGTTAGTGAGTGTGTGTGTCTGTTAGCGAGTGAGTGTGTGTCTGTTAGCGAGTGTTTGTGTGTCTGTTAGCGAGTGAGTGTGTGTCTGTTAGCGAGTGTGTGTGTCTGTTAGCGAGTGTGTGTGTCTGTTAGCGAGTGTGTGTGTCTGTTAGCGAGTGTGTGTGTTAGCGAGTGAGTGTGTCTGTTAGCGAGTGAGAGTGTCTGTTAGTGAGTGAGTGTGAGTGTGTGTGTCTGTTAGCGAGTGAGTGTGTCTGTTAGCGAGTGAGAGTGTGTCTGTTAGCGAGTGAGAGTGTGTCTGTTAGCGAGTGAGAGTGTGTCTGTTAGCGAGTGAGAGTGTGTCTGTTAGCGAGTGAGAGTGTGTCTGTTAGCGAGTGAGAGTGTGTCTGTTAGCGAGTGTGTGTGTGTCTGTTAGCGAGTGTGTGTGTGTCTGTTAGCGAGTGTGTGTGTGTCTGTTAGCGAGTGAGTGTGTGTCTGTTAGTGTGTGTGTCTGTTAGTGTGTGTCTGTTAGTGAGTGTGTTTGTCTGTTACCGAGTGTGAGTTTGTCTGTTACTGAGTGTGAGTTTGTCTATTAGTGTGTGTGTTTCTGTTAGCTAGTGTATGCATATCTGTCAGTGAATGTGTGTGTGTGTGTTTAGAATGTGGGGCGGGGTAAAGGTTGGGGGGGGGGGGGGCGCCTGAGTTTTGTTCTGCCTAGGGCAGCACAAAACCAGGATACACCACTGCTTCAAACCCTACCTATCATCTATAAATGTGTTCTTTTTGCAAAAAATATTACACAACCACCCCTCACCATATGTGGTGGAATTTTTGGTCTCAGATTTTATGGAAGGGTTCCACACAAGCATTATTTATATGCCATAACGCGTAGCAGTATGTAAAAATTTGCAGACTGCCATCGCTAATCCAGACACCATTGACTCTCTACTTAACCCCTTAAGGACACATGACATGTGTGACATGTCATGATTCCCTTTTATTCCAGAAGTTTGGTCCTTAAGGGGTTAAAGAAGAATTGGATCAAGGCTTCTTACTGGGCACATTCCGCTCCGCACGTTTCTCAGTATGGAGGACCAACCCATTAGGTGTGGTCTCAGGGAAACATTCCACCAAGCAAAGGTTGATCATCGACCTCTCTGCTTCCTACTCTATGTCGACATCTAGCCTCAACTCCCTAATTCCTTAAGATGAATTCTCCCTCCAATATGCCACAATTGACAATGCCATAGATGCTATTCTGTCGGCAGGGGTTGGAGCATGGCTTAGTAAGAACGCTTTCAAGCTTCTCCCTATCCATCCTTCTCTATGGAATCTGCACCGTGTTAAGTGGCAGGGGTCATACTACTTCTTCTCACGCTCGGTTCAAAAAGCAGCCCCAGGATTTTCAACGTATTCGCCGAGACATTGTGGTAGCTGCTACTTAACATCTGTACCCCTCAGTCATACATCATCTTGACAATTTAGATTAACTTACTACCTCCAAGTAGCCTAAAAGTTGCAGTTCAACTATTCGAAGAAATGGATGTTCCAGTTTCCCCAAAAAAGACAGAGGGACCTGATACAGTGATTAACTTCCTGGGTGTAATTGTAGACTCCATTAATATGCAAGACAGAATAAAAAGGAACAAGTTAAAATATAGGCGCTAATCCTATCTGTATTTTCGATCATTTAAACACAAAAATCTTTAAAAAGAAGCAGCACCTTAAACAGTGTTATAGCTCATACCAACACACAGAAAATACAAAAAATCTAAATATAGGTGCACTGTGCCTTTAATACAAAATTATTTAAAGTGCAACAAGTGCTGTATTGTGCAAAATGTGATATATATATATATATATAGATATATAAAGTGCATAAATTTCCTTAACATTTATGTGATAAAACCCCTGTTTTGTTTAATATCAGGAACCTTTCATTTCGTCTGCTGTTCGTGTAATTGGCCTCCTTTCGTGCTTTTAATAAAAAACAAATAAACTACTGAACAGCCAGACCACATGCAATGGAAGTGTGCCTCTCATTAACCACCCAGCAGTTGCGGTTAACCACAGTTATTTGACGAACGGCTGGGTGGTCGCGGTTCGTTGGAACGAAGATGTGGCGGAGGCCATTTTAAACTGACGGACGCCCAGCGGTGTTTTGTCGTTGACCGAGTGGAACTGTTTTCAGCCATAATTTCATACGAACACCGCTGGGACTAACCAACCTCCATCTCATTCGTCTCCAGTTGTACAAACGCAATGCCGTTCAGTACATTTAATATACGAATGAGACCGACCCCAGGTAGCTGAATCCATGGAGCTAATTTCAGACACATTTCAACGAACAGCCGGTGAACAGACACTGTATTTATTTATTTTCTCCTTCTCTTTTTTTTTTTTTTCATCAGAAAAAAAAAAAAGAACAGACACTTTAGCTCCATGGCGCTTGAACTGTGTTTGTAGGATCTGAGCGCTGTTCCGCTATATTGAGCGCTCAGATCCAAGCTGTCTGGGGGTATGTCGAACATGGGGGTTTCCGTTCGGCAAAATTCAAGTTATGGATTTTAATACAGTTTTGTTATATTGTAAAAAGAAAATATTTCTCTCTACCTGGAGATAATTGAGTTTACTCCAACCACTTAAACCTATTATCTCCAGTATAGAGAGGAGGGATTTCACGGTTTGTGTGGTTGTGTTTATTACTGTAATGTAAAATAATTGGTTACTGTATTTTGTGTCACAGTCTTCCACAAGGTCCCTGTCTGTGGGAGTATCCCTTGCTGGAAGACCTGCATAAAAGGCCGACTCATGTTTGGGGGATTGAGAGCTATAATCACTACTCTGCTCTACTTCAGCTGGGATTTCTGGAGAAGCTACAAGGATCGTTCCTACAGGGATAATAGGATCCGTTACAACTTATATTGTGCACATATGTGTACAACTGTGGTAGAATACAAAGTATATTTTTGATTTTATACCATTGCACGGTTTATTTAAGATATAATTGTAATAAGAAACTATGTATATAAGTATAAATTTGTATTCATATTTTTTTTTAAAGGTTAGGTTTTGTATTGAATAAAACATGATTTTTAAATGTTTATACTTGAATAAAACTATAATGATTTTTCCATATGGACGATTTGTTAAATCACATTATTACTCCAACGGAAGGATGCAATACACGCCCATAAGGGTTTGTATAAAAGACTATGACAGGCAGAAGTGGGCAGATCTGAAGAAGCCTGCAGATTGGTAACTCCACCCCCTGGACGTCTTTGATTGCGGCGTCTTGGCTGCTCACGGTGGAAGAAGCCAGCCTTTTCACTGTGAATTATTTGAACTGGCACACTGTATGTAGGAGGGGGAATTCTGGAGAGAGCTGCTATTAAAACCTGTGCAATAAATCTAAAAGTGGATCGTTTTGTCTCTGCAGTTTCTATCCCTATCCCAGGAGGGATTGCTATTGGGAGCTGTCATAGTTAGAGCAGACTTTTCTGCTCTACTCTTGTGAGTGTACACTGTTATATATTTCAACTTTGCTTTCTGTGCTATAGATTTACACAATTATTTTTTCCCTCCTTTTTATGTTATATGGAGAGGATCCACATATGCATTTATAAGTGAGTGTTTTGTGTATTCTACCATAGTTGTACACATATGTGTTAAGGAAATGTATGCACTTTATATATATCACATTTTGCACAATACAGCACTTGTTGCACGTTAAATAATTTTGGCTTCAAGGCACAGCGCACCTATATTTAGATTTTTTAATATGCAAGCCAGCCTTTCCAAAGAGAAAATAGAGCACATCTTGTCCAGCGTCGATCAGTATCTGCAAACAGGTTCATGCAATCCCTCAACTTTGCAATGAAAATTATTCCTCAGAGTCGTATCCAGATTACTCAGCCTTTTCCCCTATTTTCAGTCAGACACTTGCCATATTTCTGTTGACCAACATGCCACCTCCGATTTGCGCATGTGGAAAGAATTTGTCATAAAATGGAATCTGAAAAGCATTCTCATTCGCTTGTTGACCAACAATTCCCTTAAGACTTGGACAGATGCGGCTGCCACCTACAGGGTTCGCAGCAATTTCTGTCAATCAGTGGTTATGGGGCTGTTGGCCAGATGAAATTAAGAGCACCCCAGGATTTACTACCACTTCAACCTTATTTTAGCTCTATTTCACTTATTCCTTAATATACCTACTTCTAATCTGCTCTCGTTACTGCTTTATGCCCTGATCACAAATATACATATATAATCTACAAATGACTAGGCAATCAAAAAGTAATTTCAGGAATACATCCATGTAGAAATATTTAGTAGGAATTTTTTTTTTCAAAAAATCAGTGTCTAATTATATCATTTAAATTTGTATCACCTTTTCAGAGGTTTAACTTAAAGGAACACTATTGTCACCAAAACAACTTTAGCTTAATGAAGCAGTTTTGGTGTATAAATCATGTCCCTGCAGTCTCACTGCTCAATTCTCTGCCATTTAGGAGTTAAATCACTTTGTTTATGAACCCTAGTTACACATCCCTGCATGTGACTTGCACAGCCTTCCTAAACACTTCCTGTAAAGAGTTATCTAAAGTTTATCCTTCCTTTATTGCAAGTTCTTTTTAATTTAGATTCTTATCCCCTGCTATGTTAATAGCTTGCTAGACCCTGCAAGAGCCTCCTGTATGTGATTAAAGTTCAATTTACAGAGAAAGAGATACAATTGTTTAAGGTAAATTACATCCAGAGCCACCATGAGGGGATGACAACCATAACAGTTCCGCCCGGGCCCCACGTGTAGCGGCGGAACTGCCGCCGGTGCACTTGCACCGGGGCCCGCACGCTGATGGGGCCCATCGGGTGGCCTACGCACTTAGGGCCACCCAATGGGCCTATATCTTCAGGGTCCCGGTCAGTGCTGCGGCCGTGGTATTGCACGACCGGGCCCCTTTAAAAAAAAAAAAAGCAGCCGCAGCAAGTGCTGCTGGGAGGAAGTAGTCATTTCCTCTCAGCTCACTGCACGGGAGGAGCGCGTGCCCGGCAGTGAGGGAGAGTCAGCCGACTACTCCCATCATCCCCAGCCACCCTCCTGCTAAAAGCTGAAAATGAGCTGTGTGTGTGTGTGTGTGTGTCTGTATGCCTGTCTGTCTGTCTGCATGTCTGCCCAGTTAAAATACTTGACTCTTACTTACCCACACTCAGTCATGCCACACACATTTCACCACTACTCTCACTGAATCCCTCTGACTATGGCTAAATTCATCTTCTACATCAGAACACTACTCCTAAGATTGGGTTGTATCCATGTCTCGGGTCTTTCATTTAGAATAGGGGCAGCTTCGGTCTCCTTCAACACTGACACTCCAGTGCATATTATTAAAAGATTGGGCAGATGGAAATCCTCAGTCTACAACCGATATATTCCTTATCCCGAGAAAGAAATGAGGAAAGCTTTTAAAAGTTTGGCTTTGTAAATTTGATGCAATAAGTGTGTTTTTCTTTAATACCTTTTCACCCTCTTTGCATGAACCCGATTTACATATATTACTAATATGTTTCTGAACATATACATTATATTATTCACTCACTCACTCACTCACTCTCTGGGCCGGCCTAAGACATCATGCTGCCTAGGTCCAACGATAAATGACTATGGGGGTTAATGTATAATAAACACAGGTTACTGGCTATGGGGAGGGGGGGGTAATGTATAATAAACATAGGTTACTGGTTGTGGGGGGATAATGTATAATACACACAGGTTACTGGCTATGGGGGAGATAATGTATAATAAGCACAGGTTACTGGCTATGGGGGGGATAATGTATAATAAACACAGGTTACTGGCTATGGGAGGATAATGTATAATAAACACAGGTTACTGGCTATGGGGGATAATGTATAATACACACAGGTTACTGGCTATGGGGGATAATGTATAATAAACACAGGTTACTGGCTATGGAGGATAATGTATAATAAACAAAAAAAAATAAAAAATAAAAAAAAAGAATGCAGCTTCAGAATTAATCTAAATTGTATGCTGTCTGGGAGGGAGGGTCTGCTGCTGATTGACTGGCATGTGTCTGCTGACTGTGAGGTACAGGGTCAAAGTTTACTCAATGATGATGAATAGGGGGCGGACCGAACATCGCATATGTTCGCCATCTGTGGCGAACGCGAACATGCGATGTTCGCCAGGAACTATTCGCCAGCGAACCGTTCGGGACATCACTACTTGCCACTCTGCACTGGAGGAGCCTGGTTTTCTGCCTGCTGCCTTTTGACTATGGACCGGCCTTTAAATATTTTATTTTCCTATGCAGAAAGGTCTATTCATGTATTTCTGCCCTGGCGTTCGGTAGATTCTCGGTTTACTGAATGAACTCATTTAACCCAGATAGCTATGCCATGGAGCCTATTCGTGTAATAAAAGACTTTGGCTCCATTGCAATTGAACTGTATGTGTGTGGTCTTAGCGCCATTCAGTAATAATGTGTGCTCAGACCTAAGCTATCTGGGGATATGTTGCATGTCTGTATTTTATGTAATAAATGTAGCCTTGTGTATTTTATAGTATTTTACGGTCTTTTTACTGCCATGTGCTTAATGGATTTTTGCCTCTGTCCTTGGAGATAATTGGATTACTTCGCAATTATCTATCTTTTGAACCAATGGACCAATTTGGATGATTTTGACATATGTTTGTATTTGGAGTATGCTGATTCTGAACATGTAAGAATGTGATGTATACTTTTAAAGTTATGAATAATGTGGAAAAACTGTATTTCTCTGCCTGTGATAATTACATTACCCATTGTGTAAGGTAATTGTATCACAGGCAGAGGGGAGGATTTTGTGTGGGAGTGTCTGAGTGTATTGTACGTGTTTATTGGTTGTTTTCCAAAACCCTGTGGGTGGTACCAATGTGTAAGAATGTATATATAAGGACAATAAACCCACAGCTCTGTCAGTTCTGCTTGACCCTCAAACGAATTGTCGTCTCGTCATTGGGGGGAATTGGATTGTATGCTGATTGCCAGGAGTGTAAGCTGATTGCATGCTTTTCCTGTTCAGAGGTTTACAGCATTTGTATGCTTGAGAGCATCCGTATGCCTCTCCGGTTCGGTGATTGTGGTGTCTGCTAGAGTTCTTGGAGAACTCAGGAAGCGCTAGGAGCATCCTTCAACGGAGGTACCCAGTCAGGGTGCCCGTCGATCCGTTACAGTGTTCCTTCAGCTTACTTTTAGAATGCACACATGGCTCAATTTTACAAAGCAAAAAATAAAACACATTTTTTGAACATGCTTGCAAGAGACCACCATATGCATGTATACCAAATGGATTTTTATGGAATTGAAAGTGGTATGAGATAATTTGCAGTAGAGCCACTGTTTAACAGACTGTGCTGGACATAAATACAAGTATAAATTGGATGCATTAGTTCTGTGCCAGACTGCCAGTCAAACAATATGTTTTGTGTCTTTAGGCCAGACACTTAAAAAAGGGATTAATTTGACTCCTCTGTAAAATTACTTTTCCTGGACAATTAGATGTTCTGACACTGGTTTTCTACCAGTAAAACCACATAAGGGTCCAGAATCCACATGGGTATGAGGTAGTAAAAATATTTGTTTGGTGTTTGACATAATTTTACTGATAACAGCAAAGTCTGCTGTAACCGTGCATGGTAAATATGTGCCTTCCTCTGATATAGCCTGCAACATGTAAGGATGTTGAGTCTTGACTGCTTAAAAAGCCGCTTCAAGGATAACCATCACAACTGTCAAAAAGGTTTACATTCTCAGGTTTACTTTATGATAACAGTCAATGAGATGTTATCTCAATAGGTTTTTTTCATGGTTTTTCTTTTCTTTTATTTTTTTTATCCAAGACAGAGAGAGTGTTCTGTGTCTAAAATGGCATGAGATTAACATTTTCAATTTATGTACTAACACTGCATTTCAGAAAACAGAACCATCTCTGTCTAAGGGAAATGTTAGAGAATCAACCACATAATGAACTAAGCACACACTACAACTAACAATTTATTACTGAAATTGATGATCTTTGGCTGCCCAAAGCTTTTCAGAAAGTAGAACAGTGTTTTGGTTATTTTTTTAAAGCAACCTTTTTTTTTTTTTTTTTTAAATCTTTATTTTTGCGTGCATGTGGGTAACAGACAGTCGAGCCATGCCTTGATAGCATTGGCAAGATAGTTGGTCAAACAAAACATACAGTTTACAAGGCATTAGATTATACTGCACAATTTTTTAACAATATAGTGTAGAGAACAGGCTAGGTAGTGCATGTCTAGATAAACCATAAAGAGATAAGTACAATACTGTGCTAAGTCTTAGACATGGTGTACAGATTTTAGTAAAGTAGCTTGTAAATCGAGTTGATGACACTGTGTAAAATTATTTAGCAACCGATTTATACAATGTATGGTTAACAGCATAGTGTATAATAAGCGTGCTCTGAATTGTGGGTAGCAAGCTTTGAGATTTCTCTAGAGTGTCATGCTTCGACAGGTAGGTATTATGCATAAACTTCTAACTGGGTATAAGCTACCGCTGGTGAGTGCTAAGTTTTACCCCCTCCTCCCCCCTTTACTTGTTCAGACCAGGTTTTTAGGCAGAATTTGTGCGGAAAAGAGACTTGCTTTCAGAGTGTCCTCATATGTCTCTTGGTAGTCTCTGTCTTCTGTGGGTTCAGCATGTTCCCGCCGCATGTCGGCTGCCCTTGTGTGGTGTGACTCCGTCGGGGTCGCTTGGTGGGCGCTGTGCGGCAGACCAGGAGTAGCGTGCGGCAGGACACATCCGGGTCTCAGTGTGTCAGGGTAGTGGCAAATTGTGGTGCGTGATCCCGCGGTCTGTTCCGTGTGGCTCGTGCTTGCCTGTTTTGCCTCCTTCTCTGCTGCCTGTCGCGGTCTTGTCCCTCATCACATATTCTCGGCCTGATCACAGCTTCAGGAGATGTGTAGCTTGTTGGGGCGCGATGGTGTATGCGGGTAGATGGCTGCAGTGGAGGTCTGTGCTGCCGGTGCCTGCAATCAGTCCCGTTTGCTGCCACTGCAGGTAAGTAGCCTGTGGGCTTTCTGGTCTCTGCCTCCGCCATCTTTGTTGCACTGTTTTAGTTGCGGGTCGGGGCGGCCTTGCTGCCGCGCCTTGGGTGCTTTGCGGTGGTCAGGGTTTGAGGGTGGGGACCGGGATCACCCCCCCGGTCCATAGGGGGGGGAACGGAGCCGGTTCCTCGTGGGTCTGGCTCTTGGCTGAGCACCAATGGGCGGGATAGTGGAGCAGCGGCCGTCTGCCCCACTCACCGCCGGAGTAGGCCTTGTTTGTGCCAGTAAGGATTCTTCCCCCAGGGGACTGAAACCCTTTGGGCCAGCCTCACCCTGGATCTAGTGCTCTCCACCCGGTAAGGGCCGCCGTCGCCGGTCGTTTTTTTGTCGATAATCTCAGTTTTGTAGCTCAGTTTGTCTGAATTTGCTGGAGCTGGTCTTACTTGCGACCGTCCAGCTCGGCGGTCCGGCCCCGCCCCCCCTAAAGCAACCTTTTTTAACTACCACATACGCAACTAGCAAAAAATAGTTAATACTACAATCACAATAGAAAAAACAATTAAAAATGGAGTCGCAGAAATATCAGAGGACATTCAGTTAGTATTAAAGGGAAACTATAATCACTAGAACAACTACAGCCTATTGAATTTGTTCTGGTGAGTAGAATCAGTACCTTCAGGCTTTTTGCTGTAAACACTGAGAAAATGCAGTGTTTACATTAC
The DNA here is from genome assembly GCF_036172605.1 of Pelobates fuscus. NCBI lineage: Eukaryota > Metazoa > Chordata > Amphibia > Anura > Pelobatidae > Pelobates > Pelobates fuscus. The sequence goes on along the minus strand of NC_086326.1, from coordinate 83,768,690 downwards.
GGCCTAGTAATAACTTCACTGGCCACTCCTCAGATGGCTGTTAGAGATCCTTCCTGGGTCATGACTGCCTAAAATGCATCCAAACATTCAGTATCTCCTCCCTCTGCATAGAGACACAGAACTTTTCTCATAGAGATTAATTGATTCAATTCATCTCTATAACGAGATGCTGATTGGCCAGGGCTGTGTTTGAATCATGCTGGCTCTGCCCCGATCTGCCTCTTTGTCAGTCTCAGCCAAACCTATGGGGAAGCATTGTGATTGGATCAGGCCACCATTTCTGATGATGTCAGCAGACTGCTTGTTATTTTTTTGAGGCAAACAGCATGCAGAGTTACAGCTTCTGGCTTGAATACAGTAAGATTTTGCTATATTTATGGAGGGCCCAGGGGGCTAGATGGTGGTTTTAACACTATAGGGTCAGGAATACATGTTTGTGTTCCTAACCCTATTGTGATCCTTTAAATAATATATCTTATCTCAAATCCTTCTAAATATATATTTGTACAGGCAGCTTATAACTATTATAACAAAGAAAATGTATGAGATCATTCATTTTTTATAATAATAATAATAATAATAATAATAATAATGATAATAAATAACTTGCTGTTGGTTTTGATACAAAGCAGACATTTTTTTATTTTAGGTTTTGCAATACAGATTGTAGACATCCTGAAAACAGGGGTGGCTAAAAACAGATCCACAGCTTTTGTAGAACATGAGGCTGGAAATGCATGATGGGCACAGTTTTGCAGCAGCTCGGAGCCTACTTCCGGGACCCCGCTTAGCATAAAGTATGTCGCAAAGATATGAATGTAAAATGATCTCTCTATAATGCTGCCATAATATTCTCAGTGGTCTCCTTAAATAGTTACTACAGCTCTTATAAATTATCTTTTTTGGGCATTATTCTTTAAAGTCTCCTCTTGAAATTGCTACAAAAATAGATTTTAATGTTTTACTTGACTTAATCCAGCAGCAGACGAATCTGCCGGTACTGCTTTCAACACCCCTCCTGATGTCATGGCAGTCAAATCAAAGACTTCTCACAGAGAAGTCTTTGCTTGGACCGTTCTAAAGAAGGGTGACCTGTTGATACCGGTTATCAACCTTTGTTCATTGAATGCTGGATGGTGAAGCTGGACCTTTAGAGACATGTACCTCATGTTTCCTATTACAGCATTCAGGGAATTCCTGCAGTTTCTATGGAGTAGCTGGATATTGAGGTTTACCTGCCTGCCCTTTGGATGGGCCTCCTTAAATGGAATTGTTGTAGTGTAGAGATGTCAGTCTAATAGTGTATCTGGAAGACATACCGATACTGTTGCAGGAACCAGCCACCCTCTGGCTCCTTCTCCAGTGAACTATGAACATCCTGTCACAAGTGGGCTTTCTCATAAACTGGGACAAGTCTCTTTTGACTTTGGCAAAACAGAGAATTTCTGGGTTTCCTGATAGACTGTCAAGGAAACACAGTCTGCCCTCCTGCAATGTCCGCTCCATATGGAAGAATATGCATCAGGTTCTTCCTTAACCTCAAACCTCCCTCCAGAAGTGGGCTTGGCCTGTTGGCGTCTTCTGTCCAGGCCATCCGTTGTCCACAGGCAGTCGTTGGTCCCTTGAGGAGTCTTGTTGGAACATCAATGGTCTGGAGTTGCTGGTGGGTTCCTTTGCCCTGCTGAGTGTTTCAGGAGGTTGTATGAACATATGTGTCAGGCTCCACATGGACAATGTGTCGGCTGTCCGGTACATAACCCAGCGGATGCTTGACTCTTTCACTTTTCAATTTGTTCACTGCATGTGGATCATCAGCTGGACCATCTCAACTGCAAATTGCCTTTGTTGTTTAATTGGAGCCATGATCCAGAGACTCAGACGGTTGACAAGTTCCTTCAGGACTGGGGCAGGGCTTGCAATTATGCCTTCTCATCATTCTCAGTGCTCCACAGGACGTTCCTGTAATGCTCATGTAATTTGCTGTGCTGGTTGACAATATTAAGATATAAGTTCTAATAGTGACCTCAGAGCTTTGACTTTTTCTGAGACAGGCCGAGATCCAGATGACAAGCTTTGTTTAAGTAGACCACTGGGAAGATCATGGCAGCAGTATAGAAGGAGAATTGTTTTTTAGTTGATTTTGTTTCTATCTGTGAAAATAAATACAAGCCAGTGTAAACTCAAGGTTGAGGTCAAATGTGGGACTTTCATTTCCTGTGTATACACAGGGTCGTAAAGAAAAGAGTAAAACAAACGAGAGTCTGGTTTCTTATTTTTTTTATATGAATGTAACACTGATGAGCAAACATGTTTGGCTTTTTATTAAGTTTTTCCTGGTTTAAAGAGCTTACTTTCATTACATGAAAAAATTGGCCAAGGTATTTGCTAAATTACCTACTACTTGGCTATTAGAGGGGTCTTTTACACACAAACTTTCTGTGCTACTTCCAGTTTAAATATGAAGATCTTGATAAAAAAACAGGTCTTTATAGATCTTTGATTAATAGAGTATTAGCTGCGTAAATACAGGGGTCTCGTACCCTGTCAAAAATCTACCGTATACTCCAAACGAGCTCTGAAGAAAAGCAAACCACCCCATTCCAACACAAATGGATGAGAGGCCTACACATTCATATGTCCATCCAAGACTGGACACACCTACTTGAGGCAGGGATCAAAGCCCCGGTCAGTATTTCCAGGAAGGAGGCCTTCTATAAGAGGGTCACCAGATGGTATAGAACCCCTGTGCAGCTCAATACTTATTGGCCCACAGTGAGTGATAAATGTTGGAGATGCAATGGGGAACAGGAAGATATGGAACACATTTGGTGGCAATGCCAGGATATTACCAACTTCTGGCAGCAGGTATTAACAGATATTTCAATGATTATCCCCTTGAAAGCCCGCCTAACACCATCCCAAGTCCTCCTAGGTTAGCCGAACTCCACTAACAAAAAACCCAAACAACAACTACTGAATATACTGCTGAGGGAAGTGAATGCCCTCATCCTGGTATACTGGCGAAAAACATGTATTCTCAATAGGGAACAATGGGTGCAGAGGGTGGAGAGAGTGCGGAAGCTGGAGGTAATTCACTGGTCAACCTTAGGGAAAAGAGATAAATATTTAAACGTATGGTCGCCCTGGATAGGACACTGGAAAGATCCAGCTTAGGGACTCCACAGTGGTAACGAAGGGGTCCCAACTTTGAGCAATCTCGTGACAACACCACTACCAACACAGATATGAGATGGTATTGCAGAGATCCTACCCAGTAGTAGACTTAGGCAGATCTCACCCCCCTTCACTTCACCTTACCTCCCCCCCTCCAAGTTACCTTCCCCTACCTTATTCCAACCAACATGAGTAATAAACTAGATAAGAAGGCACTGTTAGACATATCCCTTGAACAGGGACCAAAGAGTGAAGCTGATCTAACTTACCAGGGGTGGCTTGGCCACACTTGGGAAGGTAAACATCCCCCGGAGAAATAGACAACCGAATGCTTTTCAGAATCTCTATTGAATAAAATAACTCCTGGTTGTGACACGATGCTGGATATGATAGATGGTGGATTATGTATACAATGTACCTCTGTGTTAAAACCTGCATAAATTGTAAAAGCCTTGAGATGGTATATTGTTCAAGTGACAACCTGCTTCCTCCCCTTCCCTATTTTCTTCTGTATCCCATTTAATTGTTGATACTTGAAACAATAAAAAAAATATTTTAAATAAACAAAAAATAAAAATCTATATAAAACATAAATTTAAAAAAAAAATAAAAAAAAATAAATACAGGGGTCTCACGGTAGAAAGTCACAAATGAGTCTGGAATTCTCAAGAGACTTATGGGTCTGCAGCCCCCATCCTTCTTCAGAGCAGGCGTAGAACATTTGGTGACAATGTTATCAAAATGTCACTTTGGAACACGCCAAGCATAAAAGCAGTTCGGTAATCTAGAGGAATTGTTAGAGTCTTTCTAACCACCATAACAACCTCTGCTTATTTCATGAGTTATAATGCACAGAGTTCCCTAGTCCTGCTCTCCCAACATACACCGTGGCATATAAATCTGCAACTATTTGCAGCCTCGAGCATCAATGATGTAGCTGCCATCATCGTATAGAAAAGTTACACTCACCATGTCTAATGAATAAAACTGTAGCTGAGCTGAATTACAAATTAGATAAACTCCATGGGACCATGAGAAGTCCTTGATCGATGCAAAAGGAAAGGTCACTTAAGGGCTTAGACTTAGAGTGTCCATTTAAGTATACTAGTGCCAGAAGGTTCTCATATGTTCAGAGGCAGAGACACAGTTGTTTAGACTAGAACAGGGGTAGGCAATCTTAGGCACTCCAGATGTCACCTACATCTCTCCGCTGATGCTTTGTTAGCATTTTGGCTGTACGAGCATTAAAGGAGATGTAGTCCACAAAATCTGAGGTGTTATTTTTTTCTACCACTTATATATTCGATATATAATAAATATACTATATATACAAACACTACAAATCAGTGAAAGTTTTTTTTGTGCTTTTTTTGCAATTTATACCTTTAATGGGTTCTAAAATTTAAAATGTTTAACACCTTAAGGACAAAAGCTTTTTTCAGATGTGACACATTTGTGGCCAAGGTCTTTTTGGCACGTTTGCCATGCGTTCCCTCTACCAACATTTCACAGCGTTTAAGTGCACCAATACAGATTTGTGAATTAATATTTTATTAATTTTTGTCATGGTAAAGTACAGCATAAAGCTCCATTTGCAACATTTTGGTGTGGAGAGGAATACAGATGTATAATGGTAAAGTGATCCAACATATATAAGCTAGTAATGCTTATAACATATTTGGCCCTGATTATGAACACCAATTAGTTGACCAACCGTATGCCAGTTAGTGTTGGGGGAAGATGATCCTGATGTCCATCTTGGGGCAAGGCAACCCAGCAAAGACAAAATGCATGGTCCAATCTTCCCGGAGGATTGGTGTCACACTAACCCCCCACTTGTATGGGACTCAGGAACTTGTGAGGCAAAGGATAATGTCGTGTACTAGGGAATCTTAAAAAAATATGTTGACCCAGTTTCCACAATCCATCATGTCCAGATGGACACATATGTCTAGGATCTCCCTACCACACTAAAGTGGAGGTCTTCTATGGAACATAACTCCATTACTTGAAAAAATAAGGATAGTGGTGGGGGGTAAGGTTAATTCCAGAAAAGAGATACGAGTCCCTTAGCTACATCTAATATCTGAATGGTATTTTTTTATATGCTGAGGCTCGAGTGGTTGTGTGGTGCAAGAGCACATGTGCCGGCTTCGAAGGGTGGGGTTTCTCAGAAAATTTATTGATTATTTAATTAATTTTACATAAATAGAAGGGCATTCCCAACAAATGAGGAGGAGAGTACCCAGTGCGTTTTTTTTTTTTTGTTTTTTTTTTTTAATCTCCAACATATTCTAGGGTCAATGGAGTGTAAAAGTTTGGGAGTTTTGTACGAAAAAGAAAGGAGTTTGTGATTTAGATAGAACAATATTGGGTGAGATTCCAAATGTTCTGCCAGTGATTAATGGAGAACATGGGCCTCCTCCCACATATATCAGACATATCTAGAAATTAGGGATTGTAGAGATTTAAAGAATTCCCTTGGGATCGTGATTGGGATTGTGTGGAACATAGGAGGAGGGTCATTTTAATGACCTCCATTCTTTCTAGGCAGTAGAGGTGTGAAATGTCCCATTACCCAAGCTCTTGGAAGAATCTGTTCAGCAGGTCTAGGAAGTTCGCCTGGTAGAGTGGTCTGTCATCAACCTCACCCCCAAGTATTTGATCAGCGTTGGCCTTTCAGACTGACAGGGTTGTGGACTTGGAATAATTAATGCAGAGATTTGCTGGTGAAAACTATACACCATAATTTTGCATAGAATGTTGGGGAGATTAATGTCAAGATTTGTTGAGTAGAAGAGGAGTTCTTAGGCAGTGGCGTACACACAACTCATGGGGCCCCAGTGCGAAAAATGGCGGCGGCGGCACCTGGTTGCAGGGGTCGCAGGGCTGCAACCCCTGCGACCGCGGTATGTACGCCAGTGCATGCAGATACACATACACTTAAAGGACCACTACAGACACCCAGATCACATCAGCTCAATGAAGTGGTCTGGGTGCCAGGTTCCTCTTGTTTTAACCCTGCAGCTGAAAACATAGCAGTTTCAGAGAAACTGCTATGTTTCACTGGGGGTTAATCCAGCCTCTAGTAGCTGTCTCATTGACAGCCTCTAGAGGAGCTTCCACGATTCTCACTGACGACGATAAGATTGAGTAATGCTTTCTTATGGGCGGTTTGAACGCGCGCGGCTCTTGCCACGCATGTGCATTCGGAGCGGAGAGGCGGATCGGGGTTTGGAGAGATCCCCAGGGAGTCCGGCGGTGGAGAAAGGTAAGTGGTTAAGACATACACTCTCACGAACAGACGCATACACACTAGCTAACAGACACACACATTTACTGACAGACACACACTCAGTGACAGACATACATACACACTCACTGACAGACAGACACATACACACTCACTTACAAAACACACACAAACTAACACACCCAGTAACAGACACACAGTAACACACTCACTGACACACTAACACTAACACACACTCTAACACTAACACACACACACTCTAACACACACTAACACACACGCTTTTTTTTTTTATTTAATCCCCCAGCTTCCTTAGCTTTGGAGAGCTGAGGGGATTCCCTGGGGTCCAGTGGTGTTGCTGGGCGGCCGGTCACCGGCAGGCAGGCAGGCGCGCGACCCCTGCAACCCCGGTATGTACGCTACTGTTCTTAGGCATGTGCGTTTCACTGTTCTGCAGCTTTTTCAGTCGCTGCTGGCAATGCCAAAATGCATCTCACAAGAAAGGAGTACCTGAGAACTACTTCATAGTGTATTAATTATTTTTGAGGAAAAAAAACGGGGGTTATACAGGAGCTAAATACAATGTATACAAATGTAATGTACAGTATAAGTGCTTAGACCAAATCTATCTAAAATACAGCTGCTAAAACACCAAGTGTAATCTCTCCAAATACACCCAACAAATATACAAATAACCAAAATGGTGTAGCGCTAAATATTAATGCAAACAAAGGTTAAAAATACCTTACAAAGTATAGTACAGTGATGATGGTAGATGTAATAAAAAATGACTAAAATATAGAAAATAGAGTCCAATAGTGTAAAACTACAAAACCAATATAAAAACACAATCAATATATGGAACCACTCACATTCTTACGAACTAAAAGTAAGCTCAAACAGAGGACATATATGGTACAATATTGTATATTCAATTAAGGTGGATGTATAATAGAATAAAATGTTACTCACAAAGATGGAGCTGTCAATAGGCTCAATTACATCGTAATGTGTAGTTTAGGACTATACTACTATAAGCAGGAACCAGGAGCCCAGAATTGTTTTTAAAAATCCAATGTATTTATTAGAGGGTATATCCCCACAATTTAAAAAACGAAAACTCACTAAACATAAAAAATAAACGAAAAAAATAAATTGTGAACAAACACACTCAAAGGGCATCACAATTTTTATCTGTCCCCAGGACGCGTTTCGCCAAGTTCCTCTCGGCTTGCTCAACTGGGCAATCTCACGAAAAGATAAGAATTGTGATTACCTATTGTGCCCTTTTAGTGTGTTTGTTCACAATTTATTTTTTGTAAATTTTTTATGTTTAGTGAGTTTTCGTTTTTTTAAATGGAAGAAGAAATACCTGTCCAGTTGAGTGGGCTGATGAATGCAGGGGCATTTTAAAAAGGACACTCCAGAACCCTAAACAACTTTATCTTTCTGAAAAGCTTTATGTGTTACACATTTGAAAATTAAGCTGGTTACACCCCTTGGCTTTCAAGTAGACAACAGGTAATGTTACTTCCTGGTTTTGTTAGCTAAACTCAAGAGGCAGCCCTTGCCCAGAGCACCTATCTTGGAAAGACTTCTCATTGACCGGCATTGGGAAGTCTGTGATTGGACAGCAACAGAAGTCTTGGCGAGGTTAGAAGGGGAGTATTTGCAAAGGCAGCAAACAAGATAACTGCAGGTTTTGCAAGTGGCTTTTAGACATACCCCAAATGAATTAAATGCATACACATTTTTTTATTTGGGGTATATCTATACAATAAATAGGGATTTTTATTTCTTTTGTATTTGGGTAGTTGAGTGTCCCTTTAAAGTCCTAAGCAAATTTGGTCACATGAACTGTGTGGCGAGGATTTAATCCACGCATAATTTCTAATATGTATAAACTTTATACAGTAAGATGTGTTTTAAAAGAATCATCAGATTTAAGCATATTTGGCTCATTACAGTCTACTTTAAGACACTACCATCAATATGGTTTTACTATTAATTTACAGATAGTTAAAAATAAAACTCAAGCATGATTTATTTTCATTTTAAACAATTATATAGAACACCACATACTATTAAAACACAAGTCGCCTCCACTTTATTTGCAGCCATTATCCATTGCATTTGCCCTAAAATCTCCCTAGGATTTTATTGTGTAGAGTTCTTTTCACAGCTACTGCCCAAATGTGTGAAATCATCAAAATGCCATCCACTCAAATCAATTCACTTTCACAGTTGCCATCCCAGGATGAATCACCTAGGTTGTGTATTATTAAATCAGTTCTGGCTAAATAACCAATGATTTTATGGTGCTTGAGTGGACCAATATTAGAAAGGCTCTTTACAACACTCAAAGCAGAGGCCTAAGAAACACTCCGGGGTTATTTATGGAACTCGGAACAGCAACATTTATGCAAGAAGAGTCAATTTAAGAAACATGTTTAACTCATCTCTAGTCAAAGTTTGGTTGTTTTTAGCATTCATTTTGCAATTTTGGGTTTCAGTCCGCTACTGTTCAGAGTTTAGTGATTAAACCCAGTTTCTTATTATAATAGTAATAATTACATTAAAACAGTTCTTAAATCATGTTGGATATAACAGTGCTTGATTAGAGCGAAGGTTTCCCTTTGATCAACTTCTCTTCCAAACAAATTGCATTAGTGTAACGTTGCCCACCGACATGAGATGCCTTTGTGTGACAGGGTGCGTCTATAGCTTCAAACTGTACGGGTAATGAGCTTCGGTGGAGAATATATTTATAGATTTGCATTTTTATTTTAATATATATATTTGTGTTGTCTATATAATGCATTCAAACAAATGGGCAGTCACTTGACAATAGTTCCCCTCTAAGGGTAGAGCTATAAATGTATTCTCGTAAAATCAGCAAATGGAATTAAAGTGGCATTGCCTCTGTCAAGGAATGGATGCCTTTCCTTTTGGGCTTGTGAAAACAGCTTATCAATACAATTTCTAAGAGTTGCTTTAATTTAAGGGAAAACATAAAGGCATGGCATTCAGTAAATATTTCCATAGAACTCCTGTTACTACTATATTGTCACTAAGTTATAATTCAGTTATAACTAAGCTTTACAAAAAATATCCAAGTTTAAAAAAAAAAAAAAAAAATGGTAAATAAGTTTCTAAACCCTGTTATGAGCAGATGTCTAATTCTGAAATACAGGATGGTCTGAATCAAACTTAATTATGGACAGATGCTAGCATCATGCAATAAAAAAAAAAAAAAAAAAAATTGTTCTGTACTGCTTACTATTGTGTACGTTCAGCCACAATGTGCAGAATAGTGTAACCATCTGTTCTCCATAGTACTTGGAGTATATGAATGAGAGCATTTTATAAACATGCATATGAACAGTTATCTATACTGTATTACACATCAATCTGAGTTTTATCTAGGGATAAATTGGCTTACAGCACAAACAATTTAATGATTGTAAGATGTTTGTAGTGGGAGTGAGGAGAGTAGAGGTTATATGAGGCTTGATGCTGGATATGTTCTTATACAATAGTTTCAGACTGTCTGACTGGGGTCCACTATGGAAAGTTGTTAGATCACAAAGAACACCTCACCATTACATCATTTTGAATCAACAATAAAACATAAATACATCCATTTAAGCATCCCCTTCTGCTCATAATATGTTGCAAAAGTACAAAAAAAAAAAAACACAAATCACACCATAGATATATTAACAGTCACCTGTAGAGTGTGTTGGATGGTCCTACATGTGGCAGATTCAGCAAGGTTTCTATCTGTCATACCTTGTGTCTTGTGCCGTCCTGGTCCCGCCGTCCATCCTCTCCTGTCGGACGGTGTGGATCGCTGGCGGCAGTTGCGCGCTTACACCTTCAGGGGCGCGCGCACGTCTGGGAGAACGTGCGCGGACGTGCGCGCGCACGCACAAGGTAACCAGCAGGGGTAGCATTTAAAGATCTCTTAAAGAGATAGTAGCCAATTGCTACTACCTATTTTATACCTCACTCGATTCTGTCCCTGCCTATCAGTATTCACTTTACCCTATATATACACCTCCTTCTGACATCACTTCCTTGCCCTGTCGTGGTTTATTATAGCCCGAGAGTGCGTTCTGGATAGTTGTCTTTTCTTTGGTTCCTGACTTCGGCTTGTTTATTCGGTTATTCTCGTTTCTGGCTCCCTGACCTTGGCTTTGTCTATTCGCTTTCCCGTATCTCTGTATTCCTGACCTTGGCGTGTTTGACTATTCTTATCTCTCGTTCCTACGTTAAGCCCGGCCACCTTAAGGTCCGGTAATACGTCTATCTGTGTTCGTCTTTATTGTTCTCTGGTTTACGTGTTGGGGAGTATTAACCTTGACACTATCCTATTTTGTTAGGTGTACAGTGTTGATACAAAATATCCAAGGCATGCCCACAGAGATGAGATCATCTGATTTTCACATGGGTTATTTTAATAAATATATATTTTTTAACTTATTTATTTATAATAAAAATAATGTTTTAAAAATTATACAGAAGGAAAAATAAAAAAATATCCAACAAGTGTATTCACTAAAACCAAAATTGTAGCAAACTAAAATCTGATGTAATAAATATTTTTTAAAACATTTCTCATATGCTGCAAAATTTTGTCTTCTGATGTCCTCTGCTGGAGTCTGCTACACCCAGCCAATATCTGGTCAACCACTTAAAACAGAGCCACTGCATGTCACATGCAAACAATGCACTTCCTTATAGGAGTAACATAATCTGAAGCCTTTATGTGCAAGTACCTCCAATTCATTGCCACTGTTGAAAATTCTAAGTGCTAAGTAATAGGGGTAATTTTATCTGAAACTGCAGTGTTTACATTAAAATGCATGCAGGGACATACTATACACACCAGAACAACTACATTAATCTGTAGTTTTTCTAGTGAATGTAATGTCCATTTACATTAGTAATGCTTCTAACTGGAAAGAGTGGACAAAATGTCCAATAATTAGGTCATGACATGATGAGAGATGACATGAAAAAAGGCCAGGAAATGCATATTTGGTGTAAATAAGTTTACCTCTTAATGCCTTAAGAGCTTTCTTAGAATATCAGGAGCTTAAGGCAATTTGAATAAGAATATATTTTGTTAGGTAGTACAATTAGTTTTTCCATTCATATCTCCAAACTTTCTCGAATGGGATCATCCTGAAATCAGGGTTCTGCCCTGCAGTCCTGAGATATTCACCTGTTATCTACAGCCAGAAACACCAGGGAACTGTTCGCAATCACACAGCGAGAGAACGCTCTGAACATGGGCACCCAGTCAGCCTGGCATGCATGCAAATCAGGATGTTATGCCAACTTTTTTGGCATGCCAATCCCCTTTGCGGAGTAGAAATTTGGATCCAAACACTCCCACTGGGTGGTATGGATACAGCGATCTGCTGGCAGGGGAAGAGAATACCTTTAGTATATTATATTACTTCCTGAATGTTTGAGAATGCTAGAACCTGGCAAGGGTCACTTCTAATTTTTTTAAGGCAAATATTAAATGCCTACATGAGCATTCAGATATCACAATGTAACGTCAGAAACAGAAGCTTACGTAGAAATAGTGTGCGTGTGTTATATATATATCATGTAGCTGGCAATACCCTCGACCTTATTTTCTCCTATTCATGTACATTATCTAATATCTGCAATACTCCATTTCCTCTCTCTGATCACCACCTCTTATCGTTTGCTCTCAATTACCCCCTCACCCAACAACCTCAGCCTAACCCCCCTCAGCTCAGGAGGAACCTTAACTCTATTGACCTCCAGCAGCTGTCGGCTGACATTGATTCACAACTGCTATCCATCCCTTCCCTCTCCTGTCCCTCACTGGCCATCTCCACATATAACACTACCCTCACATCTGCCTTGAACACTGCAGCCCCACTCCAAACATGCACCACGAGGAGAACACGACCCCAACCTTGGCATAATAAATCAACACGCTATCTGCAGAGTTGCTCCCGCTGTGCTGAACGCTCCTGGAGGAAGTCCCGCACCCAGGCAGACTATCTTCATTATAGATTCATGTTGCTTTCGTACAGCGCAGCCCTTGCCCTCGCCAAACAGTCCTACTTTTCCTCTCTCATTAGTTCATGCTCCCGCAATCCCAGACGTCTCTTTGACACTTTTAATTCCCTTCTCCGCCCTGCTGTGGCCACCCCCCAAACTAACCTTACAGCTGATAGCTTTGCATATTACTTTACTGACAAGATTGAACAGCTAAGGAAACAATTCTCCCCTCCTTGCCTTTCTCTTTCTCAACCACACATAAATCATGCTTTCCCTACCCTTCAGACTTTCTCCCCAGCTACTGAACAAGAGGTGGCTGCACTTCTCCATTCCTCTCGCCCCACCACTTGCCCACTTGATCCTGTCCCATCTCACCTCATCAGATCTCTCTCCCCTTGTCTTGTGCCTATCCTAACACACATCTTTAACTGCTCTCTCTCTTCTGGCACTGTTCCTGCTGACCTTAAACATGCCACTGTAATACCTATCCTGAAAAAACCATCTCTTGACCCGTCCTCCCCCTCTAACTATCGTCCCATATCCCTGCTCCCTTACTCATCAAAGCTTTTGGAAAGACTTGTCTTTACCCGTGTGTCTCACTTCTTTAATTCCAACTCTCTCCTTGACCCTCTTCAGTCTGGCTTCCGCCCTCTCCACTCTACTGAGACCGCTCTTATCAAAGTGACTAATGACCTAATCTCCGCTAAATCCAAAGGTCACTACTCCATATTAATTCTCCTTGACCTCTCTGCTGCCTTTGACACAGTTGATCATGCTCTCCTCCTTCAAACTCTTCAATCACTCGGTCTCTGTGACTCTGTCCTCTCTTGGTTTTCCTCCTATCTCTCCCAACGCTCATTTAGTGTCTCCTTTTCCAAGGATACCTCCTCCCCTCGCCCTGTCTCGGTTGGAGTTCCCCAAGGCTCTGTCCTTGGTCCCCTTCTATTTTCTCTTTATACTGCCTCTCTTGGAAAACTTATTGGATTCAACTACCACCTGTACGCTGATGACACTCAGATATACCTCTCCTCACCGGACCTCTCCCCGGCCGTCCTGCAACGTGTCACTGCTTGCCTCTCTTCCATCTCTGACTGGATGTTGTCACGCTTTCTCAAACTTAACCTCTCTAAAACTGAACTCCTTGTCTTTCCTCCTCCTAATACTGATCCTCCTCTCTCACTCTCCCTTCAAGTCAGTGATATCCACATAAGTCCATCCCTACAAGCGCGCTGTCTTGGCGTCATACTTGACTCTGGTCTCACCTTTGAGTCTCACATCCAGTTTGTTGCCAAGTCCTGTAGGTTCCAACTCAAAAACATAGCCCGCATCCGCCCCTTTCTTACGCAAGATGCTACCAAGGAGCTTGTCCATGCTCTAGTAATTTCCCGCATGGATTACTGTAACCCTCTCCTGATTGGTCTCCCCAAAAGCCGTACTGCCCCGCTATAGTCTGTAATGAATGCTGCAGCTAGACTGATTTTCCTATCCAGTCGGTCCTCTCACACCTCGCCCCTCTGCCAGTCCTTACATTGGCTCCCTGTATCCTATAGGAGTCAATTCAAAGTGCTAACCCATACATTTAAAGCACTGAACAATTCCAGCCCCTCTTATATCTCTTCACTGATCCAGAGGTATGCCCCTCCTCGTACCCTCCGCTCTGCCCGCGACCATCTCCTGACTGCTGCTCGCACCCGTACGGCCAACTCACGCTTGCAGGACCTCTCACGGGCGGCTCCTCTCCTATGGAATAACTTGCCTACTGCCATCAGACTCTCCCCTAGTCTTCAATCATTTAAGAAGGGCCTTAAAACCCATCTCTTCAGGAAAGCGTATGGCCTCCCAGAGTAGTCTCTCCCTTACATACCTGTCTCTTGCTCTCCTATGGGATAGTGCTTTGCTCTCTCCTCCAGCTCTGCTTCACTCCTACTTGATATTTCCTATCCTAATGTTTCTAATACCCCACCTCCTATAGACTGTAAGCTCATTTGAGCAGGGTCCTCTTCAACCTATTATTCCTGTAAGTTTTATTGTAATTGTCTTATTTATTGTTACATCCCCCCCCCTCTCAAAATATTGTAAAGCGCTACGGAATCTGTTGGCGCTATATAAATGGCGATAATAATAATAATATATATACACATGCATATATACACACATACACACAGACAAAAAAAAAATTCTGCATTCATACTAACCTATTACATGCTCGGTGCTTGTCAGCAAAAATATAGCCAATATCCAGATTGCACTCCCAGAACTTTATCCAATTTTCTTAAAATATAGCTTTGGTTTTGCGCCCAATTGCACCAAACGCTGTGACGTCTGGAGGTGGCACATGCATCTTTGTCCAGTTTGGCCTACGCTCATGCTTACACATGCCTACTTCCAGTGACATCACACGCTGAGAACGGCGTTTGCGCATGCACTGATATTGTGGAAAGCAACCTAGTTTTATTGACACCATCTTTCTTCACAAATTTCCAATACCACTGCTAAGATTTGTAAAAAAAAAAAAAAAAAAAGGGCAAAGATGTCCTTAAAGTACTGTTTATATGTATATAAAGGTCAGTGATGGGGCATTGGATATGGGGGTTTTATTTACACTTACATTTTAGAAACATAATAAATATAATACCATTAAACACGGTTGCACAAAGTAATTTAACCTACATCACTGCAAAAAAAACAAACAAGTTAAGGATACATAAAAATATGCTAAAAATACAAGTTCATAAATCCCAACTTTAAATGCATATGCTAATTAAAACAAAAAGCAGGTAAGAGTTATCCAAGTTGTCCAGAGAAGCAGATAAAATAGCATAAAAAATTCAAAGGTATGTGATACTATAAAACTGCTACTACTACTACTAATAATAATAATAATAAACCACAATAAAATATTTATAAAAACTACACACAGAGCTATCATCATTTGGAAGGCAATACAATCTAAGTTTTTTTTTTTTTTATCTAAAAAGGTTAGATAAACATCCACATAAAAAAATAAAATAAAATAAAAAAATATTTATACTAATTCTTTAAATCCTAAAATGTCTAGGTCTACATTAAGACTATAAGGGGTATCAAGATTACAATCTCAGCGTTCCCAGGCTCTGTAATAAATGCAATGTGTGATGCCTTCAAAATGTTTTAATCATCATTTGTGAAGTTTTCATTTCATTCTTCCTATGTATTTAATGTCACATTTACATTGAAGTAAATTGATGTAAATAAACTAGATTTTTACTCTGGCAATTAAGGAACTTGTTAATTTTAAACTTTTCTCCAGTTACAGAACTTTCAAACTCAGTTGTCTTTGCGGCTTAGAATTTACAAGTAGTGCAATGCACACAATTTATAAAAGCCTGTTTGTTTATCTCTTTAAAAATTGCATTCTGAAGAATCTTTTAAAACCTCTTTTGGTAACATCAGGTGCTAAAATAATTTAAAAATTTTCCATTTTTGTTTGGATGATTTTAGGCATGTCTGGTAAAATGCTTCTTAAAATTGTATCCGGTTTTAAAATAGGTCAATGTTGAATCTAAGCTTTTTTTTTTTTTATAACATTTGCTTGTTGTTTTTAACTTAGTTAAAAATGCCAAGCTGAAATCTGCAATTCAAGTATTATTTTTTTCCATGAATTAATTTTAATAGTCCCTTCCTATTTAAGTATTCTACCTCAACCTGCATTTATAAGGTATTTAAAATAATGTTTATCTAATTTTGTTTTTAGATATGAAACGTGGATTCTCTTTAAAGTCTACTTTCTCTGTACAATTCTTAAAGCCCTATTTTTTTATAAACATTGTACTATTACCTGCTTGATTTTTAATTAGCATGTGGATCTGAAGATAGGATTTATGCACTTGTATTTTTAGCATTTTCTCACAGTTCCTTAATTTGTTTGTTTCTTCTTAAAAAAAAAAAAAAATATATATATATATATATATATATATTCCTTAACCCCTTCAGGACCTAGGACGGTTCAGGACCGTCATCAGCATTTTTGCTTTGCCGACCAGTGACGGTCCTGAACCGTCCTAACGATAATATGTACTTACCCGATTGCCGTCGTTCCCCCGGCGACGATCTGCGTTGGTCCCGGTGTGGGGGGAGACTGCCTGCAGCCCAGACAGTCTCCCCGCGGCGGATTAGGACCCCTGGGGCCATGTGATCGCTTTACACAGCACATAATTATTTACATAATTAAGTAATTTTATTGATTGCAATTTGAGGGACCTGCCTGCCAACCCAGGCCAACCCAGGCCAAAAGTCCAGAGAATTTAATTTGCTAGCACTATATTTTACCCTGTTCTATGACACCCTAAAACCTGTACATGGGGGGTACTGTTTTACTCGGGAGACTTTGCTGAACACAAATATTAGTGATTCAAAACAGTAAAACATAGAAACATAGAATGTGACGGCAGATAAGAACCATTCGGCCCATCTAGTCTGCCCAGTTTTCTAAATACTTTCATTAGTCCCTGGCCTTATCTTATAGTTAGGATAGCCTTATGCCTATCCCACGCATGCTTAAACTCCTTTACTGTGTTAACCTCTACCACTTCAGCTGGAAGGCTATTCCATGCATCCACTACCCTCTCAGTAAAGTAATACTTCCTGATATTATTTTTAAACCTTTGTCCCTCTAATTTAAGACTATGTCCTCTTGTTGTGGTAGTTTTTCTTCTTTTAAATATAGTCTCCTCCTTTACTGTGTTGATTCCCTTTATGTATTTAAATGTTTCTATCATATCCCCCCTGTCTCGTCTTTCCTCCAAGCTATACATGTTAAGATCCTTTAACCTTTCCTGGTAAGTTTTATCCTGCAATCCATGAACCAGTTTAGTAGCCCTTCTTTGAACTCTCTCTAAGGTATCAATATCATTCTGAAGATAGGGTCTCCAGTACTGTGTACAGTACTCCAAGTGAGGTCTCACCAGTGTTCTGTACAATGGCATGAGCACTTCCCTCTTTCTACTGCTAATACCTCTCCCTATACAACCAAGCATTCTGCTAGCATTTCCTGCTGCTCTATTACATTGTCTGCCTACCTTTAAGTCATCAGAAATAATCACCCCTAAATCCCTTTCCTCAGATGTTGAGGTTAGGACTCTATCAAATATTCTGTACTCTGCCCTTGGGTTTTTACGTCCAAGATGCATTATCTTGCACTTATCCACATTAAATGTCAGTTGCCACAACTCTGACCATTTTTCTAGTTTACCTAAATCATTTTCCATTTGGCTTATCCCTCCTGGAACATCAACCCTGTTACATATCTTGGTATCATCCGCAAAAAGACACACCTTACCATCAAGACCTTCTGCAATATCACTAATAAAAATATTAAAGAGAATGGGTCCAAGTACAGATCCCTGAGGTACCCCACTGGTGACAAGCCCAAGCTTCGAATATACTCCATTGACTACAACCCTCTGTTGCCTGTCACTCAGCCACTGCCTTACCCATTCAACAATATTGGAATCCAAACTCAAAGATTGTAGTTTATTGATAAGCCTTCTATGTGCAACAGTGTCACAGCGTATCATATCACAGCGATGATATTGTCAGTGAAAGTTACTTTTTTTGCAATTTTCACACACAAACAGCACTTTTACTGATGATATAATTGTTGTTTTCCTGTTTTGAAACTAATATTTGTGTTCAGCAAAGTCTACCGAGTATAACAGTACCTTCCATGTACAGGTTTTATAGCGTTTTTGAAAGTTACAGGGTCAAATATATGGGTCAAATATTTTTACATTGAAAATGGCCATATTGGTTACGTTGCCTTCGAGAGCGTTTGGTTGCCCAGGAATTAGAATTACCCCCATGATGGCATACCATTTGCAATAGTAGACAACCCAAGGTTTTGCAAATGGGGTATGTCCAGTATGTCTTAGTAGCCACTTAGTCACAAACACTGGGCAAAATTAGCGTTCAATTTAGTTTTTTACTTTTTTCACACACAAACAAATATGAATGCTAACTTTGGCCAGTGTTTTCGACTAAGTGGCTACTGAAAAAGACTGGACATACCCCATATTGAATACCCTGGGTTGTCTACTTTAAAAAAAAATATGTACATGTTGGGTGTTATTCAGAGATTTATGACAGATAATAGTGTTACAATGTCACTATTGATACATTTTAAAAATGTATGTTTTAAAACCGCAATATCCTACTTGTACCTATAGCCCTATAACTTGCAAAAAAAGCAAAAAACACGTAAACACTGGGTATTTTTAAACTCAGGACAACATTTTGAATCTATTTAGCATTTTTTTTCATTTACTTTTGTAGATGAGTAAAAGATTTTTCAAGTAAAAGTCAAAAAACATGTATTTTTTCAATTTCTCATCATATGTTTTTCTTTTTTTTAAATTAAATTACATGGGATTATATAAATAATGGCATGTAAAGAAAGCCCCTTTTCTCCTAAAAAAAAAAAAACAATATATAATTTGTATAGGAACAGTAAATGAGAGAACCGAAAATTACAGCTAAACACAGACACCACAAAAGTGTAAAAAGAGGCCTGGTCGCAAATGTACAACATCGCAAAAACAGTCCAGTCCTTAAGGGGTTAAACGGATGTAGGGTTAATTACTCTGTGTACCAGTGTTTAAAGGGACAATATAGTCTTTATATAGAAGATACGGGCTATACTGTGTGTTGTGATAATACGGTCTGAACTGTGTGAGAGAAATAGCGGCTGTAATTGGGGGTGGAGGGATAGGGGCCATAATGAGGCAGGGATAAGAGTTGTAATGTGAGTGAGAAAGGGGCTGCACTGTGTCTGAGGTGTGGGGTCTGTAATGTGGGAGGATAGTAGCTGTACTGTATGCAGGGATAGGGTATATACTATGTATGTGGTGGATAGGTGCTGCATTATGGGAAAAGTGGGGTAAGGGTCTGCACTGCAGAGGAAGAGGGGCTGCACAATGGGGGTTAGGAACTGCACAGTGGGGGGGTTAAGAGGCTGTACTATTGGGGGAAGAGGCTCTACTATGGGGGGGTAAAGAGGCTGCATTGATTAGAATATTAAAATACATAATACATATATATATATATATATATATTATATTAATTTGTAAAGTCTTCACTCCCTAGGGCCAAGGAGGAGTGGGGGGGGGGGGGGACAATGATCTCTGGTGGTCGGATCACCTCCAGGAGCAGTTCAATGCAGTACAGAAGGCTGTCTCGAGATGTGATCTCCCTGGTCGGCTCATGCCTATGGCCACTGCGGCCTTTGCCCGATGGCCAGTCCGGGCCTATATTTTTATATATAGACATAAATACACACATATAGACATCACCCAAAAATTCCCGTAATCTACTTTTTGCCAAAAATACATAAAAATTATAAAAATACCCCAGGTAGACGCATAGTCTCTGGTATTAATTCTGCATTATCCAACTTATCAGAGTATATTGATATTATTTTACAACCCTCTGTTAAAACTATGAGATCATATCTAAAAGACTCCATGACTCTCCTCAGATTTTTAAATCATTTTATTTGGCATCAAGAATACATTTTAGTTACATGTGACGTTCAGTCACTTTACACCATTATCCCCCACAACATAGGCTGGCAAGCAATCCTTAAAACGCTAAAAGCCGAAAAAGAGATTCCAGACACACAAATGGATTTTATTATATAAGGCATCCAAATCATTTTAAATAATTATTTTTGGTTTTTAGATTCCTTTTATATTCAAAAACAAGGTATAGCCATGGGGACCAGGCTTGCCCCAAGCTACGCAAATATTTTTATGGCCTAATGGGAATCAGAAGCCATCTGGGGTGACCACGCTTGGAAGGCAAACCTGGTCATCTATCTCTTTTTTATTTGGAAAGGCCCTGAAGAGTCCCTCAAATCCTTTTTAAATCATCTTAATACCAACAACAAAGGTATAATTTTAACATCAGATTACAGCAGCAGTAGTATTAACTTTTTAGACCTACATTTTTTTTTTCATGAAAACAAAGTGAACTCCAAAACTTTCTTTAAAAAAGGTTGCACCAACACCATCATTGACCAATTTAGCGGTCACCATAAACCATGGCTAAACAGTATACCAAAGAGCCAATTCTTACGCCTTCGCAGAAATTGCTCCCATAATGAAGATTTTAATCAACAAGCCCTAGATTTCAAAGAAAAATTTACCGAAAAAAAATATTCTCAAACTGACCTCGACAAATCCCTTATGGAAGTATCACAAAAGAACAGGTCAGAACTTTTGGAATCTAAACCCAATACCATCAATAACTCCCATTTCTTGACGGTTATTTTTAACTTCAATAAAAACAGTCATAAAGTGAAGAACATCATCAAAAAACTAGACAACATTCTTAAAGATCTTACCCAGATATACCAATTGTAGTTTTTAGAAGTGCCCCTGATTTTAGAACCATTGTAACAAACAATTTACAAAAAACACCACTAATCAATCCTTATCCTTGTTATCACAGTCCAAAGGCTTTTTTAAATGTAATCAATGTATAGTCTGCAAACAACTCATCAGAATGTGAAATAGAAAACTACGCACTTTACATCAAATATCACAAAAAAAACATATCCCATTAAAGATCTCATCAGCTGTAACACCAAAAATGTTATATATCTTCTGGAATGTCCTTGCGGATTCCATATGTTGGGATGACAACCAGATGTCTTAAAACAAGATTGGCTGAACACTGCCGCAACATCTCAAAAGGATACCCCAACCACTCTGTCTACAAACACTTCCATTGGTCAAAAAGAAATGCACTGGGTCTTTCTGCTAAAAACCCTGACCCCACAAGGTTTAAATGTGGATTTTGACCTTTTTAATTTTCTTTAAACTATTTGCTATAATTATCATGCCTTTTATTTGTAAGCTTATGTTTGCCTTACAAGTATTCACATATGTATCCTTTTTTACTTGCAATCTTATGATTTTCTTGTATTTATTCACATATGTATCCTATATACAATTCCATTTGTGTATTCATACTACAGTTTTTATAATTACCTATAATCTGTGTTTTTATGCCTATATATTTTCTATTGATCTCCTTTTATATAATTTATTTTAATTTATATATTTTTATTTATTATAATTATTTACAATTTTATTGTTTATTATGTTTACATTTCTCCCAATTATATTTCCCATGTTCCCCATCCCTTGATACATATGTCCCCTCCAAGTTATCATATCCCATCTCCCTTTCCTCTATCATTTCAGTCCCTTATTTCTCTCTTATTTCACTTTTCCCTACCATAACCTTCTAGCTTCTCATATCTCTCTTACTTCACTCTCACTCTAGTCTATTCAAGATCACACCCCACATAATGTATTCCCATCCCATTCCCTACCCTCTTGGTCTGACCGTCTATCCTGTTCACGTCTCCCTATGCTCTTATTATTCACCTTCATCCATTTCTCCTCCCCCTTTATTTGTTCCATCTGTTTTCTCAACTCTAGCTCACACCCACCTCTCATTCCCCCTACCATTCTCCCCATGCCACTCCCCACCTATCCCTTCCCTCATCTCCTCCCGACTACTCCCCGCCCTTTCCACGTTCATTCTCCCCTCTGTCCCCGCCCACTTTAGCTTGCCATCCACTTCCCTTTGTTTAACACCATCCCCCTTGCCCTTCCTGCACATTCAATCTGCCCACTTCTTTCCATGTACAGTTTTCGCCAATACCATTAGACTCCACCCTCATTCTACCCGTGTCCCCTCCCACAAATGATTTAATCATTCCCCTACCCTCATGTCCCTCCCCAGTTGCCATACTTCACTACAAATCCCACAATACACATTCCCATGTTTAAAAATGGCCGCCGGTCACGTGACCATTACTCTTTCAGTTATAAAGTTAAATAAAAGCCTTATTTTTTTATCATCTATATACACATAGCTATAGCCCCCATCTGTTTGGAGCTTTTTTAAAAATAAAAATATTATTTCCGTTTTTTATTCCCCCTCACGTCATTTTGGCGGCAAATTTGTATTTTGAGTAATTGCCCACTCTCCCTAGCCAGGTCAGTCTTTCCTTACCTCCACTTGAAAAAGCCTTTTAAGGTGAAATGCATTGTGGTTTTTTATTTGGATATTTTATTATGTATGAATCAAGGTATTTTGGTTACTTCCTGTGCCATTTTACTCTTTTTTTTATTCTACATTTTATTTTTGTTACCTTTTTTTATTATTTTTATCCTGTACTGCCTGGCACCTGATTTTATTGCCAGTGAACTTCACTTCCAAACAATATCCTCAGTGGGGATTATTCCACCCACGCCCTATCCATAGAGCAGTCCGCCTGCTCTGGAACAAGTGACTAAAATATTCGCTATTTATATTCCTGGTATTTTAAACAGTGAGCACTATTTGTCGTTTCTTTTTATATTTTATGGTCTTCACCCAACTGAGAAAGTGGGTATTGTACCACTGTACGCTATCTATACTGGAGCTAGTTCTAGCTCCTTAAAACGTGAGTAGGACTTTATCTATTTAAAATTTTAAACTCTTGCTGCTAGTACATACTGCACCATCAACTCTTTTCTTTTCCCATATACGGATCCACCGCTGATCATCTCTGCCATACCCACAGAAGAATCCACCCATATCGGTATACCAATTGTTGACTTTCTCTACCTCTGGACTTCATATATTGGACATTTCTGTTTTTTTGCCATATTTTTTTATTTTAGCTATTTTCTACTGTACCTTATTTATTATTACTCTGTGGCGCTATCCCTTTCGTTGTTTTTACTTTGCTTACTGTCTCCATAGGTGGGGAGGAGGGATCCCCCCTTTTTGGGGTTAGCTGCCTCCCAAAATAATATATCTCTAGCAGGTGTTGTCAACGCTGTCCCTTTCTCTATATCTCTTATTTTTCACGCATATAAACATGCATACACATAGATATATATATTAAACAAAATAAAATCTTAATAAAAATAATAAAGAGTTCCAATATACGCATTAAATGAGAAAAGTACACATCTGCTTCAACAATGCTTTTCATTAGATGTGGGTTTTTAAATCAAGGATAAATACATATGCTATTAATTGAAGCCAAGGCTGGTGAGCGTCAGAATTTGCAAACTACAGAAGAAAATAAAGAAAAAGAAGCTTGAATTATGACTTCACCTTTACATTTTTGCAATCAGTCAATGTTACTTAAGCCACAGATTCTAAAAGCATTTATTTTTATTGTTATGCGTCTTTAAAAGATACGTCAACCTATTAAGACTTATTTTGTTTTACTTTATCCTCTTTATAGCTCCCTTGCATTGAGCTCCCACTGCCAAACTATACAATCCTGCAATTATGATCAAGAGGTCCTTATGCAGGTTACTAAACTTGTGAAGTTATACCCAATGTACTTATTTTCTCTTTTAGCACTGTGAAAGGCTGCTCCATTATGTACCACATTGAGGTCTATGGGAGTCCGCGTAACTGTTGAATTCTCCAATTCCCTGCAGCCATCCCTGATGACTGCTGCAAGGATTGACTCCGACTCCGCTTTCTGTCAAAGAAAGTCAGGTGGAAGGGATATACAGAGGCAAGTAGTCCCTACTTTATCTGTATATATTTCTTGACTGGTTTGGAATTTCAGTGAAATTCAATCACAGTCATAATTAGTATTTCATAAAGATTCTATCTTTATAAAATACTCCTTGCCACTTTAAGACATTGTAATCAACTTAAACTCTTATCTTTCTATCAGACATTCCATTACTGGATCACTACCTAAAATGTTAAATACCACAAACTGAAGGCTGGCAAGGATGTTTAAACAGCAACTAGATGTATACTTGCAAAAACATAATATTCAAGGATATAATTTTTCAATTGTCGGGTAAAAGTTTCTTGATCGAAGGATAAATCTGACTGAGTCAAGAACGATTTTTTTTCCTAGTTTGTTAAAAAATTGGAAGTGCTTCAAACGTTTTTTGTTTTTTTTTATATTCTTTATTTTTGTCGTGCAAGAATTACAACAGTGTCTGCGTAGCCACATTAGCCATTACAGACTCAATCACATGTAACAGATAAAAACAGTTTAGTGGCGTAATTAATCTCAGCACTTTTTGTGATATAAGGTTTGTATTAAACAGGCTTAAACGTAGATTGAGAGTGCGATTAAGAAACATGCTAGAGCTTCAAGAGTTAAGACAGTACGCTTGGTATCAATATGCTAAATTCAGGTAACTTAAAACTAAATAAACATCCACCATAAGGCTTTAGCAATGTGTTTGTCAAGTCATAAACATGAGTAAAATATTGAGCGAGTGTAGTAGCATACGTGATGTGTGTGTCTAGGGGAATACTCATTTTAACAGAGTGCTAAACAGAAGAATACAGTCGCTTACTCTAAGGCTATTGTAAATAATCTTTAGGTTTGAGAGGCATATGAGTGATATGTTAGAGGCTAGGATACGTTTTAAAGTTGTATACTTTCAACAGCACAAGGGCACTGGAGTGTAGGTGTCTTATAGCCCTCTCGACTGTGTATGTCAGATTCAGCCCACCCCAACACGGCAGGGGAGAGGCGAGAGTCCCAATGTCCCCAGTGAGATTCCTCCCCTGCTCCAGAGCTTGGAACTTGCCTTGTTGGTTCGATGAAGCCCGATGGAGTGGCTGGCCCAGTCGCATACTTTGTTATGCGTCTGTATCTGTAGGTTCCTGGCGGCGACTCTTGGACTAGTGTGGCTCTGATTCTGCCCTAGTGGGATAGACTGATGAGCCCTGTAGGCCCGTCGCGTGAGTCTCGCTTGTCGCTTTGCGTTTCTCCGCTTGAGCTTTGGAGGTCATCTGTATGATGACTTGGGGGCTTTCGTCATGGATTGGTGGTGTTTGCTGGGGCCTGCAGCCCTCAACGGCCCTGGAGCTGGATGCGCTGTGAGGCGGGCGGGTTTCCCATTCTGCGTGCGGCTTTTGGAAGGCCCTTTCCCTAGTCGGGGTTGGGCTCTCCCACTTCCCGTTTTTGGGCTGGCTGTGGTAGCTGAAAATAGTCGTTGCATCTTCTGCCAGAAGCGCTGGAAGATTTTGTTGAGCCTCAGCTGGGGGTCTGCTGTGGGGTCATGCGGCACTAGGCCCACGCCTCGTAGTCTTGAGTCATCGGCGTCCGCCATCGCTGGGCGTCGGGCGGGAGGCAGCGTTTCCCAGCAGTGTGGTGAGTGCGGGTATATAGGATAGCCTCTGATGGGACCGGGATAACCCCCACCGGTCCACGGGGGAGGGGGAGTGAAGGAATGCCACGGATCCAAACCCCTTCTCAGGGCTCAAGGTGCTCGGCCGTTTCCCCTCGGCCCCATTCCAGGTAGGCCACAGCAAGGGTCCCAGGTTCTCAGCAAGATTATCACTCCGGAGCTGTGTCTGTTAGCTGCCCTGGGTCCCCCTGACCTGAATCACTCATGTGGGTTCTTTTGTTGGCTGTGTTCGCCGGGTTACAATGCTTAAATTTGCGATAAAGTCTGTAGCCCCGGCATTACACGCCTGGCTCGCTTGAAGGTCAGGCTCTGCCCCCTCAAACTGGGTTTTTTACCTTCTTTTGGATCAACAGCAAACAAACAGATGTGAGGGGGGCATGGTCTTGCAGCCAACCTTAATGGTCGCATGATTTGAGAGCTCCCGCGCATCCACCTGCAGTCAAGCACCTGCAAACAGCATTGCTGATAACCTAGATGTCCTACCTAGGCTCAGAAGTTAAGCCATGCCTAAAGAAGTGAGGAGAGAAGCCAGATTCATCCCTAACAGTAGCCGACCACTGGGCGGACTCGTGTGGTTCCCTGTCCCTGGCTTCAACTGCCGAGAGTGAGCTGGTGGACTCACAGCCAGGGGACATCACACAAATACTGGCCAAACTATCAGAGGTTCGATCTTACCTCCTAGCAGGAGACATTGCATGCAACTCACAAGAGGTCAAGGCTGAGATTTATGCCCTGGGGATGCACACATGTGACCTTGAGCACCGGGACGAAAAATGGTGTACAGGCACACAACTCAGTGGTGCAGCACTCCACCTTGATTAAGCAACAGCTCAATAGCCATGAGATGCTAGTGGAAGACCTCTCCAACCACTCTAGGCGTAATAACCTGTGCATGTGCGGCCTTCCAGAAACTCCTAATGAAGGCCTACTAATACAGAAAATGTAGGAATACTTCCAGCACCTACTGCCTGACATCCCAAAAGAGAGATTTTTGATAAACCGAGCGCAAAGCCAAGAGACATTATTATCCGCTTCCATTACTATGCCACCTAGGAAGCCATCTTAAAATATATCAGGGACCATGAGCTCACATATCAAGGCACTACTCTTTCTCAATTCCAAGATTTATCTCAGGGCATACTACAACGACGCGACTGGAAACCAATGGCAGATGTGCTCAATCAACATGGGATCCACTTTACCTGGGGACATCCCTTCAAGATAGTGGCTTTTAAAGCAGGAAGAACCTACACCTGCTTACCTGGCAACGATACGGCAACATTTCTCCACGACCTCTCCATTACCCCCCCCCAGTGGATTTTGCCTTGCCAAACCCTCTTGCCTAGGCCTCACAGCTCTCTCTCGAGACTAGTATGAAGTCAGAGAAACAGCAAAAACACTTGAAACTGCAGTGGAGATGGCCTGCACAGCTGCCAGAATTCGGTAATCCATGATAGACACTTGCACAAAATTACCAGCATCGACTGAGGCAGCTAAGTCACCCTTGGGTGACGGGGGTCTTGGGAGCTAATAGCGGGAGGGTGGTGTAGGGGGTCACTGAGATCCCACCATGGGTATAACAGGATCTGAGACTAACTCACAGGGTGTTATGTGGTATCAGATGCGAATTTTTCTGACTTTCACGTTACAATGAGGACAACTTACACTGATATTGCTGTGCATGTAGACTGGGGGGAATTTTAGCTTCACTGGTGCACTCAATACCAGGATGTAACCAATAAGACCTAAAGTGGGATGTTTATGGAGCCAAACTAACAAAATACCTAGCTCCTAGGGAGTGATGGAGACCAAAAGGACAGGGGTACACTCTAGGGCAAGCATGTCAAACTCATGGCCCACAATAGACAGCTTTGCTGTCGAGTACATGCCTAGTGGCTAGGCACCTCCTTTCCCCACATTGCAGATGCCTACTCTGCTATAATTTACCTGGCCAGGGAGGAGAGGAAGATGGATGCAGCGAAGACTAAGACTAAGTGGGTCCCCTTTAAGTTTAAGTTTAATATCTACTAAAGTGTGCTAAACATAGGGAAAGCCTCATACTATGTAATACTGCTTAGCTTGCCTTAACTAGCACCTACCATGTGATGATACTTATGCATGCAACCACAATACCTTAATACATAAACAGAGTCACTGCTTAGCTAAACTACTAATGCTAAATGATGAACCGACTACAGGCAATAATTGTTGTATAAAAAAAAAATGTGCGATAATGCAAGCCACTAACATAATCTTTTTATATGTTTATATATGTTGATATACGCTGTTGTGGCGTTTGTGAAAACTCTGTACCTACCCGCACAACAAAAATAAAGAATTTTTAAAAAAAAAGATGGATGCAGCGAAGGAGCTCAGTGTTCCTGCTCCTCACTGCTCCCTCGCACGCGCCGTCTGTAGTGATGCCAGGCGCCGGGATAAAGCGTCATATTCCGGCAACTAGCATCACTAAACTGGAGGGAGCAGTGAGGGGCAGGAAAGCAGGAAAGAGAGCAGAGAGGAGCAGGAAAAAGATCTCCAGATAGAGGATCCCCACTGGACCCCAGGAATAATTACAATAATGTAAGTGTGTGTCTGTCAGTGTGTGTGTGTCTGTGTGTCACTGAGTGTCTGTCAGTCAGTGTGTGTGTGTGTGTCAGTGAGTGTGTGTCTGTCAGTGAGTGTGTGTCTGTCAGTGAGTGTGTGTCTGTCAGTGAGTGTGTGTCTGTCAGTGAGTGTGTGTGTGTCAATGAGTGTGTGTGTCAATGAGTGTGTGTGTCAGTGAGTGTGTGTGTCAGTGAGTGTGTGTGTGTCAGTGAGTGTGTGTGTGTCAGTGAGTGTGTGTGTGTCGGTCAGTGTTGCGATGGCCACAGCTGGACAGTGGAGAACCTGGAGGTGCACCCCCCCACCTTATATGGCAAAAATTAAGACCAGATTATAATGTTATTGTTTATATTTGTTCTGTTGGTATACTCATTCTCTGCTTTTTTTTCTCTCCTTATCTTACATTTAGAAGATCTCTACTCCCAGATTTACACAAGGCTGCTGCCCACGGCAATGGAGATTGGGGCTAGATTCCCTGCTCCAGACCTGCCCCAGGCTTTATCCTGTAAGGGGCCACAGAGGGACTTTCCGCGGCATCGGAATCACTAATATTGCGCAATTCAACACATTGCAGAATGGCACTGAAGGTCCTATCACTTAATGTCAAAGGGTTCAACTCCCCAAACAAACACAGACTGCTCTTGAGAGATTTAAAAGCCAAAAAAGTTGATATTGCACTTTTGCAGAAGAGACACATCCCCAGGTTGGCACCTGTCAGGTTAATAGACAGATCCTACACTGCGGTATATAAGGAGAGAACAATGCGCAAGCAAGCAGGGGTAGCAATCCTGGTCCATAAAAGGAGCCTACTCCAAATAACAGTAACCCAGGCCGACCCAGAAGGGCAATTTATCTATATCACGGTACCCTCTATAATACAAAAATGCATATTCTCAATGTGTATGCTCTCAACGAGCAAGATAATACATTTTGGTAGAATCTGGAAACTCTGGTTGCTGGCACGTGGGGGGTTACTTATGGTGGGCGGAGACTTTAACGTGGTAACATGTCCGGCGGTTGACCGCAGCTCAAAACCGGACACCTTCAGGTCACAGGGACACAGGGGGCAAGACAAATATTGCACACATTCTTGACACACACAGGACTGCTTGACTTTGGAGACTTCAACACCCTGACGCGGGACTTCACATTCTACTCAACACCCCACAATACATACTCCAGAATAGACAATATATTTCTCAATGGGACAGGTATGGGCAAGGCAATCTACAGGGAGTGCAGAATTATTAGGCAAGTTGTATTTTTGAGGATTAAATTTTATTATTGAACAACAACAATGTTCTCAATGAACCCAAAAAACTCATTAATATCAAAGCTGAATATTTTTGGAAGTAGTTTTTAGTTTGTTTTTAGTTATAGCTATTTTAGGGGGATATCTGTGTGTGCAGGTGACTATTACTGTGCATAATTATTAGGCAACTTAACAAAAACAAATATATACCCATTTCAATTATTTATTTTTACCAGTGAAACCAATATAACATCTCAACATTCACAAATATACATTTCTGACATTCAAAAACATAACAAAAACAAATCAGTGACCAATATAGCCACCTTTCTTTGCAAGGACACTCAAAAGCCTGCCATCCATGGATTCTGTCAGTGTTTTGATCTGTTCACCATCAACATTGCGTGCACAAGCAACCACAGCCTCCCAGACACTGTTCAGAGAGGTGTACTGTTTTTCCCTCCTTGTAAATCTCACATTTGATGATGGACCACAGGTTCTCAATGGGGTTCAGATCAGGTGAACAAGGAGGCCATGTCATTAGATTTTCTTCTTTTATACCCTTTCTTGCCAGCCACGCTGTGGAGTACTTGGACGCGTGTGATGGAGCATTGTCCTGCATGAAAATCATGTTTTTCTTGAAGGATGCAGATTTCTTCCTGTACCACTGCTTGAAGAAGGTGTCTTCCAGAAACTGGCAGGTAGGACTGGGAGTTGAGCTTGACTCCATCCTCAACCCGAAAAGGCCCCACAAGCTCATCTTTGATGATACCAGCCCAAACCAGTACTCCACCTCCACCTTGCTGGCGTCTGAGTCGGACTGGAGCTCTCTGCCATTTACCAATCCATCCATCTGGCCCATCAAGACTCACTCTCATTTCATCAGTCCATAAAACCTTAGAAAAATCAGTCTTGAGATATTTCTTGGCCAAGTCTTGACGTTTCAGCTTGTGTGTCTTGTTCAGTGGTGGTCGTCTTTCAGCCTTTCTTACCTTGGTCATGTATCTGAGTATTGCACACCTTGTGCTTTTGGGCACTCCAGTGATGTTGCAGCTCTGAAATATGGCCAAACTGGTGGCAAGTGGCATCTTGGCAGCTGCACACTTGACTTTTCTCATTTCATGGGCAGTTATTTTGCGCCTTGGTTTCTCCACACGCTTCTTGCGACCCTGTTGACTATTTTGAATGAAACGCTTGATTGTTCGATGATCACGCTTCAGAAGCTTTGCAATTTTAAGAGTGCTGCATCCCTCTGCAAGATATCTCACTATTTTTGACTTTTCAGAGCCTGTCAAGTCCTTCTTTTGACCCATTTTGCCAAAGGAAAGGAAGTTGCCTAATAATTATGCACACCTGATATAGGGTGTTGATGTCATTAGACCACACCCCTTCTCATTACAGAGATGCACATCACCTAATATGCTTAATTGGTAGTAGGCTTTCGAGCCTATACAGCTTGGAGTAAGACAACATGCATAAAGAGGATGATGTGGTCAAAATACTCATTTGCCTAATAATTCTGCACTCCCTGTATTTGTAAATTAACAGTATAACCTGGTCTGGGCAGACATTACAGTCACCCTTGGAAAGCTACAATATAATTCAAATTTGTCATGGAAACACTAGACTCCTCAGATGAGAACATACAAGACATGTCCCGAATGGTCATCACTGTTATGATTCAATAATACTTAGACTGAGAATTGTGGAACACAACTGCAGAATTAATTAGAAGTAACAAAAACAAAGAGAACTTTCAATATACATTTTATTATCTCTTATTGAATCAAGTTGAAGACAATTTATCTCATACTTCCAGTTTTGGCAAAAAGGAAAAAATAATACTTTATGTAATTCTCTTGTTTGCATAAAAATGAAATAATAATAATAATGTCCTCATTTATACAAATAGGGTTTTAGAATCAATTCATAATTAAAGAAAATTAATTGCACAAGGAATTGGTTATCCTTAAATGAAATTTGTGTAATAATTTAACTTGATAAGTGGCACATATAATTTGATTATCCTTCTATGCAGGTTGCAGCAATATTTAAACTTGATATGTGGCACAATGAAATTGACTATCCTTATGTGCAGGTAGCAGCAATAATAAAACTTGATATGTAGAATATAGAAAGTGATTACCCTTATATGCAGGTTGCAGCAATACTTAGATTAAGTATACTTAAAGGGACACTATAGTCACCAGAACAACTACAGCTTATTGAATTTGTTCTGGTGAGTAGAATCATTACCTTCAGGCATTTTGCTGTAAACACTGTCTTTTCAGAGAAAATGCAGTGTTTACATTACAGCCTAGTGATAACTTCACTGGCCACTCCTCGGATGGCTGTTAGAGATCCTCCCTGGGTCATGGCTGCCTAAAATGCATCCAAACATTCAGTATCTCCTCCCTCTGCATGCAGACACTGAACTTTTCTCATAGAGATTCATTGATTCAATTCATCTATAAGGAGATGCTGATTGGCCAGGGCTGTGTTTGAATCATGCTGGCTCTGCCCCGATCTGCCTCTTTGTCAGTCTCAGCCAAGCCTATGGGAAGCTTTGTGATTGGATCAGGCTACCACTTCTGATGATGTCAGCAGACTTTGTTTTTCTGAGTCTAAAGCATGCAGAGTTACAGCTTCAGGCTTGAATACAGTAAGATTTTTACTATATTTATGGAGGCATGAGGGGCCCAGGGGGGCTAGATGGTGGTGTTAACACTATAGGGTCAGGAATACATGTTTGTGTTCCTGACCCTATAGTGATCCTTTAAGGTTTCTCCAGAGCGTCCTGTAATAGTAGCAGAGATTGTAGGGATCAGCAACAAATAGAATGTTTGAAGTCTCTTTAGATACAGGAGTCTTTGTAGGTAATCAATACTGAAGTAGCAGCAAAACAAGGGAGCTCCTTGTGGAGTCAGAGGTTGGTTCAAAATAACTCAGCAATGTGAGTTTGGCCCAGCTTCCTTATAAAGCAGGTGAGTGAAGTGCCATCAGAAAGGGAGGAGCTTACTTCCGAAAAAGGAAGTAACTTCGGGGGAGCAGAGTTACGGTAATTATATGACAATCACAGATTATTTCGAACAGAACACAAATCAAGACATGAATCCCACTATAATATGGGCAGTCCACAAGACGGTCCTCAATGGACACTTCATAAAAGTAGCCACACATAAAAAAACAACTAAAACAAAATTGAGTTGCAATCAGCTACGAGAACCTAACTCCCTCAGACACCCAATAAAATAAATATCCTTGGAAGAAGTGGCCCACTCTTTGCTATGGTCTAAAATATGGACACCCTTTTAGCCAGGACTTTGCGACCACAAATGGGATGCAAACCAATAACTCAAATTTTGCACTGGATCCAATCACAGTCATAACACCAGATAGTGTTGAAAGAAGTATGTGTTCACGACATACTTCTCAGACTTATATAATCACTCACCCCATCTCAATAGAGACAATACAGACTACACCAGGGACTTACAAAAGTTCCTATCAGATCTGGCCTTACCAAGAGTGACCTTGTAAGAGACAGTGTAAGAGACAGTGACACTGAGGGAGCCCATCACCAAATATTAAGTTGTGGTGGCCAGGGCAGCTCTCAAGGGCAATCGAGGCACTGGGCCAGATGTATATGACATTAGTTACTACAACTGATTTAGGGACGAATTAGCCCCTCACCCCACAATTCTATGTAATCAATTCATGCAGGGAAGAAAAGCCCAACACTGAAATGGCCACAGCCAACATAATACTACTACCAAAGCCTGAATAAGACGATACACTGGCACTAAGCTACAGACCAATATCGCTCATTAATGTTGATCTTGCAATATTTGCAAAAATATCATCATATTGACTCCTTACACGACTGATCCACCTGGACACGGTCGGCTTTATGCCAAGGCGACAACTGTACGAAAATACACGACGGGAAGTGGACTTGATGTGGTACATGGCAGAGTCCAATGTGCCTTCTCTGGCTCTTTCATTAGACGTAGAGAAGGCATTTGATAGGGTGATATAGCCGTACCTATATAGCCTACTTAAATTCCAGGGAATCCCGGGAGCCATTTGTGACAGAAATACAGGCCTTATACACAGACATACAAGCGCAGGTAACAAGAGCTTAGAGGACCCCATTCCCCTTAAGCAATGGAACCATATGGGTACCTAGAACCCAACAAGCTATCTTGAGAATCACAAATCCGGCTATCCTCAACTCTATTAAATATGGGACCAAACTTGGCATGAATATTTCCTCAGTGTCCTCCCCTCCCATATGACACCAGTGCTCAGGAACAGGGCTTTCCTGTCAGAGACTACGAGGGGATAGAGACTACAGGACACGCTAGCCCTACTCTGAACGCGCAACTATTTTAAATATTTACAAATACAGGACTTTGCAAAGAGTGCAGACGTTTGGGAGGCAGCTACAACACAGATGACTTTTGCAAAAAAATATGTTTTGACCAAACCACTCAAACCAAACTAATCACATTACTTGAACCACCAGTTCAGGAGCAGACAAAGAAGGGTCACTGTGTTATACAGATCAATGGGAAGCTGGCCTAGGGGACGTGCTGGAGAGGACAGATTGGCAAGATATCTTAGAGGCATGTCCAAAAACGACAATATGTGTAACGCTCCAAGAGCAGTCATACAAAACATTCGATGGTATACAACCCCAGTAAAGCAATATCAGATGAAACTGAATCCCGTGGACGCATGCTAACATGTGCGGAGGAAAGGGCACCTACATACATATGTGGTGGACGTGCCCAGTGGTAACAGACTAATTGTATAAAATTACAGATTTAAGGTCTCCTACAGAAGAGAATAATACTGGATCCATGGTTACTATCCAGACCCACAGAAGGCCTGACTAAACACAAAGAAAAACTCCTAAATATGATAAATCTAGCAGCCCATAGGGCATTAGCACAAAAATGGTTTTGCCCTGAAAATCCCCAAATCTCCTTAGTACTAGTAAAAGTCTGTTACTATATGCCAAAATAGTAAACATTGTATGAAACCACACACAAGGCCCCGGAGCAAATAGGAAGGGGGGGAGCACGACTGCTGCCCTGAGGGGTTGGCATAGCAACCAAAAGGATACAGTTGGTTTTACA
Source organism: Pelobates fuscus (assembly GCF_036172605.1). Lineage (NCBI taxonomy): Eukaryota > Metazoa > Chordata > Amphibia > Anura > Pelobatidae > Pelobates > Pelobates fuscus. The sequence goes on along the minus strand of NC_086326.1, from coordinate 83,733,995 downwards.
ATTGAAAGCAGGGAATTCTGGGAAACATTACCAGATTACTGGTGAACAATGCTGAGGGAGCCTAGCAGTGTCTTTCCTCTGGTATTCCCTGTAAAAATTACTTTATTAAATTGAGTTTCTCTCTCTCTCTTTTACCTTCTACTGAGAGTACAGGATGGCCCACACCCATGCTGTGTCTAGGGAGGCCCTGCTTACCCTATTGCAGGCCTTCCAGAGGACCCATGGGGCTGAATCCTTAAACTCACTGCTCCACAGTGTCCAGGGCGAGCAGGCTCCTTAAGAGGGGCTGGTGCAGGAGGTGCAGACAAGTGTGGACCCGAGTGGACATCGGGCTCGCCATTCCAGACCGCATTCCAGACTATGCCCTAGTCCGGTGCGAAGGTCCAGGGTAGGAGTATCGCCAGAGGATCCGGGGCCAAGTGAGGCTGGCTCCAGGTGGCAAGATGCGGGTATCGCGAGGCGAAGGAATGGCAGCAGGTGTTGCGAAAGGTGAGGTTGCCGGGCTGGGCCTGGACGGCAAGATGGCATTCCCCAAGATGGCGCCGGAGTCCTCACCCTTCTCTAACGGTGGCTGCAGAAATTACGTCGGCACGTGCGGCTGCACACAGGAAAATGGAGGACTGCTCGCCGGAACTTGGGTGGCGTGTACGTGACGTCACAGGCCCCCGCCGAAACTGGAAGTCCCAGAGCTCCTTGGACTGGGAAATCTGAGGAGGAGCACCGCTCACCCCCGGCAAGTGGGGCAGGCCAGCGGGTGGTAACGGGCCAGTGGAGGATCTAGCCGGCTCTGGACAGGAGGCCACGGAGCACCAGGGAGGGACGTAGGATTCCCCTCCACATGCCCGGCATGGACGGACCGGAATTCCCTAGGGTGTGAGCCGCCACTCCCCTGGCAGAACAGCAGGCAGGCAGACTGCAGCACCCTCACAGCAAGAAGGACCGGAATTGGAGCCTGGGATAGAGAGACCCCTTCTCCTGAACTGTGGGTTGAAGTGCGCTCACGCTTGGCAGGAGCTAGGGGGGATTTAGAACTGTGGAAAAGGGTCAAGGGGAATTGGTACAATTGCTGCATTTAGTGCTTGGCCGGTTGGCGCCTGCGGCGACCGTTGGGGCAGCGGGCGATTGCGCAGGGCTCAGCGCTTCCTCTAGGGCTCCCCTTTCAGGTACAGGTGAGGTGAGTACTTCAGGGGGACCTGTCTGTGACATTGCCCCCCTGGGGTTACATGTGTCTTTGGAGGTGAGAGAAAAGATACTTAGTCGGCAGATAGACCGCGTCTGTGTGACACGGCTGAGGGCGAAAGAAGTAAGCAGCTCCCCTATATCTTTGGGAATTGGTTGCAAGGATTTGTTACCAATGCCTACATCCTATCAGCTATGTTTCTGGAAAATGCCCCGTCGCTGTTTTTGTATTTGGACTTGGTTTGGGGGGCTTAAAAGGTGTACGGGGGGCAGTGTTGGTTAAAATATGGCCAGGAGTTTAAAAAAAAAAAAAAAAAAAAATAAGTACATTTCGGTGTGCAAGACGAAACCTGTGGTTGCTTCTCATTAATTCCTGCCGCCGGCATTTTCGGAGGAGCATTGGCGGGTCACAAGAAGGGCATCTGTTGGCTCTTTAATAAGAGCCAGTGCAGAGGGTACAGCAGTTGTAGGTTTAAGCATGAGTGCTCTACTGTGGTGGGGCTCACCCAGCCATCCATTGTTTTAAGAAGTGAAAACCCCTCCGGAGGATGGCATCCAAGGCTGACGTTCCTCGAGGAGAGGACGCCAGTGACGATGGAAAGACTGGTGCTGTGGCTCGCACTCTATCCCAGGCGTTCCCGTTTGCTCTGAAGGGGGAGGCGTCATTTCGCCTAACCTGTCCTCGGTTCGGGGTAAGGAGGGGGCGTATGGCGGAAATCTGTCTTACCCATCAGGGTTCTCGGTTCACAATGAAATTCAAAGAGGACTGTCGGGTGCGATGCGCTTCTTTCGATCGGGCTTTGGACTTGGTCCGCGCAGGAACCGTGGCCCTGTTGGTGACATCCAATATCCAGTCGGCTTTTCGGTTGCTGCCAGTTCACCCAGATCGTTTTCATCTGTTTTGGTGTCAGTTTCAGGGTGATTTTTCTTTGACATGTGCCTTCTCATGGGTGGTTCGATTTCTAGTTTTTAATTTTGAATTATTCAGTTCCTTGTTGGAATGGATCGTGGCACGGGTGTCAGGCTGTTCTTCTCTCCTTCGCTTTCGCAACGACTTCTTGGTTTTGTCGGTCTGGCTAATTCCTCACAGTGTAGCAGTTTGTCCATCTCTTCTGCACTAGTTGGGTTCTCAGGTTTGTATGAACTTTTTGTTCCACATGACAGATTTTGGGATTCCAGCAAGTAGGATTATTTCTTCCTGGGGATTTAGATACAGTTGGCTAATAAAGTTTTTCACTTTGCAGAGACCAAGCTTCAGGTTGTCATCTCTAGTGGATCAGGTTTGAGGGGCTCCCTATTGGCCTATTTGAATTCTGCAATCCCTACAGGGCCATTTGAATTTTGCCTGTAAGTCATGCCCATAGGGCGTGCTTTCAGTCACTGACTTTCCTTGGCTGTGGTTGGTATTCATCTAATTGTTGGGGGGGGGGAGTTTGGAGTTTGTTCCTCGTGGGTTACAATGGTCAGACATTTTGGCGCAGTGTCTAACTTGGCTTTTGAGCTGTTCACGGAGGCTGCAGCTCAGGTGGTTTTATTTATTTACATTTTTTTCTGAGGGCTATGATGTATGGGCCATTGGCATGGTCAGATTACTTTTTGGTGCTATTCCCGATTGTAGTGTCGGTCAAGCTCTGGATCTCGGCTTTGGCAAAGTAGCATGTTCTTTTCCAGACAGATAACCTTAGTGCTGTTCATGTCACTAAGCAGTTATCTTTGGGTTCTCTTCCGGGATGGGCCTCATTGCGACGGTTGGTTCTGCATTGTGTGGAATTTAATATTTGCTTTGGGTGCAGGTGCCAGGTGTGTGTTGCCGACTCTCTTTCTCGCTTCCAGGAGGATTAATTTCAGGAGGTGACTCCAGAGGCAGAGACTTGTGGAGGGTCCTGAATGCTTCTGGAACCTCAGTTTAGGAAATTGACTGGCTTGATTGAGAGGTCCCGGTCTCCTAAGTCTTGGGCAGCACACCTGACAGTGTGGGATCGATTTGGTTGGTCTTCTTCAGAAAGTAGGTTGTTATCCAATTAGCTTACTATGCGGCATCGAGGGACATCTGTGTCAGTGGTACAGGGTATGTCAGTTTTTCAATCTTAATGCACTTCATGTGAGGGGAAGATGTGACTAAAGCATTTGTGGTCCAGCGGGTATTGCACTGTTGGAGATGTAAACTAAAGGCGGTCGTTAGGCATCCTGTATTTGTGCACTTCTAGGAGACATAGGTGGGATCCTGCCTGCTATTTAGGTTTCCCCATTGGAGGCAATTCTGTTTTGGAGGCAACTCAATGCGTCGGCAGATTGGTGGAGTTCTAGAGCTCAGTCACCCCTTTTTAGGAAGGAGGTTCCTTAGTTTAAAAAAATAAAATAAAAGAAGTGGAATTTCTAATTTGGCAATCTAATACTGATCAAACGGGTATTGGTAGAGTGATTAGGATTGGAGTGACCATAATTTGGAAATTCGTTCCAGTGCATGCATATGGGTTCTTATCCATAGATTTTACACCAACCCCCCTAAAAACTAGTGGTGGCATATTGAAGGCGCTTTGATTTGCTGCATCTTGTGAGTGCTTCCAGTAACGTGTTTTTATACATGCCTAATACTTTATCACACTATGTACTGTTAATTGTCCTCTAGGTCACTACAGCTGTATCCCTATTTTTTTCTACATACACATTTTTACCCAATTGGGCATCCCTGTGGGAAGGCTGCCGAGGGAAGCTGTAATTAAGTTAAGTTTTACTTCTTACTTTGTATACACAAGTTTGTATTTGTGTTTGTATCTTCCATTTGGCTGCTGGGTCGGTGGAAATCGAGCAGGTTTTCAATTGTATGTTCGGCCTTTAAAGGTGCTTTTATAGGTGCCTAGGTATGGTTCATGTTCCGTTTATTTCTTTATTGCTAGATATTCTCTATATGTTTGGATCCTTGGGTATTCTTTTATTTATTGGGCAGCTTGTCGGGTAGACCAGAGGTTGTGTGACCAGGATATTGGGATTACTCATCACCAGGTAAATGTTAGGTACTGTGGGATCAGGGGATTGCGCTGGCAGCAATGTTAACTGAAGTGATCGCTTCGGCGATATGTGATGGAACCAGTTATACTGCTGGGTGGCAATTACCTGGGTCAAGAGCGCGCAATGCAAAAAGGGGTATAGTGAGGTGGATGTCTCTTCAACATGACAATATCATGATTCGTAGAATGATTGGGTGGGATTGGTGATTCCTCATGTTGAACTAGAAGAAGATAACCATAATTCTATTCGTACTGATTTTGTACATCTTACTCCTGTCGGTTTGGATACATTTAGTATGGGGTTACAATCAATAATTACAGGTGCTGGCTTTGGGGGATGCATCCCCCCACCCTCTAGTAGGGGTGGGGGTCTGCGGTGGCTGGTTTCCTGCACCAGCAAGTTTGGTAAATGAAGAATGCCTGGATGGGCTTGGGGAGTCGCAGCCTGAATTTGGTTGATGACGAAGGACAGGCTGAAGAGGATCTGGAAGAAGTTTAAAGTGTACCTGTCTGCTGGGTAAAACCAGCAGCTGACAGTATTTGGTTATGCTGGTTTAAATAAAGCTGTGGCCGTTGCCCTTACCCACTTAACATGGTGTTGCGTTACTTATTGGGAATGGAAGGTTAACGGGATTTGGTGATCGAAGGGTGGGGGGATGCATCCCCCAAAGCCAGCGCCTGTGTAATTATTGATTGTAACCCCATATTAAATGTATCCAAACCGACAGGAGTAAGAAGTACAAAATCAGTACGCATATAATTATGGTTATCTTCTTCTAGTTCAACATGAGGAATCACCAATCCACCCAATCATTGTACAAATCATGATATTGTCATGTTGAGACATCCACCTCACTATACCCTTTTTTTGCATTGCGCACTCTTGACCCAGGTCAAGTAACTAATCTAGCAGTAGGGACAGAGGATGACATGAAAGTGAATAGACAAAGATCTGAAAAATTAGCAAGCTCTATTTTTTCTGGTCTTATACTGTATATTATTTATCTTTGTATCTCTTTTTTCATCTGCTATTGAAGGTAGTTTCCAGGCAAAATGCGTCTTAATTAATTTTTCTATATTATACTTTATCCAGCTCTTTTCTTGGTCACATCGGGTGGCACTAGAGGTGTTAATAAGCAGCAATATAAACACTGTTTTCTCTCAGGCAGTGTTTACATTGAAAAGTCATCAGGGACAGGCTATATACTGCTTAATGTAGTGGTTCTGGTGACTCTAGCGTCCTATGAACTATGGCTCTTTTTCTTAAATGGATCCCGGTTCTGGCTCCAGGTAAGCCTTTTTTGGAAACACCTGATGGTGCTTTACTGAGTTTGTGCGCCTTTGCTTATGGTTTTATTCTCCATAGCAACTGTTGCCTCTGACATTTGCAGACACTATTTTGTTCCACATCCATTAAAACTGAAGCTGTGCATTGTTACCGATCTTCATATGTATTTGCTCCTAAATAGCAGTATCCCTAAGTATTCCTTTACCTGCCCTGCCAGTTTATATTCTTAGCAATGCTATTCTCTTATTACTCTGTGTTTGTAATATATAGTTAGATTAGTATTTCCTTACTAAATGTCCTTCCTATGTTACCTCAGTTCTTACTTACATTTTGTGGTGTATTAATCAGACTACAACTACCTGAATTTAGTAATTAACAATTCAGTATGCAACCTGTTGCTATACTGCCTTATTCATTTGCATGTCATTTGTCCCATTGCCTTTGTAAACCCATACATTGCGTTGTTTAATTTGTATTTCCTTTTCTCATGTATTGCACTGGGTTGGTGAGGGGCAAATAAACCCAGAATCGACATGATCTTTCTCATCTGTATCGGTGTGGTCTGCGAAAAGAGCTTAGCTCTCCCTAAAGCTCTGTAGGGGAACACTGGGTGCGGACAGAACAGACCCACTATTTTAAAATTAAGTATATCAGTGCTGCACCATGGTTTTCAGAAAACCTGCTCCCATCACCAAATATATACCATTTGCAAGATTATAATGAGATAGTATCTAACACCTCTTCTGGACTCTCTCACTTTAGCTCAAGGTCTAGGTCAATGAAACTGGCCAGGTGGGTACATTACTACAGGAGTTTTGTTCAGAGACCAGGAACTATTCTAACAGGTCACATTTCTCTAAATGCCAAACTGTCCATAATATCATGGTGGAGGTCTTCATTGCTTCTTGCATTCTCTAAATTATTGATTCCAACATTCCTTGGAACAAATTACCCAATGTCCCAGGTCATTTGACAGAATCTGGGAAAAATGGATGTGTTACAATGAGACTAATGCCTCTCAAGGACATTCTCAATGACTACAGCAAGGTGTAGGGTTATGATGCCTGGAGTAACCCTGTATTGTTTGGTATAAACTTCCATTAATATACAAATGTTATGGTCAAAACAAGGGAGCAAGGTTTTATGAAACTAGATATATGAAGAGTCTTTAACATGTTTTATATTAAAGAAAGGGATGAACAGAAGTTAGCATTTAAATGTCATGATTGTCATTACATGAATATAGGATTATGAGATGTGTAAGGCTCCTGCAGTCTTACAGACATCCTCAAATGACGTCTTCAGAAACACATTCCTCTCTTATTTCCTATTATACCTAGATGGCATCCTGCTTGGTAGAACCAAGTTTTAATACATTTAAGGTTTTACAGAGGTTAAAAGCCAAAGCAGTGTGGGGATGATGCTATTCTGTTAATGGAGAACAGGACTTAAATGCTATTCAACAATTCTTAGAATGTGTCAACTACTATTTACAGTTTATAATTATTTTTAATAGGTGGGGTAACAACTACTCGGTCCAAGGAGAGATCTGATCGTCATTCAGGGATCATGAAGAAATATTTTCCTAGTTTGTTGCAAAACTGGAAAGTACTTCAAACTGGGTATTTTGCGTTGTTTTTTTTTGGATCCACAGGAAAAACAGATGTGAGATAGGCCGACCTTGATGAACGCATCTCTCTTTTCAGCCTATGTAACAATAACTCCTATAACCACACTCACCAAAAGGGATGAACACACAGAAGTATTCCAAAACACTTTTTGTTCATATCAAAACCAGCAACCACATATTTTCCTGATGTTCATAGCAGTCTTCTTGTAAAGAAATATACAATATTTGTAATTCCAAAAATAGAAACAACTACTACTCCAAGGGGTCAACCTGCCAATAAATGTGGTTCTTAAGGTGCAGATGTATCTAGTGTTTATGTATTTACGCTACAAGATAATCTTCTATTAGCAGCACTACGATACCATGTTAAAATCAGCAACATGGTCACCGTAGTTTTTATAGCAAAATATAATGATAAAACAAGAGTTCCTTTTAAGGTAATGAATAGAAAGAAATAGCAAAAGCCTAACAAGCATACAATGTCAGTTATTGGAGATGTGTAAAAGATTCACAGGAGGAAAAAAGTGGCGTAAGCCTGGTGCACGTTTGTGAACAATGCAATCAAAATTGACATCCATTCCATTCGTCTCCATGATGATTTCTCAATTTTTAAGATGTTACCAAACTATTACTTTCAGGGATGCGGAATTTGTATTGTGTGACTCGATAGCTGGGCAGAAAGTGTTCTTTCAGCTTTAGCCCTGCCACAGCAAACTGCTTCAATGAGGACAGGGCATGGATTGGGAGTTTGAAGTTTGCACCACCTTAGGGTACAGACCACCAGGGCCGGCGCTACCATTAAGGCGAATAAGGCATTCGCCTGGGGCGCCGGCCTCTGGGGGGCGCCCACCGGGAGGTTTTCTGGTGGGCTGCCCTGCTGCTGCTGTCTGGGGATGCTGTGCTGGGCGAGCGGCTTCTTAGCCACCCCCCAGCGCAGCCATTCAACTGCTTGCCTGCTGAACCCCAGCACCCCAGCAGAGCTCTGTGCTTCCTGCAGGCAGGGGAAGCGGGACATGACTTAATATCCCAGCTGCCCCCTGCCTGTGAACACCGGAAGCACTCTGAGGGGAACAGGAAGTAGCCTGTGCTCACAGTGCACGGCTCTCCTGCTCCCCCACCAGGAACAGCACCAGCTACCTGCAGGATGGACCCCTCTGCTCCATTCACAGCACTTATGAATGATCCATCTGAAGGTAAGTGGAACTGATTATGAGTATGAGTGTATGATGGTAAATTGGTCTGTGTGTATTGAATTGCTGTGTTTGTGGGTGTAAATACATTGTGACTATATGTAAAGTGGTATGAGTTTGTGCTTGAGTGACAGTGTGTGTGTGTGTGTGTGTGTGTGTGATACTGTGTGTGTTAGTGACTGTGTAAATGACACTGTGCATGTCAGTGAGAATGTGTGAGTGACACTGTATGTCAGTCAGTGTGTGTGTGTGTGTGTAAGTGTAGCTGTGTGTATGTCAGTGACAGTGTGTATGTCAGTGAATGTGTAAGTGACACTGTATGTCAGTGAGAGTGTGTGTTAGTGAAAGTGTGTAAGCAACACTGTGTATGTCAGTGAGAGTGTGTGTTAGTGAGAATGTGTATGTGACATTGCATGTCAGTGAAAGTGTTAGTGAAAATGTGTATGTATGTCAGAGTGACCATGTAATTAGATACTTATATATTAAATTATATTTAAAATATATATTAATAGAATTCTATATTAAACCGAAAAAATGTTTGTAGTAACATAAATTAAATCTCAATATTATTAAAAATTAAACAGCACCAAATACATTGAAAAAGAGTGTGTGGATATATTTATTAGGCAGTATGTGTCTATTGATGTATGCATTAGGCAGTACATGTGTACTGATCTATGCATTCGGCAGTATGAGTGTATGAATGTATTTATTAGGCGGTGTGTGTGTGTGAGGATTTATGAAATGTGCATATGGTTGATTGTATGTAATAGGCAGTGTGTTTATATGGATGCATATACTGGATGAGTGTTTCTATGCAGTGTGTTCATTGCAATTCAGAATTTAGTGAATAAACATGTGATAGAATGTAGTTGCCTTTATGAGGGGGCGGCAAAATGGATTGCTGCCTAGGGCGGCAAGAATCCTTGCACCGGCCCTGCAGACCACAGTAATATTCCCTCGTGGCACGCCGCTAACTAATAAGTCAGAGAGAAGTCTCCAGATTTCTGGATGGCTGCGCAATGACCAACGAAGCGTCATATCGCAATGGAGCAATTACAGGGCCGGGATTGGGCGTTTGAAGTTTGCACCACAGTAATATTCCCTCGTGGTCTGCCACTAACTAATAAGTCAGAGAGAAGTCTCACATTTTCTGGATGGCTGTGCATTGACCAACGAAGCGTCGTACCGCGAGGGAGCAATTACTGAGGTTATCACTTGATGGAGGTGCAGACAACAAGCGTGCTCGAACGACCATCAGATAGAGTAAAGCCCTCCACCAGGCAGAGTTAACCACCAGCTAGTGTTAACCCCTATCCACCCAGCCAGCACACAACACAACACAACACACTCACACATACTACAAACAGCCAGCTAGCACACAACACATTGAATACTACATACAGCTGGCACACATATATGATACTACAGGGGTAAACAGAGGGAGGGAATGGGGTGGGGAGCTGCAGAGGTTGAGACATTATGCCCAGAGCATATATTATTAATGTCAAACATATACCATACAGAAATGCGAAAGTTACATTCACGCCAAGTACAAACACAGTTATGGCGGTTAGCATTAATCTATCATGCAATGGAAAATTCCAAACCTGCCACACTATTCAAAGGTTTCATAAAATGCCCAAAACATGCAAATCATGAAAGCAAGCAGATTGATTGTTATATCAATAATCCAGGCAATGAACTGAAAACTGTAAAATGTTATTATATTTTAGAGATGTCTTATGCCAGCCTTTCCAAGTACCCAATGTACTTTGTCATAATTAGTCTCAAATCAAAAGAAAACTACCATCGGTTACTCAATCATGCAGGGTTTGTATTTTCAGCTGTCTAAAAGTAAAAAAAAAAAAAAGAAGTAACACTTTTTTTTTTAGCCACAGTCCACCGTCAACAGTCTACTAATTCAAAGGCCACCCCAGAATGTAGATTATGTACAGCTATCGATTCCTTAACCCTTCCTGGACACAGGGTTTAAAATCATGTGCAAGGTCTATAAATATAGGAAAATGAAATGGAACTTCAGAGAAAACCCCAATTTATTCTCACCCCCGTATATTTACATTCTATTTATACAGCTGCATCAAGGAGTAGCCATGTTCAGAAGACCTCAGCTTTTCCACAATAACCATTCCTCACCCTCCATGTGATTTGTCGTGATTGGAATGTGCCAGTACATATAATGTCATCTCTTAAATGTAAGTCTCAAATGTCTCCAACAGATTGGCTCCAATTTGGTGTATCATCCTGATGGAAAATGGTCTAAGCGTTAATAAATTTACTTTTCATGCCAAAGTTTTGAACTGAATACTATCCAACAAAAATGTTTTATCCACATAATTATTACAATTTAGTAATAATGTTAACTGCTTGCAACAAGGAAAGAATACAACATGTGTCTTTGGGAGAACTGCAAACTGAAAGAAAATTAGGGATTATTCTAGCTTACAGTGAACGAATAATCTAAATTTTATTAAAGACAGGAGGCGAATATTTGCTTATCTTTCTTTACTGTAACTCCCAGCAGCAAAGAAGTAGTTAACAAGGTTGTAAAAAATTCAACCAATCATAACACATAATAGAACAATATAGTGCCATCAGACTCCTCCCACTTCCTCTTTCTTGGTGGTGCCGATCAGCAGTAGAATCAACCATGTAAACTGGAACCATTCTGGAACTGTAACTCAGATGTAACTTAATGAAATCAACCATGTAAACGCGTTGTCAAGTAGATCAATGTAAAATTTTCACACTAGGAGAGAAGAAGAGAGACTTCGTGAAAGTATGGTCTCTTAGACTAGAGAAAAACACAAGTACGCACTTTAAAGTGATAGTTCAGATTATCTGGTAGGATTGAATATCATAATGGCATAGAGTGCGATGTAGGCTAGGTCACTAGGCTAGCCAAACCGTATACTTACAACAATCAAATTGCAAGAGAGTGTGCAATGCGATAACAGTAGAAAATAAACTTACCCTAAGGGCGGGATCCAGAGTGAACGAAGGGAGGGAAAATATTCGCCTCCTGTCTTTAACAAAATTTAGATTATTCGTTCACTGTAAACTAAAATAATCCCTAATTTTATGGCAAGACAGGAGGCTTCATATTTGCTGTTTTAATGCTCTTGTATAATGGAACAAGCCGCGTGTGAGGTAGGTTTAAAATAAAAAGTTCGGAAGGTAGACTCCCTTGACCAATCTGCGGAGGATAGAATATCCGTCAGCAAGCTGCCTGCACGAAAGGCAGGGGATGCGGCCGCACCTAACGGAGTAAGCACCGAATGATTGATCAATTCCTGCTTGGGTAAGCAACCATCTGATCCAGTGTGCGATCGTGGGGGAAGAGACCGATTTGTGGGGTCTGACGTAGGAGATAAAGAGAGGTCCAGTAAGGGAACGTAGAGAGGTAGTGTTCTCAATGTAACAACGGGTCACAGGGCAACACAGAGAGACTGTCTGTCAGGAAAGTATGGATAAAAAAACTGAGAGGAATTAGTCTAGTGCGTCTAGTAATAGTAAATCTGACACCATCTGGTGCGAGGGCCACAGCATGAGAGTCAAAGGCCTGAACGTCTGAAATCCTGCGGAAGGACACCAGGCACAGGAGCAGGGCCAATTTAGCAGAAAGTTGGCGTAGGGATAAGGCCTTGTTCGAAGGCCAGGAATCCAACAGCGTAAAAACCTTAGAAATATCCCAGAAATTAGAGTACTTGGCCGTAGGTGGCCTCGACAAACGTATGCCCCATAGAAGTCTGCACACGGAAGGGTGTTTCCAAACCAATGAGCTATCAATAGTGTCATGGGCCGCCAGAACGGAAAATATTAATTGAGCGGTATGATTTACCCTGGTCGAAAAGAGAGAAATTTAGAATGGATGAAAGAGGTGTTGAAACGGGATTGAGATCCCTTTCCAGAAACCAGCTGACCCAAATCCGCCATGCGGAGAGATAGGTTTGTCTGGTTCCTGGAGCCCACGAGTCCCATAGGAGTGTTTGAGCTGTGCGTGAAAGTCCTGCGACATGCTAAGCTCCCCTGAAACTGTGGAGTGGATGGTAAACACCGGCTGGGTTCTTGAGGACCCGAAAGGAGCGAGGTAGTAGGATGGGGTAATCTACTGATAGTTCCAGGAGGGTGGGGAACCAAGTCTGGGCTCTCCATAGTGGAGTGATTATAGTTATCTTGACCCTTTGAGCTTTGACCCGGTGCAGGGTCTGTTAAATCATTGAGAAAGGAGGGAAAGCATAAGCTCCTCCCCGATGCCAAGGCTGCAGAAAAGCATTGACTGCCAGAGATAGAGGGTCTGGTAGCCAACTGAAGAAATCGTCTGTCTGACGATTTAGGCGAGATGCAAAGAGGTCTGATGTGAGGGGTCCCCGTAGTAGATGAATGTGGTGAAATAGGAGAGGGTCTAATTGCCAATCACTGGCATCTCTCTAATGACGTGAAAAACCAGTCCGCGACTAAGTTGTCGGGTCCTGGCAGGTACTCCGCTTGAATGGACAGGTTCCTGTCCAGGCAAAATTGGTATAGGTCCTTGGTGAGATCGGACAGTAGTTTGGATTTGGATCCTCCCAGTCGCTTTACATAGCGCACCGCAGAGATGTTTTCCATCCGTAGTACCAGTGAGCAATTGGATGCGTCCTTGGCAAAGCTGTGGATCGCGAATGATCCTGCAATGAGCTCGAGACAATTTATGTGGAGTGCCTGTTCTGATGGGCACCAGAGACCCCCTGTGGAGGTTTTGGCACATGTAGCACCCCAACCTAAAAGGCTGGCATCGGATTCCAGGATAAAGTCTGGTTGAGATCCGAAGATCGCTTTCCCATTCCAGGCTTCCATATTGCGAAGCCACCAGTGGAGTTTGATAAGAACTTCGTCTGTCAGAGATATGAATTGGTCGTAAGAGGTTGAGCGATGCAAATAGAAAGTTTTCAATTGTGGCATTGCTCTGTAACGTAAAGGCCCTGGGAATATAGCCTGGATTGATGCGGACAAGAGTCCAACAATGTGAAGCCGAGGTCACTGTGAGGAGAGTAATTTTTGAATTTCTTTTTTTATGTTTTTGATTTTGGGGTAAGGCAGTTGTAAAGTTGCCTGAACCGAATCTATTTGAAAGCCCAGAAATTGGACTATTTGAGAGGGTTCCAGATCTGACTTCTGGAAATTTATGACAAAACCAAGGTTTTGAAGGAGAGCAAAGGTCATGTGTGTGTGTTTGCGAAGCAAATATTGGTCTTGGGTCATAATCAGGATATCGTCTAGATATATGATGGAACGTACTCCCTGAGAACAGAGTAGCACCATGACCGGTTTCATTAACTTGGTGAAACACCAAGGGGCGGAGCAAAGTCCAAAAGGAAGGCAGGTGAACTGCCAAATTTTGTCTTGCCAGAGAAATTGAAGGAAGGCACGATGACTTGGTGCAATTGGGAATGTTAGATAGGCATCCTTGAGGTCGAATCTGGAGAACCAGTCTCCCACGCAAAGTAGGTACCTGAGAAGATGGATACCTTCCATCTTGAAATGACAGTATGTGATAAATTGATTCAGCTCTTTGAGATTGACAATAGGACGGTGGTCTCCCGTCTTTTTCCGTACAAGGAAAATGTTGCTGAGGAAGGTGTAAGGGAAAGGCAAGTGTTCGATCGCACCTTTGTCTAGTAGTTTGTGTAATTCTGAGTTAAAGGTTAGCCTGTCCGCTTCCGACATCCCTAGGGGTGTCGGAGGAAAGCTTTGAATGGGGTGTGTGAGGAAATCTATTTGAAACCCCTGACTGTATGGAGGATCCAGTGATCCTGAGAAAGTAGTTTCCACTGTGGGAAAAAAAAGGGTTAATCGACCTGCAATCGGTACATTTTGTAAAAAAGTAAGGTCCATTACCTGAAGCAGTGCGTCCGTGCAGGGATGCAGAATCACGTCCTCGAATTGAGCCTCTGGTGTTGAATAGCTGTCTGTGATAGGGTCGAGTGGGTCCTGAGGACCAATAGTCTGTGGGTCGAGGCCTGTAGCCTGCGAAGGCTGCTCTACTGGTAGCTCAGCCTCTGTAGCGACCAGCTCTCCCGGAAAAACGTTTTGTTTGGGAGCGAAAGACCCTGCGTAACAAGGACTGGGCTTTGTTCAGTGTGGTAAAAACAGAGACATGCTTGGAGAGGTCTCGGATAAAACGGTCACTGAATAATAGACCATCGGCTTCAGGTCCCAATTCCTTTGGACTTAAGTCTACCAATTTGGCATCAATTTTATAAAGTGCTGCTTTTCGTCTTTTGATAGAAATTGCCACATTGGCGTTACCCAATAGGCATAGAGCTCTTTGAGCCCATTCTCTTACAGTGTGTGGGTCAAATTCACCACTAGTGAGTGCCTCATCTGCTAGGATAAAAATCTGGATTATAGGGCCTAAAACATCCAGAAGTTTGTCTTGGGTTGCTTTTAACCCTTGTTCAATACCCTTACAAGGGTCTTTGCCGGATTTGGTTAAGTAGGTGACTAGCATGGGGTCAAACTCAGGAGTGGAGGCAACTTTGCCCAGAATAGTTGGTCTTGGGCATTCAGCCCTCAGTTTGTTTCTAATTTATTTCTCGAGGGGCTTGCGAAGCCACATTTTGCAAAAACTGGCAATATGATCAGGAGGGGCCCATTCTGCAGATTGTGGGTGACAAATCACCCTTGGGTCAAAAAATGGGAGGCCTGAAGCATCCAGGAGGACGTCTGAAGTAGGCTCTTTAGATGGAGGGCCATCCTGAGGATGTGTGAGAAAAGTTTATTTAACAAACTCTGACGTTGAAGAATCCTGGGGCACATTCGCTGTGGGATCCTCATCAGAGTAGGTGACATCATAGTCAGTTAAAATATGGCCAGCTAGACAAGAGGTAGATCCCTCTAGAGGGTATGTGGGATCCTGCATAGTGCATTGCAGGGAGTGCTTAAATTTTTTAGCAGGTAGCGCAGTAGCGCTATTCCCTTTCCAGGGTTGTTTGCGCGGGGCACTTTCTTGGTCTAAGAGGTGGGAATCCTCTGAGTAAGAGGGGTGGTGTGTAGAGGGATGAACCTCAGTAGCAGTATGCTAATGATAGGCTGCCAAAGCCTTGGGAATGGACTCTGCAATAGTGGAGAAAAGCCATTCCCGAAGTTCTGCAGAGATTGCAGGTTCCTGGCGATCTGACATAACGTCTTATTAGTATTTAGAGTATTAGGGAAATGATAATTAAGGCAGATTAACAACCACAGATAGTTGGTATTAAATTGTATTATTCAGGATTGACACTTAAAAGATGAGGCAACTCACATAGAATACTGGAGAAGTGGGGGTCACCCACTATGAGAGTAGAAACAGTGGGGTCACTCACAATTATTTTAGATAAGTGTGTTAGGTCAATAACTTTGTAAGTGTAACTTTGTAAGTAAAAACTATGGGGATCACCCAGTAACTAGAGGTGGTGATCAACCACTTAGTACAACATATAATATATATATATAATAGTCAATGAGGTGGAGTTAACCCACTAGAATAAAGCGGATTGTGGCAATCACCAGTATAATACAGAAATATATGTAGTGATAAAGTGGGGGTCACCCACAAAATAAACAAGGTGGTGTCAGCCACACAAAATGTCAGTAGTTAGGTGGGGGTCACCCACAGAAGAAATGAAGGTGGTGTCAGCCACACAATAATGTAACAGATCGCCTGGCACCCTGACTGAGCACCTCCGTTAAAGGATGCTCCTAGCATTGCCTGAGGACTCCAAGCACTCTGGCAGACACCACAATCACCGAATCTGAGAAGCATATACATCCTCTCAAGCCTCTGAATGCTGTAGACAGTTGAATAGGAACCATACGAATAGGTTTGCACTCCTAGCAGTCAAGCTGAAACAGCATGCAATAAATCCTCCCCCAAGAATGAGACAACACGGGGGCGGAGCTAGCAGCCGAGCCGGCAAGACGCATGAAACCCGAGCTCCGACGAAACTGAAGCCAAAACGCCACAAAACCTTGTATTTTACCTCCACAAACCGGGGAAAAAGCTGCTAAGGACCCAGCACACTATGGGTAAACACTCCCGAAAGCCCAGAGGCTCGCCCGCGGGACATATCCCCGGGACATCGGGCAACTCCTGACCCAGGCCTGTAGGCCCAAAATGGCGGACGTCCTCCACAACATGGGGCTGGAGTCACTCTCTGCCTCTGAGGACGAATACATGAGTGATGTGCCGACCCCAATGCCCCAAAAAAAGCATCATACAGCTCCACAAAAGCAGCAACTAAGGCCGATTTAACAGGCATGGTGGCTGACTTAAAGGCCTTCTTCGCGGCTGAAATGGCGGGACTCAGGACGGAGCTGAGCACGCTCGCAGGCCGTATGAGTGCCACGGAGGAAGCGATACAGGACCTGAGCGCCCGACAAACTACCACGACGGAGCAAATGCTTGGGCTCACGACCACATGCTCTCAGCTGGGCGCCCGGGTGGGGCAACTAGAAGACATGGCGCGACAAAGAAATATTAAGGTGAGGGGGATCCCTGACAATGTGACGGCAGACGAACTCCCATCCCTCATAAAAAGACTGTTGCAAGCCGCCCTACCGGCCAAACAGGCCAAAGGTTTAACCCTGGATTGCCTATTCCGCATACCAGGGCGCCCAAACAACACCCCAGCCTCCGCACGGGACATCATCATGGGCTTCAAATCCCGCACAGACAAAGACAGTTTCCTCCGTGCAGTCAGGGGCCAGACCCCGTATGTCTTTGAAGACCATACCTTACAATTCTTCCAGGACCTGTGCCGCCAGACGCTACAGTGGCGGGCAACGCTGAAAGACACCACTGCGCAGTTAAGGGCAGCGGACATTCCATATAAATGGGGCTATCCCCGCACGCTGATTGCCTCACGGGACGGGCGAGAACACAAACTAACAACGCCAGAAGATGCACCCCAGTTTGTTCAAGCTTTGGGCATCCGCCCGGCGGCAGGCGCCAAGAGAGCTACGACTCACCGATGGGATGTCGCCAACATAACACCCTTTACTCCATCGGAGCAGGCGGCTCCTGCAGGCAGCGGCACCACACACCCACCCAGCACTTAACAGGGGAAAACTCCTCCAACGCAAAGAACTAATGGATGTACCGGCTGGTTCTATCCTTACTAGACACTAGTACCGTTTATGTTACACTGTCCAGTGCAACGTCCTCTACCGATCCTGTGGAATATTATTTAACCATGTATATATTTTTGTTTGCTAATTGTGCATCTTTCTTCTTTAGTCTAGTCCTAGCCAGCGGTCGGCTCTCACCTGATATGTGAGCACTTAAAACTTATTTTGCTCCGGCCATACAGGTCCTCTGATCAGACATGACCCACAATCCCCTCCCCCCCCCCCTCGGACTCCGGGGTTACGGAGCCCTTACACATAGTGGCCGCTTCCTGCCTCTGGCCGTTACTCCGGGGACCCGGAATCAGGCACCCCAACCGGTCATATGCCACAGATAAAGCTTGCTCCCTATTAGTAGGGAGAGAACCCGGGGGCAACAAAATCCTGTAACCCAAGCCTACGACTTTTTAACGACCTCTTCTAAACAGCCCGGTCGTTTAACTTCCCGGCCACTAGCTTAAAGCTCCTTACATTTAGCATGTTTCCACGTCCTTGTTCGTAGGGCACCAACGTTTATCTCTCAGTTAACAAAAAGCACCGCAGCAGCAGCATTGAAATCCGCACGTTGGCCCATCTCTTTGTTTTAACCCTACTACTACAATGTTGAAGAATGTTATTATTAATATACTATAAAACTGTGCTGTCACATGTATGCCACAATGATGTTTTACACTATTATCTGGCTTGTCACAGCTGTCGTGGCTATAACAAGCGTACGGTTATGCTTTGCACAGAAAAAATAAAGAATTAAAAAAAAAAAAAGTGTAAAGTGCCCACAGCCAGCTTTATATCTTTATCCGACACAAACGAAAAAAAAAAAAAATGAATGAGACAACACTTCACTTTGAGGGTTAAAACAGGAACTCAAGATTTATTCACACACTGTCTTATAAAGGATTCTCCCATGCAAGGGAGGGATTTACAATACACCAATCACACAATGGTTACATCCCCCAGATTCCCTGCCCTTAGCCTGAGAGGTTATCCAATTATACATACAGTTTAAAACATACTTTTTAACCAACATTCATAACTCTAAAACCATACATCCAATTCACAAGACAAGACTCCATTATGCACATGGTGAGCACAAAGCATTAAAATACTATAAAATACACACAGTCACATTTTATACATAAAACACAGACATGTCACATATCCCCAGATAGCTGGGATCTGAGCGCACAAAACTACCAAATAGCGCTCAGATCCTATTCACACAGTTCAATTGCCATGGAGCAGAAGTCTTTAACCACATGAATGGGCTCCATGGCATAGCTATGTGGGTTAACACATTCCCATAAAGTCGGGTCCATAGTCCAAAGGCAAGAGGCGGGCAAGCAGCCCCCTCCAAGGACACGTGGCGAGGTCGGTTTCGCCACAAATCATTTTTAATAAATGGTAATTTATAAAAGGAAAATACAAATGTGTAAGATAAAGGGGGTCACCCAGACAGTTTAGCAGGCTGGTCTTGTTTGGAGCAAAAAAACCTGCAAGGATAAACAAGAAAAAATTGTGATCAGTATTCTGATCTTCAGGAAAAAGAGCCTTTAACCCCTTAAGGACACATGACATGTCTGACACGTCATGATTCCCTTTTATTCCAGAAGTTTGGTCCTTAAGGGGTTAAGGAAAGGGTTAATTAAGAGAAGGAACTTACCTTCCGAAAGGGCTGTACTAGTGCCCACATAATTATTTATCGGGTAGGTACCACAGGAGCCGTGGAGTGAAAGAACGCGAGTACCGCGATTAGAAAATGGCCGCCGCGAGTAAAAGGGGGCGGCGCGGTCGTGTCAGAGCCGGCAGAAGGCGGGAAGATGGTGAAAAAGGCGCGAAGGCTGTACCAGAAAAAACGGTCTCCTGGGAAATGGAGTCCGTGCACTGAAGTGGTTCCCCTGACGGGAGGGGAGGGAAGTAACCCGGCGGGCCGTTTCTGTGTGAAGTAAGAAACGGCCCGGCGGAAACTGAGAGTGTTTTAAAAAATTAAAGGTGTAAGACACTGAAAAAAACGTAAAGGGTAAAATATATAACAACAGGTGAAATAAAACTTCATGAAAAGGAAGTTACCCTGAGAATAACATGAACCGGTCATTAGGGTTACCTCCGTACAGGATTACCATATAGAAAATTATCAAATAATCTATGACAATTTAAAAATTCAAGTAATGAAACTAGGTACCGTAATCAGAATAGACTCACCTGGGAGGCAAGCAGCAAAGAAAGAGGAAGTGGGAGGAGTCTGATGGCACTATATTGTTCTATTATGAGTTATGATTGGTTGAATTTTTTACAACCTTGTTAACTACTTCTTTGCTGCTGGGAGTTACAGTAAAGAAAGATAAGCAAATATGAAGCCTCCTGTCTTGCCATAAAATTAACATTTTTGGTCATCAGAAAAAGAACTCATCATATACAGAATGGCCAACTGTCAGAATGTCATTCAGAGTTACATAGCTGAAGAGAAACATACATCTATCAAGTTCAGGCTTTCTTACATCTGTTTTTGCAGTTGATGCAAAATAAGGCAAAACAAACTAGTTTGAAATGCTTTCCAATTTTGCAACAAACTAGAAAAAAAATCCTTGTTGATCTCAGAATGGCAGTCAAATCTCTCCTTGGATCAAGAAGCTATTACCCCCCAAAGTAAAAATTATATCCCTGAATATTGTGTTTTTGTTGTTTAAACATCTGTACAAACTCTAATAAAACTACCTCTTCAGGCAAATAATTCTACATCCATACTGCTCTTATTGTAAAAACAAAACAAAAGAAAAAAAAACCTTCCCTTTGCCTTAGACCAGGTGTCATCAAACTACGGCCCGCCAGGGTCCTGAACCCAGCCCAAGCACTCAGGGCCACACGATGGGCCCTATATCTTCAGGGGCCTGGTCAGCGCTGTGGCCGTGCAATAGCGCAACCGGGCCCCTTTTAAAAAATCGCAGCCGCAAAGTACTGCTGGGAGGAAGTGATGGCCGATGGTCACTTCCTCACAGCTCTCTCCGCACGGGAGGGAAGAGAGACAGGCCGCGGGAGCCACGCCGACTCCCATCAGCCACAGCCATCCTCCTGCAAAAAAAGGTAAGCAAAATTAGCTATGTATGTATGTCTGTCAGTATGAATGTGTCAGTATGAATGTCTGTCTGTGTGTGTGTATTTCAGTATGTATGTATGTCTGTCTGTGTGTAAGTGTATGTATTTCAGTCTGTTTGTATGTCTATGTGTATGTATGTATCTGTGTATGTGTATGTATTTCAGTATGTATGTATGTATATGTATGTATGTCAGTATGAATGTATGTCAGTATGTATGTATGTCAGTATGTATGTATGTCAGTATGAATGTATGTCAGTATGAATGTATGTCAGTATGAATATATGTCAGAATGTATGTCAGTATGAATGTTGTTAGTATGTATGTGTGTGTCTGTCTGTCTGTCTCTGCATGTATGTATGTCTGTGTTTGTGTGTGTATTTCAGTATGTATGTATGTGTGTGTGTGTGTATGTGTCAGCATGTATGTCTGTCTGTGTGTATGTGTATGTATTTCAGTCTGTATGTATCTCTATGTGTATGTATTTCAGTATGTATGTATGTGTGTGTGTGTATGTATGTCTGTCAGTGTGTGTCTGTCTGTCTGTATGTATTTCAGTATGTATGTGTGTATGTGTGTCTATGTATGTATTTATGTCCGTATGTGTGTGTGTGTGTATTTATGTCCTTATACGTGTGTGTGCATAGGAATTTGTTCATATTTTTTATAGTCCGGCCCTCAACAGTGTCTGAGGGACCATGAACTGGCCCAGTGTTTAAAAAGTTTGAGGACCCCTGCCTTAGACTAAATCTCCTTTCTTCCAGTCTGAATGTGTGACCTTGTGTTCTATGTATAGTCCTGTTTATGAATAGATTTCCAGACAATGGTTTGTATTGGCCCTGAATATATTTGTATAATGCTATCATATCCCCTCTGAGGCAGATTTAAATGTGTTAACCTTACTTCATAACTAAAATCTTCCATTCCTTTTTATTAATTTTATAGCCCGCCTCTGCCCTTTTTCTTCTGCCATATTATCCTTTTTTACAACAGGTGCCCAACATTGCACAGCATATTTAAGGTGTGGTCTTCTCATTGATTTATAAGGAGGCAAAATTATATTTTCATCCCGCGAGTCAATGCCCATTTTTATACATGACAATACCTTACTGGCCTTAGCTACTGCCTAGTCCATTGACTAGAACAATGCTTAAATAATTCTGGTGAGTTATCCCTACTTCAATACCATTTAGGGTGTAAGTTGCTTGTGCATTCTTTACGCCGAAGTGCATAACTTTGGGTTTATCTACATTAAATGTCATCTGCCATGTGAGTGCCCGGTCCGCCAATCTATCGAAATCACTCTGCAGCAAAATAATATCCTGCCCACATTGTATTACTTTATAGAGTTTAGTGTCATCTGCAAACACTGAAACATGAATTTCAATGCCTATTTCAAGATCATTTATAAATCTGATGAACATTTATAAACCCAGAGGGACATTACTTATGATTTTGTCCAGCTTGAAAATTACCATTAATGACAACTCTCTGTACTCTGTCTTTAAGCCAGTGTTCTACTCAAGAACAAGAATTGTGGGGGGCAGAACTTGACCGCCATACTGTGAGGATGCGGCGGGATTGAGCTCCCGATATATTTTGCTAATTACATGCTTTTGAGAATAATATTACCCTCTTGCTAAATGCTTTGTGACCAGCAAAGTCCTTTGGCACCTCTTGGGCATCATCGGTGTTGACTCAGAGCCCGAATGCAACTGCTGTGACACAGCTGCGTCCGCCAGCAAGCTGCGGCCTGGTGTGTCTGCTCATCGGGGGAAGTGGACGATCTCTCTGACCTGGACTGCCCGGGCCCTCTTGTGAGCATTAGAGCCCCGTACACCCCCTCCCCTTTGGACTGGCGGGGGTTATCCCTGTGCCCATCAAGCCCTGATTGCTCACCTTTCTGTCGATCCTGGGCTCACACGTGGCCTGTCCAAACTGACCCACTGGGATTTCACTCCTCCCTAAAAGAGAAGCAGGAGGGGGGCAATACACATACAGTCTCCCAAACACACACACATAGCCTTCCCAAAAATATATACACATACACATTACCCTATGCAGCCCTCAAACATAAAATATACAAAGACCCCCACATACAATCTTTCATTGCATAAACCTCATCATATACACACGCGGAACTAAAAGTCATATTCTTCTTCTGAAACCTTTAAATACATGCAGGCTGGTTGAAAGACAATAGGTATGCTCGTTAGACAGAGTTTAAAAAAAAAAAAAACGCAGAGAAAGAAAGACTATCACAGAAATAACAGGGAAGCAACAGACGTTGGAGAACAGAGACACTGTGAAGTATAAAACACTTAAGAAAACAAAGACGCCTGGCAGAGAGAAGAAAATATGGGAAGAGAGATTGGATGGGAGCCTTGAGATGTATATGGGGGTTGGCCGAAAATTGATTTTTGTCAAGGGCAATTAAAATACTTGCACCAACCCTATTTTTTTGTCCCAACAATGCAGTGGTACTTGCATTGCATTGGTTGAGAAACACTGATCTATATAATGCATGAAAAAGTAGGGTTTAGGGTTAGGAACTTGAATTGTCTTGCAGAAAAGCCGCTATGGATTTTATGTTGTACATGACCTTCCTGTTTTGAGACTGGTTAACATTTTAAAAAGCTTTAAAACACTACATCTTGCTGAACCGCAGCTATTACGGACCAGATGGTGTAACAAATTAGGTCATGCTTCCAGACGTTTGGGCAAATGTGTTTGGCTGGCTGCAGTGAAATGACACTGTCAGAAAAAGCATGAAGATTGACTCCTGAGACCAGGATATAATGTTTAAACAGTCTTGACCTTGCCCCAAATCATATGTCCCTTGACAGCAGTGATGTCTAACTTTTGCACCTCAAATGTTTATGAAGTAGATTTCCCATGATGTTAAGTCTTACAATAAGCCATAAATACAATAACTTAAAATGAGATGTGAGTTACAATACAGCTATTAAAAGGAACATGGTGTCTGATTTTCTCTATTTAAAATAAATCTGTTTGTATTGAAGCATCGGAGTGAATTATTTTATAATTCATACATAAGTAACAAACATTTCAGTGTATCTCTTATGTCTAACTGTTGCTCCATGGCGGTGGCCATCTTTGAATCCCATCGTCAGAGGCACCATTTACCTGTACTCTACCAAAGACCATGCAGATAATATTGTAACTGTGCATGTTCTGAAAAAAACTGGGTTCAGAAATGCTAATTGCACATCGTCGTTACAGATAGACGGCACTTCCAACAAAGATTTAAAGGATCACTATAGTGTCAGAAAAACAAACACGTTTTTCTGATACTATAGTGCCCTAAGGGTGTCCCCACCCTCAGGGTTCCCCCTCCCTCAGCGCTGGTGACCTCTCCTCCCCTGCCGACGTCATCTCCCGAGTGGAGCCGAATGCGCAGGCGCGGCAAGTGCAGCGCGCACATTCAAACAGTTCATAGGAAAGCATTTCTCAATGCTTTCCTATGGACGTTCTGCACCCTGAATGCAAATTTCGCATCCAGCGTCGCAAATGCGCCTCTAGCGGCTGTCAGGAAGACATCCACTAGAGGTTGGATTAACCCTGCTATGTATACATAGCAGTTTCTCTAAAACTGCTGTATTTACATCTGAAGGGTTAAAACCTATGGGACCTGGCACCCAGACCACTTAATTGAACTGAAGTTGTCTGGGTGTCTCGTTGTTTAATAGATATGCCACTACCAGTGGTAAGGCGGGTGGGAGCATGTGGGTGGATCTGAAGTTCCCTTATACTAAATGGGCATCATATTGGCTTCCATAGGCATAATTTATTTTGTCCATCCTTCACCTGCATCAGTGGATGAGGCGGTATGGGGGGATTTATGAAGTGATGGGGAGCAATCAGCAGAGCTCCCCACTGCTTCTTCTTTGAAATAATCAAACTTAAATTACAAGGAAGGAGCCTGTAGCCCCCAACTTGTAATTAAACGAACGACCAAAATGCGTGGACGCCATTTCTGAATAATGACCGAATTGCTTAATTTTCGGACAAATACGTATTTGTCTAAAAAAAGAATGCCCACGTATACTTCTAATATAACTCAAAATGCAACACCAGACCAGCTAATCAATTTGTCAACTTTAGGTCTGAAAAGTAAAGTATGAAAATCTGCAAGCTGGCCATAACATAACGAAAAACTCTTTAGGGATGTAGCTGATACATACCTTTTTATTAGAGTAGTAAATATCAGTCACTCTGTGCAGACGTCTGCTCTGCCTCTTATTTAATCTTCCTTCAGGTCTCCTCTTCGCATTCTCTTTAACTTCACATCTAATCACAGAGAAGCATTGAAGATGAGAAGCGCATGCATGGCAAGTGCTGCACTCCTTTCAATCAACTATGCCTTCTAGTGAATGTGTAAGGACCAGTGATGTAACTACCATTGTTGCAGGTGTTTGCACCTGGTAGTGCGGTGAGTAGGTACAGGAGGGGGGAGAGACTGTCAGGGTACCTGAGGTCTCTACCTCTGGGAGAGGTAGAGACTTAGACGTCTATCCATCCGGACGGTCTGTTTCCCATGCTCCTCGCGGTCCACCCGGTCACATAAACGCCGGCCGCGAGGGAGTCACTTCCTTTTGTAGCATGACGTCCGGAAGTCGTCGTCATGACGCCAACCCGGAACGACCTGTCACTCAATTGTTTGGAGACTAATCAGGACTCGTCGGAGGCGTGTCTACCCTTCTGAGCCAGGGTATTTAACAGTGCTTCTCTCATTTGCTCATTGCCCTGTCGTGGTTCTAGCCTGCCTAGTCACACAGTGCTCTGGTATTTTCAGTTATCCCTTTAGTTCCGACCCGGCTTGTTTGACTTACTCTGTTTACCTCTGTTCCTTGACCCGGCTTGTTCCTCGCTTACCTGTCCTCTCGTTCCCTCGACCTCGGCTTGTCTCTGACCATTCTCTATATTCGCCGTACGTTAGTCCGGCCATTCTAAGGTCCGGTATACGTATCCTGTACCTGTTTGTACTCTGCGTGTTGGATCCCTGTCCCGATCCTGACATTACGACAGGGCCAATGGATCCTGCAAGTACAAACAGTCAGCTTGGTCCCTCTGATCCTAGGTTCGAAGCATGGAACACAGAATGGATCAAATGGCCCTAGCGCTACAGGCGTTATTATCTCGTGCCAATAATCCACCAGAGGAGACACGTACTACTTCTATCTCCCCTGTAAGTTCTGGCCTAGAGGTAGCCACTGTAGGTGCCTCCTCCCGCATTACCCCACCAGTACGTTATGGTGGTTCACCTGAGAAGTGTCGTGGTTTTTTAAACCAGATTAGTATCCACTTTGAATTGCAACCTCGTTCCTATCCTACAGATAGGGCAAAGGTTGGATTTATTATCACCTTACTCATTGAGAAAGCTCTGAGATGGGCCAACCCACTATGGGAGAACGATAACCCGTTAGTATATAATTGTAATGCCTTTGTAGCTGCCTTTAGAAGAACTTTTGACCCCCCTGGTAGAAAGGTCAATGCAGCCAGATTACTGTTGCGCCTGAGACAGGAGAACCGAACACTTGTGGATTATGCACTAGAGTTCAGGTCTCTGGCGTCTGAAGTTAAGTGGAATGAGCAGGCTTATATAGATGTATTTTTGAACGGGCTATCAGACGTAATCCTTGATGAGGTTGCTACTAGAGAACTCCCTGAAAATTTGGAGGATTTAATTTCGTTCATTTCTCGTATTGATGAGCGTTTAAGAGAGAGACAAAACACTCGAGAGAGGAACCTTAGACCTTCCTTTAAATTAGCTACCGCATTTCAAAGTCCTGATTCCACTACCTCACTGTTTCCTGAACCTATGCAGATAGGCAATACTCGCCTCTCAGAAGAAGAGAGACAGTACAGGAGAAGAGAGGGATTATGCATGTATTGTGGAGTCAGAGGTCACTTACGCCTGAATTGTCCTAATCGCTCGGGAAACGCTCGCACCTAAGTTTCTCTAGAGGACAGGCCTTGGGTGTTTCTATTTTGTCCTCTACTCATAATTATAAAGATCACAGGCTTCTGCTACCAGTTTCTTTAACTTGGGAGAAGGGAGTACTAAAGACTATGGCTTTGATAGATTCCGGAGCTGCTGAGAATTTTATCGACCAAGCCTTTGCTACTAAACACACTATCCCATCCCAGTTAAGGGATACACCCTTGGCCGTTGAGGCCATAGATGGTAGACCTTTACTTGAGCCTGTTATCTCCCGTGAGACCATACCCGTTAACTTAACTGTTGGTATCTTACACGAGGAAGAGTTATCACTTATGCTCATTTCGTCCCCTTCTGTCCCCATAGTCCTGGGGTACCCTTGGTTAAAAAGACATAACCCTATTATCGATTGGGAGTTAGGGGAGATACTCTCATGGGGTCAGGGCTGCCAGGAGAGGTGTTTACGCAGGGTTTCTCCATTGGCTGTAATAAACACACCAGGTACTTCCACTCAGTCTACAGAGAGACAGATACCGTCTCTCTACCAGGACTTAAAAGCAGTATTCGACAAGAAGAATGCTGATACCTTACCTCCACACAGGTCATTTGATTGTAAAATTAAGCTTCTACCTGGTACTATGCCTCCGAGGGGCAATGTATATCCTCTATCCACTCAAGAGAACTCAGTTCTAGAGGAATATATTCGTGAGAATCTAGAAAAAGGATTCATTAGGAGATCCTCTTCTCCCGCCGGGGCTGGTTTTTTTTTCGTTAAAAAGAAGGATGGTACTCTCAGACCTTGTATTGATTACCGAGGTTTAAATAAGATAACCATCAGAAATGCCTATCCGATTCCTTTGATTACCGAGCTGTTTGATCGTTTAAAGGGCTCTAAAATTTTCACCAAGTTAGATCTCAGAGGGGCGTATAACTTGGTGAGAATCCAGCATGGACACGAGTGGATGACAGCGTTCAATACCCGTTATGGTCACTATGAATACACGGTTATGCCATTTGGTCTTTGTAATGCTCCGGCCGTATTTCAGGATTTGATTAATGAAGTTCTTAGGGAGTTTCAACATGATTGTGTTATTGTATACCTGGATGACATACTTATACACTCTAGGGACATTGAGACCCACCACAGACAAGTCAGAAAGGTATTGCACAAACTTCTGCAACATGGCTTATACTGTAAATTGGAGAAATGCAGTTTTGACCAGTCTCAGATAGACTTTCTTGGTTACGTGATTTCTGGGGAAGGCTTTAAGATGGATCCTGACAAACTCCAATCTATTTTAGATTGGCCATTGCCTAAGGGACTCAAGGCGATTCAGAGGTTTATTGGTTTCTCTAATTATTATAGGCGCTTTATTAAGGGATACTCTTCTATTATTGCGTCTATTACCAATATGACCAAACAAGGGGCTGATACTAAGACCTGGTCTACTGAGGCCCTTGTTGCTTTCAAGACTCTCAAAGAACTTTTTGCTTCTGCCCCAATTTTAGTCCATCCTGATACGACTCTGCCGTTCCTACTCGAGGTCGATGCCTCTGAGACGGGAGTAGGTGCTGTTCTGTCACAAAGGTTAGGGGTGGACAAACCGTTACACCCTTGTGGTTTTTTCTCTAAGAAACTATCTGGTCCTGAAAGCAGATATGACATCGGTGACAGGGAACTGTTAGCGGTCATTATGGCTCTAAAGGAGTGGAGACATTTATTAGAAGGGACCTTACATCCTGTTACGATTCTAACGGACCACAAGAACTTGTCCTATATTGGGGAGGCTAAGCGCCTATCCGCCAGGCAAGCTCGCTGGTCCTTATTCCTGACTCACTTCAATTATGTGCTTACTTATAGACCTGGTTCTAAGAACTCTAAAGCCGATGCTTTATCTCGCCAATATGAACCGTCCACTATAGCTGAGCCAGTTCTTTCCTCGATAGTTCCTAAATGTAATATCATCGCTAACACGAATCTCAGGATTCATTCTCCGTTGCTTGCTGAGATCATAAAGTTACAACATCTAGCTCCTAAACAGACTCCTGGGGATAGACACTTCGTTCCTCCTGCTCTCCAACTGGAAGTGTTACGGTGTTTCCACAACAGCAAGGTAGCTGGGCATCCTGGCATTCGCAAGACGTATGCTTTAATCTCCAAAGATTTCTGGTGGCCTGCTTTACGTAAGGATGTTAAGGATTTCATCGGTACGTGTGAGGCCTGTACTAGGACTAAGCAACCTCATACGCTCCCATGTGGATTTTTGCATCCCTTAGAGGTTCCAGAGAAGCCATGGTCCTGTTTAGCTATGGACTTCATTGTCGATTTACCTATCTCTAAAAAACAAACTGTTATCCTCACCTTGGTTGACAGATTCACCAAGATGGCTCACTTCGTTCCTCTGCCTAAACTTCCGTCTTCCCCCGAATTGGCAGAGATATTCGCAAGGGAGATTTTTCGTTTACATGGGATACCCTCCCAAATTGTGTCTGACAGGTTCCCAATTTGTTTCCCGTTTTTGGAGGTCCTTCTGCTCTCAACTGGGTATCAAATTGAATTTCTCTTCTGCCTATCATCCTCAGTCTAACGGAGCTGCTGAACGCACCAACCAAAAGATTGAACAATATTTACGTTGTTTTGTTTCTGAACACCAGGACGATTGGGTTGGTTTGATTCCTTGGGCGGAGTTTGCACACAACAATCTCGTTTGTGATTCTACTCATTCAAGCCCCTTCTTCATGAATTATGGCTTTCATCCATCTATTCTTCCCTCGGCTTCTCCTTCCCAAGGGTTACCGTCGGTTGATGTTCATGTTGCCAATTTGAGGAAGTTGTGGGATCAGACTCGACAAATTCTTCTGCACAATTCTATGCTGGTTAAGAAACACGCTGATAAACGTAGAAGGGCGGCTCCGGTGTTTGTTCCAGGTGATAGAGTATGGTTGAGTACAAGAAACATTAGTTTAAAAGTGCCTTCCATGAAGTTCGCTCCTCGTTATATTGGACCTTACAGGGTGCTGACTCGAATTAACCCATTTGCGTATCGTCTAGTTCTTCCATCTGCCTTACGCATCCCTAACTCATTTCATGTTTCATTGCTGAAACCACTAGTCTGTAACAGATTTTCCTCCACGGTCTCCTTGCCCTGTTCAGGTGGAGGGTCAGGAGGAGTATGAGGTTAACGCTATCATCGATTCTCGAATCTCCCGGGGGAGAGTACAATATCTGGTCGATTTGAAGGGATATGGTCCTGAGGAGAGGAGTTGGGTGCCTCAAGAGGATGTTCATGCTCCTCGTCTCCGCAGGGCGTTTCACTTCCGCTTCCCATCTCGTCCCGGTTCATTCCGCCCGGTGGGCGTATCTGAGAGGGGGGGTACTGTCAGGGTACCTGAGGTCTCTACCTCTGGGAGAGGTAGAGACTTAGACGTCTATCCATCCGGACGGTCTGTTTCCCATGTTCCTCGCGGTCCACCCGGTCACATAAACGCCGGCCGCGAGGGAGTCACTTCCTTTTGTAGCATGACGTCCAGAAGTCGTCGTCATGACGCCAACCCGGAACAACCTGTCACTCAATTGTTTGGAGACTAATCAGGACTCGTCGAAGGCGTGTCTACCCTTCTGAGCCAGGGTATTTAACAGTGCTTCTCTCATTTGCTCATTGCCCTGTCGTGGTTCTAGCCTGCCTAGTCACACAGTGCTCTGGTATTTTCAGTTATCCCTTTGGTTCCGACCCGGCTTGTTTGACTTACTCTGTTTACCTCTGTTATCCTTGACCCGGCTTGTTCCTCGCTTACCTGTCCTCTCGTTCCCTCGACCTCGGCTTGTCTCTGACCATTCTCTATATTCTCCGTACGTTAGTCCGGCCATTCTAAGGTCCGGTATACGTATCCTGTACCTGTTTGTACTCTGCGTGTTGGATCCCTGTCCCGATCCTGACAGAGACACATGGAAAGGCTGGGGGAAGGGAATGAAACACATGGAGGGGCATGAAACACATGGAGGGGGGAGGGAGTTGAGGGGGGGATGAAACACATGGAGGAGCTGGTGGGGGTTGGGATGAAACACATGGAGGGTGGCCCAGGGCAATATTCGCACCGGGCCCAGTGGTTTAAACTAACGCCTCTGGTGAGGACATTGTTTATTAAAGAACAGAGTCTGACTTGGTTGAAGAAGCATTCTATAGTGCAGGGATAGGATGTTTTTCACAGATATGACCACAAGTGGCTGTCTTACTGACAGACAGTAGAGCAGGGCTAAGTTACTTTAGTCACTCTAGAAGATGTTGTGGACTACTTCTCTCATTATGCTTTTACAGCCATAATGCTAGCAAGCATCAGAAGAAAAGCAGTCCACAAAATCAGGAGTGACGAAGGTAGCTTACCCCTGCTCTAGTACCGTTAATAAGACAGCCACTAGCGGTGTGTTTAGTCCTTCAATTTAAAAATGGCCATATCTGTAAAAAACAGTAATGTTTTAAATTGCAGGGCCAAAATGACGAGGCCACTGTCCCCAGACCACTACATTAAAATGGAGTGGTCTGGATGAGTATAGTGGCCACTTAATGCTGGAATAAGAACAAAATTGGTCAATTACACAGACAGAGTCAAACTGGACAGTAAGTGGGGCTGTAGCACGTTAAAGAAGTGTAGTTTGTCAATTTTTACATAATAATTCATTGACTTTGCTGCAATTTGCTTTTCTATTTCATTGTATTCTTCAAGCACGTTCTGAGTTCTGAATTATACCCAGACTGCTGAAATTTAAAGTAACACTCCAGGCAACATAACTTAATCTAAATTAAGTTGTTATGGCGCCAGGAGGCCCCCGGTGCACTCTTACCTCAAGGGGATAAACCGTTTTCAAACTATTTAACTCCAAAATTGCCTCCAGTGCTAATCTCCACTCCCCAAGTGGCATCTGGTTTGTGAAATTTAACTTTCAGGAACCGTGGAGTGCTGCCAGAGAGGGTTGCTGCTGATTGGCTGAGAGCAGTCAGCTACTGCTCTCAGCCAATCAGTGACTCCACATTCACTAAACTGGCTTGAGAAAAGAATCTTCCTTCCTAAGCCTGTTTAGTGAATGGAGAGTCACTGATTAGCTGAGAGTGTCAGCCAATCAGTGCTTAAATGAAATTGGTATGGTGCCTTGAGGTGACCAAACTGTTACTTTAAAAATGGCATGCAGTTTGTATACACAGTTTTAAGCGGCAAAGCTGAATAATCTAAACTCTCTGATGTGAAAGTTCAGTGTAGAAATGTTGAGCTCTAAAGATGACTTTGTGGTATGCTGCACAAAGACAAACATGAAGATAATCCAAAGAATGGGACAAATCACTGGATTTGATTTAAATCACGTCAATTTAAAAATCGCTAGACAGAAAGATTTTTAAACGCAAAGAATCATTTTGCCTTTTTGTTATAATCTTGAATATTTGACTAATTCATATTTAGAATAATAACTTTTCATTTTAGTTTGACAGTTATAGTAGAACTTCCATCTTTATTTCCGGTGTCCCCCTTTTGAAACCTCCAGGGAATTGTCCTCAAAAAAATGTAGTGCGAGTCACAATTAGACTAGTTTGTGCTATGCTCAGGGCACAATGAACCTGTAGAGTGCACCAAACGTGGTTCCTTGTGGTATGCCCTTTGTCAGCCAGCCTGCTTGATTAGCATGCAGCCTGGCATACATTCACGCAAGACTGACCAGCCAATTCTCTGGGTGAACCCATCCACTTTTCAGGCGGGCCCTCCTCTTTTGGTCTTTGCCAGTGAGGCAATTTGCATTAGTGGTTTGCAAACTTTTACCTAACTTAATGGCATGTCAATGTTGGGCTCTATAGAACAGATTGTGTTATATATAATAAATATATAGATAATGATACATTTACAGATGTTTGGGACTGCTGTGCATGTTGGGGCAACAGTAACTTATGTGTGTGTTGAGTAGTTCTGGTTGGGGGAAAGGGGATATATGGGCTGTAGTGGGGAGATAGTGACTATAGTGGGGGATAGGGGATTGGTGGGTGTACAAGAGCTGTTGTGTGGGGATAGGGGATGTGATGGGGGAAACAGAGGCAGTGGTAGAGGGATAGGGGGAGGGCAGGGGCTGTGGTGGGAGAACAGGGGCTGTAGTAGGGGGTATATAAAAATAAAGCAAGTAACTGCTGCATTTATTACCATGTTTCACTTAAATAGCTACTTTTCTAAAAGCCATTAGCAAAAAGCTTAGAGGGAGCCACTATCCGTGTGTAGTCTGTGAAAGGGAGGTTTAAAGGCAATGGTAATGATATCACTTTCCAAGACGTGACACACGCAAGTACTGTGCCAAACAAATGAAAGACCAAAGATCAGGAGTCAAACATATATTTTCCCAAACTTATTTTTGCTGCAGAGACAAAATTCCACTCAGCTAAGTCGACCCTATGGTAAACAGATCAAAGTTCCTCTAAACATCAGCCTATACGACATGCAAATTTCCCTAAAATCTACACATTTTGCTCCCTCATTGATAACCCCCAGCCTCCAAGCCATGCTGCTATAAAGTTTGACGCAGCATCCATCGTACTAAGGCCACTCAAACACTAACCAAAGGTCAGACACGCATTTCGCGAATATCTCCTTGACCCCAGTGGTGTATCTTGGTTTTGTGCTGCCCTAGGCAGGACAAAACTCAGACACCCCCCCCCCCCGCGCGCACCACCCCCACCCAACCCTTCCCCCCTGCCCCGCCTTCTAAATACACACACATTCACTGACAGATACGCATACACTAGCTAACAGACACACACAGTCAGACACACACAGTCGGACACACACACACACTAACAAACACACACAGTCGGACACACACACACACAGTGAGACACACACACTAACAAACACACACAGTCGGACACACACACTAACAAACACACACAGTCAGACACACACACTAACAAACACACACAGTCGGACACACACACTAACAAACACACACAGTCGGACACACACACACTAACAAACACACACAGTCAGACACACACACTAACAGACACACACAGTCGGACACACACACACACACTAACAGACACACACAGTGAGACACACACACTAACAAACACACACAGTCTGACACACACACTAACAAACACACACAGTCGGACACACACACTAACAAACACACACAGTCGGACACACACACTAACAAACACACACAGTCAGACACACACACTAACAGACACACAGTGAGACACACACACTAACAAACACACACAGTCGGACACACATACACACTAACAGACACACACAGTGAGACACACACACTAACAAACACACACAGTTGGACACACACACACTAACAGAC
This sequence comes from Pelobates fuscus, assembly GCF_036172605.1. Lineage (NCBI taxonomy): Eukaryota > Metazoa > Chordata > Amphibia > Anura > Pelobatidae > Pelobates > Pelobates fuscus. The sequence continues at coordinate 83,700,141 of NC_086326.1, read as the reverse complement.
ACACACACACACACACACTAACAGACACACAGTCAGACACACACACACACTAACAGACACACACACACACAAACAGACACACACACACACAAACAGACACACACACACACAAACAGACACACACACACTAACACACACACAAACAGACACACACACACTAACACACACACAAACAGACACACACACACACACACTAACACACACACACACAAACAGACACACACACACACTAACACACACACACACACTATCAGACACACACAGTCAGAGACACACACACACTCACATTAACACTTTTTTTTTTATTTACTCCCCCCCCCCCCCCCGCCTCCCTACCTTTGGCAACCTCCCTGGTGGTCCAGTGGCTGCAGGACGGCACTGGCGGGCAGGCTGGGCGGCCGGCGAGGGAGCTCTTCCCCTGAGCTCTCTGCTCAGCTCCCTTGCGCGCCGCCCGCAGAGTGAGGCTGGGAGGCGGAGCCGGAATATGACGTCATATTCCGGCTACCAGTCTCACTCTGCGGGCGGCGTGCGAGGGAGCTGAGCAGAGAGCTCAGGGGAAGAGCTCCCTCGACGGCCGCCCAGCAACCAGCAACCAGCCCAGCATGTCTGTTAGCCGCAAGGCTAACAAGACATTTGCCTTGGGCATTTGGGGGCGGCGTTTTTTGCCGCCCCCTGGAAAATGCCGCCCAAGGCAAATGCCTTGTTTGCCTCGCGGCTAATACGCCCCTGCTTGACCCTCTTCAATCTGGCTTCTGCCCTCTCCACTCTACGGAGACTGCTCTTATCAAAGTTACTAATGACCTAATCGCAGCTAAATCCAAAGGCCATTACTACTTGAACTCTCCGCTGCCTTTGACACCGTTGATCATGCACTCCTTCTTCAAACTCTTTAATCACACAGTCTCTGTGACTCTGTCCTCTTGTGGTTTTCTTCTTAGCTCTCCCAACGCTCATTCAGGGTCTCGTATTCAAATGATACCTCTTCCCCTCATCCTGTCTCGGTTGGAGTCCCCCAAAGATCTGTCCTTGGTCCCCTTCTATTTTCTCTTTATACTGCCTCTCTTGGCAAACTTATTGCCTCTTTTGGATTCCACTACCACCTGTACACTAATGACACCCAGATATATATATATCTATATCTCTTCCCCGGACCTCTCCCTTGCCGTCCTGCAACGTGTCACTGCTTGCCTTTCTTCCAACTCTGACTGGATGTCCTCCAATTTTCTGAAACTCAATCTCTCTAAAACTGAGCCCCTTCTCTTTCCCCCTCCTAATACTGATCCTCCTCTTTTGCTCAAGTTAGTGGTATCCACGTAAGTCCATCCTTGCAAGCGCGCTGTCTTGGCATCATACTTGATTCTGGCCTAACCTTTGAGCTTCACATCCAGTATGTTACCAAATCCTGTAGATTCCATCTTAAAAATATATCACGTATCCACCCCTCTCTTACGCAAGAGGCTACCAAGGAGCTTGTCCATGCTCTAGTAATTTCCCGCATGGATTATTGCAACCCTCTCCTAATTGGTCTTCCCAAAAGCCGTATTGCCCCGCTACAGTCTGTAATGAATGCTGCCACCAGACTTATTTCCCTCTCTAGTCAATCCTTGGCAACTTGGCACCACAAGAACACGACTGAAGTTGCTTAGTCGGTGGTGAGCTTGCTTTTTTGTTGTTTTAGGAAAAGTTATGTGAGCTCAAAAGCTCACCAGCCATACATTTTCTCAGTATGGAGGTCAAGCCATGCTCCCCTTCCTCCAATAGCATTTAATTAAAAGAAATCTGATTTTAAAAAAAATAAAAAAATACATGAATTGTTTTCATAAAATAAAAAAAAAAAATGTAGATTTATTTTTACCCTATTTAAGGCAATAAGCAAGAAATTCACATGAGGAATAAACACACGTCAAAAGTGTTTGGATTTCGTGACATAAACCACATCAACATTAAACAGTAAACTGTATCTTTTAAGGACACTGTATAACATGAGGCTCAAAAAAGTCTAGTAAATACCTGAACATTTGAGATTGCGTTAAAGCTAATTGAAAAACATCTAAAATGGCATTACTGCTAGATAGCCTTTCACAATCATAAATACTTTAGAACAGTGGTTCCCAACCCAGTCATCAAGCACCCCCTACCGGTCCAAGATTTAGGGATTACCCAGTTGTGTGTAAGGTGTTTTAAAAAAAATAAAATAAACAAACACACACTTTAGACACAACAGGGTAATTCCGAAATCCTGGACTGGTAGGGGGTTCTTGATGACTGGGTTGGGAACCCCTGCTCGAGAAGTTAGAACCAATTCAGAAAATATGTTAGTTGAAGGAAATGGCAGCTCTCAAATACCATGACGTCCTGGAGCAAAACATTTTTTAAAAAACTGCTTTGTTGCTGCAGAAAGGCAAGTGCCAAGGTCACAAAAAAGTGAAAGATAAAACCTTCCTAGCTGACAGAAAGAGCATCTCAGCAGAACAGCCAATATCCTCCTTGAACAGACACACAGAATCTCTAAAATGTTCAAAAACTAGAAGAGAGACTTGTCAGCAGTGGTGTATCCTGGTTTTGTGCTGCCCTAGGCAGGACAAAACTCAGGCGCCCCCCCTCCCCCCGCGCCACCCCCACCCAACCTTTCCCCCCGCCCCGCATTCTAAATACACACACACACACACACTAACAGAAACACACACTCACTCACAGGCAAACACACAAACTAACATACACACACACTCACAGGCAAACACACACTAACAGACACACACACTAACAGACACACACACTCTAACAGACACACACACTCTAACAGACACACACACACACACTAACAGACACACACACACACACTAACAGACACACACACACACACTAACAGACACACACACACACACTAACAGACACACACACACACACTAACAGACACAAACACTAACAGACACAGACACACACTAACAGACACACACTAACAGACACACACTAACAGACACACACTAACAGACACACACACTAACAGACACAGACACACACTAACAGACACAGACACACACTAACAGACACAGACACACACTAACAGACACAGACACACACTCACCCACCCACATTAACCCTTTTTTTAAAATTTATTTTTAACACATTTTTATTTTTTTTTAACACTTTTTTTAACACGTTTTTTTTTAATTTATTTCTAACACTTTTTTTTTTTAAATTAATTTTTAACACATTTTTTTTAAAATTTACCCCCCCCCCTCCTTACCTTTGGGAATGCTGGGGAGGGGGGGTGTCTCTTCCTCCCTGGTGGTCCAGTGGCTGCTGGGTGATCGGGCGGCACTGCCTGGCGGGCGGCACTGCCTGGCGGGCGGCCGGCCGACGAGGGAGCACTTCCCCTGAGCTGTCTGCTCAGCTCCCTCGCCAGCCTCAGAGTGAGGCTGGGAGCCGGAATATGACGTCATATTCCGGCTCCGCCTCCCAGCCTCACTCTGCGGCTGGCGAGGGAGCTGAGCAGACAGCTCAGGGGAAGTGCTCCCTCGCCGGCCGGCCGCCAGGCAGTGCCGCCCGCCAGGCAGTGCCGCCCGATCGCCCAGCAGCCCGCCGGCATGTCTGTTAGCCGCGAGGCTAACAAGACATTTGCCTTGGGCATTTGGGGGCGGCTTTTTTTGCCGCCCCCTGGAAAATGCCGCCCAAGGCAAATGCCTTGTTTGCCTCGCGGCTAATACGCCCCTGCTTGTCAGTCAAAAGTTTGGATTCCATGGAACTTGGGAATTTTTGGATTTACACATTAAACCCAGCATGATGTGTCTGTAGCGATGTGTAATGGGAAGGAATCTTTGTCAACTGTCCGTATTCCCAATACACAGTGCCATATTTGTTGGACAAAACAGTGAAGTGAAAAAAACCTCTGCTATTTTGGCCTGAAATATGTAATTCCCATTGCACAACTAAAACATTCTCATGTAAATTGAACAACATTCTGTCTCTCATATAATAAACATAACTCCTTGAAGAGACATGATAGTCACCAAAACAATTTTAGCTTAATGAAGCAATGTTGGTGTATAGATCATGTCTCACTGCTCAATTTAATGCAGTCCTAGCCACACCTCCCCTGGCTGTGACTCATACAGCCTGCATGGAAAAATATTTTATTTTCAAATCAGAAATTAACTTGCTTTAAAAGTTTTTATCTCCTGATCTGCAAATTTAACTTTAATCACACACAGGGGGCAAGGTCTAGTAAGCTATTAACAGTGCAGGAGATAAGAAATTCTAAATTAAACAGACTGTGCAAACAAAAGTGTAAACATTAGATGTCACTTTACAGGAAGTGTTTAGAAAGGCTGTGTAAGTCACATGCAGGAACGTGTGACTAGGGCTGCATAGTGATTTAGCTCCTAAATGGCAGAGAATTGAGCAGTGAGACTGCAGGGCATGATCTATACAGCCAAACTGTTTAATAAGCTAACGTTGTTCTGGTGATTATAGTGTCCCTTTAAATATAGAATGGACAATATACAATAAATATTGCATATTATTAATTTTGTATATAATTTAAATGTGCATAAAGATTTGTAATAGTGCACAGGTAATTTTTTTGGTTTTATATATTTGGAAATTAAACCCTCTGCTGCCACTTCCAGCAGCGTTATTGGAATGTAATTAGCCATCCTGGAACAAGAGTTCCTTTTTCATTGCTTTTTGCAGGTAACGGTGACATTATTCTCTGACAAAAAAAATACATTTCTGTTGTTGTAACACTCCAGCTGCTTCTTTCCCAGCGCTCTGTATACAGTAGGGTTGTACAAGTTTGTCAGAGATACGGGCCTTGTGACTCAGTGAAATTCTTACCCGGGACCATTTTCATATGAGGTCAGTGAGATGGATTTACTTGGAATCATGATCATTCTGATGCCTGGTTGCAGGCTGTGGAACGCCTTGAAGATTTTGATCTTCTCTTGTCTTCCCCAATTTTGCATCTGCTTCCTCTCCTTAACTTCTTCACAAGCACCCACTTTCCCTTGTGCCTCTCCTTATCAACCTCTCCAGTCCCCACCTTTCATTTGTTACACAGCGCTGAGCCGTAAAGTTGAAAAAGAGATCTGTTGACAGGTTTCACATACTGGGGCCTGACGTCGCTCCGATTCCAAAGGTGATGCAACTTCCTATGACTGCAGTCATGCATGTTAAGTTGACGCTACTCAAAATTTTCTATGCTTAGAGACGTGGGCCAGTGGTCATGCATTCATGAACTGAATTTTACCACATGACAGTAGGCTTCATATTTGCATATCTTTCTTTACTGAAAACTCCAGCAGCATAGAAACAGTAACAACCAATCAGAGAAAAGATATGGTGCCCATATAAGGCCCTGTCTATGACATCACTTCCTCTTTCTTTGCTGCTCCAGCCTACAGGTCAGAGTACTTTTTACCTCTCTGTGACAGTTTATATTTTGCACTTTTTCCATGTTTATACTTAATTCTACATAAACCCTACTACTCCTGACTCTCTATTCCTGTCTCCCTGCTTCCCCTCTTTGTGTCTGCTCTTCTTGCTACCCCTGTATTTATATATTTTAATTCCCATATTGTCTGACGGTCCGCGGGCGTCACGGCTGCCCGTGCCGCGCTTGCCACGCGGACCGATCCTGTTTATGCTCGGGGGATTGTATGGGGACGGGTAGGGGAGACCGGGTAGTTTTTTCTGCTTGTTTTTCGCTCGCCGCGCCTTTCTCCCGCGACCGCGAGCAAGTATACACGCGGTCGGCAGCACACGCGGCCGGCGGCCATCTTGGATCTCGCAACCCGCGAGATCCTCGGCGGCCGTCTCTCTCTTCAGTACAGCGGATCGGGAATCACCCGATCACCGCTCAACACCTCCATTAGCCCTTAAAGGGACCCTCCTAAGGACTACACCACACTATATTTTTGGATTTTTATGTGGTATAAACGGATGTACAGAGATATAATCATATATCACACTGGATATATATGTGTATTGCATCAATCTGCAGGAATCTGTATCCCTACAACCACACTGTGGTACTACTACCATATAAGCAAGAGGCATATTAATACTATACTAGATTTCTGCCTGGCACAGAGTCCTGCCATGATATTTCTGGATTATATGTAGACAAGCCTGCTATTCTTTAAAGGAGAATGACAGACTTTTCCTGTAAACTAAAATGGATCATACAAGCAGGACATGACATGACATATTGTATGATAGCTCAGTGGTTACAGGCTTGCACTGGGAATTTTCCTCCATGAGTTCAACTCCCCTGTACAACAAGAGTTCAATCTGCTGTGTAATTACACACTGGCTAGAGGATCATGTGTGCTGATATTCTTTAACGTTTCCCTGTTGCGATTTTTTACCACAGTGTCTGCCAAACAAGAACTTACATGCAGGCATTAAAGGAGACACAATATTTTTCCTATACCCCACACAGGATCTTTATGTCGTTGTACCTTACCCAGGGTCATTCTATATTACTATACTCTATCCAGGGTCATGCTATATTACTATGCCCTACGGGAATCACCCGATCACCGCGCCCTGCAGCTGAATTAACCCCTTCAGGGGTTCCCCTCTCTGGGCACATTCATTTATTGATAAAATTATACTTTTTTATTCTCATGGATATATCTCTCATGGTGCCTTACACTGGAGGAATATATGTTGAGCACGCACACAATCTATGTATTATTGTGAAGCCATACAATATCACAGTTGTTATACAAAACATATGCTGTACCTATAACAAGATCAACTATATCATTGTACCCCACAAAGGGCATTTTGTATTACTGTACCCTACAAAGGGCATATTATATTATATTATTGTACCCTACAGAGGGTCATATTATATTACTGTACCTGACGGTGAAAATTTATGTGGGTGCCCTCTGGGTATTTTTTCATGGCACACCACCTGGGGTGACCCCCCAGATACGCATACAAGGTCATTCATAGACCATTACATTGATGTGGGTGTCCTCTGGGTATTTTTCATGGCACACCACCTGGGGTGACCCCCCAGATATGCATGCAAGGTCACTCATAGACCATTACATTGATGTGGGTGCCCTCTGGGTATTTTTCATGGCACACCACCTGGGGTGACCCCCCAGATATCCATGCAAGGTCATTCATAGACCATTACATTGATGTGGGTGTCCTCTGGGTATTTTTCATGGCACACCACCTGGGGTGACCCCCCAGATATGCATGCAAGGTCACTCATGGACCATTACATTGATGTGGGTGCCCTCTGGGTATTTTTCATGGCACACCACCTGGGGTGACCCTCCAAATATCCATGCAAGGTCATTCATAGACCATTACGTTGATGTGGGTGTCCTCTGGATTACCACGGCACGCCACCCGGGGTGAACCCCGATGGAATACACGAAGTCCTACGCCTCAACTTTATCACTGATTACTGCATACATATATGGATGTTTAAACACTGCCTGGCAGTTTTACATTAAAGCAACAGTACCACCTTGCTGGATACGATTTGCAGGCAGGATCATAAGTGAACTGAGTGTATTGCGGAGTACCCTTCACAGGGATACATATCTATACATTTACTGTACCTGGCGTACATATTGAACGTGGGTGTCCTTTGAGTAAATTTTTCATGGCACACCACTGGGGGTGACCCCCAGACATGCATGCAATACTTGTAAGGTGCCAACAATTATAATGTGGGTGTCCTCAGGGTTACCATGGCACACCACCTGGGATGACCCCAGTCGAATACACATGGGCCCTGCGGCTGCAGACCTTATGGAGACAGGTCCCACGCGCTTCTATAATAAGCCTGTATAGTTACATCCATGCATACAGCTCTGGCGTGCATTTATGGTGAACCCGGCTAACCGGACCAGCACTACCGGTCAATCGCGCCTACGCCACAACTCCCAATAGCCGGGACTAATGGAGGTGACCCCTCTACACTTGACACGAGTATTTCATACACTCAGACAACCTGATGCAGGCAATTCAAGCCGCTTTACCTGGGTGACCCCCAGTGCTACCAGGAGTCTAGCACCCCTACGTGCTGACCCTCAAACACTACTCCCACTGACTACCACTATCTCCCAACGAGAACGGGTCATGGAGAACACTCTCAACCCCCTTGGACTTCCAGGCATTGATAAACGAGGGGAACGTGAGAACGACTAGTATTCGGCCCAGAAGCACAAGTCCTACTATTTGACGGCGGGAACTTACCCACCACACTAACTTTAGCCCAAACCTCACTGAAGCAAATCCTCCACACCCCTTCGGGGAAAGGTGTTTTTGGGAGGACTGGTCGGTAGCGGAACCGAACCACCAACCGCTTCATCTACTAGTGAGTCATCCTATCACCAAGGGAACTCCTACGTGGTATGCAAACGCTTCAGGATAGAGAAAATCAACCTTCTACTAGACCTCCTGAACGATAACGACTGGTTTACACATCTTGACCCTGAGGACACATACTTGTCAATATCCACTACCCTAAACTACCTAGTTTTTCCTCCGATCCCAGTGATGAGGACTAACACAGCAGTTTACGACTCCGTGGTACCCACAAAGCTACTGAAGCCGGTGAGGGCTCACATCCGCGAATTTGGACGTGCGAGGTCTCGTGTACCTGGAAGACTTGCTGACCCTTTGCGAATCCAGGCTACGTTTGCGGTCAAATTTAACGTTCACGTTCTGGACTCCACGGGTTTTTTGGTAGTACGCAGACAAATCGCTCCCCCATCTGTGTCGGGTCAGTTCCTCGGTTTCGACATCGGCTTGGAGAACTACGTTCCGCGTCGGTCCCCGACAAGATCACCCCTATACGGATGGATATCGGACACGCTCTAAGGTTGGATACGATTCCTCTCAGAATACTCACCGGATTGTGGAATTCCTCTCCTTTACTCCTCCTCCGTACAATCGATATTCCCTGGCCCACTACACTACAGGGCCATGCAACGACTGCTGGCTAGATACGTACATGCAGGTCACTCATGCGACCACTGGATCCCACTGGCGGCAGAAGTGAGGACGGAATTCCGATGGTGACTACTTCACTTGCAAACTTGGATCGGCAAATCAATCTTTGACTCTTCCTCCGGATGCGTAGTGATGGATGAACCCATACAAACAGACCCAACCGCTCTCCACGATGGCAAGGGTGCTTCGATACACACGCACACACAGGATATCGCTCCTGCTCATGACACCCCTCGGACAATGCCAACCGTGGTTCCCGGATCGCCTGGGGGCGTCTCGCGGAGACCCTCTACCACTCCCTACCTTCCCTCTACTTTTGACAGGACCTCAAGGGGAAGCCCACTCCTTTGTCATGGAAGGACGACTGGCACTAGTGGACTGGACGATTTCAGGGCCTCCTGAAATGTCCACGACCTATTGCACCAACTAAGACCTCTGATGGGACTCAGACTCCCGGCACCAGGAAATGCTATATTTCTGCCTGATCGGCCTGGAGTGTTTGGTGGGTGGAAAGGGATTCCGATCCCTTTACCGCACCTGCCCCACCGATCTTTAACTATCTGTCACACCTGGTCTCGTTGGGGCGGTCATATCGATCCCTCAACGTGATCGGATCCGCCATATCGGTGGCGCACGTTACGGTACAGGGCGGACCAGTAGGTCAAGATCCACTGGTTTGTCGGCTACTACGGGGTGCCGAATTATCGAGACCCGGCACCCAAGTATTCACACCTCTGGCAGGTGGATGTGGTGCTGTGATTCCTTGGGGGAATAGCAGGAAAATCCTTGTTTGTCACTGAAACAACTTTCAGCTAAACTAGCCCTCTTGTTATGCCTCGTCTTATTTAGACGGGTGACGGACGTTGGGGCTTTCGATATGGATGTTTTTTTCTCTATCACACCAGACGGGATTACCTTTACCATATCGAGACGAACTAAGTCCAGTTCATCTTCGGTGTCATACCCATAACTTATAGACACCAAACTAAGTGCGCTCGGAACGCTAATGGGGTATACCGAAATCATTCCCCCTTCGTATTCATGCGACGGGTCTACTCCTGACTTCTTACGTGGAACTTCATGGAGAGGCGTCTACCGCTACACTGGCCAGATGGATCCGCTGGCTATTGCATCTAGCGGGCGTCGAACCTTGTTTCGGAGCCCACTCGGTCAAGGGAGCGGTGGCCCCACAAGTCCTTTTCGGCCGACGCTTCCCTAACCGACATTATACGATGCGCGGTTTGAGCGCGAGAGGGTACGTTTAGAACGCTCTATTTCGGCAAACATCTCATACTTCCTTCACACTGGTCAATTCTAAGCTTTAAAAATGCAAATATGAAGCCTCCTGTCATGTGGTAAAATTGAAGATTATACTAGCTTTAGTGTACTAATAATCTTAATTTTAGTAATGACAGGAGGCGAATATTTCCCACCCTATAGGATCCCTCCCATGTTTTTTCTCGTGTTTAACAGAATATGCCCTTTTTGTTCAGGAAGGTAAGTACGTTATGGTTGTATGTTTGCTACTTAGACATGTGGCTTGAGAGACTTGTATAGGTTGAATAATTAGACATGCACCTTGAATTATGTTGTGTTTACAGATTCTTAAATATCATTGCTTTAGAATTAATATATATTGATATGTTACTCATTCTAGTATCCATTGGTATATCAGATTCTTAATGTTTATTGTATGCGAACAAGCTACCACGCCAGAGTCCTTTCACCTTTTTCTTTTTCTTACAGCATGAACGTCTTCTCATCAAGACAAAGACTCACTTTCCATAACTCTACATCACGGAACTACTGGAGTTGATTATTCTAATATGTTGTGGAACTGTCGACGTAATATGATTATGTTTATTGTTGCTATTTATTGTTTCGCTTCAAAGAAAGAGGAAGTGATGTCATAGACAGGGCCTTATATGGGCACCATATCTTTTCTCTGATTGGTTGTTACTGTTTCTATGCTGCTGGAGTTTTCAGTAAAGAAAGATATGCAAATATTCGCCTCCTGTCATTCCAAAAATTAAGATTATTAGTACACTAAAGCTAGTATAATCTTCAATTTGGTTGTGCACCCCTAACATGGACCAATCTTAAAAGGTATGCCTTAATCTTGCAACCTTTGGGTCGGTTTACTAAGGTCAGAATAGTGCTATACCATTCTCCACCACACAGTCTATCGGGCCCTCATGGTACTTTGTATAAAAAGGGTGTGTAGTATGGATATTTGTATTACTTATAAAGCGCCAACAAGTTCAGCAGTGCTGTACAATGGATATGAAGTCATAACCCTGCCTTCTGCCTCACAGGGCTCCCTCTCACAGTGGATCTGATATGTGTACATATGCACATAGACAAGATTACGCTCAGTAGCAGTGCCACTATATCATCAGTTGTGGGGTAGATTTGGGGGGCTCTGAAGTTTGGGAGTGCAAGAAAGACAGGGATTATACTTGTGTGTGCTCCTTTTTGTTGCATCCATGTTTGTATCTCCCTGTATATTTATCCCAAGCTAGTGCAATGTGACAATATCCTCCTGAGACTCAGCCTTATTAATTTGTGTCCTCTGTACTGGTCATTTCATTCACATGCATCTCCTTTTATTCTTTTGATCTAGTCTATCAATCCCTGCTGTATTGTAAAGAGAACATCCAGAGATCCCCTGGGTTGTAAGGAAGGGGAGGCATGACTGCTGCCCTGCAGTAAGGGTTGGGATGGAAAGAGATTCAAAGTTGCAGAGAGATGGGTGGTATAAGAAGGGGTGCAGAGGGGAGGGTACTCACCAGTGCAGAAGGAACAGACTGGAACAGTTTCCCTCCTTCCTTCCCTTCCTTATGTTTATGTTATGGTTGTTGGTTTTTCCAGGGATGTTGTTTGTTTCTGTTCTCCTTTTGTCACAGCTAAGGTGGAGTTCCTGGCCAGCGCAAGTAATGCACGAGACAAGGCTTTGGGGAGTCGCAGCCTGCTAGGGCTGATTGCAGAAGGCAGGCGGTACGAACTCTGGAAATACACAGTTTATCTGTCTGTTGGGTAGTCACCCCAACAGCTGACAGGTGGTGGAAATGCTGGCTATGTTTTAAAGTTGACAATAAAGCTGTGGCCGTTGCCCTTATCCAATACTCAGGTGTCATGTCATTACTGGGGGGTAACGGGTGGGTCAGTGGCGTACGTACCGCGGTCGCAGGGGTCGCGGCTGCGACCGGGCCCTGCACTCGTGGGCCCGGCTGCCCTGAGGTCCCCCGCTACCAGGCGGCAGCTGCCACGCTTTGTGGCCCCAGCGGTTTGCCGCATATGTTAAGGGGTCAATCGGGTGGCCCATGCTGTCAGGGCCACCCGATGGACATGGATCGTAAGGAGGCCCGGTCTGCGCTGGGTGCTTTAAGAGCGCGACCGGGCCCCCTGTGATTACATCATCACTGCTAGGAGGAAGTGACTGCATGTCACTCCTCCCAGCATACACCGAGCCCGCGCGTGAGGAAACAGAAAGGAGGAGGGAGTCAGAGTGGGAACTCTGACTCCCATCAGGCTTAGCCACCACTGGACCCCAGGGAAAGTCACACATGGTAGGAAACATTTTGTGTATTTGTGTCTGTGTATGTCTGTGTGTATGTATGTATGTATGTATGTATGTATGTCTGTGTCTCTGTATGTGTGTATGTCTGTGTCTGTGTCTCTGTATGTATGTATGTATGTCTGAAGTGATACCGGAGAAACTGACGGAAGCCAAGCACAGAGAGATGGACACAGGTTTCTTCAGGAAGGAAGAGATTCTTTATTGGATCACCGATCGGGACTCAGAGGGACTAGCGTCACCAAAATACAGCAAAGTCTGAGTACTGAATACATAGAGTACATTCCTTATATAGCACTGTAGCTCCTCCCACAATTAACTACACCCACACATACCCTTAACCTATTTAATAAATAGAGTCTAAACTCATCCATCCGGTCTAACCACGTGGCTCATCTGATACAAAGGAGAGGGACGCGTAATTCCAGTTCTTACATTCCTGCACCTGGTCAGTACAGTGATAACAGTATCTTAGCTACGTGTAATTAACTAACTGATACTACAAACACATATACATACATATGCCTTGTGGCAATCTTAGCCTGCTAAACTTGTATTTTACTGGAATTACATCACATTCCCCCCTTTGATGCCTCTGATATTTCACAATTACTTGAGGCATCACTTAACCTTGGTTTGCATATACCTCAGGTTACCATGAACCAGACCAGACTTATCTTATGATGTGAATCTTTTAACACTCATCTTCCTGCATTGGTTCTCCTTGATCTAGAGCCTTATACTTATATATCGCCATTATCTGTGCAGCAGCCTTCCTCTCTGCTATACTTCCTATCAGGCTTTGCACAGACCTAACTACTAAGGGTATAAGACACGGTAGGAGTAGACACAACAGTAAAATCAGTAGGACTCCACCTACCACTGCCTTAAGCCCTCCAAACCACTCATACCAGTTACCAAACCAACTACTTGGATTGTACCCTTTCCATACCTGAGTAGGCACATGCGCTAGTTTAACCATATGGCTAGTAAGCTCAGCTATTGCTTGCCCTTCGTCATCTATTTGAAGACAGCAATTGCTCAGGTTAAACTTCCCACATACACCTCCCTCTACTGCCAAAAGGTAATCCAAAGCTAATCTATTTTGGTAGACTGCTGTCCTCATCCTGGTGTTATGCTTCGCTAGAAGATTGAGTGCTTGTGAGGTCTCATTAGTAATAATCTCAACCACCGCCTGTAATCTTATAATACGGTTGAGCATATAAATAGGGGTTCTATAACCAAAGGTACCATCTTCTGCCCACGTGGCTGGCCCATAATAATCTATGATACGCTGGGGAGGCCATTCATTATCTTCCCAGGTACCTATCTCTAGGGGTCCCCTTTTCTTCCTATGATTCACATCATACACTTTAACACCTAAAGTCTCACCTGTTTCAATCGGTAACAAGAAGAAGGATGGTTTGAGCATACCCAACACACATGCCCCTTCCCAGTCCTGTGGCAACTCCGAATAGGCTTTCTTACCACAGATCCAGTACAAATTTGCTGGGGCTCTCCAGGTAGATGTGATGGATAAATCAAACCACACATCCTTTAAACTGGCATATCTAGCAAACGGGTTAGATGGTTCTGAGACATTTGAAGCCGACCACCAAGTTGTATTTTTAGTATCATCATCATAAGCTTTTTGCCCTAGACAAGTTAATTCTCCTACAGAAGTATTATACATTATTCCTTTCCTTGCTATGCAAACATAACCTATGATGGAGGTCTTTAATCTCCACTCAGATTTACCTCTAACACTCAAATGATAATCGGCTTGTGTAGATATTAGTTGGTCAACTGCCTCAGAACCGGACATTACCTCCTTTGCTTCCCAAGGCCATTGGTCTCCCATGTTAGTACCTCCACACACATAGCAGTTGGTAACATTAAGACTACCGGCAATACTTTCAGCTAGGTCAATGAACAGGTTTTTAGCGTTATGGGGGATCTTATTATCTATACTCATCTCTTCATAAAAGGAATGGTATACTTGATGAGTCTGGGAGGATACCGTATCAGTCTCTATTCCTATAAACAATAATGTCCCAGGATCTAAACCCGTCCCGTATATTTGAAACCCAAATAAATTTCCATACTTATCTAAGAACTTGTCGGGGTTATTAATAAGTATATGGACTGGGTTGCATTCCATAGACTTACAATATGGGCTAGTCGGCAACTTAGTCACTATCATGTCTTTATCTACTGTCTGTCCCCAAGTCGCCCACCCCACACAAGACCAATATGGACAAAAGTTATAGTCTTTATTTGGGCATCTAGGACTCACATATTTATTTTTACTACTGGGACAAATATATTTATCATTAGACCCATACGTCCTCTCCCATCTAAGATCCCCACATACATTCCACGGTTTTCTACCACTTGATATCGCCTTACATGCATCAAATAGCAGAACACCCGAAGAATGTACGGATTCTAACACCGTCTTATTAATTAGGGTCCCCTGAGGATCTCCATTCCTGAGAGTCAACCAAATTGTACGAGGTTGATACTCTGGACTGAAGCACTTAGGTTCTCCTACTCCTAAATGGCACACACTATAGTCTATATTTAGGTATCTACATCTTGATACCTCTCCTTTACATTCGTATTGTGAATGCCAAATTAGGGTTTGGGAAATATGGTTACCTGTTCTCGTAGTCTTAATGCATACCTCACAGCTAGGAGTGTCGGTACCTCTACCTTCCTGAATATAAAAACACATATAAATAAACACAATCAAAAGCACATCTTTCGCCGTCATCCTCAGTCTTCGTCCGTGCGATGGAACCTCAGCTTCCAGGATGTGAGGGCTGCAGGGAATGGAGTTCTGCTCGTCTTCACAGGTGTCCCTTCGAGACTTTCCTGGCTTATACACTATGTGTTGGTAAGCGGACAGGCTTTATTATGGCCTTCTCACTCACACCTGTAACAATAAAATTTGTAATCCACAATAATTCCTCGTTACTCCGACTGAGTAGTGCGTTTCAACCGGATCTTGCAGGGATTCTCTGGATCTGCTGTAATTTGCCAAGAATCGACTGCTGCTGGTTTAACCCTGGAGTGATGTATCCACGGAGTTACTTCGGCTACTTTTATCGCTGTAGGGGTAGACAAAAGAACAACATAAGGACCTCTCCACTTGGGCCCTAACGGTACATTATTCCACTCTTTAATCCACACTTGATCTCCTGGATGATAACTATGAACAGGGGGATAAATATTCACAGGTAATCTATCTTGTACCCATTTCTGTACCTCCTCCATAGTCTTACCCAACTCTACAACCTGCTGCCGGGTAATTCCTTCTCCCAACTGACTCAAATCCCCCCTTAAGTTACCAAGTACGGGAGGTGGTCGCCCATACATAATTTCAAAAGGAGAGAGGCCCATCCTTCTGGTAGGGGTACTGCGGATTCGCAATAGAGCTATAGGTAAGAGAACGTTCCACTTAAGTTGGGTTTCCTGACACATTTTAGCCAACTGGTTCTTAATAGTTCTATTCATTCTCTCTACCTTACCAGAACTCTGGGGTCTATATGCAGTATGAAGCCTCCACTTTATACCAAGCATATGAGTCAGTTGTTGTAGGCACTGGTGAACAAAAGCTGGACCATTGTCCGATCCTATAGAACAGGGTAGTCCATATCGGGGTATTATTTCTCGTAGCAGGAATCTCACAACTTCTCCTGCTTTCTCTGTACGAGTAGGACATGCTTCTACCCAACCTGAATAGGTGCACACAATTACCAACAGGTAACGATGTCCACCCGATTTAGGCATCACTGTAAAGTCTATTTGTAGATCGGACATGGGGAGTCCCCCCATAAACTGGACTCCTGGTGGCTTTACTGGTCCTTGTCTTGCATTATTTTTAGCACACGTTACACATCTACGTACAATGGCCTGAGTCAAGTTGGACAATCTTGGTATGTAGAAATGTTTCCTGAGAGATTCTTCTGTACTGTCTCTCCCAGAATGTGTCCCATTATGATAGTTCTGGACAATTTCTACTGCTAGTGATGCTGGTATAACTATTCTTCCATCTTCTAGCTGATACCACTTGTTCTCCAAATACTTTCCCGGTTCAGTCTTTAACCACTCCTCTTCTTGAGCTGTATAAACTGGAGTCCATTGAGACAGTGGAGTTGGTATAAGAGCAGCTATATGCCCCACATACTCCTGTCTTCCTGATTCAGCAGCACGCTTAGCTGCACTATCTGCCATCCGATTTCCCTTGGTTACATCACCATCTCCTCTCAGATGCGCTCGACAATGTATGATACCGACTTCTTTCGGCTCCCACACTGCTTCCAATAGTTGTAGGATTTCAGCTGCGTACTTGATTTCTTTGCCTTCTGAATTCAGTAGTCCTCTTTCTTTATACAAAGCTCCGTGGGCATGAGTGGTTAAAAACGCATACTTAGAGTCCGTATAGATATTCACTCTTAAACCTTCAGCCAATTGTAACGCTCGTGTTAGTGCTATCAATTCTGCCTTTTGTGCTGATGTTCCTTTTGCCAGTGGCCGAGCTTCTATCACCTTGTCTATTGTTGTTACTGCATATCCTGCATAGCGGATCCCTTCTTTCACATAACTACTGCCGTCGGTGTAATATTGAACATCGGGGTTCTGGATGGGAAAATCACGAAGATCTGGTCTACTTGAAAATACTTCATCCATTACTTCCAAACAATCATGTTGACTTTCAGTAGGTTGTGGCAAAAGGGTAGCTGGATTTAAGGTGTTTACAGTCTCTAAATGCACTCTTGGGTTTTCACACAACATTGCTTGATACTTGGTCATACGGCTATTACTAAACCAATGATTTCCTTTGTAATCCAACAACGTCTGTACTGCATGTGGGACTCGTACATAAAGTTCTTGACCCAGAGTGAGTTTATCGGCTTCAGCTACTAGCAGGGCGGCTGCAGCTACTGCTCTTAGACAAGGTGGAAGTCCGCTGGCCACTGCATCCAGTTGCTTAGACATGTAGGCAACAGGTCTTTGCCATGATCCCAAGTACTGTGTCAATACTCCCACAGCCATTCTTCTTTGCTCGTGTACATATAAGTAGAATGGTCGTGTGTGATCAGGTAGACCTAATGCTGGGGCACTCATCAAAGCCTTCTTCACATCTTCAAATGCCGTTTGCTGTTCTTGGGTCCATAAGAAGGGGTCATGCTCTGTACCTTTGATGGCTGCGTACAGAGGTTTTGCCAGTATCGCATAGCTGGGAATCCATATCCTACAGAAGCCTGCTGCCCCCAAGAATTCTCGCACTTGTCTTCTATTCTTGGGTATTGGTATTTGGCAGACAGCTTCTTTTCTCTCTGGCCCCATAATCCTTTGACCTTCAGAGATATGGAATCCCAGATACTTGACAGTTGGCAAACACAACTGAGCCTTCTTCCTGGACACCTTGTATCCTGCCTTCCAGAGAATGTGTAGTAGATCGTGCGTTGCTTGCTGACATTTTTCTTTTGTAACTGCTGCTATCAACAAGTCATCTACATACTGTAACAATACACACTCTCCTGGGATGGACTCGAAATCCAATAGATCTTGACTTAGGGCTGAACCAAATAGGGTAGGTGAATTTTTAAACCCTTGGGGCAGTCTTGTCCAAGTCATTTGGCGTTTTGAGCCCGTTACAGCGTTCTCCCATTGGAAAGCGAAAATACATTGACTTTCTGTGGCAATTCGGAGGCAAAAGAAGGCATCTTTGAGATCTAAGACTGTGAAGTAAGTAGCCCCGCCCGGAATTAAAGCAAGCAGGTTATATGGATTGGGTACAACTGGATGTATACTAACAACCGCATCATTGACTGCTCTTAAGTCCTGCACAGGTCGATACTCATCTGTACCGGGCTTTTGAACAGGCAGCAATGGGGTGTTCCAGGGGGAAGTACAGAATTTTAAGATACCATACCGTATGAATTTATCCAGATAGGATTGGATGTTCTTCTTAGCCTTCTGTGGGATGTGGTATTGTCTTAGGCTTACTGGATAAACCCCAAGTTTTAGTTCAATTTTTATAGGTGGAATATTGCGGGCCAGTCCTGGTGGGTTGTTCTCTGCCCAAACTCCTGGTATGTTAAACAATGTCTCATCACTCCTAGGGTTTTGGCTAGTCAACACTGTATAAAGTCGCCACTCTTCTTCCTTTGGTACAGATAAAGTCATAATACCTGAAGGTCCATTAAACTTTAAGGATGTTGTTCCATTTGGTAGGAACGTAATCTGCGCTTGTAATTTTGATAGCATATCACGTCCCAGTAATTGGACTGGACATTCAGGCATATAAAGGAATTGGTGTTTTACTACGTGGCCTCCCAATGTACAGAGTCGACTTTTAAGAACCGGTTTTTCAGCACTTCTTCCAGTTGCTCCTATCACAGTAA
Organism: Pelobates fuscus; assembly: GCF_036172605.1. Taxonomy (NCBI): domain Eukaryota; kingdom Metazoa; phylum Chordata; class Amphibia; order Anura; family Pelobatidae; genus Pelobates; species Pelobates fuscus. The sequence continues at coordinate 83,681,157 of NC_086326.1, read as the reverse complement.
TAGTCCTTCCAGATGGAGGAGCAACTAGATTAGTCACCACTGAATGTTCAGCACCAGTGTCGATCATGAACGCACTCCTTTTTCCCCCTATTGATACATCGACCATAGGCTCCGCTCGACCAAGGGGGATGGAGCCCGGTCGGTATCAATAGTCCTCCATGACCGTGTCAGCCAATCCTACAAAGTCCCTACCTTCTCTATCGCGGGACCTTTGCGCTGCTGGAATATACCTGTCTTCCCTAACACTTCCTCTGTTCCCATTACTCCCTCTATAACCATTACTCCCTCCGGGGCCTCCTCTACCTCTCGCTCTACCTCTAAAGTTTCCGTAGCCTGCCCTGGGTTGGTCTCTCTCGTACTGCTCTCTTTGCGGACATTCGTTCCTCCAATGCCCTTCTTCCTTGCAATACGCGCATTGATCCCTACTCAAAGGCTCCCTACTCCATCTATTATTGCCTCTATCTGGGCCCCGTTTATCTACGCCTGCGATCGCTACCGCTAGCATATCAGCCTTTTTACGCATCTTGCGCTCTTCCTCTTTCTTGCTTTCTGTTTCCCTATTCATATACACCTTATTTGCTACCTCCATTAGTTGGGTGATTGACATACCTGCAAACCCTTCTAGCTTTTGTAGCTTGCGCTTAATATCTCCGTAAGCTTGGCTGACAAAGGCGGAGTTCACCATTCGGGAATTGTCTGCGTCTTCCGGATTAAAGGGGGTGTACAAGCGGTACGCCTCCAATAATCGGTCATAAAAGACACTGGGCGCTTCATCGCTTTTCTGAATCACCTCAACTGTCTTTGACATATTAATAGCCTTCTTTCCTCCGGCTTTCATGCCAGCAATTATAGCGTCTCTATAGGCTCTGAGTTGAACCATATCAGCACCATTTACGTTCCAATCGGGATCGGTGTTGGGATAGTGTGTCGCGGCCCATGCTGCTGGATTAGCTTGGTTCAAAGCACGGGCTCTATCCTCTAATGCTTTAATGGCTGCTTGATTTATTCTTGTCCTTTCCTCATTGTTAAATAAAGTCATTAGTAACTGCTGGCAATCAGCCCATGTCGGATTATGCGTCTGTACTATTGAGGTGAACAGATCAGTCATGGCTTGTGGTTTCTCAGTATACGAGGAATTATGGGTCTTCCAGTTTAAAAGGTCGGTAGTGGTAAATGGGACATATACGAAGACTGGGTCAGCGTGTGCCATTTGACCTGCGGCATCGATATAAGCTGACCCGGGATTTAGGCGAAGAGGCATCTGATAATGCTTTAATTGTTGGGCACCAGTCAACTGTCGGGTTTGGATGGGGCTACGTAGAGAGGCGTCAGTCATGGGTTCCGGTCGGGGAGAGATAGGGTATGGGGATGTGGGAGGTTGGTTTTGGGAAAAGGTTGTAAATAAAACACTTCGGGTCGAGCTAGATGAAGCTTGACCGGAAGTCTGAAGTGGCGCCAAATCAGGATATTCGTTTCTAATGGGGGTGGGTTCTGGTTCCGGAAGGGGAGATTTAGTACGAGGGGGGGTGGATCCTGTACTGGAGGAGGAAGCGGAAGTGGATGAGGGTAATGAGGGGAGGGGTGCAGGGCTTCCTGCGTTTGCGTCACTTCTTCTTAACGGAAAGTAAGGGGGCGGCAAAGGGATCTCGGACTCAGGGGGCGTGTCCAAAATGGGCCTAACACCAGTCCTAGTGGACGAGCAAGTCCTAGCTACCATGAGGCGACACTGCTCCTCGTGGCATGTCTGGAGCCATTTTGGCGAGTCATTTACGGCCTGTCTCCAACAGTCAATATAAGGAAACTGGCCGTAAAGTTCAGGCCTACCCGATACAGCCACGTGTAAGCGCTGTACCAGAGTTGGATCCAAACTGCCACGTGGCGGCCATGCCGCAACCAAAGTAGGCCACTCCCTAGTACACAAAGTGACCAAACGTACAGGAGACATCTTTACCCCAAAATCACAAACTTTGAATCCCTTTTTAAAATTCTTAACCATACATCCTAAGGGATCCGGAATCGTTGACTGCGACGCACCCATACTTAACAATGGAACGTCGTCGACAACGAATACTATACACGCGTACTATTCAACAGTCACACCCGTTTCCTCTGGCAACAGCACCACGTGGTACGGTTACCAAGTGAAACGTACACAATAACAATAAACACTCAGGGAATTCCCGTACACACACAGCTGTTACACCAGTCACTATATAATCAATATTATGCCCTTTGGCGTAACTATACAGTCACCCACGCTATAATTCTCTATATACGAATTACCCGTCTATAACACACCCCAGTAACATCGTCTTTTACAAATAGCGGTTACAGTACGGTTAGCATAGGTCAAAGCACAAGTTAAGGTCACAATACAATTATTAGTGGTTATGGTGTTAAACATGCAATGGACGACAATGATTAGTACTTATTATACAATGTCAGTAAATATACAGGGTTATGGTACCGTGCACTATAATACAGCAACACACTATTAACACTCTCGCTAGACGGCTGAGCTCGCGCTATCTAACAAGATATACACTTTACTAAAACAATCGTTAACACATTTACAATTCCCAACTAAACTATTGGCCAGTACCTTGAATGGACTACCTAAAACTATATACACCCGTTTTGGTTAGCCACACTGCCCAATCACCACATATATAGCGAGCTAGAGAACCGAATTTACACAGGCGCCTCTTAGTCGCACTATCAAAAGTCTAGTGGGTTCCAAATTTACACGCCTTCCCACTTAGCCCAGATAGGATGAGAACTAGCGAACCGAATTTACACAGGCGCCGCTTAGTCTCCCGGTCCCTCCGACCTAGCGAACGTAATATACACCCTAGAACGCTAGTCTAGACAAGACACCGGTGTCCGGCTAGGGCTATTTACACCAGGACCCCGCCTGACTAACCAAATCAAACGGTCTGACTAAAGAGCGTTCGATCGAGCGGTGCGCCTTCGCTCCTTCCCTCCGACAGAGGGGGCAGATACACAGATTCAAAACCCCTTTGGGCCTACCGCACAATCGGTATACCCCTAGCGGGTCCTGCCGTCTAAAACAGCAGTTATCTTACCTCCTCGTTCCTGAACCTGAGTTCACACTCATCGACGGGGACACCCCAGCACTTCTTACGTAGAGGCCGATGATCTCCTGGACAACAGACCAGTGGCGCCGAGACGAAGGGAGGTCCACGCAGAAGTTCAGGGGTGCAGCCGTAGAGAACGTGGGCAAAGATAGACCGTCTCACGCCTCTGCCTCTCAGCTACCGTTGAACGATGAGCTTCCCGGCCAATGCACCAAATGATACCGGAGAAACTGACGGAAGCCAAGCACAGAGAGATGGACACAGGTTTCTTCAGGAAGGAAGAGATTCTTTATTGGATCACCGATCGGGACTCAGAGGGACTAGCGTCACCAAAATACAGCAAAGTCTGAGTACTGAATACATAGAGTACATTCCTTATATAGCACTGTAGCTCCTCCCACAATTAACTACACCCACACATACCCTTAACCTATTTAATAAATAGAGTCTAAACTCATCCATCCGGTCTAACCACGTGGCTCATCTGATACAAAGGAGAGGGACGCGTAATTCCAGTTCTTACATTCCTGCACCTGGTCAGTACAGTGATAACAGTATCTTAGCTACGTGTAATTAACTAACTGATACTACAAACACATATACATACATATGCCTTGTGGCAATCTTAGCCTGCTAAACTTGTATTTTACTGGAATTACATCACAGAAGCAGACACTAGAGAACAAAAAGACTATTCTTCGGCCATGTCATTATCTTTTTTAGATCAAATAAGGCAGCCTACGGATATCAGATCTGCTCCTTCCTCTGAGCCACCATACACTCAACAATGCCTGTTACAAAAGTCATTGTTCCTTTTTGTGTTTTTCAAGGGGGTAAATGAAAGCTAGATCCCTCATGGGAGTGCTATATATGAGCCTCACTATATTAGATGCAAAGGCAAATGTGCAACTTTACTCCACAATGAATAAAAGACAGGTTATGCTTTCATGGGGAAATTTTTAAATTTTACGTATTTCATGCCTGAAAGAGCTAAGCTGTGATGTTTTCATACACCCCAAGAGTTCCTCCTTAGGAATGACAGTCACAATTTTAATAACTATTGAAAAAGCCTGGCCCAAAACTGGACCTAGTGAAATTAGACCATTTCTTTTAGAGGTGCGCATCAGAACGAATATCCTGGAGAATGCATAGACTAGAGTTAGTGCCCCAACTTAACAGACTGTTACTGAGCCTGCTGGAGTGCACTTACTCTGCCTCCTATATACATACCTAAAGCCCATATGTCAGCATAAAATGTTCAACCATGTTAGTTACCATTATCAGCAATAGAGAGATTCCAGCTGTTACCGAGTGTGGCTTAGATTTTAATAAATATTTATTAAGATTTGTATTGTATGTAGTGCTGTTCCTCAAACTTTACAGTTTGTTCCAATACCTGCCAGGGAATTAAAAGTGTTGTAGTGAAAACTGTAGACATGAAGCGTGAATTAACCCCCCCACCCCAATTTACAATCTGATACGTGTGTTGAGTTAACCTTGCATTAAACAAAGTTGAGAGGTGGGGCTTGGTGGCCAGGGTTTAACCTTCCCAAAGTAAATACATACTTTTTCAGATGCTAGGGAGGGAGATGCTGCGAAAATTTTTAAATATATTTTAGAATGTCAATGACAATTCTTGCCGGATTATTTACTAAAGTGAGAATTGTTAGGAATTGAAATTGATGCAAACAACCTAGTAATGTCTGCGTAATATCACCTTAGAGACGTATGACAGAATTATTACATCATGGATGTCCTTTACTTAAAGGGACACTCCAGGCACCCAGACCACTTCTGCCCATTGGAGTGGTCTGGGTGCTAACTCCCACCACCCTTAACCCTGCAAGTGTAATTATTGCAGTTTTTATAAACTGCAATAATTACCTTGCAGGGTTAAGTCCTCCTCTAGTGGCTGTCTATGAGACATCAGCGCTGGATTCAGGTAAGTCACTGAAGACATTTTAACCCCTTCAGCAACATAGGATGGGGGTGGGAGGGAGAGGGGCACTGCAGGATTCTGCAGTGCCAGGAAAACGGATATGTTTTCTGGCACTGGAGAGTCCTTTTAAGGAACCATGACAAAAAAAACTCTGTTATACGCTATTTTACCAGCAGAGACCATTGTATCTTTGGGGGTAAGAATTAGTGGCTTAACACCCACCAATGGCCTGCATGCAGCACAGTCCTCTTGAATTTCATAACTTCAAATTAACCTTTGACCGAAATGAAAGTTGTCAAAACTCTGAACCATATCAATTTGGAAGAACTAAAAGCTTTCCCCGTGCACAAGTCTAGTAGCCACTGCCTCTTAACACCAACTTTAAATCACTAATTTTGAATACAGGACATGTCTGCAAGCAGACAGACAATACAAGGGAACAAGCCAAGGACAGAGGGTAAGAGGGAAAGTCGGAATAGCAAGAACACAAGCCAAGGTCAGGACACCAGAAGTCAGGAATAATCAAACAAGCCAGGGGCTTATACCAGAAAATCTATAACAACAGAACGCACTCTCGGGTAAACAAAAGATAGGTCAAGAAAACAAGGATAACTTGGAAGTATATACTCTATACTGGATTGCAATTGGATACGTGGTTTGTAATGTCATAGATGTGTCCTACCAAGCAAACATAAAAATAAAAACGGCACATTACTGAACATATAAGTATGAACCAATCAGAAGCGTTCTGCATCACAAATTATGTCAGATGAGGCATCACGGCATTGGAGTCATGTGGGGAATATTGTGTGTGCCAGCAGACAGGTATTGTTACAAATTTACAGTTTGGGTTTTGTTTGTTTATTTATTTATTTTAAAAGGGACACTGTAGGATCCTTTTTACCTTCATTTTAGAACTTCCCCATCAATAATCAGATCAATCCAAAATTTTTCACATGAAAAATTATTCAACCAAAATTCTCCAGAACCAAAAAACTTTAAAGGGACTCTCCAGTGCCAGGAAAACAAACAGTTTTCCTGGCACTGCAGGTCCCCTCTCCCTTCCACCCCCCATCCCAAGTTGCTGAAGGGGTTAAAACCCCTTCAGTGACTTACCTGTATCCAGCGCCGATGTCCCTCTTCGCTGGTTCATGGCCGCCCGCGCTCCTCCCCCTGCTTGTGCAGCACATGTGCAGCATTAGACCTCCCCATAGGAAAGCATAGAAAAATGCTTTCCTACGGGGATTTCAGCAATGCTGGAGGTCCTCACATAGCATGAGGATGTCCAGCGACGCTAGAGCACACTTTTCGTGTGCTATAAACAAGGAAGTGCCCTCTAGTGGCTGTCTAGTAGACAGCCACTAGAGGAGGATTTAACCTTGCAATGTAAATATTGCAGTTTATGAAAACTGCAATAATTACACTTGCAGGGTTAAGGGTAGTGGGAGTTGGCACCCAGACCACTCCAATGGGCAGAAGTTGTCTGGGTGCCTTGAGTGTCCCTTTAAGTTGTTTTTGAGCATATGCCTTACATATAGGGGTTAAACTGTTTTTGAATGGTTTTCCCTGAAATTTGATTCCAACGCCCATCTGCCCTATCTCTTGCTTTCCACGCAGCAGCTTGTCTTCTTATTCTTCTGCTTGAGCACTGTTGATTGGCTGAGAGAGTCATATGATGCTTGCATAACTTGGATCTTAAATAATAAATATTAGATCTTAAATAATTTTGAGGGGGAAAAAAAACCACCCTGAAATGTTAATGTTTTAAATTATTTGGCAGGCATTAACAATCACTATTCTAGTTAGTATTGAAACACAGCTCTAACATCATACAATTAACAAATTTGCACCAGATTCACTTTGTAGCCACTTTGACTCCAATGGCCAGAAGTGGTCTGGGTGCCCGAGTGTCCCTTTAAAAATGTTTTAGCTGTGCATAGGTGTACAGTTTTGGGAACTATATTACAGAGTCACACAAGAGATTTAAAAAAAAAAGGCAGCAAAAATAAAAATGCTTATGTATTATTATGTAATTTATATAGCGCCATCAAATTCTGCAGCGCTTTACAATGGGTGGACTAACAGACATGTAGTTGTAACCAGACAAGTTGGACACACAGGAACAGAGGGGTTGAGGGCCCTGCTCAATGAACTTACATGCTAGAGGGAGTGGGGTAAAATGACACAAAAAGGTAAGGATAGTATTAGACTAGTGACAGTTGCACAAGAGGAATCAGTCGGGAGCTATTAACAGTTTAATTGATATGCTTTTATGAAGAAGTGGGTTTTTAACAATTTTTTGAAGGAGTGGAGACTGGGTGGGCATCTTACGGAGGAGGTAAAGCGAGTTCCACAGGAATGGTGCAGCCCTCGAGAAATCTTGAAGGCGGGCATTAGAGTTGGGCGTACGGACAAAAGATAGACGTAAGTCTTCAGCAGATCGTAAGGGCCTAGACGGGACATACTTGTGTATAAGGGAGGATAGATAGGTGGGAGCAGCATTATATAGAGATTTGAAAGCAAGAACCTGAATTTTAAATTTAGCTCTATATCTTATAGGAAGCCAATGTATGGACTGACAGAAGGGTGAGGCATGGAAGGGCGGACAGGAAAATGAGCCTCGCCCCCGCATTCACTATGGACTGTAATGGTGCAAGTTGAGAGCACATAAGACCACTAAGAAGCAGATTACAAGGCGAGAAAGGACAGTGGAATGGACCAGCACCGTAGTCGCATCTGGCGTTAAGTAGGGGCGGATGCGCGCAATATTTTTGAGATGGAAATGACAGGATTTGGCAATAGACTGAACATGAGGCTTGAAGGAGAGGTCGGAGTCAAAGAGAACACCTAGGCAGCAAGCCTGTGTGGTGGAGCTGATGGTAGCACCGTTGACTTGGAGGGAGACAGACACAGGAGTAACAACACTTGAGGGAGGAAAGATCAGAATTTCAGTTTTGGTCAAGTTTAGTTTAAGGAAGTGGGCAGCCATCCAGTTAGAAATAGCAGAGAGGCAGTCAGTGACACTAGTCAAGAGGGACGGGGAGAGATCAGGAGAGGACATATAGATTTGCATGTCATCTTCATAGAAATGATATTGGAAGCCAAAGGAGCTAATAAGTTTACCAAGGGAGGCAGTATAGATAGAGAACAGTAGGGGACCAAGGACTGAATATTGGGGGACACCAACAGAGAGAAGTTGGGGAGAAGAAGCTAGGCAGAGAAAGAAACACTGAAAGAGCGCTGGGAGAAGTAGGAGGAGCACCAGGTGAGAGAGCAATATCTTGTAGACCGATATTGCGGAGGATGAGAAGAAGCTGTTAATGATCAACAGTGTCAAAAGTCACAGACAGTCAAGGAGAATTAGGATAGTGACCATTAGATTTTGCAGCGAGTAGATCATTGGATACTTTGGTCAGTGCAGTTTCCATAGAGTGCTTAGAGCGAAAACCAGACTGAAGCGGGTGTAGCAGAGAGAGCACTCGAGGAAGTCTGTCAATCTCACATACACAATTCTTTCAGGGATCTTGGATGCAAAAGGCAGTAGCAAGATAGGACGGTAGTTGGATGGGGAGTTAGGGTCAAGGTTGGGCTTCTTTAGAATTGGGGTTACAGTTGCATGTTTGAAAGGCGATGGAAATATACCAGAGGAGAGAGAGAGAGATTGAGAATTTTAGTGAGAGGTGGAGAAAGAAGAAGAAGACAGAGTACGGACGAGATGCAAGGTAATTGGATCTAGGGAGCAGGTGGTGGGGCTGGAGCAGAGAAGAAACCTCTTCCAATGTAGAGGGTGCGAATGAACATAGAACAGAAGAGGGAGTGAAGTTAGGGGAAGTAATGTAAGGGTAAGAAGAAAGATGAGAGATCTCTTCCCTGATTGTAGATATCTTGTCAGTGAAGTGAGTTGCAAAGTCTGAGGCGGTCACGTTAGTAGGTGAAGGAGGAACAACAGGGTGAAGAAGAGAATTAAATGTGTGAAATAGTCATTTGGGTTCGCGGGAGAGTGTGGTTATGAGGGTATTGAAGTAATTTACTTTTGCAGAGGAAAGAGCCAAGCTGTATGACTAGCGGCTGTCAATGAGACAACCACTAGAGGCTAGATTAACCCATAGGTAAACATAGCAGTTTCTCTGAAACTGCTATGTTTACAGCAGAAAGGGTTAATCCTAGATGGACCTGGCACCCAGACCACTTCATTAAGCTGAAGTGGTCTGGGTGCCTACCGTGGTCCTTTAAGCCTCCCAAATGAGTAAGACAATACATCAAATGTATGCCGCTGCCACCTTGTGAAGTTACAAATGGCAAATGAAAGATGGTTATAGTGTATTTTGGTAGCTATTTCCATCGCTCTTTAAATCACTCCATACCATACCATTTGCAAATGTGGATACAATGGGGACTTTCACATCATATAATTTGAGCTTTATTGAGATACCATTTTTTTACCTTGTTTTTTTTTTTTTTTTTTAAACACACCAAGCTCAATCGATACCTCCAGAACTGCTGAACACTGTTGGAGATTGTCTCACTGTGCATCTGACTTTCTCCACTATAAATGTATGCTGTGCAGGCGCTTCTGCCCTTCTCACTGTAATTTTCACAGTGAGAAGACGCCAGCGTCCTATGGACTGGCTGAATGCAGCCAGGAACTTCAGAAGAGGGATTAAGGATAAGGGATTAACCCCTTCCTCCCCGTTCAGCGCCACAGGAGTGGGACCCTGAGGGTGGGGGTACTATAGCGGTCCTTTAATCACAGTTTCTCATATTGAATTTACTAAATGCCTAGCACAAATTTAATGTGTTTGTAAAAATTGCAAACAAAATTTAAATTTTATTAAGACACGGACGCTCCTAATTTGCTGCACTCTTTCTTTATTTCCCTCAGCAGCAAAGAAAAAAACTTTAACAATGATATGAACACAGGAAACAGTCATTAACACATATCTTCCATGGCAACCAACAGCCAATCAGGTTCCGTTCTCCAGCATAATAGGCGGTATTCCCTGAACAATTTCCTCTTACTTTGCTGCTCCCTCAGTTAAGTACACTGATCTCAGAGTTCTTAACTGTGGGATTATTATTATATTTAACTTAATTTCTTTAATTTACTTTCATCAAGCTAATTTAATATAAGTTACTGTTATTAATTTTACTGAATTAAAATTGTCCTTATAATTTTCCTGCATTTTTAGATATCAATGTCATTGTTTGTTTTTAATAATTATTAGTACTCACATTTGTATTGTGTCCCCTCCTGGTCCCCTATAATTCTTTTGTGGGACACCGGGAGGAGAATTTAACTATCCTTAATTCCTTCATTGTTTTATCTGTCTCGTGGCGCTTTCGCGTCCTTTTTCCTTTCATGTGTAACGGTGTTTTCTGCTCATCTGTTCGAGCAGTACTGCCGTTCATCTGTTCTGCCGTTTGGCAGCTTTTTACCATTCATTAGTTCCATACTTTGTATGTGGCTCGCGTTCGTGTAATATTTACCGTTCGTGGGTTTTTAGACAAACTGTGCATTCATACGCACAGTTCCTCTCTCTGTCATTCGTGAATTTGTCAGCATTTATATTGCTTTTTCATACTAACGGTCTATTCGTGAAATGTTGCCATTCGGCAAAATTTCATGCAGTTTTCTCCTATAACCTTGCCCCTTCTTGTTTCCCCTTGTTGGGGTTTAGTATTTTGGCGAACGGACGGCTCTCTCTGTGCCTTTTCTTTAACTGTAAGTGATTTTTTTTCACTTTACAGTATTTTCTCCCTCTCTGGGTTAATAAACCCTATAGATAGGTTACTTTATATTCATTCACTATGCAGTCTAACAAGGATCAAACTTTGGCCTCTGGGTCACAAGTGACCCCTCATATTTCCCAGGCTAACCCTGGGGAAGGGACTATGTCCCCTGATTTCTCCGCTCCTGCGGACATACAGGCGCTCTTCGACGCCTCCGTTTCCCAATCCATTACGCAGGCTATGGTCTCTGCTATGGGTGCTGTGTCGACGTCTCTGTCGCACAGTATTACCCAGGCCCTTTTACAAGCCCATCAGTCTGCGCAGCAGACAGGGATGTCAACTGCAACTATTATAACACTCAAGACCTTAAAGCTATGGAAAGACCAAGCATTCCTCCAAAACTACTTTGACTGACAGTCTCAATTCTGTCTCAGATGGCACGCAACCACCACCGCGCAAAAGAGCCACTAGCCGGGCGAAATCGGCTAGATTGTGGAAGCGTGCGAGAGCCCAGCTGAATTCATCAGAGTCAGAGTCAGAGCTCAGGGACATTGAGGAGGAAATAGATGAGTCCGATAAGGACGCTTCAGAGGGTCAGTCCGAATCAGACTCTGGCGGTGCAATGGGAGAGGATTCCGCCTCCTCCTTCGGCACTTTCCCTGTGACGATGTCAGGGGCCCAGGTAAGTCTGTCGGGGTCTGGTGAAGACTCTAGATCCTCAGGGGGTACCCCTTTTTTTTTTTTAATTCTTTATTTTTGCAGTGCAGTATTATGCAAACAATTTCAGGTAAACATTGTTAAGGGTTAAACAAGATAAAGCAATGGTGTAACATACAATATCAGGAAGAAGTGCACTGTTTATATTTATACATGACATAGTAAATAACGATTAATGATATGATATGGTGTCCTCCAGCATTATTAATCTGAAGAATTAGTCAGGCTAAGTAACTGGTGGAGTGTAAAAGTTGAGTAAAACAAGAAGAATGCATGCTGAGTAGGTCAGGATATAGTTACATGCCAGTTGCAATAGCAAGAGTTGTGGTTTCTAGTGTTAAATTAGTGGACCAGACTGGCTACTGTGCAAGCGTGTTTGTTTCTTAATTTAAATTACAACAGTATTATGTGATTTAAGCCGGCAAGAGTGGAGTTGGTGGGCTTTGTTAGATTGTCATCAGCCATACTATAATGTTAAACCGGTGAGCTAGAAAACCACCTGGTCACTAGAGTATGTGAGGCAGATATGTGTAAGGCCTAGGAAGCATAAAAGATAACATAAAAAATAACAAACCAAACAAAGTCAACGGAAAAGGCATGCATCATGGTACATTGGGAAGCGGTAGGTCTTGGCTTAATGAGCAGTGCGCAATCTGTCCCGGTGCTCAGCCCATACCCTTTGGGGGTAAGATGTAATCATGCTTACGATCGCCAGTTCGTGACACATGTCCCATTCGCGAGAGTCTCAGTCCCGGTATCATATATGAGTGCGGGCATGCTGTAGGCCTCATCCCGTCGTGAGCCCGGCATATTGCGTGCTTCATCCTTGCTTCCTTGGTGAGGCGGCAGACTCTGTTTTCCCTGACCTGTTGCTTGGTCGCTGACTTGCATCTGTAAACGCCGGTAATCCGGGTCTTTCTGGCCCCCAGGGACTGTCGCCGAATGAGAGAGCTAGCAGGTCTCTGCTGGGGCAGTAGTTGGAGCGCGGGTCTCCTCCTCCACCTGTGTTGGAGCATGGTCTCCCGTTGCTGCTGGAGTCGGAGCGTAGCCCTGTGTTTTGGTATCGCAGGTGTCCCTGTCTGAGTTCCCCTCCGCTTGAGTTTCGGTGTTCCCGCTGGTTTCGTCATAGGTTTCCCGGCAGGGAGGTGCACATGGGGGTGCCGCCCGCTTGGAGCCCTAGCCGTTGGAGGGGACTGGGTGCTCGGGGGCCTCATGTGTGGTGAGTTACAGCCCGGCGTTAGCAAGGAGGGCTCCTGCAATGCTCGGTTTAACTTTGCCCAGAATTCTTCGAAGATTTTGTCGAGTGTGTTTACTTGCGTGGTCTGAGTCTTGGGTTGTGCTGCGCACATGGCGTCCGCCATATTGGTTGGGTCGTTGTGTTTCCCGCTTTGGGAGGCTGCTAAACGGTTGTGCTTGTCTCCGCCAGGTTGCCTCCCGGACCGGTATATCCCCCACCGGTCCATGGGGGGGGGGGGTTATGGGGCTCTGTGAGGTGATTTCCTCTGCTTTCTTTGTGTTCCCCATTGTGAGATCGGCCGCCTCTCCAGGGTTCACCAGGCCACAGGTCAGTTATCCTGCTCTCCGGGATTGTGTCCACTTGCAGGTCGTTATTGTCGCTCATATTGAGCTCCGGTGCCGCCAGAGAAAGTAATCCGCCGACTTGGTGTGTTTTTCCTTCGCGTTTTTGGGCAGAAATCCTCATTTTAGTTCTGAGTGGTCTGGAGCTCATACGATACACGTCTGCCCGGCTTGGCAGTCAGGCCCCGCCCCCCAGGGGGTACCCCTTTTTGACTCAGATGAGCTTAAACACCCGCGCTCAGCGGAATGGTGTCCATCTGACCATGTGGTGAAATATGTCGCCTCCACAGTGCTCAAGTCCCTAGACAAGGCTACCAGAAACAAACAGAGCAGAATGCCCCCACCTTACGGTCCCAAATGACACATGCAAAACGCCCATCGTGGACCCCAAAATTGCCCAATTTCTAGGGAGAACCGTGTGGAAACCTACGAAGGGTCTCGATTTTGCTCTGACTAATTGCCAAGACAAGGCATTGGAGTATTGGGCCCTGCGGCAAAAATATTCGAGGCGGTCGAAGACGACCGGGAAGTCATCCGTGGATGGATCCAAAGGATTATTTGCTTAGTGGGAAATGTGAATTCGGCGCTGGCTACAGAACGCCGCATAACTATTTTTCTAAAAAAAATAAAATAAAAAAATAAAAAAGTAAATTGAGCGATTAATAAGCCGGGTGCCCAGGATAAAAGGGCTATTATTTGGTGATTCTTACGTAATGGAATTAGGGTCTTTTGTGCACACCTTTACAGCTTTAGATAAAGCGCAGAATAATATGCACAAGATCTTTCACCAAAAGATTTTTGCCGGTGACGGAAGAGGTAGGAGCCGTCTGTCTGGCCGTATTCAGAGAGGTTCATACAGACAGAACCGAGGTTCCTATGTGGGAAGAGCTGGCTTTCAAGAACAGAGGGCCGAACCAGCTTTTTTTCCCCAAAGAGGCAGACCCTGGGTCGCTAGGGGCATCCGTGGAGCTCCTTCTGGACGACGACCTTATGGTAAGGGTCTACTCTTCGCTTTCTTTCCTTCAGGTTGTGGTCCTGGTACCCAAGAAAGGCAGGGGAATGAGATCAGTCATAAATTTGAAACAATTGAACGCTTACGTGTCCTATCACCATTTCAAAATGGAAGGCATACACTGCCTGCGCGATCTTCTACAACAACTGGATGGCCAGCTAGACTTACAAGACGCATATCTCATGATCCCTATATCGGACAGATACCAAAATTTTCTCCAGTTCACGTGGCAAGGAAGGAAATGGAGGTTCACATGCCTCCCGTTCAAACTATCATCAGCCCCATGGTGTTTCACAAAAGTTATAAAACCCATGATTGCTCTGCTTCGAAGTCGAGGTGTTTGGCTTATAATCTACCTAGACGATATCCTCCTTCTGGCCCAGTCTACCGACCTTCTCCACACACACACACACCTCACATGGACCCTGACGCTATTGCAAAACCTGGGTTTCCTTATAAATTGGGAAAAAAAATCTATCTTGACACCGGCTCAAAATATCGAATTTCTAGGACTATTGATCGACTCAACTTCACAAACGCTACATCTCCCAGCGTCAAAATTGCTGAACATCAAAAAAGAAATCAAACGCACGTTGGCCGTTCCCCAATTGTCCCTCAAACATCTGGCACGAGTCATCAAACTCCTGGTGGATTCCATCCAGGCCATATTCCCAGGCCCGCTCCATTACGGCTACAGGCCTCTCATCTTAGTGGCGGAGCATCATACGGGGATATGGTAATGTAAGGCAAAGAGGCGAAAGACGAACTTCGCTGGTGGCTCCTCCACACGGAAGCATGGAATAAACGCGCTATCTTTGGAACCACCCTTGATCTAATCCTAGAATCAGATGCGAGCTTACACAGCTGGGGTGCGTGCTGTGGAGATATCTCCACGGGAGGCAGATGGTCAGAACTCGAAACTATACTGCATATCAATTGCCCGGAGCTTTAAGCCGGGTCCTTTGCAGTATGCAGCCTATCCCCGATTCACTCTCAATGCACAATTTTATTGAAGATGGACAACGTGTCCGCAGTCAGATACATCAACCATCTGGGAAGCATGAAATCCAAAGTGCTGGCAAACATGGCATGTGATTTCTGGCAATTGTGCCTTATGCACAATATCTCGATGACAGCGGAATATATTCCCGGACTATCCAACACCACAGCGGATTGGTACTCCAGACACCTCAAGGACTTCGGCGATTGGCGCCTGGATCCCTTGACATTCAGGAACATCACGGACACCTGGGGATCTGGGAATAGACCTATTTGCCTCTCGGTTGAAAGCTCAACTCCCTCAATTTTTCAGTTGGAGACCAGATCCTTCGGCTCTCAGATTCCTTCAAGATTGGGCCACGGAGACGAATTACGCATTCTCTCCGTTTGCACTGATTCCCCGCTGCCCTCTACATCTGCTTCGCCAAAAGGGCATGCTGGTAATTGTGACTCCCCTATGGCCGTCACAACCATGGTTCCCTCATCTACTGGAAGTGTCAATAGATTTTCCCTGCCTTCTCACATCATACGATTCTCTTCTTCAGGATCCGGACGGACAATCTCACCCCAGGGTCTTCTCCGACTTATGGCGTGGCTGATTTCAGGGGACCTTGGTCAATCGAAGGCATTCCGCAATCAACTCTCAGACTTCGAGAATGCATGGGCACCCGGCACGAGACAAGCTTATAAATCTGCTTGGAATGCATGGAATGGTTGGTGCTTGGGAAGAAACCTGGCTCCTTTGACAGCCATCCTACAATTTTTGACATCCTTTTTGAAGCAGGGAAAGCGTACCGCACGGTTAACCTCTCCCGATCGGCGCTTTCCGCTGGACATCAAGGCATCGATAGTACCCCCATTGGACGACATCCTTTTGTCTGTCGCTTACTACGCAGAGTACGTTTTTCTCGTCCACCACTCCCTCGTTACTCTACACTCTGGGATGTTTCCCTTGTCCTCCGTTTTCTAATGTTATGGCCGGATAATTCTTCATTATCACTCAAACAACTGCCAGCAAAACTAGTTATGCTTTTCTGCCTCATCTCATGCAAAAGAGTCTTGGATGTACGAGCTTTGGACACAGACGCTCGATCCTGAAGGCGTTCGCTTCGATATTTCTAGAAGGACCAAAACGTCTTCTAAGTCCGTACTGCAGAAGCCTCTATTGTGCCCAGTGGCATGCTTACGGGAATACAAACTCCGTACGGCTCTGCTCCGGAACCCCATGAGACCTCAGTTATTTATCTCTGTCCGCAAACCACATCTTTCAGTATCCTCTCCTTACCTGGCCAGATAGGTCAAATCGATTATGACATTGGCAGGCATTGACACTTCCGTGTTCTCTCCACATTCTGTTCGAGGAGCTAAGGCCTCTAAAGCCTCTGCGGTAGGACGTCGACTAGAAGATATTTTACGAGCTGACGATTGGTTGTTGGAATCCACTTTTCGTGATTTTTACTTCAAACAGATCGAACACTTTCCTGGAACAGTTATATCACAGCTTTAAACCAGCATAATAGGAGCCTCTGTGCCTTTATAAAATTACCAGATTTTACTATTTACATGACGTAAAGTCATGATTTTATTAACGACACGGAGGCGAGTATTATCCCTCCCACCCTTCCCTGGATGGTGGTTCACCTGGGTAAGTTATTTACGGTAAGTCTCTTTGGTTCAGATTTGCTCACTGGTAAGGTGATTTTGGTTTGATTATTCATGTTTGTATTCACCTCATACATGTTGACTAAATACTAGTTACAGTAGATATTGCCTAATCATGTACAACAGGTTATTTATGCATAAATCCAGTTTTATACTTGGATATTACCATATTCTACTCTCTCTTACAGCTTAAATTGGAAGTTCATCCACTGATGGCATTAGTCCCGTATTGGAATTCCTTTTTCGTTTGGATGGCGGTACAAGTTCGGGATCGCAAGAAAGAGGAAGTGGTTCAGGGAATACCGCCTATTATGCTGGAGAGCGGAACCTGATTGGCTGTTGGTTGCCATGGAAGATATGTGTTAATGACTGTTTCCTGCGTTATCATTGTTAAAGTTTTTCTTTGCTGCTCAGGGAAAGAAAGAGTGCAGCATAATATTCGCCTGCGTGTCGTCAATAAAATCATGACTTTACGTCATGTAAATAGTAAGTCTGGTAATTATATATACACATACAAACTTTGATATAAGTTGGTGAAAAAATGGTGACATGTTAAAGTAAAACATACTGTAGAAGAGCAACTGTACTCTGGGTTGAGTAGCTTCCTCGCTGCTAGCAGGGGATGCTGGAGCACTTCAGACCCACTAGCCGAATCTTGACTGGGGTTTTTTATAAAGCTGTTCCACCCTGGGCCAGGTTGCGGTGGTAATAGCTTCTTGCAGTAACTATAGCTTTCTGCAGTGGTTATAGCTCTTGAGACCCTTTCTCTTGTAAAGCAGTGATTATATTGCTTATATTTTTTTGGCCCCACACATTAGTCGAGACTGAATGCAGGAGAGTAAAATGCAGCTTTATTTGTTACAACACAGAAAAGGGGATTCCAACACCAGGGGGTCCTTCATGCAGTCCCAACCCGGTCCCACTCTGCGTGGGGTCTTGATTGCAACATCCCCAACTAACCAGCAAGACTTCCTGCTGTGCCTTCCCAGACATAGATCCAAGTTGTACAAAAATGTTCCCAAATACCTCCTTTTCCTGTACAGCACACCCACACATATGTCCATAGACCACCAAGCTCCCTTACTGTCCAAAACGTGCCCTGATTGGAGAATCCATGCCAGAGTAAGGGCGTGACAAAGTTTTCCTGGGTCAAGGCTATCCTCTGATCCAGCTCAGAGTTCCAGGCGTGCGGCTGGTTAGTCCAGGTCTTACAAAATGGGGTTCTTGGGGCTCCAGAAAGACAATGTGGAGGTATAGGCCCAACAAATCAATCAAAATTCTAACCGTATAAACGGAAATGGTCAGGTCTTTATATGGCACAGCAGATAGTTGCAAAGGCCACTATTGTACTCAGAAGATGTAGTTGAACTAAATTTGGGGTTTTGTATTAATGTTAAAAAAATAGTTATACTTTTATATGTAAAAACAAAACCCCCCACCCCACACACAATTTTACCCACATTTTTAGCAAAGACTGGCGGCTAAAGGAATACTCCTGGCACCATAACAAATTCATAGTGAACAATTCTCTAATGGTTTTAACCAGAAAGTTCCAATACCGAATCTCTCTGCCCCTCTGTCCTTCCACTTGCTGCAATGCTGGAAAATGGAAGCTCTGCTGATTTGCTAAGAGAAGCCAGATGATGCTCTCAGCCAATAAGTGGCTCCACACTCACAAAAATGGCACTTACCTTTTCAAGCCATTTTTATGAATGGCTTGACAAAGACCTCGTGTTAAGGTTGCCAGCTCCCCTCTGCTGAATAAAATCTCCTTCACTTAATTTGTATTGTTGCAGCTCCATTATTTGTTTGTTTACTGAACCTTTTTTACTGGGTTGGCTAATGATGCTGCCGGTGAAACGCTGCTCATACAGACTCAAGGCACCATGACCACTTCAAATCAATGTTACTTGGAGTAACACTTTAAGGAGGTATACAATGTGCCTACCAGAAGATCTTCTAATGCAGGCTTTGTTGGGTATAGGAGTTCAGCTAACTCAGTGCTGTTAGTGTCTGAGCTGTGTACAAACATTGATAAGAAACACTTTTTTTTTTTTTTTTTTAAATGAAGGAGGCATGGCTTATGAGGCAGGTGTATAGGCCAGAATACTGCAAAACCTTTATTTTTTGCAAAAAACTACAAAAGGTTTTAGCTTGCAAAACTGGGTACATACAGCATATTAATGAGGCCATAAACTATGCTGGTACCTGAAATATATATATTTTTTAATAAGCTATGTATATAATATTACTTTGTACTTTTAATATTTATACTTAGAGGCAACAGCACATATAAATAGAGACATACAAATTTTATCACATGACAGGAGGCTTCGTATTTTGCATAATCTTTCTTTACTAACTCCATAGCAGCAAAGAAAAGAGTGACATAACTTTTAACCAATCACAATATAGAATAGGGTATAAGAGGTGTGACCTATGACATTTCCTCTTTCTTTGCTGCTCCATCACAAGCTAAGTACTATAGTTTGTGTTCTCTATACTTAACATATTTTATTCATGCATTTGTTCTATAACTGTACCTTTTAATATTTACACTGTTATTTCTCATACCCTATCTGTATACCATGGGACCTTGACTGGCTCCCTAGGTGTCTTTCACGGCTTCACCGCCGTCTATATTTTCCCTCCACGTCTCTATTTCTGCCAACGGCTTTTCTGTGCGCTCACGCACAAAATTTTCGGTAGTTTTCTACCGAACGCGTTATTCGGTAGTTTTTGCGCATTCGCCTGTTTTATGCGAATGCCGCGGTTCTTCTATGCGATCGCTCATTGACTTTCGTTTCTTTCTACTGAACGCTTCGTTCGGTAGTTTGACGCGTTCGCCTTTTTAAAGGCGTTCACATCCATTTTACATTTCGCACGTTCCGCAGTTTAACTGTACGAACGGCAAACTTTCAGTTTTGCCGCCCAAACTAGGGGAGGTACTATCCTCCCCACACTAAGGCTGTCAGTCCAGCGGCCATCTTAAAGGGATAAACACTGCCTGATTTTTCTGCTCCAGCAATCCTGCAAGCAATTGAATATCTTTGATCTTTTTCATTCAGTGGGACCAGGTTAGTGCCTTACTTTAGGGGTTGGTTTAGCCAGTTGGTCTGCACCTTATTCTGTCCGGGGTGAGCCCCCATTTTATGCTGCTAAATGGACCTGTTTATGCAGGATTCCTATTACCTGGGTGAGCCCCAGTAAACAGCCCTCTCCTCTTTACGACCTACCGGTCTCTAACCTCAGGTTATTTAGTCCTGATACTATACCACCCCAGTCCCCAGGCCTCTCCACTTATTGTGCCTAAGTGCCCTCACGCAATTTATCGGGTGAGCCCCGAATTCTCATTCCTTATAATGGAGGAATCACAAACCTCAGACCTCCAGGCCATGATAACAGCAGCCGTGGCTGCAGCTATGGAACAAGCCGCTTCCAAGTCGCTCCAGACAGACTCTGAAGTCCCCAAGACCATCTCTAAACGGGTTCATTATAAAGCGGACTCCGACTCCTCCAGGGAACGTTCACAATGGCGAAAGCGCCATTGGAAGGGCAATGTAACCCCACGCAAGGCTAAAGGGAAAGCCCCTGCTGTTTGCAGGAAAGCCACGGTTCGTGCAACCCATGAACTCACACAACTTTCCTCAGGTGAGGAAGATGTAGAACCCACTCAGGCACTAGCTGTGCTGGATGAATGGCAGACGGCAGCCTCCGACCAAGGGGACTCAGACAGGGATTCCACGGCCAACTCTAACCCTTACTGTATAAGGAAACAGGGTCTGGGTGAGCCCCAGGACTCCATGGCAACATCCAGGGATAACCCACAGGAGGGCATGGAGATTTTCCTCGATAATTCGGGACTCCAAATGTTTGACCCACGAAACATCCGGCACCCCGGTTTGGAAGAATGGTCACCACCTGAGCATCTGGCAAGGTTTATGCACTTCTGGCTCAGAAAATCGCTGGACAAGGAAGTTAGAAACCGGATGAGATCCGAATGCCCTCGGCCTAGTCTCCCAGACAAAGTAACGCACACCCCTGAATTTGACCCACTCATGACTACATTCATGTCCCGAGGGGGTCGGGATCCGCGCAAGGGCATAGAGCGCGGTTTCAAAGGAGCGCAAGACAAACTGCTAGATGCCATTGGGCCACTAGCCAGAATAATGGATATGGCAGATGAAGCCTACGAGACGGCTGATACTTTTACCCCAGATACGGTGCGTGAATGGGCACGAGATACCCGGGAATGGGCACAAAGGTGTTTGTTTCCTAGGGAACACCAACGTAGCGCTCTCTTCGGAGAGGCGCCGAGCTGCACTTTACCGTATCGACGAAAAACTGGTCGAACTGGGGGACAAGGAATTAGGACCCTTAACACAGGGTAAATTATTTGGAGAGGCCTTCCTTAAGGAATTAAATAAAAGGGTCAACATATTCACGTCCCTTAACAAGGCACAATCTTCGATGCGGAAAGTCTTCCGCGGCTCTCATACCCGTGGTGTTTTTGGAAGGGCTGGACGTCAGAGGGGCCGTGCCGCCAGCCGTTTTTGGTCATCTGGCCCCCGTACAACAAGGACTCAGCAAATGTACTACCCGGATTCATCTACCCGACATAGATTCCACCAATTCAGGGGATCTGATCGTGGCCGAGGCAGCCGAGGACGCTCACGGGCAAGATTCTCCAACGGTAAGTCGGAATCTTACTCTCTGTCTCTAACTGTCAGGATCGGGACAGGGATCCAACACGCAGAGTACAAAGAGTGGAAAGGTACGTATACCGGACCTTAGAATGGCCGGACTAACGTACCGAGAGTAATAGAGAATAGTCAGAGACAAGCCGAGGTCGAGGGAACGAGATAACAGAGATAAGCAGGGTAGTACAACAAGCCGAGTCAAAACCAATAGAGCAAACTAGAATACCAGAGCACTGAGTGACTAGACAAGCTAGAACCACGACAGGGCAATGAGCTGAAGTGAGAAGTAAGCTTAAATACCCTGGCTCCGGATGGTAGACACGCCTCTGACAAGTACCGATTGGATATCGGACACTTGAGTGGCAGGTCGCTCGTGATAGCGTCATGACGTCACGTATTGAGCGTCCCGCTAGAAAAGGACGTGGATTCCTCGCGGTCGGTGTTTAAGTGACTGGATGAACCGCGAGGAACGAAGGAAACAGCTCGTTTGGACGGATAAACTACTAAGTCTCTACCTCTTTTAGAGGTAGAGACCTCAGGTACCCTGACAGTACCCCCCCTCTCAGATACGCCCACCGGGCGGAAGGAACCGGGACGAGATGGGAAGCGGAGGTGAAATGCTCTGCGAAGGCGAGAAGCATGAACGTCCTCCTGAGGTACCCAACTTCTCTCCTCAGGACCATATCCCCTCCAGTTGACCAGATATTGCAATTTTCCCCTTGAAATTCTGGAATCAATGATGGAGCTGACCTCGTACTCCTCCCGACCCTCCACCTGAACAGGACGGGGTGAGGAAACCTTAGAGGAGAATTTGTTGCAAATAAGAGGTTTCAACAAGGAGACATGAAAAGAGTTAGGAATGCGTAAGGCAGGTGGCAGAGCAAGGCGATACGCAACCGGGTTGATACGAGTGAGAACCCTGTAAGGACCTATGTAGCGAGGAGCAAATTTCATAGATGGAACTTTTAGGCGAATATTCTTAGTACTCAGCCACACCCTATCCCCAGGAACAAAAACAGGAGCCGCTCTTCTATGCTTGTCAGCGTGTTTCTTGAACAACGAGGAATTATGTAACAGAATTTGCCGAGTCTGATCCCATAATTTCTTCAGGTTGGCGACATGATCATCAACCGACGGTATCCCCTGAGAAGAGGAAACCGAAGGAAAAATTGAAGGATGAAAGCCATAGTTCATGAAGAAAGGGCTAGAGCGAGTTGAATCACAAACAAGGTTATTGTGTGCGAACTCCGCCCAAGGAATCAAACCGACCCAATCGTCCTGGTGTTCGGAAACAAAGCAACGTAGATACTGCTCGATCTTTTGATTGGTACGTTCAGCAGCTCCGTTAGACTGAGGGTGATAGGCAGAGGAGAAGTTCAATTTGATACCCATTTGAGAACAAAAGGATCTCCAGAAACGTGAGACAAATTGAGAACCTCTATCAGAAACAATCTCCGAAGGGATCCCATGTAGGCGAAAAACTTCTCTCGCAAAAATCTCTGCCAATTCAGGAGAAGTCGGAAGTTTAGGTAATGGCACGAAATGGGCCATCTTAGTAAATCTATCCACCACCGTGAGAATAACAGTCTGTCTCTTGGAAGCAGGCAAATCTACGATAAAGTCTATGGACAAACAGGACCAAGGTTTCTCAGGAATGTCCAAGGGGTGTAACAGGCCACAAGGAGATGTATGAGGTTGTTTAGTCTTGGCACAAGTCTCACAGGCTGCGACGAACTCCTCAATATCTCTTCGTAGTGAAGACCACCAGAAATCCTTGGATATCAGAGAGTATGTCTTGCGAATACCAGGATGGCCAGCTACTTTACTTTCGTGAAAACATTGTAAGAGCTCCAGTTGGAGTTCAGGAGGGACAAAGTTTCTTCCCTCAGGAGTGTTACCGGGTGCCAGATGTTGTGACTTCAAGATCTGGTCAAGTAGCGGAGAGTGGATTTTGAGACTGGTATTAGCAATAATATTGCATTTGGGTACAATGGAGGACAAAAGTGGTCCAACTGAAGCAGAAGGCTCATATTGGCGAGATAGTGCATCGGCCTTAGAATTTTTTGACCCAGGTCTGTAAGTCAGAACGTAATTGAAATGGGTAAGAAATAACGACCAACGAGCCTGCCTGGAGGACAAACGCTTGGCTTCTCCGATATAAGACAAATTTTTGTGGTCCGTTAGAATGGTAACAGGATGTAATGTACCTTCTAATAAATGTCTCCACTCTTTCAACGCCTTGATAACCGCTAGTAATTCTCTGTCACCAATGTCATATCTGCTCTCTGTACCAGACAATTTTTTAGAGAAAAATCCACATGGATGTAATGGTTTATCAACACCCAACCTTTGAGATAGGACAGCACCTAAACCAGTCTCTGATGCGTCTACCTCAAGTAGAAAAGGCAGGGAAGTGTCGGGGTGAACTAAAATTGGAGCGGAAGCGAAAAGCTCCTTGAGAGTTTTGAACGCAAGAAGAGCTTCAGTAGTCCAATTCTTAGTATCAGCCCCCTGTTTGGTCATATTGGTGATAGGTGCGATAATTGAAGAATAACCCTTAATAAAGCGCCTATAATAATTAGAAAAACCAATAAATCTCTGTACGGCTTTAAGACCTTTGGGTAAAGGCCACTCTAGAATGGACTGGAGCTTATCCGGATCCATCTTAAATCCCTCCCCAGAGATCACATAGCCGAGAAAGGTTACCTGGGTTTGATCAAAGCTACATTTCTCCAACTTGCAGTACAAGCCATGCTGGAGAAGCTTGTGCAAAACCCTCCTGACTTGTTTGTGATGAGTCTCAATCTCACTAGAATGTATGAGTATATCATCTAGGTATACAATGACGCAATCTTGCTGAAATTCCCTAAGAACCTCATTTATCAGATCCTGGAATACAGCTGGTGCATTGCATAACCCAAAAGGCATAACTGTATATTCATAGTGGCCATATCGAGTATTGAATGCCGTCATCCACTCATGTCCCTGCTGGATTCTCACCAAGTTATATGCCCCTCTGAGATCTAACTTGGTGAAAATTGTAGAGCCCTTCAAACGATCGAAGAGTTCGGTGATCAAGGGAATCGGGTAGGCATTTTTAATGGTTATCTTATTTAGGCCTCGATAATCAATACAAGGTCTTAAAGAACCATCCTTCTTTTTAACAAAAAAAAATCCAGCCCCGGCAGGAGAGGAGGACCTCCTAATGAATCCCTTGTCTAAATTTTCGTGAATATACTCCTCTAGAACTGAGTTCTCTTTCGTAGATAACGGGTATACATGACCTCTGGGCGGCATGGTACCAGGGAGTAGGTTAATTTTGCAATCAAAGGACCTGTGTGGGGGTAAGGTATCGGCTTTCTTTTTGTCAAATACTGCCTTTAAATCTAGATACTGAGACGGGATTTGTGTCTCTGTAGGATTGTCAGAGTTAGCCGAGGTGTTGGTTAAGCAGAGAGGTGAGACCTTCCGCAAGCATTTCTCTTGACAATTCTGTCCCCATGAAACTATCTCCCCTGACTCCCAATTAATAATAGGGTTATGTCTCCTCAACCAGGAGTACCCCAGGACTATGGGAATAGACGGAGAAGAAATGAGCAGTAAGGATATGTCCTCTCTATGTAGGATGCCAGCAGTTAAGTTAATCGGTATGGTCTCACGGAAAATAACAGGCTCAAGTAACGGTCTACCATCGATGGCCTCAACAGCCAGTGGTGTCTCTTTTAACTGGGATGGAATAGCATGCTTGGCAGCAAAACCCTGATCTATAAAGCTCTCAGCAGCTCCAGAATCGATTAGTGCCATAGTCTTAACTACTCCCTTTTCCCACTTTAAAGAAACGGGTAACAGAAGCCTGAACTCTTTGTAGTTGTGAATAGAGGACAAAGTAGAAACACCCAAGGCCTGTCCTCTAGAGAAACTTAGGTGCGAGCGTTTCCCGAACGATTAGGACAATTTAGGCGTAAATGACCTCTGACTCCACAATACATACATAAACCCTCCCTTCTTCTGTACTGTCTCTCCCTCTCTGTGAGATGAGTACTGCCTATCTGCATAGGTTCAGAAATACGTAAGTCCTCGAACTCAGAATTTTGAAAAGTAGGCGCTAGTTTAAAGGAGGGTCTACGGGTCCTATCTCGAGTGTTCTGCCTCTCTCTTAGGCGTTCATCAATACGAGATATAAAAGAAATTAAATCCTCCAAATTCTCAGGGAGTTCTCTAGTAGCGACCTCGTCAAGAATTACATCTGATAACCCATTCAGAAACACATCTATATAAGCCTGTTCGTTCCACTTAACTTCTACCGCCAAGGACCTGAACTCTAGTGCATAATCCACAAGTGTTCGATCGTCCTGTCTAAGGCGCAACAGTAATCTAGCTGCATTGACCTTTCTACCAGGAGGGTCAAAAGTTCTTCTAAACGCAGCTACAAAGGCATTATAATTATAGACTAGTGGATTATCATTCTCCCACAAAGGATTGGCCCATCTCAGAGCTTTCTCAATGAGTAAAGTAATAACAAATCCAACCTTCGCTCTATCTGTAGGATAAGAGCGGGGTTGTAATTCGAAATGGATGCTAATCTGGTTCAGAAAGCCACGACACTTCTCCGGTGCCCCGCCATAACGTACTGGTGGGGTAATACGGGAAGAAGCACCTACAGTGGCTACCTCTAGACCTGAGACTGCAGGAGAAATAGAAGGAGTACGTGTCTCCTCAGGTGGGTTATTAGCACGAGACAAAAGTGCCTGTAGTGCTAGAGCCATCTGATCCATCCTATGCTCCATGGCGTCAAACCTGGGATCAGAAGAACCAAGCTGACTGTTTGTACCTGCAGGATCCATTGGCCCTGTCGTAATGTCAGGATCGGGACAGGGATCCAACACGCAGAGTACAAAGAGTGGAAAGGTACGTATACCGGGCCTTAGAATGGCCGGACTAACGTACCGAGAGTAATAGAGAATAGTCAGAGACAAGCCGAGGTCGAGGGAACGAGAAGACAGATAAGCGAGAGACAAGCCGGGTCAAGGGATAACAGAGATAAGCAGGGTAGTACAACAAGCCGAGTCAAAACCAATAGAGCAAACTAGAATACCAGAGCACTGAGTGACTAGACAAGCTAGAACCACGACAGGGCAATGAGCTGAAGTGAGAAGTAAGCTTAAATACCCTGGCTCCGGATGGTAGACACGCCTCTGACAAGTACCGATTGGATATCGGACACTTGAGTGGCAGGTCGCTCGTGATAGCGTCATGACGTCACGTATTGAGCGTCCCGCTAGAAAAGGACGTGGATTCCTCGCGGTCGGTGTTTAAGTGACTGGATGAACCGCGAGGAACGAAGGAAACAGCTCGTTTGGACGGATAAACTACTAAGTCTCTACCTCTTTTAGAGGTAGAGACCTCAGGTACCCTGACACTAACCTCCTGTCATATCGCAGGTCGTGTTTCTCTTTTTTTCCAGAACTCGAAAGAACTATCTTCAGACGCGTGGATACTCCAGACGTTGCAGGGCTATCGAATAGAGTTCGACTCGACCCCGCTCCAGCTGGCCCCTCCACGTCTGATCCAGACTACACGAGCAGATGCCCGCCTCATAGACGCGCAACTCCGAGAACTTCGCTCCAAGGGTGCCATCCAACCGGCTCCGGATGCCACCGGTTTCTACAGCAATATCTTCCTGGTCAGGAAGAAAACCGGCGAATTTCACCCTGTTATCAATCTCAGGGAGCTCAATTCTCACGTGGTATACCGTCATTTCAAAATGGAAGGTATACATCTTCTCCGGGACTTGCTTCGACGCGACGACTGGTTCACTCGTCTGGACCTCAAAGACGTTACCATTCAGGTACACCGAAGCAGCCGTCCCTACCTCCGCTTCTTCTAGCACGGGATTCCCTGGCAGTTCACCTGTCTCCCGTTTGGCCTCAGTTCGGCCCCGTGGTGCTTTACCAAGATTATGAAGCCAGTAGTGGCGAAGCTCAGATCCCAAGGCATAAGATGCATCATCTATCTCAACGACATCCTGATCTTTGACGAGGATGCAGAGACTCTGCGGAGACACACGGAAAACACACTACACCTTTTGGACTCTCTGGGCTTTGTTGTCAACCGTCCCAAGTCCGCATTGACCCCGGCTCAATCAGTCCAATTCCTCGGATTCGTAATAGACTCCACATCATGCACTCTCCACCTCCCGGCTACCAAAATTACGGCAATCCGCAGGGAGATCCGAAAAGTTCTTCGTCGGACTACCATACCCCTACGATTACTGGCACGGATTGTGGGCCTTCTCTCCGCATCCATCCAGGCCATTTTTCCCGGACCCCTGCACTACAGGGCCATGCAGCGCATCAAGGCAAGTTTCCTTCGCAGGCAACCAACATACGACCAACCGGTTCCAATGTCGGCCGAGGTTCGGGAAGAACTACACTGGTGGCTGAACTGCATGCAGGCTTGGAATGGCAGGGCCATATTCAGGAACCAGCCAGACTTCGTGCTGGAATCGGATGCCAGTCGTTCAGGCTGGGGAGCAACAGACAGAACCACCTCCACAGGAGGAGTCTGGACTTCAGAAGAGCTCTCGATGCACATAAATTGCCTGGAACTCTTGGCCGGAACCTTCGCCATTCGCAGCCTGGCAAAGGATCGATCCAACTGCTGCATCCTACTCCGCATGGACAATGTCTCAGCGGTCAGATACATCAACCGCCTTGGAGGCACTCGTTCTCGATCACAAAAGAGATCTTCGACTACTGCCTTCCACGCAACATCACCTTGCTGGCAGAGCACTTACCAGGAGACTCCAATACGACGGCGGATTGGTACTCACGCCACTGGCGGGACGCCAGCGATTGGCAGCTAGACCCTCATATTTTCGCGCTACTGGATGCACAGAGGGGCCCTCTCTCCATAGACCTATTTGCGTCCCGCAACAATCGACAGACAGAGGTTTTCTTCAGCTGGCTCCCAGACCCAGAGAGCCTCGCAACGGACGCGTTTCTCCAACAATGGCCAAGGGACGGTGCCTACGCATTCCCTCCTTTCGCAATGATAACGAGGGTCCTTCACCGGATCCGTCTACAGGGAGTGAGAATAATTCTCATCACGCCGCTCTGGCAGAGCCAGCCATGGTACCCGGACCTTCTGGAACTTTCAATCGAAGATCCCCTCCTCCTACCAGATGCCCCAACCATCCTCAGGAGCCCATTGGGCCTACCTCACCCACTAGTCCTGCAGGAACGCTTGCCCCTTGTGGCCTGGACTCTTTCCGGGGCTCCTGGAGAACCGAGGAATTATCGCAGGAAACTAAGGACCTGCTATGGGATTCATGGGCACCAGGAACAAGGAGGTGCTACTTATCAGCATGGGATTCCTGGAAAAGTTGGTGTGTGGGACGGGACCTCAATCCCTTTACTGCACCTACTCACTCCATCATGAATTTCCTGACCTCACTCTTCACTGCCGGAAAATCATACCGTTCCATCAATGTGGTACGGTCGGCCATCTCAGCGGCTCATACTCCGACTCAGGGGACTCCTGTTGGTAAGGACCCGCTCATCTGCAGACTGCTCCGCGGCATGCGCCTACGGCACCCCCCGAAACCCAAATACTCTAGACTTTGGGACGTTGGTGTGGTCCTCCAATTCTTACAAAATTGGCCTCCCAACGAAGAACTGTCCCTCCGCCAGCTTACCGCAAAATTCACCCTCCTGCTCTGTCTGGTTTCTTTCCGACGGGCATTGGACGTACGCGCCTTTGACGCCAACGCGTTTACCTTCTGTCCGGCGGGTGTCACCTTTCGTATCTCACATCGCACTCTCACTCGGTTTTCTACCCTTTCTTCCCTTCTGACCCTCAACTCTGCGTGGTCTCAACCCTCCGTCAATCACATGGAAGCCACCGCGACGTTGCGGCAGCCTTCCACTCATCAGCTTCTCATCTCTTACGTCCGCCCTTATGGTCCGGTTTCGGTCACTACACTGGCCAGATGGGTTAGATGGCTATTATCCCTTGCCGGTATTGACCAAGCTTTCGGAGCACACTCCGTGCGTGGGGCAGCGGCCTCTTCCGCTTATGCGGCAGGCGCGTCCCTTTCGGACATCTTACGAGCAGCGGACTGGACCAGAGAATCTACCTTTAGGACATTCTACTTTCGTCCTCTTGATAACCCAGCTTTTTCTTTTCTTTCACAGCGTTGAAATTGCAAAATACGAAGCCTCCTGTCATGTGATAAAATTGAAGATTAAGCTAGCTTTAGTGTACAGATAATCTTAATTTTAATAATGACAGGAGGCGAGTATTTTCCCTCCCTGTTCTCTTTCGTTCTTCCCTCCCTTTCATCTTCACCTCTACTTATGACACTTGGCTCTCTCATATGGGGGTATAATGCCTAACTCGGTAACACTTGTTTCAATGCCTTATTTTCATTCACTTATGGTTCTATATGTATACTGTTTGGGGTGGGATACTTATTTAACACCATTATGGGAGGACGTTTAGTTTATTCACATTTTATTAGTCAATATTGAGTTGAATTACGGGACAGACACTCATTGTTTTAGACAATCATTTCTGGACTCTAACGCACCTTATACTCTCGTTTCAGCTTAAACAGAAGTTACACGGAATCATTAAAGTCTCCATACAAGATGTCGTCATCATCGCATCAAGAGATTTATCATCAGGTCTAGCGAGACCATCGTTTGAAAATGGGATGCCTTCATCTGCATTCTATCTGTTCCGGTTCATTTTATTCTGATTGAGTTTCCAGTTTCTTATTTTATGGACTTTTCTAATGTTCTGTTATTTCTACATTATTACCTTGTGATGTCGCAATTTTAAAGAGGAAATGATGTCATAGGTCACACCTCTTATACCCTATTCTATATTGTGATTGGTTAAAAGTTATGTCACTCTTTTCTTTGCTGCTATGGAGTTAGTAAAGAAAGATTATGCAAAATACTCGTCTCCTGTCATTATTAAAATTAAGATTATCTGTACACTAAAACTAGCATAATCTTCAATTTTAATATATACAGTTTAGTCATATCATCAACTTACTTTTGAAAAAGAGAAATGTCCTCACATACGGATCACCTGCTAGAACAGATCACCTACTAGAATCAATTAAAGTAAACCTATCGTCCCGAAAATAATCACTTTGATTATGGTGACCTCCATCCACCCTACTTTGGTGGTGAAAAAGTCAAGTTTAATAAAGTTTACTGGGGGCGTGGTCTGCAGCCGAGCGAGCTGGACGTGTCTGGCTAGAGCTCCGCTGTAACCACAGTGCCAACGGCTAACAAAGGCTGAAATTCGATATTTTTCGATATATTTTCCGACTCACCAGTGCAGGGGACCGGGATGGAAAAGAGGAATCAAAGAAAACCGGTGAAAAAACCCTCGGAATCGGTGACTTCGGTCCCCGATATGTTTGCGGCCTCACGAGCCACGAGGCTATCCACCCAAGAGGGCGGTCGGGACGGCCCGGGGACACCTACCTCTCCTGCGAGCCCCGGCAGCGGTGCTGCTGCAGGGGCATTGGACTCGGAGGCCAGCCAAATATTGGCCAAACTATCGGAGGTACGCACATACCTGGCCACAGAAATTGTCCGCACTACGACGGAAGTGAAGGCCGAAATCCAAGCCCTGGGTACGAGGACGGCGGCTCTCGAACAAAGGATGGAGTCTACAGTACAGGCCCACAACGAGTCCGCTGCACAAATAAACTCCTTAACGTCCCAACTGCAGATGGCCGCAGCGGCGATAGATGACCTTGGCAACAGGTCGCGGCGGAATAATATCCGCCTCCGTGGCCTTCCGGAACAGGAGGGAGAGGGGTCCCTGGTGGAAGTGGTCTCGAAGATCTTTAGACCGCTTCTCCCCGATGTGCCAGAACACCTATGGCACATCGAGCGGGCTCACCGGGCGCTTCGTGCCAGGAGGGCGGATGATGAGAGACCGAGAGACGTAATTATTAAATTTCTGTCCTTCCAGACAAAGGAAGCATTGATGAAACGTGGCAGAGAAGGCCCAATTATGTATAACGGGACAGACCTTGCTTTGTATCAGGACTTAACCCCTGCCACCTTGAAGAAAAGACGAGACTGGCGTCCTGTTACGGAAATCTTACAAATGGAATCCATTAAATATGCATGGGGTCACCCTTTTCGACTATTGGCCTTCAAAAATGGTCGCACGAAAGTCCTCCATGCTGATGGCGATCCGGCTGCGTTCCTATCTGAGCTCGGGATTCGTATACCGGAGGGTTTCGCGGTTCTGAGGTCTTCGGCGGAGGTC
Organism: Pelobates fuscus; assembly: GCF_036172605.1. Lineage (NCBI taxonomy): Eukaryota > Metazoa > Chordata > Amphibia > Anura > Pelobatidae > Pelobates > Pelobates fuscus. The sequence continues at coordinate 83,649,420 of NC_086326.1, read as the reverse complement.
CTCCCTGCCTTACCTCGGGAGTGGTACACGGCAGGCGAATGATTTCGGATCCTCTAACTCGGCATTGGGTGAGCGGCCGGTGGCCCAGAGCGGTGAGCTATTCCGGGTGGGCTCTTATTGTTTGGGAGGGGGATTGCGGGAATCCCTCATCCTCCCCACTTTTGTTTTTTCACCCGGGACCCGGGGGCCCCTTATAGAATTGCCCAGTAATGTTTTTCTTCCTTCCATCGGGGGGGGGGGGCACTAGTATTGGGGTGGGCTAGGGATTTCCCCCACTCCCATATGTACGCTATTGCACCCCCATACCGTCCCTCCTCACCCGGCCCTTGCCCTGTCTACACCTCTGTGGCCCCGGGATGGGGAGTGTTCGAAGGTTTGATGGCGAACGGCCCTTCTTGATTGACTATCACAAACTTACGGCGGCCGTGGGCATACTCATTACTTTTAATGGTCGTTCTTTAATATGCTCTGCTCTGATGTTTTATACCCGGGACGCCTTGATTTTCATTCGGGAGGTGGGGGAAGAGGGAGCTGGCGGTATTCGAATTTGCATGGTTATTTTTACGCTGAACGATAATCATGTCGGGTTCCCCCTATCGTGTATACCAGGTTTACGGAGCTCGGGAGGTTAGAGCCGGGACGTGTAGGGGGTATCTCTCCGCCTCTAATTATTAGGCCTATACGGCAACCCGGCCCTAGTGACCGATGACCCCCTCTCCCCTCCCCCGTTTTATGCAATGCGCCATATTAAACCTGTTCCCCCCCCCTAGTTTTAGTTCTAGAACGAGGGAGGCGATACCCCCTTGGGGTGACGGGTAGGATAAATCATTTTACTTTTTGTACCCCTCTCCTTAGGCGGTTAGACGCCCCAGGTTCGCTGCCTCATGTTGTTTTGCGTTATATTTTCATACGGGCTCAGCCCTGATTCTGACCCGCTGGCAATTCCGGGTCTTATTTGCCTCCCCCCCCCCCTCACCGTACGCCCCTTGCCCTCGGGACCGCCCATCCTGCTCCGAGGTGCATTTTTAGCTGTTCCTCCCTCCCTCCCCCCCCCACACCCGCCCACTGACCCCGTCGGTGGGGGTTATCCCCTCTGGGATCGGGGGTGGGGAGGCATGCGGAGTCATCCACGGGACAGGGGGGTGGGGCGGGGTTGGGGCCCCTCTGTTGGACTGTGGGTCCGGGCTGGCCTTGGTGGGATCGCGAGACGTCTCGCCCATTGTCACATCGTTTTTCATGCAAAAGTTAATCGATTAGGCACCCTGTTGGTGCCCATATTTTCGTTGGTCTATGTCTGGGCGACTCTGGAGCCTTATGCGGACTCCGGGGGAGCCTATACAAGGCCCCCACTCGTCCCTGGCTACGAATAAGACCAGGGGTTTATTATGTACGTTATTCTTTCTCTCTATTTTTACTTTTCTTTTTCCCTCTCCCTTCTCCCCTTTTTGCCCTCCTCCCCCTCCTTCCCCCTGTTTTATGGTGCCCTCTTTGGAAGGAGGCGTTGGTTCAATCTGCGGTGACTCAGAGCTTGGCCCTGACACAGGGAGCATAGATAGACAATCTGAGACACCACTCTATATACCACCCGTCTATCACCGGTACTTGGTGAAAATGGCCAATAGGTTTAGCCTCTCCCTCATTCACTATCAATGCCCTTGAAACTATTATCCCTGAACGTCAAAGGCTTAAACGCACCGAATAAACGTCGCCTCATGTTTAGGGAACTTAAGCGTTTAAATCCGGACATTGCACTCCTGCAGGAGACACATATTCCGAAATCGGCGAAGTTCACTCTCAGGGACCACACTTACAGGACTACCCACGAAGCAAGGGCATTAAACAAAAGGAATGGGGTGGCGGTGCTTTTACACCATAGATGCCCGCTTCGGGTAGGTACTGTCACAACGGACCCGAGTGGCCGTTTTGTTTTAATATCCGGAACTCTGTATTCTCACGCCATCCATATTATAAATATTTACGCCCCTAACGACCCCTCGGTGGACTTCTGGGACACCATGACCCAGGTCGTAAACGGTCTGCCTCACGGCATGGTTATCGTGGGGGGCGACTTTAACGCCACCCCATGCCCTGCGGCGGACAGAAGCCCGCGCGACGGACTCCCGAGGTCTCACGGGAGTGGCCGCCAAGACAAATTGCTCCGCACCTTCCTACACCGCACAGGCCTCATTGATATCTGGAGAGCACACCACCCCGATGGTCGAGATTATACATTTTACTCAGCACCTCACAAAACTTACTCTAGGATAGACTCATTCCTGATTAATTCCAGTGCCGCGTCCAGGGTTTCGGGCGCTGCTATCGGTTCCATCACCTGGTCAGACCACGCGGAGGTCACGCTGACTTTGGATAAGTTGTGTGCGGCCTCCCCGTGGTCCTGGAAGTTAAACACCTCTTTACTACAGGACCCGGTTATAGTGGAGGTTATCCGCAAAGAACTGCTCGAATATTTCGCTAGAAACGCGTGTACTGACGTAAGACCAGCTACGCTATGGGCCGCTCACAAAGCGGTCATTAGGGGTATATTAATTCGCGAGGCCACAGTAAAGAAAAAACGCAAAACGCAACTGCTGTCTGCACAGCTGGAGGCATTAGGGAAAGCAGAAGAAAAGCATAAGGCCCTCCAGTCGCCAGTCACGCTAGCGGAAGTGCAGAGATTGAGATCCTCGGTCCGCAACACACTCATAGATGACACGGCTAGGGCCATGACTTGGTCCAGACGGACCTTTTATGAGAAATCCAATAAAATGGATACTCTGTTAGCCAGAGCCCTACGCCCGAGACAGGGACACTCGCATATCACACGTATCAAAGACGCTTCGGGTAAAATCTGTACAGACCCCACTGAAATTGCAGGGGTCTTCACGGAATATTACTCTAACTTATACAACCACTCCACCGGGACTGCTTCAGACCCTCAACGGGAAGTGTACGATGCCCATGCCTTTCTGTCTCGTCTCGCTTTGCCAAAACTGCAAGCAGGTGAATCGGCGGCTCTTGGAGCACGCATAACTACCGATGAGATAAACGTTGCAATTTCAATGCTGAAAGGTAATAAAGCTCCAGGTCCAGACGGTTTCGAGGGCAGTTATTATAAAGCTTTCCGAGAGGAGCTAGTACCTCACTTGGAGTCGTGGTTTAACGACCTCATGGGGGGTGGTGCCCCGGACAGAGACATGTCATTGGCGGACGTGGTATTGTTACCTAAACCGGGTAAGGATGATCTCGACCCGGGCGGTTTCCGCCCGATCTCGCTGATCAACCACGACTCCAAGATCTTGGCGAAGGTCTTGGCCAACCGACTAAACCCCTTCTTGACGACACTGATACACCCTGACCAGGTTGGCTTCGTACCTGGTCGGCAGCTTTTTGAAAATACCCGGCGGAACATTGACCTCATCTGGAGGCAAGCGAATAGGAAAATCCCAACATTGTTTCTGTCCCTCGACGCCGAGAAGGCCTTTGATAGGGTTAAATGGCCCTATCTTTTCGAAGTCCTTCGACACTTTGGCCTACCAGACTCATTTATAACTGCGGTACAAGCAATGTATACAAATGTTAAAGCACGGGTTCGCATATCGGGGGCGAAGGTGACACCCTTTAGCCTAGGAAACGGCACCAGACAGGGATGCCCTTTGTCTCCCCTGCTGTTTATCCTCTCCCTAGAACCCCTTCTGCAGTCAATACGAGACAACCCGGACATCCATGGGATTTCGGTGGGGGGCCATCAGTACGTTGTGTCGGGTTTCGCCGACGACATCTTACTGACCCTGGCTGACCCACTTCCGTCTATGAGGGCGTTAACGGGTGTCCTAGCTGACTATAGTAGACTGGCAGGATACAAAGTGAATATGCACAAATCCTGCGCATTACCGATTTGCATGCCTGACCCGGACATAACCTCCATAGGCGACACATACCAGATTCGCTCAGTTAGGGATCATGTAAAATATTTGGGGGTGTGGTTAACGGCAGACCCTGCTCGACTATTCACACAAAATTATACGCCTCTGATCCGCACGTTAATGACGGATATGGAGAAATGGTTGGATAAACCGATCTCATGGATCGGTAGAATCCACTCGGTGAAGATGAACATTCTCCCTAGGATTTTGTTCTTGTTCCAGGCCCTCCCAGTTAAAGTAACCAAATCGGACCTGGGCGCACTCCAACAGGCAATAGGGAAATTCATCTGGCAGAACAGGAGACCCAGGACCTCTCGGAACGTTCTCTATCGAGCGAAGACGAGAGGAGGCCTGGGCCTCCCTAATTTGCACTTCTATTACCAAGCAGCGCAACTTACACAGTTAGCCTTATGGCATTCCCCTCCAGGGGAACGGCGGTGGGTGGACTTGGAATCGTCCCTCACGAGACCAGATTTGCCTCAATTTCTGATGTGGGTCCCAAGGGACCGTAGACCATCGACACACATCGCATGCCCAGCTATTGCGAACTCTCTGAGACTTTGGGACGCCTCATCAACCAAATATGGTTTGTCACCCCGACTTTCCCCCCTAACACCCTTCTTGAGAAACACGGCATTTCCGCCGGGATTAAACGCTAGGGATTTTAGGGGTATTGAAGGCACAGGGGTACAGCGCCTCTGCCACCTCTATGAAGGCGGCTCTGTTGTTACATTCGACGAACTTAAGACTAGGGCTACCCTACGCCCCGCCGACTTCTTTCGCTACCTCCAGGTGAGAGACTTCGCCCAGGCCCCTATGATTAAAGCTAGTGCACTGAGCCGGCCAACCTTCTTCGAGTCCATGTGCCTCAAAGAACGGTTTCCCAGGAGCCTCATCTCCATTCTGTACACACACCTGAGTACACACACGACGGAATGTGGTGACCTCACATATATCTCTCAGTGGGAAGCGGACTTGGGGGAGGAATTGGAAGGCGTCGACTGGCAGGAAATCTGGGAGGCAGCAGCCTCTTCGTCGATATGTGTCTCCATGCAGGAACAGGCATATAAAACCCTTTTTCGGTGGTACACCACCCCGGTGAAGTTATATAAAATGCGCAAAACACCCACGGACCTGTGCTGGAGAGGCTGTGGCCAGAAGGGATCCTACATACATATGTGGTGGGAATGCCCTGCAGCACAGAACTTTTGGAAACGGGTGGTAGGACTTTTGAAGGATGTTTTTGATAGAGAGCTTAAGTTGGACCCATGGGTATTCCTCCTGGCCAGACCTCTTGATGACTGGCCCAGAGTGGAACAAAACCTATTGCACAAAGTGAACTTAGCTGCTAGAAGAGCCCTGGCCCAAGTGTGGCTCCAACCCGACACCCCCCCAGTCGACGTAGTCGTGCAAAAGATCAAGGACGCTTTCCTTATGGATAAGCTGACGGCGCTAGTTAGAGGCACTACTAAAAAGTTTGATAGGGTCTGGGCCCCGTGGATAAACAGCGGAATCGGAGACTAAGGGAGAGGAAAGGGGATTTACTTCGGAACCCCGCCTGAGACTTCGTCTTCGTCGGGACCGGTTATGGCTTGGAGAAGATACTTGCAGCACCTTGATTTCCACCAGGGCCCAACGCCTTACAGTTTAAATTTAATTCATGAAACTTTCCTATAATTATAACACGCTACTACGGATTGAACCTACTCCTTCCACCCTCCCCTCCCCCCTTTCCTTCCCCACACCCTCCCCCTCTTCTCTCTGAGTTCCTTCACCCTATCTTCTTTATCCTTTCTACGTCCGACCCTATGTACACCAGGCCTTATCATCGCTCGGTCCTCTATCTAAGTGACACCGCCCATTGAAGGCTTGGGACACTGTATCGCATACATGCCGATCCAGTGCCTAAGGCGACGCCCACAAATGATACGAGGTCAAAGATATCATGTAAACCAACTAGCCTTGTATATAGAACTGGGATTCTTTGGCTTTTTAGACGGAAAACCGAGGCCTACTGCTCTAACACGCTAAGGATGTATGTAGACCTGAGCGGTGTACAGAGGAGGACTGTTATTTTCCTATATTACTAAAATAAAAAACAACAAGGTGTAACTCCACACATGTTCTTGCATTTATAACAAAGGAACTCTCACGAGCTATGAAAACTGTGGACTGATTAATATTTTTGCTTTCTTTAACGTAATGTTTTCAAAACCACTGTATGTTCATGGGCTAAAGGTTTTATATATGTGGGACAATGTTATTGCACTATGTATCTCTTTATACTGCTTCCACGTGCCTGTGGTTACCTTACCTTGTATATAAATAAAGAATTTAAAAAAAAAAAAAATAAAGTTTACTTACCTCGTTTCCAGCACTGAGACACTGCCACTGTACTGCTCCTCATTCTTTGTCATCAAGTCTGCTGATGTCTTCCACATTCTCGTCCAATCTAATGCTACTCTTTAAGAATCATTTGAGATGCGATGCACATGCATGGAAAAACACTGCATTCGTCCAATCAAATGCTTCCTATAAGAAGCATTTGATTAAAGAACCGAATGTGACTCCTGTTGCAGAGCAAGCGTCTCTAGTGGTTGTCGGAAAAAAGGTGACAATGTTTCTATAAAACGACAATGTATTATTGAGGTTAAGTGGTTTGTGTCCCATTAAGTCAGGAGCATAAACTGAATCTATACAGGTTGCATAAAATAAACTATTGTATTTATAACACACGATTTATGCTTGATAGAGAGTTCTGAATTAATTTAAAGGGAAAATTTGCTTCAAACCAACAATTCCTTGTGTGTATTGCCAAGTCGTTTTTGTAACTCAGACCGAAGCCACGTTCCCAAGAGATAAAAGAATGTTAGGGCTCACAAGAAATCGAAATTGTTCTAATTGGAATTAGAACACAGAGACTGCCTTCAAATACATTATCGCTTTGCAACAGTTTACTTCCCAATCGGAAATTTAAAGCGTAAAAATTTAAAATGACTGAATGGATTCATTTACTACAGGAAACACAGATTTTATTATTCACAGCATAGGTGATTTACATGAACTAATTCGCCTCCCTTCCTCCAATCCCAAAACTTTCACAGAATGCAAAAGTTTACATGACAGATTTGGGAGACCCCTCTGTCCAGAGGAGGGACAGGGGGAACTCAGGGTGTGTCTGTAATACAATGTTATTGAGATGATGTCAGTACTTGCATCCCCAGGCAGAGTTCTGCAATGCACACTGACTATACAGACTGCCCTCCCTTTTTCCACTCTCTCTCTTTCTCCTCCCTCTTTTCTTTTGCCTTCCTAAATGGATAGAGCTTGTCCTGGATAGGCACAGTTAACCAGGTTCCAAAAAGACTGTATCAAAGCCTCTGCAAGTTTTCCCCCCACCCCTCCAGAGTGTGCCTCTCCTGATCTGTCAGTCTGTAGTAGTCCAACAGGAGGAGAGGAGACTGTTAAACGCCTGGCTGGCTTTGCAAAATCCTACAAGATCTCTCTCCTTCTCTCTAATTGCACTGCTAACAGAGCAAAGTAAGGGCATTCTCACAAGAAGGAAAATCAACTTAATCACCTCACCTACTGGATTTTATTCTGCTTCTTCCCTAGGAAAACTGTACATATTTCATTTCAATGCTAAAACCAATGGATTTTATCTGCATGTATGGGATTGTAACTTGCTTTTTAGCTTCTTGTTGCTGGCTGACTGTGGATTCATTTATTGCAAAAGGTATGAATTTATGAAAAGTAGGGATCCAGTGCATTTAATTAAAAAGTTTTAAAGTTCAAGGCATAGGTTGTTTTTTTTTTTTTTTTAGTTTTTTTAAAACTATTAATTTTTGTAATTAATACTTTGTAAACAGTCATTAAGAATATCAACACTGTTCTGAAACCGATTTCAAAGACTAAAATATAGACTAAGCTACTAAGCTTCAAAATTGACACTTTAGGACCTTTTATTTTCCATTTGGTTTTGGTTGTAAACTAGAGCTGTAGGTCTGTTTTGCTGTGTGTATGTGTTATGTGTACCTGATATTGTAAGCAGTCAAAATGATTTATTTGGCATGGAATAAATAAGCCGGCAGGGGAAACATTAAACTGCAATCCTCTACATCACACAGACATCACTCAAAAAGCTCCCTATGCCTTCAGCTGGAATTATTGCTAGTCGAACAGCATCATAATTTAATGAATTCAAACTATTGAGCCCTGTTTACCACTTAGAAAACCTACCACTATTTCCAGCCCTTCTTCTGTTTTTTAAATAACCACGCTCATTCATTTCTAAAATGTGTGTAACCTAATCTGGCTGCTAGTTTTCTTAGGAGAGGAAGGGATGGAATTTCTGGTTTATTGAGACGTGGGTCATTAACGCATAGACAACCGCGTTTTACAGTGTTAGGTTTTATTTAAATGGATTTTGTCTCTTAGGTGAGTGACTGGTAGATTGTACAAAAAGCTCAGGCAAATTATTAGAGTGCCGCTTATACGGACGAGGATAGAGATTTGCCAACTTAATCCATGCAGGTTGTCTTCTGTTATGTATGACTTAATACATACATGTGTTTTGTTTTGACAGGTGCTCCCCTCACTCCATACAAACCAAGCTGCAGGGCATGGTTTTTATAAATCCTCCCTGGTGGAAACAACATAATAACTAAGAATTTAGTAAAATATTATGATATAAGTAAATATGCTGGTTAGTGCAGTGGTAACGCTATTGCCTTAGAACCGGGAAACCCAGGTTCGAATTCCAGTCAGACCTCACCAATAAGTGTTCCAGGGTAAGACAATATATATATATATATATATATATATATATATATATATATATATATCCACCTACCTTAAATCCTCATAGATTGTAAGCTTGTTTGAGCACAGGGCCACTTTCTATAATTGTAAAGTGCTGCTGAATATTTTGGCACTATATAAAGGATATACATACACACAAATGTACTTCCGCACATATGCGCACACATTACATTTTTTGACAATAGCTCACAAATGAATATTTCACATTAACCATCTACTTTTGATAATATTACAAAAATTCCCATCTTGCCTGAAGTATGCATTTCGTGAAAATGTGTTGTAGTGTTAGACTACAAAAAAGGAGGAGTTTTAGGATTTGGATTCCATGGGTAATGTATTAGATTTCCAAAGCCACAAGTCAGGCATAACAAAATAAAATGCTTGCTTATCTTCAACGATGTTTAACACTTTAGTACGTTTCTACAGACCTAAACAGTTTTCATTTACTTATTCCCAATAGAACCCTTCTCTGGAAAGCTAAGTGAATATGGTGTGATTGTCCCATTCAGTACAGATCGACTGGGACGATACCTTTCCCACGTGGTGTCAGCAACAGGAAAAACCAGAGGCGGGCAAAGCTCAAAGCACAATGGCAAGAGGGTGGCCCGCAGCATCTCTGACCCACCAGAAACGCATTCAGATGATAGCTACTTGTACTTCAATGTCACAGTCTTCGGGAAGCAGCTGCATCTACGTCTCAAGCCCAACAGACGTCTGGTTTCTCATGAGGCTACAATTGAGTGGCAGGAGGATTTTCAGGAGATTTTGCGAAGGTCGCTCCATGCTGGGTGTGTTTATACAGGAGATGTCACAGATATGCCAGGAGCAACTGTGGCCATAAGCAACTGTGATGGGCTGGTAAGTTGAGGCGTTACATCTTCTAATTCCTAGATGGTCAAGGCAACATTTCCCACCACGGGAGTTTTACAGCCTCCTGTTCATATGCAGCCTTTTGTAATTTCTGTTTAAAATGGGATTAGTTGGTTGTGCGAAATAGATCAATTTGGACATCAATTTTACCAAAAATAAAGACTTAGAGGTTTTAAATAGATGATACCATTGTATACTGCACATGCCGAATGCATTCCCATTATAACTCTCAGAATAATTTGGTCTACTGTCAGCTTGACAGTTGCCAAAAACATATTTAGACATCTCTAATGTGAGGTTATTTATAGTAATGGGAGCGTTATGAAGGTCTAATTGATGTTCTATCCACTCCAAGTTCAGTCTGTTTTTTTTTTTTTTTTTTTTAAATAATTGTGCTGCAGCCTTCTTGTAATTAACTGTGGTGTTTCTCAGTGGTTCTTGTAGACCTCTTGTACCTCATGTAATTTTTTGCTAATCCTTAAACAAGGTTCTGCTGAGTAGTGTTTCCTGGTAGCTCTGATACAAAAAGAGTCAGCATTCCTTTATCTGTCTTGGGTTGGTTATTGTTTACATTCCACACTGTATACCAGCTGTTAGCTAAGAATTATCTTGTTGGATGGGGAGAAATCTTGGCAATACATACTTGTGGAGATAGTTCCAACATGTGATCATCTTCGTTTCAAAAAACTTAATAAGACGTGAATATATGGGCCAGTATTTATCAGTATTGTATGTAAATTAGCCATGTGGTTTTGTTTTTCCTTTGTGTTCCAACACCAAAGGAATTTATAGATGACTAATTCTTGACTCAGACTTCACCACACCTCTTACTGCACATATGCTCAAGATTATTATTTTACAGTAAAAGTAAATATTTGAAGTGAAATTAAACTACTATATTAAAATAATAAAAGGTTAGTACTTCATTCCTTATGGAATTCCATAAGCTAAGTAACTTTAGGAAGCAAATCAAGTAGTGCAGCATATATGCTCATACACAAACAAGTAAAAAATCAACAGTTATATGGTTGCTGTCTGTGGGTGCCTATTCAATTGAGCAGTATATATTTTTCCTGTTTAAATGTTTTCTGCATATGCATTGAAGTGGCAGATGGACCTTGAATTAAAAAGGACCCTATAACAGTTTCATCTCATTGAAGTGTTAGAGAGTCTGGAGTCCCCTGGCATGGTCCTTTAAGTCCCCAGTTGTCCATTCCCCCTGAGCTGCTTTGGCTGATGAGCAATGGGCGGCAGTGATTGGCTGAGAGTGTCAGTTGACTGCCTTCAGCCTATCACGGTGCCCAGTCATGGTATGAATTTCTATGGCTAGAAGGAAGTATGTAATCTATGCCTTAGCCCAGGGCATGCCAATTTTGCTTTCAATCTAGGAGCCAGTTTATTTCCCCTACGACAAAAATGCAATTCTTAAAGGGACGCTATAGTCCCCATAACTACTACAGCCTAATGTAGTTGCTCTGGTGTCTGTAGATTGTCCCTGCAGAATTTTCAATGTTTACATTGCTGCCTAGTAACATCTAAAGTGTCTCCTATCTCAGTACTACACAATGTGCAGCACCTACATTCAGCGTCTCCACGCTCTGCATGGAGGCGCTGAACATTCCCCAGAGAGATGCACTGATTTATTGCATATCTACAAAGAGATGCTGATACATAATTAATAAGCTATGGAGGTGGGCCAGCTGCAGCGAGACTGGCACAGTGTTGGAAAAAAGGTGAGTAAGAACACCATTCACATACGATCAGAATTCCCATGCTGACAGACAGACACTCACACACACACACACCCCCCGACGGACACATGCTGACAGACACACTGGACACACACTCTCACACAGTCACAAAGCATTTTCATTTTTGATACATTCAAATGGATACACAAATACACATAGACATAAACACACAAATTAATTTTGTTTTTAAAAAATACATATTTTTCACCAACCTACCTTTTGAGCTCAGGGGGGTGGCTTCCCTGGGGTCCAGTGGGACGGGGCAGCAGCAAATTACAATGGGTTAGTGAGGCTGGCTGCGGCGAGTAGCTGCCGCTGTTCCAGCCCCCCTCCTCCTTTCTCTCCAGCCCCGTGCAGATCTCTGTGTGCTGGGAGGAAGTGAAGGGAACCTGTAGGGGAATGGGAAAGCAGCTGGCTCTGCATAATAGAGGCGGGCTGGAGGCAGGCTCTAAGGAACGTCGGCAGGCAAGCCAGCTCTTAGGAATGCGGGCTGGCGGACCGGCTCTGAGGAGCGCAGGGGGACGGGCTCTGAGCAATGTGGGTGGGCAGGCTCGGAGGAATGCAGGCGGCAATCAGGTAGTGTTTACATGCTGCCCTTCCAGCTTGCAATTTCCCTGCGGGAGGAGGAGGGAGGGAACGGGGCGACCAATCCCAGGCGCCAGGGCTAAATTCTTAGTCGCCATGGCGACCTGGGATTTGTCAAGACCTGCTTTAGCCATATCTCCAATTGAGCAATGCTGTAAGTAGCCAGGAGTATGCAGTATTAAACATCCTGAAAATTGTTTAATACTGAGTAGCAGGCCAGTGCCAGGTACTTTAAACGAAAAACTACAACATTAGGAATACAAACATGTATACAATAGGGAAAAGGGATTTCTTACCTTCTTTTTCCAGCAACTAGACTCACTCAGTGTTGTAGCCAGCTCTACCTCCCATGACATCATCCTGGAGGCGTTGCCTACTAATCTGATGATCGTTTAATCCACTGCTCCTCTGGTGTGTGAGTCCAGTCATATGCTTCTCATGGGGAAGCACTGAAAAAAAATGCTTCCCTTTGAGCTGTATTTGATGTTTGACATCCTCAGGAAGGCAGCCACAAGAGGTATACTTAACCCTTCAAAAAAACATTGGAGGGGTAGGTGGAATATCAGTACTTGCAATAGTATGTGGCTGCTGAAACTTCCCAAAAACCAGAGTCTCTTCTTTTCTGGTGGTACGATGGATGTAGGTAGTAGGATCAGGGAGCAGCGCCTGTGAAGGAATTCCCACGCTCAGAGCGATATGGAGGAGGGAAGGAATAAGACACGGCTATAGTGTAGTATATTGAGATCTTAAGTGATGGTAAATGAAGGGAAAGGAATTGCACTTACAATTTTCTGGAGCCTATACTCAGCTCCAGATATGTGCGCCTGGACGGTACCATCCCCGTCTATGGATATATAGATGGTCCTTGGATGTCCTCAAAAAGGGGGTCTCCAGTGGTGGTAGTGCATATCTCCTTTCCAATGGCAGTAGGCCGGTATTCGAATAATTGGTGATATATAAAAAGGATAAAAACACAAAATAGTGCTCTCTGGATAATACAAAATAAAATGATTTAAAAAATGGAGGTATACTCACAATGCAGAGCAAATAGGATATTGCTCAATATATGTAGGCGTAGGTGGTATGATCCCCACCAAGGATATCACTCCTCAAGTCCTCCAGTAGGGGTGTTGGAGAGAGTAAAAATAATTATATTATAAAATAAAATAAAATAAAATAGAATAAAAGGATAGGCTTGCAGGCTCCAATAGCATAAATGAGCTATCTTTATTGGAGATAAAAAATAGTAACATTAAACAGCTTTAAAAAACACTAACGCATTTCTCCTGCAAAGAGGCTTTATCAACTTTATCTATCCAACACCCCCACTGGAGGATTCGAAGAGTGATATCCTTGGTGGGGATCATACCACCTACGCCTACATATATTGAGCAATATCCTATTTGCTCTGCATTGTGAGTATACCTCCATTTTTTTTTATTATTTTGTATTATCCAGAGAGCACTATTTTGTGTTTTTATCCTTTTTATATATCACCAATTATTTGAATACCGGCCTACTGCCATTGGAAAGGAGATATGCCCTACCACCACTGGAGACCCCCTTTTTGAGGACATCCAAGGACCATCTACATATCAATAGGCAGGGATTGTACCGTCCAGGCGCACATATCTGGAGCTGAGTATAGGCTCCAGAAAATTGTAAGTGCAATTCCTTTCCCTTCATTTACCATCACTTAAGATCTCAATATACTACACTATAGCCGTGTCTTTTTCCTTCCCTCCTCCATATTGCTCTGAGCGTGGGAATTCCTTCACAGGCGCTGCTCCCTGATCCCACTACCTACTTCAACAAAACATTGTCATATCTTTTGAAAAACAACGTTTTAGATTAAAGGGAAAAAAACTAAAGTGCCACTGCACCGAGACTACTTCATTGAGAGTGCCTGCTACAATGACTTTTTTTTTTTGCGCAATTCTGGCCGCATAATTGTTGAAATTTGTAAAGCACATAATTTTGTATTTTTATATAAGCTCTCAATATGGCTAAATACTTATCTTTGAATTCTCGTACTTTCTAGTCCACATTTCTGTATGTGTCTGTTGCTAGAAACATCAGTGTGGGTACTGAACCAGCAACTGTATTTATGAGTATTTCCTAAAGATAATATATAATTTTGATGGCGTTGGAATTTCATTGAAATTCTAATGCAGACAACAGATAACAAAATAGGAATTACTTTGTCTTATGGTAAATGCCTAAGTTGATAAAATTTGACAAGTGGAGATTCTGCAGTCTAGTTTTGTCAATTCAATCATGCATAGTCTGCTGACTCAATGCAAGACACAATCTAATCATCAGTGTTATACTCTCTCTCTCACACATGATTGAACAAGCAGCTTCAAGTAAGTTTTACTTCCTTCTACTACATCCCTGGGCCACCACACTCCAGGCAGAGATGTCGCCATTGGGAGTCTTTGCAAAATATACAAAAACCTTTAACCCGTTAAGGACACATGACATGTGAGACATGTCATGATTCCCTTTTATTCCAGAAGTTGGGTCCTTAAGGGGTATAAGGTGAAAAATCTGCTTTCAGGACAACTAAAATTACCCAGACCATTTAATATCAAAAGTGGGGTAAGTGCTGTGGTCCTGTAGTAATAACCCTTAAGGTTCATATTTACCTGCTTCTTCTTGCGTCTGCTTTCTACACCGCCTCCTGGGGGAACACGGGTTTAACCAGTGTGCTATTCCTAGGAATGCTGGAAACGTGCATGGGGCATGCCTGAGAGATGTATACATGTACAGTTGGAAGATCTCTTCATCTTGCAACAGCCTGACAGAAATTAAAGAGTCTGATCAGTTATCATTTGATAGATTTTGGCTTGTAATTGTTTTGCATGCTCAAATCTTTATAGTTTTTGCACAAAATAAATACATGTTTTGCAGAATGCTGCACCAAAAAGCCTGCCTCCTTGGCCACGCCCCCTCATACCTTAAAGACTTCCTTATCAAACATATGCACACAGTCTCAGCCTCAAGATCACGGAGTGGGCAGCTTTTAATTCACAACCTGGCTGCAGACAGTCAGAGGAACTACAAACAGTAATATCCATACGATATGCCTCCCTGAGTGTCTTCTTCTAATGCATGTTTTGTTGTTCAAATCATTCAGGAATGTGAATGTATGAGCTGTGTGCATACCCTTTTAAGAAGTACTCACAACTCCCTGCCTGTGACACAGCCTGCCAAAGCATTTCCTGTAAAGCGAGATCTACTGTTTAAACTTCCTTTCTGGCACAGTTGGTTTAATTTAGAATTTCTAATCTCCTGCACTGTTAATAGCTTCTAGACCTTACTGGAGCCTCCTGTATGTGATTAAAGTTCAATCTACCAAGCAGTAGATAAAACTTCTAAAGTAAGCTAACACCATATTGAAAATTAAACCATTTTTTCATGCAGGCTGTTTAAGTCACAGCCAGGGTGTGTGTAGCTAGGGCTGCATGAACAGAAACAAAAGTGTGATCAAACTAATAAATGGCAGAGAATTGAGCAGTGAAACTGCAGGGACATGATCTATACCACATATCTGCTTTCTTATGCTAAAGTTGTTTTGATGACTATTGTGTCGCTTTAAGGGGTTAAGAACCACTTTCTTAGTGAGTTGTCATTAAACAATAAACACATACAAAACAAAAATGTATGACACCTTAGATATAAGCTACAAGGTTTCCTGGACACTATGCGGTATCTTCCCACACTAGGGCAATGTTATTCCAATGCTGAACAAGTGTGTAATTTTATGACGTTCAATTTACTATGGCACAATGTGTCATCCACAGCATCACCTACTGCTGGTGTTGGCACCTGTCTATTGGCGTAATGCTGGTGACGGTAAAGTGCACAGGTACCAGCTCTGCGGCTGTCCTGGACTGGTATAAGGGGAGGGAGCTGTTGGGAGCTCACAGTACTTCAATGTGAAAAACACCTTAAAAAGAAGTGTGTGGGTGTGTGTTTATGGATGTAAATATTTGTATGTGTGTACACGAGTCTGTATAATCAATGTGTGTATGAGTGTAAGTGTTCATTTATGTGCATATGTAAGGTAGGTACATGTGAATATGATTGTGTATGTATACGATTGTGTATGTGCATATGAATGTCAGTATGTGCGTATAGTCATGTAATTTCCCTTAACAAAAAGGGGCTTGGGGGTGTTGCAGAAGGCTACACAACATTTTCCTAAAAAAAAAAAAAATACCCTAGGAACACCTCGGGTGTCACCATCAATTCTAAAAGACACAATTATGTAAACACAGATCTCTTGCTAACCAATTTTGGCAATATTCTGCTTAGCGGTTCTCACTCTCCCTGTTACATCAATTAACCTGATTTTCATTATTCTGAATATTCCATTGTTTGCTGCCTAGAATTTTTTTTGGCTACATTTACAGTTTGTTGAGTCATCTGACTCGGATCCTTGGCTTATTTTAAGTTATCATAAACTGTCATACAGGTTCTGCTGTTGAAAATCGAGCCAAGGTCTGTCAGTATACATTTAGCATTTTACCTTCTGATACATTTTCTAAATTGCCTACATTTTGCTATTGAGGGATTCCAACCCTACCCATTCCTGTCAGAAGCACAGTTTTGCAACTCAAACTTTTTAGAAGGCGGTGTCTTAGGTACAATTTTGGTGTAAACAGCGAGGCTTTGATCAATGCTAAATAACTGTATCATCACAAAAAGGTAAAATACATGGCTGAATGGAGGGGCGGAGCCAAGCTGTGGAGCTGAACGGTCGCATGATACCCGCGCTCCGTGACCAGCAACCTGATAAACAACTCTAAACGGCTTTAAAACATATATAACCGAGGAAAAACGGATTCCCAGGCAACCCGAGCCAAGATGGGACGAAAAATAAAGAAGCAAAAACCTGACAAGCCGAAGCCAGGCTCCAGCATTGGAGACTTATGGAGGCAGGCACATGGCGCCCCTCTACCCAAAATGGCCGCCTACATGGGTGAAAGCTCCGATTTCTCGGACGACCAGCTCATGGAGCCCGAGGACTTCCACATGCCCTCCCTACAAGAGCCCAGCCAGAGACCGGAACTACGACTACCAAACCGGACTCTGCACCGGTGACCAAGGCGGACATGTAGGAGCTACTGGCAGGCCTGCGGAGGGACCTCCAAGGGGACATGGCGGCCTTCCGCAAAGACTTGCAGGGCCTACAGGGTCGAATGGATATCGTGGAAAAGGACTCCCATGACACGAAGGCACAAATTACTCACCTGCTACAGGAGATCCAAACAATCCACCGACACCATGCAGCCACGGAACAGAGATTCGCGGCAACAGAGATTCGCGGATTACAGGCGCAGCAACAATATTAAAATCAGAGGCCTTGCTGAAGTGATCCCGGACGCTGAAATACCACACTGCGTGAGGCGACTGATAACAGCAATTCTCGCACCTAAACAGGCGAAAGGGGTGATGTTTGCAGATGTGTTCCGCATCCCGAAACCAACAAAGGCACCGACCACGGCCCCACGGGACGTAATAGTCCGTTTTCACACTAAGCAAGACAAGGCTGCAGTAATGGGGGCACTCAAGGGGAAAACCCCCTACAACTTCGGGAACTCGAACCTCACTTTCTTCGCCGACTTATCGGGGAGCACTTTGGGTTGGCGCAGGACACTAAAGCCTTTCACATCAATACTCAGAGCCAAAGACATCCCCTATCGTTGGCGGGGATCTCAAGTCCTAACGGTCCTCTAGGCCGGCAACACATACCCTATCCGGGACCTCGAAGGAGCTGCGGCAATCTTGGAGACTCTGGGCCTCCCACGGGACGCATTAACGACCGGAGGAACGAGCACCACAGCGGCGACACACACGTGGGACCCGGCAGGAGCAGCCCCATTTGTGCCACGAAGACTCCACGAAGATACCTATAAGGCAGCCACTGCCTAAACCCTGGACATAAACTCCAGTAGGAGACCTCATACCAACCTACTCCTGCAAAACTCAACCAGTTCGTGTTTAATTATTGCTACAAAACCCCTGGAACCGAAGTCACTCTGCGGGCACACATCGTTGGCGATCATCACATCATCTGGTGTCCCTTTGGCGATCTAGGGCAAGTTGCTGTCTAACAGCCCTACTATTCAGAGCATTATATGTGCTCCCTTGGACTAGTGTGACATTAACACTCTGCTTCCTGCTCTGCTTGCGCTGCCTAGCATGTCAATGTGCTTTCACAAAAATCTATTGATTGGTACCTTTACTGTGCCACCGTGTTACCCATCGCACTGTAATAACACCATAGGAAATCACACTACATACACCACTAATGTACACCACTAATGTACATACACACACTACATACACCACTAACCCGTGCCTGGGCAAGTCCGTAAGATCTCCATATACATAAGCACTCATTTTTACCTATACAATTACAACTATACACTTTCTCACCCCGCTGATGTTTACGTTCACTTGCTTTACGTCTCAGGAACCCTTCCTTATCATCTCCATTATGGGAGTAAAACCGAACAGGCATATGTTCCTAGTCTTACGTAGCACTCAGACATTTGTATATAGCTTTTCGTTGCAATAACGTAATCTAATATGAGCAGCATGTATGCATGTAACAGGACAGACTTTATTTATCTCTCTTCTTTCTTTTCTTTTATGTTGGCTGCGGGACGGTACCTTGTAATCATAGCCGTCTACCTTCACCTTATGGTCCCGACCGAACTACTGTTCCTTGCAGCCAACATCATTACTACGTTATAAGATGTTCATTTCTGTAATAATGCACGTAACCTCACCTTGGCACGCATTTGCTCATACTCAAAGTTAACCGTATGCGTTATTTCTTCTTTGTTACACCTAGCAAGCCTTCACAGGCATAACTCCTTAACTTCTCATAATTACCTACCATGTATATTACCTATTATCAAACATACTTAGTGATTAAGATAGAACTGTTTTAAACTTAAATATAAAAAATGTGCATGTACTACTGCCACTGTTTTCCATGTATACAACGTGTGCGCTGTTGTGGCGCTTGACCTAACAATGTACCTACCTGCACAACAAAAATAAAGAATTAAAAAAAATAAAAAATACATGGCTGAATGAAAAGATATCCATTGGAAAAAAAGTGTAGCAAAGTGGTGTGAAATATTTGTTAACTGGCACGTTGGCACTTTGCACCTGCATGCATATCACACAAAATAAAAAGTATTTTTAGTCATTTTCATAAAGAGAATGTCTAAGCAACTACTGCATGGTTCCAAGAAAACTGCAGGATACTTATCTCTTTTATATATGTAAACAATTTGAAAACCTTTGAAAAAGTACTTAAAGTGTGATTTTTCCAGTAGTCGTTGAAAGACAAATATCTTTCACATTCTCTGCTTCTTGAAGTTCTGACAAAATATTTTACATACACATTGAATTTTACAAGTGGTTTCACATAGGTGCAACTTGTTGTTAGGTGTATTATAGGGGTTATAAAAGGATTCTTTAAAGAGTGACTTTTTAGTTTTGCTTTTCTAATTAAAAAAAAAAAAAAAAAAAAAAAAAAAAAAAGAGCTTTAAAGATACATGCGATTTTATCCTCATTATGGGACATGAGAGCCTCCATGCTTGATATTGAATCAAACAGGCTGCCTTGTTTGCGTAAATGGGTACTATAGTGCCAGGAATACAAAGCTGTCCCTCTGCCTTCCCCCACCATCATGCCCCCCATCGCATTAAATAAAAGGGTTAAAAACCCATTTTTTTTACCTGATCCCAGCACTGATGTCCCTCGGCGCTGCGTCAAAGCACCGCCTCCTCCGACATGCGGGTGCTATTGTGCATGCGTGTAAAATGCTGTGCTTACGCATTAGACCTCCCCATAGGAAAGCATTACATCAATGCTTTCCTATAGGGAACAATCTGATGCTGGATGTCCTCATGCAGAGCGTGAGTACGTCCAGCATCATTTAGCGGACCAAATGTCCATTTCGATCCAAGAAGCGTATCCCCTGGGGCTGTCTAGGAGATTTTGCAGCACTAAGTACAAAAGTACAAGGTAATTTGCAGCACTAAGTACAAAAGGGACACTGCACCCAGACCACTTCAACTAGCTGAAGTGGTCTGGGTGCCTATAGTGTCCCCTTAAAATGTACTTACTGGTACTGCAGTGAGTAAACTAATTGTATGTGTAATTGATTTCAAGAAATATGGATTGAGGTCACACACAAACAAAGCAAAGAGAGAGAACAGTCTCTATTGCTGGTGATTAGCTGTAAGTGCATGAGGTAGTGTGATCAGCTGTCTGCAAATCCATAATACTTTTACACAGGAGTCATCATGTCTACAGTGTTGTACTATTGCCTCTACTATAATAGAAGGATGACAGTCAATGCACACTGGCACAGGCCAGTGTTAGGGATGCAGTTTCTATTCCTAACTGTATAGTGTTACTTAAGAAAAAAAAAAATTATATATATATATATATATATATATATATATATATATACACTGCATTGCACTCAAAACAAAAAAAATATGTAATTTCCCTCCCTAACATCCTTCATATACATAAAAAAAAATCTCATATTTGACAATAAAATCCAGATCCCCAATTGTCACACAACACCACCACACACCACCTCACCTCACCCCGTTCCTTTAACCCCTTAAGGACCAAGCTTCTGGAATAAAAGGGAATCATGACATGTCACGTGTCCTTAAGGGGTTAATGGATAGCTAGTATGTTCCAGTTTGGGAACAAGACTCAGTTTAAACTGTAAGTTTAATTAAAAAAAATAAATAAATAATGGCTTACCATATTGATGCTATCACAAGGAACGTTTCCAAACCTCCTCCATGCAGCTCTTTTCTGTCCAAACCTCAGATTTGGGTCAGTCAGACACACCCCTCAATGCAGCCAATACAGACTGCTTGTCAGCTAGCAAGTCACATGTAATTTGGAATTAGGGCCCTTTCTCCTGGCTGCTTTTTCAATAACTGAGGAAGAGGGGTTTATACACAATTGCTAGCCTTCAGGTTTGTGATGTTATAACTCTCTTGGACTGAGAATGGAGGTTCGTTTGGGAGTGTGGAAATCTGAATCTGACACCTATTAAGTCAGAAAAGACAAAAGGCATCTTATCTTTTACTGAAAATGTTAGTGAATTAGAGTGTATATGTTAAGTACCTTAACCCCTTAAGGACACATGACGTGTGACATGTCATGATTCCCTTTTATTCCAGAAGCGTGGTCCTTAAGGGGTTAAAGGGACACTGCAGGCAAGAGTTGACCACAGCTACTATGAGTGCTTGGATACCAATCAAATCAATATGTTGTGAGCAGTACATGAAAAGAGTGCACATGTTGTACATTGAAGTCCTATATTACTGTAAGTTAATCAATTACTTAAACTTAAGTATCACTCTAAGGACCTTAATTAATATAGCTTTTTGCAGTGGTTATGGTGGAAATAGGCTTTAATGGCTTTCATAAAGTGAGACTTCAAAGTGAATTTCAACTTTAATTCCAAAATAGCCAAAGTAGTAAATATTTCCCTGTCAGATACCAGCGTGACTGCTTTTGCCTCAAAACGATCTTTTGGTGCCTAAAGCCAAGTACGTCTGCTGTGGCTCAGCTCGAGAAGTGATCCCGGAGTTGTTGCCGAGATTGCTTAATTGGTTTGATTCCTGCTGAATATTATTTCTACATACAAGGTGAGCAAGCTTAATGTAATGTTTCACAGCATATAGAAGTTTTCGCTAAAACATGCTGGATCTGGCAACCCTAACTGTAATAACTTTATCCAATTATGCGTTTAAAAAATAAAATAATGAAATGACCTGTAGATGTAAGCTTTCAAGATAATCTTTCTTTTTTTTTTCCCCTCTGGAGTATAACCCACTCTTACCTCCCTAATAAAAAAAATAATATACAGGGTTATGTACTAAAGTGTGAATTATCAGAAAAGTGATTTTCAAACTGGAGGCAAAAGTAGCTGAACCTAAAGGAGCTCTGCAGTTTCATCTTTTTGAATCGGTTATGATGCCTGGAGTCCTCTGCAGCTTTCCCTCCATTCCATGGGTGTCCAACCTTTTGGCTTCCGTGGGCCGCATTGAACGCAGACAAATTGTCTTGGACCACACATAAAATCTATAATATAATACATTTGAAAAAAAACATTTTATTAATTTTGTTTAGTAGATAACTCTCTTATTTGTTATCCTTAGGTGGAATTGACATATTTAAGGATACCAAATTAGGGAGCTATCTACTAAATACATACACATCTATATGCATATGGACACATAACCACAGATACACACATACAAACATATCTACACATAATCACATACACTCACAGACCTTTGCACACAATAACAAATATACACACAATCACAGATACACACACACACATACAATCACAGACCTATACACAGTCACATACGCACACATAATCACACACACAGACATACACATACAATCACAGACCTATACACACAATCACATACATGCATACACACCCACAAACACAATATCACAAACCCACATACCTATACACACAATTACAAATATACACAGTCACAAACATACACACATAATCACAGATTTACACATACACACACAATCACAGACCCCCACACACATACAATCACATACATACACAAACAATCACAGATCCACAGACACATACAATCACAGACCTATACACAAAATTACAGTTATACCCACACACCCACACAGACCTATACGCACAATCACACACATACAATCACAAATACCTGTACACACAATCACATACATTAACACACATAATCACAGATATACACACACAATCACAGACACATACACACAGTCACAGACCTATGTGCACAATCATATACCCACACACACATAATCAGAGATATACACACAGACCCCCCCCCCTCCACCACCACCACCCACACATACACAATCACTGACAAATCATACACAAAAAGTGCCTGAGCTCTCAGGCTGTCCCCCTCATGCCTGTAAACAAGTTTGTTAAAGTTTATTAAAGTTATAAAACAGTGTTTTTAAATGGAATAAAAAGTACTTATGTTATATATATATGATCTAAGTACTTTTATATACACATACATACATAATTAATAAGTGCATTTTAATATTAATCTATATAATTATATATATATATTAGTATTAAAATAAACTTAGAAAAACGTTAATTATATAATATATATATATAATAAAAATAATCAATAAATAAATTGAAAAAAATAAAATAAAACCAATTAAATTCAATTTTACAAAAATTATATACCTGTTTACATTTGTTCTAACTGTATTTTGATATTAATATACACAATTACATTTGGAATGACATTATAAATACATATATCCCCTTAACGACCGCAGACGTACTAGGTACGTCTGACAAAAACGGTCGTTAAGGACCGAATAGGATCCCTGGACTTACCTGGCGATCCCGGTCGGGGGAACTGCGCGAGACCCCAGCAGTCCCCCTGCAGCAGCTCCGGCCCTTCGGGGCCATGTGATCACCATGATCACATGGCCGCAATAGGAGGCTATGGAGCTGCCATCAGGGGGACTGTCTGAGTTGTCAGGCAGTCCCCCAGGCTGCTAAATAGTAAAAAAAAAATATTTAAAAAACATATTATACATATCTTATAAAATAATTAAAGCATTGTATAATATATTATACATGTATGATTTCATTATAAGTGTACTTTGAGATATATACATATATATATATATATATCTCAAAGTACACTTATAATGAAATCATATATATCCATTATATATGTATAATATATTATAAAATGCTTTAATTATGTTATAATATACATATATAGAAAATACAAGTGTGTGTGTTTATATATGTATATATATATATAAATATACATACACACATACATAAGTATTGTGTGTGTGTGTATGTATATATTTGTGCTCGGAATTTAATATGAAATGGATATTGTTTGATATGAAAAGTTGGTTGTGGTGTGCCGAAACCAACGTCCGAGTGGGCCTGTAAAAAAAAGAGGGCCCACCAAGGAGAATTGTATGTTCTAAGGGTGCTGGTGGGTGGGGAACACTTGAACTCGAACGTCAGAGGTGAGTAGGGGCTAGTGGTTTAAGTAGGGGACTTACTCCTCCCACAAATTCAGGCCTAATGGCCTTTCTACTTGTGCTCGGAATTTAATATGAAATGGATATTGTTTGATATGAAAAGTGTGTTGTGGTGTGCCGAAACCAACGTCCGAGTGGGCCTGTAAATAAAAGAGGACAAAGAGAAGTTCGAAAAGACACACTTTATTGCATATGTTTACATGACTAAATTCCTGAAGGCCTGGTGAAGCTCTTGTTCTGGTCGTGGAATGTACGTATTGTATATAGAGGATTTCCAACGACCCAGTCTTTTAATGATGTGGACCGGAGTGTTAGAACTAGAAGCTGCTGAAGCGGCTTTTATGTGGAAGGAATATTTAAAGCGGCACTGTCATGCCGAACTTACCTTTCGCCCAAAAGATTCCACTTCTCTCCCTCTCTCAGGATCTGTTCTTCTTTTCTTCCTATCTGCTCTAGTTTTCTTTAAAACATAAGACAAAGTAGGGACTATTTCTCTTATGGAGGTTTCCTACGCAGTGACCAGCGGTGACCAGCGGAGGAGCAAAGTGTGCTTCGTTCCGGTGGTCACAGCAATTTTCCCATGATCCTTTGCTTTCCTATCTGTTCCCGCGATGCTTCATGTCACTTAGACAAGACGCCGGTACAACTGCCGAATTGCATTCTAACAGTTTCTCCATTCGTGTTAGAACGCAATTCGGGACTTTGTTCGGATCGGAATTTCATTCTAATGAATGAAACTCCGATCCTATTCATTGCTGTGGCTGCATCTTGCAGCCGCTTAGTAGAAAACTCCCTAATTCCCACGGTTTTAGGGAGCTATCTACTAAAAGGCTGAAAGACCTAAATTGGTCTTTCAGACACATTTACTAATACTAAGTAAAAATTACTTAGTATTAGTAAATGACCTGCCCCTACTCGCTATACCGCGAGTAGGGGCATGTCTAGTAAGCAGTGAGCAGCCTGTGGCTCCTCACTGTAAAAATAAACAAAAAAACTCTATTACCCTAAAGGATAATGAGGGGGGGGCATTGTCCTCCTCCCCGGCCCCCACCCCTGAGCTGCGGGTGGGGGCCCTATAAAATAATAATGGGGGGGACCTACTGTCCTCCCCCCCGCCCCCACCCCTGAGCTGCGGGTGGGGGCCCTATAAAAGAATAATGGGGGGTGGGACCTACTGCCCTCCCCCCGGCCCCCACCCCTGCGCGGCGGGTGGGGGCTCAATAAAATAATAATGGGGGGGACCTACTGTCCTCCCCCCGGCCCACACCCCTGCGCGGTGGGTGGGGGCCCTAAGTTACAATAAGGAGGGGGGACCTACTGTCCTCCCCCCCAACCCCCACCCCTGAGCTGCGGGTGGGGGCCCTATAAAAGAATAATGGGGGGAACCTACTTTCCTCCCCCCCGGCCCCCACCCCTGCGCGGCGGGTGGGGGCCCTAAGTTACAATAAGGGGGGGACCTACTGTCCTCGCCCCTGCCCCCACCCCTGCGCGGTGGGTGGGGGCCCTAAAAAACAATAAGGGGGGTACCTACTGTCCCCCCCGGCCCCCACCCCTGAGCGGCGGGTGGGGGCCCTAAAAAACAATAAGGGGGGTACCTACTGTCCCCCCCCATCAAAGGTGACTAGGGGTCCCCAAGCCCCTAGTCACCCACCCCCCCACCCAAATAAAAAAGCCCCTACCTACCCCACTCACCCTAAAAAATAGTGAGGGGGAATAAAATTACTACCCTGTGAAGTAAAATTCAACTTACCATTCGACGTCTTCTTTTTTCTGAAATCTTCATTTTTCAGCCCCAAAAAATGGCAAATAAAAAGACACCATACCCGTCGAACTTAAAAATAAAATTCCCAACGAAAAAGAAAAAACCCGACGCTCAAAAAATTAATCCATCTTCACCCATGGAGGGCTCCGCGCAGACTGAGCTCTGCAGGGCAGGGGGAGGCTTATAAAGCCTTGCCACGCCCTGCAATTAGTCTAAGAACACTCATTTTACACAGCGTGGGAAAATTCCAAATAACTTTCCCACGCTGTGTAAAATGACACAGAGCACTGTGATTGGATGGCTTGAAATCCATCCAATCACAGTGCTCTGTGTCATTTTACACAGCGTGAGAAAGTTCTTTGGAATTTTCCCACGCTGTGTAAAATGACAAAGAGCACTCTGATTGGCTTAAACCCACCAATCAGAGTGTTCTTTGCCTAATTGCAGGGTGGGGCAAGGCTTTATAAGCCTTCCCCCGCTTTGCGGAGCTCAGTCTGCGCGGAGCCCTCCATGGGTGAAGATGGATAATTTTTTTTGCCCTCGGGTTTTTTCTTTTTCGTCGTTTTTTTTTTTGCGCTCTGGTTTTTTATTTTATTTTAAGTTCGATGGGTATAATGGATTTTTATTTGCCCTTTTTTGGGGCTGAAAAATGAAGATTTCAGAAAAAAGAAGACGTCGAATGGTAAGTTTAATTTTATTTACAGGGTAGTAATTTATTGGGTGGGGGTGGGTGACTAGGGGCTTGGGGACCCCTAGTCACCTTTGATGGAGGGGGGGTGGTTATTTGATTTAGGGCCCCCACCCGCCGCACAGGGGGCCTGGGGGGGGAGGACAGTAGGTCCCCCCCTCATTATCATTATGGCCCCCACCCGCCACACAGGGGTGGGGGCATGGGGGGGAGGACAGTAGGTCCCCCCCTCATTATCATTATGGCCCCCACCCGCCGCACAGGGGTGGGGGCCTGGGGGGGGAGGACAGTAGGTCCCCCCTCATTATCATTATGGCCCCCACCCGCCGCTCAAGGGTGGGAGCAGGGGGGGAGGACAGTAGGTCCCCATCCCCCATTGTAATTTATGGCCCCCACCTGCCGCGCAGGGGTGGGGGCTGGATAGTAGGGATTTTATTTTACAGTGAGCAGCCACAGGCTGTATAGCGAGTAGGGGCATTGGGGAGATTTTATTCTCCTTTATACTATTATAGGGGTCATATTGACCCCCATAGAGTGAGGGGGGGGGGACCTGGCGGGCTTGTGAAGTGGTGGGGAGCACTGCTCCCTGCCGCTTCTATCTTTACATATTACAAGGAGGGAGCTGCACGCCGGACAGTAGGTCCCCCCTCGTTATCATTATGGCCCCCACCCGCCGCTCAAGGGTGGGTGCAGGGGGGGAGGACAGTAGGTCCTCATCCCCCATTGTAATTTATGGCCCCCACCTGCCGCGCAGGGGTGGGGGCTGGATAGTAGGGATTTTATTTTACAGTGAGCAGCCACAGGCTGTATAGCGAGTAGGGGCATTGGGGAGATTTTATTCTCCTTTATACTATTATAGGGGTCATATTGACCCCCATAGAGTGAGGGGGGGGGCCTTGTGAAGTGGTGGGGAGCACTGCTCCCTGCCGCTTCTATCTTTACATATTACAAGGAGGGAGCTGCACGCCGGTAGCTCCCTCCTTGTAATAAACTGAACGAACAAACGAACACTGATACACAGTGTTTGTTTGTTCGTCTGATTTTTCTATTCATTCATTCGTCTGTCTGATGAATGAATGAATAGATGAAATTCCTGTTCGCATTTCCAGGTGTTTCACTGGGCATGTGCGGGAATCTCAGTGCTATCTAGTGTGGGCAGATGACGTGTCCCACAGGGACTTCATCTACCCACACAAAGATGGCGGCGCCCTAAATAAAGATCGGGCAGAAAATAAAGATTAATAAGTAGGTAATCTGGGGGGCTTAGGGACATTTGGGGGTGACTAAGGGGTCAATTGGATGTAGTGGAGGCGGGAGGGGGTTAAAAAAAAACAGGATTCGGCATGACAGTGCCGCTTTAACTATTAACTACATAATTATTTGATTTTATGAATTATAATTTGAGAGACTTGCCTGACAACCCAGGCAGACAGTCCAGAGAATTTAATTGGCAAGCCCTATATTAAACCGCATAACTTTCCAAAACACCATAAAACCTTTACATGGGGGGTATTGTTATACTCGGGAGACTTCGCTGAACACAAATATGAGTGTTTTTAAAAGTGAAACTTATCACGGCGATGATATCACCAGTCAAAGTGCAGTTTTTGAGTAGAAAAATGCAAAACAAATATGAACACTAACTTTGGCAAGACTGGACATACCTAATTTTTAAAACCCTGGGTTGTCTACTTTTTTAAATGATATGTTATGGTGGGGTTCATTTTCATTTCTGGGCTGCCATACCATCTCAAAGGCAACATAGCCAATCTGGGAAATAGCAATTTCCAAAAACAGAAATTGGCAAATCTTATGTTTGACTCTGTAACTTTCCAAATCACTATAAAACCTGTATGTGAGGGGTACTGTTGTACTTGTGAGACATTACTCTACACAAATATGAGTGGTTTAGAGCAGTAAAATGTATTATACTGATAATATCATCGGTGAAATGGCAGTGTGAAAATGCAAAAAAACTAATATAAACGATAATTTTAGTCAGGCTACTAAAAAAGACTGTACATACCCCATTTTGAATACTATGGGTTGTCTACTTTTACAAATTGTATGCCATGATCGGGTTAATTTTCATTCCTGGGCTGCCATACAGTTTCAAAGGCAACATAGGCCCAGCAAACCAATCTGGCAAATTTCAATGTGCAAACAAAGCCCTACATTTGACCCCTGTAAGTTTGAAAAAAACATAAAACATGTACATTGGGGGAACTGTTGTACTCAAAAGATGTTGCTGAACACATATTGGGGTGCTCTTTGTCAGTCACACATAACAGGAACTGAGAAACTATGCCTAAAGTACAATGTGAGAGAAAAATAACACAAACAAATGACTACCCAAAAGTTTGACAAAGACTGGTGGTAGAATTAGTGCATGGAAAGTGTTAAAATACCGATATTTGAAATACCCTTGTGTGTCTACCTTTTAAAAATACATGGGGGTAAATTACATTGCCAGGCTTCAAAAATGTCACAAATAGGACATGGGTGCATGATGACCAGCTGTGAAAATTCCAGGTTGGAAAACTGGAATGTGCACCCTCCAAATAAGGTCTTTTAGTCCCCAGAGAACCGGATACACCTATACATGGGTGGTATCATTGTACTCAGGGGATGTTGCTGAACACATATTGGGGTGTTCTTTGGCAGTAACCCTTAAAGTTCAAAGTACATGTATTCTTAAATTGCTATGTGTGTGTCAAAAAAAACACCAATTATTCTTTTTTTTTAAATTTGGCATAGATTGGTTGTAAAATTGTTGCATGAAAAGAGTCAAAATACCCCATGTTTTATAGAAACATAGAAACATAGAATGTGACGGCAGATAAGAACCATTCGGCCCATCTAGTCTGCCCAGTTTTCTAAATACTTTCATTAGTCCCTGGCCTTATCTTATAGTTAGGATAGCCTTATTCCTATCCCACGCATGCTTAAACTCCTTTACTGTGTTAACCTCTACCACTTCAGCTGGAAGGCTATTCCATGCATCCACTACCCTCTCAGTAAAGTAATACTTCCTGATATTATTTTTAAACCTTTGTCCCTCTAATTTAAGACTATGTCCTCTTGTTGTGGTAGTTTTTCTTCTTTTAAATATAGTCTCCTCCTTTACTGTGTTGATTCCCTTTATGTATTTAAATGTTTCTATCATATCCCCCCTGTCTCGTCTTTCCTCCAAGCTATACATGTTAAGATCCTTTAACCTTTCCTGGTAAGTTTTATCCTGCAATCCATGAACCAGTTTAGTAGCCCTTCTTTGAACTCTCTCTAAGGTATCAATATCCTTCTGAAGATAGGGTCTCCAGTACTGTGTACAGTACTCCAAGTGAGGTCTCACCAGTGTTCTGTACAATGGCATGAGCACTTCCCTCTTTCTACTGCTAATACCTCTCCCTATACAACCAAGCATTCTGCTAGCATTTCCTGCTGCTCTATTACATTGTCTGCCTACCTTCAAGTCATCAGAAATAATCACCCCTAAATCCCTTTCCTCAGATGTTGAGGTTAGGACTCTATCAAATATTTTGTACTCTACCCTTGGGTTTTTACGTCCAAGATGCATTATCTTGCACTTATCCACATTAAATGTCAGTTGCCACAACTCTGACCATTTTTCTAGTTTACCTAAATCATTTTCCATTTGGCTTATCCCTCCTGGAACATCAACCCTGTTACATATCTTAGTATCATCCGCAAAAAGACACACCTTACCATCAAGACCTTCTGCAATATCACTAATAAAAATATTAGGTTATCTTCTTTTAAAAGATATGTAGATGTGAAGGGTTATTCAGGGATTCCTGACAGATATCCGTGTTACAATGTCACTTTTGTTAATTTTGAAAAAAAATGTTTGGAAATAGCAAAGTGCTACTTGTACTTATTGCCCTATAACTTGCAAAAAGAAATCTAAGAACATGTTAAAATTGGGTATTTCTAAACTCAGGACAAAATTTTGAAGCTATTTAGCATGGGTGTTTTTTGGCAGTTGTAGATGTGTAACAGACTTTGGGGTCTAAGTTAGAAAAAGTGTATTTAAAAAAAAAATGAATCATATTTTATAAAAAAAAAATTGTAGTATATTATATGATATGAAAATAATGGTATCTTTAGAAGGACCATTTAATGGTGAGAAAACGTATATAATATGTGTGGGTACAGTAAATGAGTAAGAGGAAAATTACAGCTAAACACAAACACCGCAGAAATGTAAAAACAGCCCTGGTCCTTAACGGTAAGAAAATTGAAAAACGGTCTGGTCACTAAGGGGTTGATGAAACTGTTTTGGTGTGCCAATCATACCCGTTTGTTTTTGTGGCATTTTGTTACGAGCTGCAGCCTTAACAACATATATGTAAAAATTGAGCATTATTATTCTGTCAAGTATTTAATTTGTGAAACTACAATAATTCCCACTGCAGGGTTAAGGGACCTGGGACACTCTACCCAGACCACTGCAATGAGCTATAGTGGGCTGGGTGCCTATAGTGTCCCTTTAACAGTTTCATTGCAGCTCCTTGCACAGAGCAGAAGGATGATTCATTGCAAATACAACATTCTGATGACTTCAGCCTTGTTTGTGAAGTCATCAGAATTTTCTTTATCTGCACATGTGTGAATACAACGGCATCATTGGCGTACATTCCGCGGTCGCAGGGGTCGCAACTGCGACCGGGCTCGGCCCACCAAGGGGCCCGGCCGCCCTGCGACTGGTTATGTATGTTTGCCAGGCTCTTCTCCTGGGGGGCCCAGGAGCTGGCCACCTCAGGGCGCCCCAAGGCTGGCAGTGCTGTCACTGGGCGGGCGGGCATGCGAGGGAGCATTCTCCCCTGAGCGCTCTCTGCCCAGCTCCCTCGCTCGCAAGCACTGCACTGATGCCGGAGCCGGAATATGCCGTCATTCCGGCTCCGGAATCAGTAAACGGGAGCTGGGCAGAGAGCGCTCAGGGCGAGAATGCTCCCTCGCCGCCTTCAGGATCGGCCGCCGGGCAGCCCCACTGGACCCCAGGGAATCCCCTCAGCACTCCCAAAGGTAGGGAGGCTGGGGGTTTAAATGTATAAAATTAAATAAAATATGCGTGTGTGTGTGAGTATATGTCTTAGTGTGTGTGTGTGTGTGCCTGTTACTGGGAGTGTTAGTTGTGTGTGTGTGTGTGTGTGTCTGTTATTGAATGTGTGTCTGCTAGTGAGGGTCAGTGTGTGTGTTACTGTGTGTGTCTGTTACTTAACGTGTTAGTTTGTGTATGTCTGTTAGTGAGTGTGTGTTTGTCAGTGAGAGTGTATTTTTTGTAAGTGAGTGTGTATGTATGTCTGTCACTGAGTGTGTGTCTGTCAGTAAATGTGTGTGTCTGTTAGCTAGTGTGTGTGTGGTTAAAACCCCTTCAGCACTTATCTTTCTCCCTTGACGCTGGGGATCTCTCCACCCCAATCCGCCTCTCAGCTCTGAATGCGCATGCATGTTTTCAGCTGCAGGGTTAAAACTAGAGGGACCTGGCACCCAGACCACTTAATTTAGCTGAAGTGATCTGAGTGCCTATAGTGGTCCTTTAAGTGTATGTATCTGCATGCATGGCGTACATACCGGGGTCGCCTTGCGACCAGGTGCCCGCTGCCATGTGTTGCGGCCCCAGCCCACGCAGAGTAAGCGCGCGGGGGGGGGGGGGTCACGGATCGTGCGTACGCCACTGAAGGGCATCACAAGTCTTGATAAGTAACGTGTTGAGGAGATTGTAAACTTGCTTGAGCAGCCTACCATATCAATGACAAATATGCATGATACAAAGCATTTTTGTTTACATTCTAGACAAACCATTCATAAATCGCAATTTTTCAAATTTACAAAGATGAACATTTAAATTAGAGGAGTATGATCGGGGATGAGGCAATGAGCGTGGCTGTTCTGAATTTTAGCTGACTTACTAATAGCAACTTTTTCAATTAAAATGTAATTTTGAAATAACAATGTATCTTATTTACACAGACTGATTTCTAAACACATTTATTGTAGTTTAAAGACACATTACTTGGAGTATAACTGTGGATCTCAGTTATACACTGCAACACGAACAATATGGAGCTCCTCACAAAGATGGATAGAAGGGTTCATTCCTAAAATAGAGACTGTGTGACTAAATAGGTACATTTAGGAGGTATGTTATTTGGTATTCCGTATTCCAAAATAAGCTGTGTTTCATAGACCATAGAGGTTGATGTGCCTATTGCTAAACTGTCTTTCTTGGTAGAGGATCCATACAAAGCTTAAAGGAAAATTTAGGCAAAAGGTTGGTCTTGCTGTTTTTAGGCAATTAAGTTTTTAGAATTGTGAGCACTTCAGTGGTTTCTATAACCAAGTACCCAGCAGGGAACATAGGCATACTTATAGGAAAAATTTGTTTGAATGTGTGTGGCAAACACCTCAGGATGCTCCATATTCTAAGTTCTATTCTAGTGTTAATTAAATCCCCACTGTTGGTGTTGATTTTATGAGGCCAGCAAAAGCAGGAATTGGTCAGGCACTAAAACCATTCTAAGCTTTCTGTATCCATTATCCTTGCTGGTCTTCAAATAAAATGTGAGAGGCTTATTGTCTTTAGGTATATATGCTTATTTATGCATGCAGTTCTGGTATAAATATATGTTGCTATTTACTAATGGCATTTTTCCTACCAAATGGCTGTTCAGTAGCATTCTGGCTTGGAGTAGTACAATGAAAGTTAGCTATTGTGGTCTCTTCCATTGATCAAATTTAAAAAAGATGTTCACCAATTTATCATTTTTCATTAATTTATTTTGCTAAAACAGCAGTTTGAAAAAACAAAACAAAAACATATCAGGTCCACCAGTTGTACTAATTTTTGTGCAATAGCAATTTGCACTCTACATTTGGTCTATTCAATACCAGAGTAGACAGTTGTGTAAAATTCAGTTCTGGATCTTTAAAGCACGAAGACCAAATGGGATCACAGGAGTATAGGTTTAGGGGTTGGTCGTAAGCCATGGTTAGTATTTAATAGACAATGTTTACTGAATTACATCCAGTGTCGTGTTTGTGGTTTCAATGTGATCACAATGCATAATTCAGAGCCTTTTCCTGCCAGTAATGTCGCTGAAGTTAGAAATTGTTTTCAACTTAAAGCCTGGCTTAATAGAACACCGTAGTGTAATTAATACAAATGTGTATTCCTGACACTATAGTTCTAAAATACCTATTATGGTCCCAGCCCCCCCTACACCCTTTTTTAAAAAGGTGTGTTTACTCACGTTTTTACAGTGTCGCACAGGTCCGGTCATGGCTGGCCCTGCCTCCTTGGCGAGAACAAGAACTAGATGCAGTGCAAGCGTTTACACACATGCTTATAATTCCACATCAAGATGGACAAGCATTCGATATCTAATAAGTTAAAATAAAGACATGTCACCTAAGGAATTGCACTATCCGTATTTTTCGCTCCATAAGACCCACCTAGTTTTTAGAGGAGTAAAACAAGAAAAAAATATTCTGAATCAAATGGTGTACTGAACTATTGAATAAACTATATCAGAATAATATTTCAACCATGTAAAGTGAACAGCAGTCAACAGTAGCATTAAGAACCATCATCACTGTCATTAACAAATGAATAGAGACTTTAAGGTTAGAGTACTCTTCTAGTTTTCTGTGTACCCCACAAACTCATTATTGTCAGAATTTATGAAGCTGAGTTGCTCACAATCACGGACATCGCTTTCTTCGCTATCTTCATATAAGATACCATCTTTGGTTCCATCCAAAGCATTGCTAGTGCTACATGTTTTGAATGACTGTACAATTTCCTCCTTCACTGAGTGCCATAATGTTTTCACCCATTCACAAACTTGTGTGATAGTGGGCCTCTTCATTCGTCCAGTAGGTGTCAGATCATGATTACCAGCAGCCATCCATTTGTTCCACTGTTCTCGCATAAAGACCTTAAATAGTTTGTTGATGGAAACGTTGAGAGGTTGCAACTGGCTCTTAAGACGTCCAGGAATCACCGCTAGATGAGTCCTCACTTCTTTAAAGCACTTTTTTGTAGTTTTGCTAATATGTGCTCTAAACTGGTCAAATACTAATAAGGCAGGTTTTTTCAGAAGCCCTCCAGGACTTTTGGACTACACTTTTTCAACCCATACTCTCATTCCATTTTCATCCATCCATCCATTATATTCTTTTGGCATTTTTTGAGCAATTCTAGTTTTGGTGCGCATAACAAGGCCACTTCGTCTCATAAATCTGTAGCACCACGATTGTGATCCAGTAAAATCGTGAATGCCTTTCTCTACAGCAATGTGTTTGACTTCATATATTATCATTTTTGGAGAGACTGAGTAGAAAGTATTCCGGTGATGTGTGATCCATTCTTTCATGGCCAC
Source organism: Pelobates fuscus (assembly GCF_036172605.1). NCBI lineage: Eukaryota > Metazoa > Chordata > Amphibia > Anura > Pelobatidae > Pelobates > Pelobates fuscus. Next base: position 83,614,485 of record NC_086326.1, on the reverse strand, counting down.
GTCTAACTGTGGCCACTTTGCAGCATTTCCACGAAAAGTGTGCTTACTTTTTTACTCTCCCAGATTCCGTGCCCAGCAGGCCGCAACAGATGTCTTTGGGGTTCCCAGGAATTTTAAGCCTCAAGAAATAGCTCTAGTTGTTTGTCTGGAATTCCCCAACGTAAGTGGCATGCTGTAGTAGATACAAAAGCTTGTGGGCCAAAGGCATTACCTCTTAAATCACATGAGAAACAGGAGCTCATGTACCACACGTCTGATCTGTTGGAAGGTCGGGATCCGCCCCCCCCCCCCCATCCTCCCACTTTTTGCTATCACCCGCTCACACTTATCTAGTCTTAATGAAATTCTAATGTCCTTGCTGTATATCCTAGTTAGGTGGATCAGTGAGTCAATGTCCTGCTCACTCTTTGCATACAGCTTAATGTTGTCTATGTAGAGCAGCTGGTTGATGGTAGCTCCACTCCTGAACCTGCATCAATTGCAACTCTTCATGATGATATGGCTATTGGGGGAGGCCTATGCAGAACAGCAGTGGGGATAGCATGTAACCTTGGTATATGCCACATTTGATGTTCACTTGTGTTATTATCTTGAATTTGGATTTCTTCAGTTGTTTTCAACTTGCCCATTGAATTCTTGATGAAGGCTCTTAGTGTCCTGCTGACCTTGTATAGGTCCAAGTATTCCAATATCCATGCATTTGGCATTGTGTCATAGGCATAGGCTTTCTTGTAGTCACAGATTGTTCTGTCTGGTTATAGTATCCTGTGGTCTTGGTTTACCAGGAATTGATTTTTTCAGTGTGTGTGTGTGTGTGTGTGTGTGTGTGTGTGTGTGTGTGTGTGTGTATATATATATATATATATATATGTATACAAAATACAGAATCCAGCGCACTCGCTTATTAACTGAACAGAGATTTCAAATCTTAGAGATTGTAATAGTTTTTTTTAAAAACACCTCACCTAGGCAAAAAATGATGGGGGTTTAGTTACATTATATGATCATACATTGCATAAGCCTGCCAACTACGTCAAAGTACCCCATATTCGGCAGGTCCTATCCTAATAGCAGCCTAATGCTTGCTCTTATGAGATTAATCCACTTACTTGGGAAATACTTCCTTACTGGGACTCTCTGCAAGTCAAGGCTAAATAGGGTCCTGGAATGAGGCACCTGTAACAGGGAGGGGTGCAAAACCAAGTAAGTGGATTAATCTCATAAGAGCAAGCATTAGGCTGCTATTAGGATAGGACCTGCCGAATATGGGGTACTTTGACGTAGTTGGCAGGCTTATGCAATGTATGATCATATAATGTAACTAAACCCCCATCATTTTTTGCCTAGGTGAGGTGTTTTTAAAAAAAACTATTACAATCTCTAAGATTTGAAATCTCTGTTTAGTTAATAAGCGAGTGCGCTGGATTCTGTATTTTGTATATTTTGGCCCCAGCAGCACACTATAATGTATGCATGTTTAGGTGAGTGCAGCCCTCTTGGTTTCTTTTATATGTATATATATATATATATATATATATATATATATATATATGAGAGAAATATAGATTTTGTATATTATTAATGATTGCATTTGGACATGTTCTAACAGAAGAAAGGGTTTGGGACCTGCATATTATTTTATTGCTCCATGAAATTGACATTGAACAGCAGATGGGACTGCCATTACTTTATTTGTATTTGTGCAAATGAAAGCTCATATGAGCTTAATAATGAAATTCCTCTGTTCATCTCAAACATGTTTTACGCAACACGGGTAAGAAGCCAAGTCTGTATAGTAAAGAACACAGGCTTAGCTGGAATCAGCACTGCAATCCGTCCTTCCAATTAATATCAAAAGGTAGCCTGTTTTAAAAGCTATTAATGACTTCTATTTAAATCAGAAAGCTGACGTTTTCTAGCAAGCATCCCTAGAATGCTGACGAAACCTGCATTGTATTGCACAGATGAGGTGTAACAGAGGCCTCATCATTTCTAATACACATATAGTGCATGAATAGATAAAATGTACGGTATATATTTACTACTTCAACTGCCTCTTTAATAAACGTATGCTCAAACTTCAGAATATATTATTCTCTTCAAGACAAACTTATGATTAACAATAGAAGTGTCAAGTTTGCTTAAATGCAGTTAATTGTAAAGTTCACTAGAGTTGGAGAATTGTTTCAAACCAAATTAAAATTCCGTCGAATTCAGGCCAATCAGGTGATTATCCTAAGTTTCATATTCCGAGCCGACCGGCACAAGGCTAGACAAAGCGCTACATTTTTTTTAGGAGAGTGCTGGACCATTCCTATGTTATTTGGATTTTATTAGTGGTGTGGGGGTACTGGAGGTCTATACAGCACCTACCTTATTAAAATCACATCTATTCTTTGTTGTACATAGCAAAACAAATTATTGATGGTTAGTGGACAGCAACTACAATGATTTTATTCATAGAGTGAAGTAACCAACAGAGAGGAAACGAGAAAGAGCAATGAAAACAACTTTACTTTCAAGCAGCATTCTTCTAGACATTTTGACTGCAGATACTGAGGGAGTGAGACCATCAATGATCCTGTTTGATAAACACGTACTGTTTCTATGTTGGAATGGGAGATGGCCTGGGTCAATGATTCTTGTGTGAGACTAGGCTTACCTTTATACAGTATCTAGAAGCCAGTACTGCCACGAACCTTTAAGTGGTAAATAGGAGGTTGGAAGGCATGTTTTTAGGCTAGCTTGGCAATATACAGTTGTTGTTTTTGTTGGTTCTTTTGTTTTTTTTTTGTTTACTGTTTGGAGGAAAAAAATAACAACATTCTTTTAATGAGGAAAAACATTTTTTCGCCTAGCCTGGGTCATTTATTCTAGTTTAAGATCAGCTTTAGCAGTTTCTGCCCTATCTACATAGCAGCTACTGACAACACTTGAAACAACTTTGAGAGGAGGGATAGGAAATTGACAGGTGCGTTGTCATTGATCCTAGCGCGAGACTAACTTACCAATATACAGTTGTTAAAATAAATTTTTTTTCTGAGTGTTTTCAGTAAAGTGTGTGTTGTTTTGTAGTATTTCTCAACATCAAAAGTGCAGAATCACCAGCCCTTTTTGCAACACAAATACCTATTTTGCTGAATAAAGTTGTGCTACTTTACACACTCATTCATATACCTTACCATATTCATTGTAATAGGACAAAGAAACCCACCATCATCAATGTCACATACTACCAAGCCAAAATTAAGGGTGGTGTCCTGTCCCCAATCCACCATCAGCAGCAGTGCTATGGCTTTTCATACCAGCAACACTTCAACTCAATTAGCCACTCAACCGTTGGTCGTGGTATTTGCTATGATGCCATAGTACATAATACATGGTTCACCATTATGTTTTTTCTCTCTCTTTTTTTATCTAGTATAATCAGTCTAGAAAATGTGTAGCATACCTTTATATAGAAGACATCGATTTTTAAGGGGGAACTGTCACCTTTCTTGACAGGTCCGCTTACCTGGAGAATTATCGCCCCAATCTGATCTTGTTTGATCATAGTATACATCATTTAATGGGTACGCATAAACAGCTGGGGTTAACCAGCTATTTCCAGTCATTATGTCCTGATAGCTACAGTTACATTATGTTCCAACTGTTTTACAATCAATGTTTTATATATTTTTTATATTCCACAGATTGTTTTTGTTCTGTCTCTCACTAAGCTGCTTACTGGTCATATTAAGGCCATAATTAGGGTTCCAAAATGTCATTTGGGTTTGTTTATCACACGAACAACTTGACTACACTTAATAAAAAGCCAAATCAAGCTCACCACCTTTAGAATGTGTTTAGGTCTCGTTGACTTCAAAGGGAACTCTACTCAGAAACTCAAGCAGGAGCTGTCCAGCTTGGCTTTCCATCAAGTTCTCTAGTTAAAGGGACACTATAGTCACCTGAACAACTTTAGTTTAATGAAGCAGTTTTGGTGTATAGAACATGCCCCTGCAGCCTCACTGCTCAATCTTCTGCCATTTAGGAGTTAAATCCCTTTGTTTATGAACCCTAGTCACACCTCCCTGCATGTGACTTGCACAGCCTTCCATAAACACTTCCTGTAAAGAGAGCCCTATTTAGGCTTTCTTTATTGCAAGTTCTGTTTAATTAAGATTTTCTTATCCCATGCTATGTTAATAGCTTGCTAGACCCTGCAAGAGCCTCCTGTATGTGATTAAAGTTCAATTTAGAGATTGAAAAACAATTATTTAAGGTAAATAACATCTGTTTGAAAGTGAACCCAGTTTTTTTTTTCATGCAGGCTCTGTCAATCATAGCCAGGGGAGGTGTGGCTAGGGCTGCATAAACAGAAACAAAGTGATTTAACTCCTAAATGACAGTGAATTGAGCAGTGAAATTGCAGGGGAATGATCTATACACTAAAACTGCTTTATTTAGCTAAAGTAATTTAGGTGACTATAGTGTTCCTTTAAGCTACTCCAGAAGATACCATTACAATATGTATTGATCTCTCACTTTGATGATAAGAGGTATCCAGCCAGACTTAGTGCACAAGTTATCTCAAACTGAATTAAATGATTCAATTTAGTTTAGTTTTTTTGTGTTTGGTTTTCTTTTACTGTTTATCCTATGGAATAATGTATAACTTCTCTGGTTTCTCCTGAGAACTGATCACAGAATGCAACATAATAATAGTATGTGCTGATCAACATCATAGTCATCATCGTAGCTTTGCAATGTGTCCTGCCAGCTGACCACCGTGAAAGAAAATGATTGTGCTCATCATGGAGGCTGCTATTCTCCATTATGAGCACAATCATTTTCTGGTGAGTGCAGTCGGTCTGGTTTTGATACTAGAGTTTCAAAACCAGACTGGTTTTGAAACGCTAGTACCCAGTCTGATGAGTGCAGCCAGTTCCATTATATGACGAGTGCTGCAACTCCTGTTTTGATCCTAGAGTTTTAAAGGAGAACTTTGACTTCTGTGGATATTTCACCATTCAATCAAATTTGAGAAACCTACACTGCGTGCAGAATTATTAGGCAAATGAGTATTTTGACCACATCATCCTCTTTATGCATGTTGTCTTACTCCAAGCTGTATAGGCTCGAAAGCCTACTACCAATTAAGCATATTAGGTAATGTGCATCTCTGTAATGAGAAGGGGTGTGGTCTAATGACATCAACACTCTATATCAGGTGTGCATAATTATTAGGCAACCTCCTTTCCTTTGGCAAAATGGGTCAAAAGAAGGACTTGACAGGCTCAGAAAAGTTAAAAATAGTGAGATATCTTGCAGAGGGATGCAGCACTCTTAAAATTGCAAAGCTTCTGAAGCGTGATCATCGAACAATCAAGCGTTTCATTCAAAATAGTCAACAGGGTCGCAAGAAGCGTGTGGAGAAACCAAGGCGCAAAATAACTGCCCATGAACTGAGAAAAGTCAAGCGTGCAGCTGCCAAGATGCCACTTGCCACCAGTTTGGCCATATTTCAGAGCTGCAACATCACTGGAGTGCCCGAAAGCACAAGGTGTGCAATACTCAGAGACATGGCCAAGGTAATAAAGGCTGAAAGACGACCACCACTGAACAAGACACACAAGCTGAAACGTCAAGACTGGGCCAAGAAATATCTCAAGACTGATTTTTCTAAGGTTTTATGGACTGATGAAATGAGAGTGAGTCTTGATGGGCCAGATGGATGGATTGGTAAAGGGCAGAGAGCTCCAGTCCGACTCAGACGCCAGCAAGGTGGAGGTGGAGTACTGGTTTGGGCTGGTATCATCAAAGATGAGCTTGTGGGGCCTTTTCGAGTTGAGGATGGAGTCAAGCTCAACTCCCAGTTTCTGGAACACACCTTCTTCAAGCAGTGGTACAGGAAGAAGTCTGCATCCTTCAAGAAAAACATGATTTTCATGCAGGACAATGCTCCATCACACGCGTCCAAGTACTCCACAGCGTGGCTGGCAAGAAAGGGTATAAAAGAAGAAAATCTAATGACATGGCCTCCTTGTTCACCTGATCTGAACCCCATTGAGAACCTGTGGTCCATCATCAAATGTGAGATTTACAAGGAGGGAAAACAGTACACCTCTCTGAACAGTGTCTGGGAGGCTGTGGTTGCTGCTGCACGCAATGTTGATGGTGAACAGATCAAAACACTGACAGAATCCATGAATGGCAGGCTTTTGAGTGTCCTTGCAAAGAAAGGTGGCTATATTGGTCACTGATTTGTTTTTGTTATGTTTTTGAATGTCAGAAATGTATATTTGTGAATGTTGAGATGTTATATTGGTTTCACTGGTAAAAATAAATAATTGAAATGGGTATATATTTGTTTTTTGTTAAGTTGCCTAATAATTATGCACAGTAATAGTCACCTGCACACACAGATATCCCCCTAAAATAGCTATAACTAAAAACAAACTAAAAACTACTTCCAAAAATCTTCAGCTTTGATATTAATGAGTTTTTTGGGTTCATTGAGAACATGGTTGTTGTTCAATAATAAAATTAATCCTCAAAAATACAACTTGCCTAATAATTCTGCACTCCCTGTATATTGAAAATATTGTTAACCTTTATGTGATGTTCAGTTTTCTGTCAAATTTGTGTTTAGAATGTAGCAAGAGACATCACAGTCCAGTTCGCGTCAGGTACAGCCAGCGCACACAACGCTTTTATGGATGTAAACAGAAGCGTTACTGTTTCTTCTCTTCCACTATGTTTTAAAACTGAAAAAGGCAACATTCGGAACAATGACTGACAAGGAGCCACAATAGATATGTTATAGTCTAGGGGTAAATACAGCTGTATTTAGCTGCATGCAGCTGGACTTCTACATTTTAGTTTAACTTTTCTGACCTCTCAAAGACACATTTGATGAACATAAAGGATGAATAAATATAATAATAAAAGTCCTGTGAAGTGACCGTTCCCCTTTAAAGTCTCATTATAACATGTGTGTGACACATGATACTCTGCACTGTATCGTGGCAAAAAGCTACTCAATGTGTTATCTTGTCAAGTTGGCATTGATGGTCATCTCGATACGCAGTAGAGCCAATAGTACAAAGTGAGTAAATTTGCCCCGGGAGCAAAGTGAGTAAATTTGACAGTATAGTTTACTGAAAATGATATAATTGCCAATAGAAAGGTGACCAGAAGATTTTTAAATAGCACGATATCACTGTCCTTAGACTATATCAGAGCACATTTCTTTCTAGTAAAGTATAAGCATCATGTCAACAGATGCTTGCTTTGAAATCCACTTTAGAAAAGCCAAAGCAAAGCCTGTGCATCTCTTGTCTGTGCTTTCACGTTACACAAGAGCAGCTATTTTAAAACACTAAAGCTCTTGAGGCAATCTTCCTTTTTAATTCAGACCATGTGAAAGTAGTGAGCAGTCATGTGCAGATTAAATCTGTGCTTTCGTGAAGTTTACAGTTTACGATAACATGCCAGATACAAGATTTTTACAGGTGTCTAACTATTACAAAAAATACTTACAAGTACACATAGACTATTGAGAAAGACTTGTTTGTTTTTTAACTTTATTTTTTGTATTCCTCTTAAACGGATACTGTCTGCACCATAACTGATACTGCTCATTGCAGCTGATATTCTGCCGTTCCAATTCTGAGCACTTGACTAGAAAAACGGATCTCTCCTCAGCACCTGAAGCCTTAATGTCAAAACTGCTCTGCAATAACCCTTAAGGACCAATCTTCTGGAATAAAAGGGAATCATGACATGTCACACAGCCTCGACACTGCAAGCCTCTGAACAATGAATACAGAGACTAGCTCTCTGTATCCAGCGCTGCAAGCTTGTCCTTCAATACAACTACAGCACCTTATACACACAATGCAACTCCTATTTTTTTATAATGGGGCCCTAATGTTTGAGTTTCGCCTAAGGCCTCACAAAGTCTAGAGCCGCCGCCACTGCCTGCGAGTCCCAATGTATAAACGCTTTGATACACCCCTCTAAGACTCAACAAAGTAATCTCTTCCTGTTGATAGGGACCTGCGTGTCCCAATGTTTACATGCTTACAGAAATACCAATAAAAATATATTTTTTTAAAAATGTATTATTTAATTAGAGTCTGTTTCTGTGTGTCAAAAGTTGCACATTAAATAACAGACAGTGTAAAAAGGTTTGTTGTAACTGAATCCATAAGATTGTAGCCTCAATTTAATATGTTTGAATACGCTTTTCAAATGTTTTAAATATTTTGGAAAATATTTTTTCAAGTTTATCCAAAAATATGAAATCACGTCAAAAGCTTATCCACAAATATTAAATTAAGGCCTATATTGCAATTCCTTAGACTAGTTATTTTTTGTGTAGATTAAAAGATAATGTTCGGGTAAATAATACAATTCTTTGTATACCTATACAGTCAGAGATGAAGTTTAGGATATTAGGGAGCCACAGTTTACTCCCATCACAGAACGTTGATTTTTCAAAACTTTCAACTAGATGAATTAGTTGGTTTTGATCGGTTGCTGTAATCTTTGTTTCCTATTTGTCTTTAGTATGTTGTAGAGTTTGTAAATTATTGAATACTGCATTATCTGAAACAATTATTATTATTTTATTGATTTTAGGCTGGCATGATAAGAACTGATGTCAGTGAGTTTTTCATTGAGCCTCTTGAAAAAGGACGCCAGGATGAGGAAGAGAGCGGTCGTGCTCACGTGGTGTATAGGAGGTCTGCTGTCCGTCAGAACAAACCTGCTGACCATTCAGAAATGCACAATGAAGGTAGGAGTTACTGATGTACTTGCTGTTTTCTTTTCCAGTTACCTATGAAATGAGATGGAAATTCTAGTTACCACTTAACATATTTAAAAAAAAAATGTGCATTTTTACAAAGTGATAAAGGCAAAAAGTGCAATTATTAATGTATTATTCTATAATGTAAAATAATGTTCTTGTGTGGTTATAATGTATGAGCAGTATGGGCATTAAATAGTTTTTTTCGCCAAGGCTAATTTACTGATAATTGCAGAAGCGGTTACATTTTTTAATTTTGTCAATAATTTTTTTATTGGGGCAAAAGTACAGCATACAGAGAAGGCAATTCAAATAGAATATAAATCAAAGCTGTCCATATTGCAACTGACAGGTCAGTAACTAATTTTATAAAGAAAAAGGAACTCAAAACCAGTTGTCAGCAGAATTGAATAGGTGAGGTTAAATGTAGAACATGCAGAGTACAGTACAGAGTACAATATGAATCAAAGCAATAGTACATGTTTATACATAACACAAAACAAGTCAGAACCTCAACTTATAAGGAGCACATGAATAGATTTTGACAAAACAATAGGATAAATCCACCAGTTAGACTTGTGAATATATCAAGGAGATGAACCAAGTGCCCTTCCAGGAGTAACACTAATGGAACAGACATGCAATGCCAAATGTCAAAGACCTTCAATTGTATGGCTGGATGCTCTCATGAGGCAATTCGGGTTTATCCAAAGCTTAAGGTTGGGAAGAGCTGCCAATAGTGTGGTGGCAAATGAGAGGCTTAGGAGAGCCAGCTAGATAAGCAAAGTAAAACCTCATAACTCTATGACTCCAGCCCCAAGCCTTTGTAGGAGCCCAAACCCAGTGTCCTCTAAAACCGCCCCGTGTTGGTGTGCAGGCCAAGTTCTCTCAATCAATCTGTTACGGTAACGTGGCAAACAAGGGGCACTCCAAGAGCATGATCGGTGCCTGGGACAGAGATCCCTCCTGGCTACCATCCTGGGTAAGTGTCAACGAACAGAGGTGCCATTAGAGGAAACTAACTGATGGAATACCTATGTCTGCCACAGAAAGCTTCATAAGTGCACAGTACCGCTGGTAGAGACACTTCACAATAATTTACTGTCATTATTAAATGCCACAGGGTATTCTTCCTTCTGCTTTTGAAGTGCCTGTTCCATCATGATTTGTGTGGACACATGGTATACGGGGCATGTTAAACTGACGATGCTGCCACATGCCTTCAAACGCGATATTGCCTGGAGACTCAGACAAAGAGAGAAACACCCACTGGTCCAAAGGGGGGAAGGCTATGGCAAGAAGTCAGAAAAGGTAGAGGTTTCACTAGGCCAGAATATTGGCTGCCTCTACCCACATAGGTGCACATCAAGCCATGCAATGAATAGTCCATAATGTCCAAGAAAATAGTCAGAATACACTTAAATTGAGTGGAAATCTGCTGGAGTCTCAGAAAGAGCCTCAAGAACATTCAGCAATCAATATGTAAAGATTAGTGGGAAGCTGTTAAGTCGGCATCCTCCAGCATTGCAGTCTGGCCCCCCTTAGGTCAATTTTTTAACAGAGCAACTGACTTTCTTTACTGTTATAAACCACTTTGTGTCCCCCACCACAGACACTAACAGATTAATTCACTAAACACCAGGTTTTAGCAAAGTTTAGGCTAAAAGCTGCTGTTTTTTTTCTGTCAAGTGGCTTATGAGCCTCTCTATAGCAAGAGCTCTGAAGCCACGAGGAGACAATCAACGAAAACACCTGGCAGACGAAAAGAGCAGCAGTACCAGGTATCTATACGTTTGTGTGTGTGTGTATATATATATATGTGTGTGTGTGTGTGTAATACAGGATACAAACCTTTAACTTTTATCAATGTTGGTTTATTGTGCAATTCACATCATCTATAGATGCATATTTCTCCATAAACCCATGTTGACAAAGACCTACGAGTGCTACCTTTGATAATATATGCTATCTGTTAAGGACCACAGACTCAAATTATGCCCAATAGGTCGTATTGCTGGCAGCCCTCCCCAGTAATTATATTGGAGAAGGTCCTCTTGACTATCCCGCCTGCTTCATAACTGTTACTCCTGTGAGCTTTGTCTGCATCTGGCATCATGTACACAATTCATAAAATATTTGTTTTTTCTTTAGTCTGTTTATTCATAACAGGCAGGTGGAAAGAATGAAAACAATACTGATATTTCAAACAAGTATTCCTATATGATAGTATATTTAATGACATTTGAATCAGATAGATTCTTGGTTTCAAGAAACTCTATACATCAGCCAACGTCTTTCAGTACCTGGTCCAGAATGAGTCAAGAACAAAGTCCTTCAGCAATGAAGAAGCATGTAATTAATAGTCCAGTAGTGATGAACATACCTGCTAATGATCATGTTCATCACCGTTTTTTCCATCAGACTTGCTAATGAGTCTTGGAAAGATCTTACAAGGCTAGAATTGAGGATATGAGCGAGTTGAGGGGGCGGCAGAGACCATTTCTATGTATTATGTTATGTAAAGAGGTCTCCAACCAGTCAAAAGGATACCTCTTATGCAAATCATCCTTTTCAATGAATAGAACTATCAGATATGAAATCTCCCCACACACTTGCAACCACCCCTGGCCTCATTCCAAAGTATAAATAGCAGGCTCCATGTTGTATCATTTCTGCTGTGCCTCTATGCCTCCATGCCTCCATTGTCCTCAACTAAAAGGATGTCCTGAATTTGTTGTCCTCATAAATAAGCTATAATTGTCTCTGAAACAATGAATACGTTTGTTATATGGGAGTCTAATAGTTATGCCATAATGTTTCTAGATTGTGCTTTCCTTTAAAAGTTTGAAACGTAGTTTTGATTACCAGCCAAAAGGAAACGCATGCCATTGTTTATGTATGTATTTACTATCCTAGTGGCTTTTTCCCTTGTTTAAGTTTTATTTCACAATGGAGAATACACAGCTTTGCTCTCAACCATGGGACATCTGGGTAAATAAACAAATATGATGAGATGATAGGTTACTGTAAAAATCTACTATCTTCATCTTCCAGCTTAGAACAAACATCTGGCAAGCTCTCACATGAAAAGTTATGAACTCAGCACAGAACTACACTTCATGGCATTCCCGTTATACCAATAGCAATAGGGTTAACACAGTAGCTGTGAGGCTGTCCAGTGCCAGGAATTTGTTAAAGATAGACATTTAAGAGCTTATCCTAATTGTTGGCATGTAAGCCTTTAAAATTTCAAAGACTTTAATGTAGCGAGCGACTCTTCGATAATCACATGAAGTGTTTATCACTTAATGAGTTTAGATTTGCTTTGCGGGGAAGGCCTTCATGTTGCAAATTAGTTGAGTTCAAGGATGTTGGAAAGTGGGAAAGACTTTTGTAACTTTTTACATTGCATAAAGTAGCAATTTAAGCTTCAGGCCGAGATTACCTGACCACCTAAGAATTTTAAGACTTGTTTGATACAAAGTCTGTGCTGGCTTTATTTATTTTTTTATTTAGGAAGAATAAACAATTAGCAGTAGTTAGTGGATATGTGGCAATCAAACACTTAAATAATCGCTGTTAGTTGAGTGGACCTGCATGTTGCTGTTAATCAATTCACCAATGGTGGAAATACGAGTCTTGTGGGACCCCTTTCCTCATCTTTACAAGGCTCTATGAAGGATATCCTTGGTTCTTCTTCCGCCTACGCTGTGTTTGAGCATGTTTTTCTCATTTTTAGTTTGTGGGGAAAAAAAAACACCATTACAAAACACTGTATACAGTATATCAAATCGCTGTTAGTTGGAGCAGAGTTGTGTTTTTTTCCTGCGCTTGGCAATTTAAGCTAGGTACACAATATCTACATGTACGGGTATGATGGAGGTTCTAATAAGTTAACACTGGAGACCTTTCTAAAGTGGAAAGACTTTATTGCCTAAAACCACTACCGTGTGTGCACATTATTGTACACACTCAGTAATGTTGCCAGTTGTTATGCTTTCGATAGGAATGCAACAAAGGATCTGAAATGCAAACTCCCTTTGTTATAGGGAACACACATAACCTTTACATAACCACCTTCCATCAATGTCCTTCACTCCCTGTTGGCGTAGTCTTGTGGTAAAGATAAAGTGTTGTTTAACCGTGGGCACTCTATGCATTACTTAATAGTTTTCCATAGTTTACAAATTTGCAGCCAAGCAAGTACAGTAAGCTAAAAATTCACAGAAATAAAATTCCTAGATGTTATCTGGATTACTGCCAACCACGTTTTTCCGTTTTCTTGATTTATAAGTTCACTATTCACATTATCGTTACTAGCAGGGTTTAAGTTGTATAAACATATCCTAACATTTCATCCAGGCTTTTGGTTGCCAGTCACAAAAATCCTTTAACATGTTAGTCTGGGTACAAGATTTGATATGTGGTTTTAATGAGTGACGTTTTTGTTTAATTCCCATTTAGGAAAATGTTTGTCAATACTTTAAAGAAACAATATTGGCTTATTTTGCTATGTGTTTGTTCTATCCTAATTTCTCACTTTCTTGTTCAGTTTAGATACAATAATATATAACAAGTATTGCAAGCGGGAAAAGCTAAATATGAACCCTATGGCTGGTTCACGTGAGGTAGAGGGAAGATATTCAAAAAAACATGGTATATACATCTACAAATTAAACAATAAAGCTTTATAATTTGTACACAATACCTCAAAATACATTAATGTACTTCTAATACATAGCTGATTTTAGGAAAACTATTTTTGGCAGTTTTAAGTAGAATATGTTTAGGAGTGCATTACTGCCCCAATTGGCATGAATATTTTAATTTTTCAGACACATAGCCCTTTTTTCATAGGCATGATGTGTTTTGCTGTAAAATCCCAATAGTACACTGCCTCCTAGTGTGGCTTTTAAAAAGGCTTCAATAAAGCCCCTAAGATAATTGTTAACGACTAATGATACAGTGTGTTGGTGCAATTTGTTTAAAATATTTGTTGCATTCACAAATTACATCCATAAGGCCATTAAAAAAGTCCATATGTAATAATGCTTTAACACCCACAAATACTGAAAATAATATTTAGATTACATGCGTTTAAATTACTCCTCAGATATGGTGTCCATCAGTAGCAATTGTAACACCAACTCCTAAAGCACATAACTCTAACTTGATATATAGGGGGACAGACATTTTGTGTAAACTAAAACCCTATGCTCACATAAGAGAGCTAAACAATAGTACTTAAATAAAATGATGCACAATAGCTGGGCCTAAAATGTGTCACTTGTGTGATACAGCTTGATACAGCTGCCAATGGAGACTTCAGGCTTCGAAGGGCTATTGTGACCAGGGCTGTCTATTTGTAGACCACTCTGGATTATTTTTGGGCTTCTCATTTATTTTGTGGTAGTTGGGGAAATTTTTTTTTGTTGTTGTGCATTGTAAAACAGACGGCTATATCAGCCACAATAGCAGTCGCAGGCAGTCGTAACGTGTCATATGATAATACAATACAATTTTAGTGAATTAAGTGAAAATAAGACACAGTATTTAAACTCCTGTAGCGTGGAGGTGTCTGCACATTTTTAAGTATGTGGAATTTGAGAAACAGGCTTTTCTGAACATTAAAACAGGTTAATTACAACTGATTAATAAAATAAGGTCTCAATAACAAAATAAATTCTATAGTCTTACGGCATATAGAGCGGTGTCGCTCGTCTGGTAGGCGGGACACAGTAGGGTCATTAAGGCTAATCGCGCTAAACCCATCATGGGTCCACTATGTGTATCGGTTACCGCATTGTTAGGACTAGACCTATGAGTAAGATGAGAGTCTACGAGTATAGGCTTGTGTGTTTTGGGTTTGATAGGTCCGAGACACTATCCCGCTAATTGTGTCTGTGTATGGGTGAAGTCGAGTGGAGGCTTAGAGGCCTGGTATAAGCCTGTAATGGGGCTGCGCGTGCCTAGATTGAGGCAGCACCCGCGCTGTTCGTTGGGACCATTGTGGCGGGTAGGGAGTCATTTTAGCGGGTATGTCTCCGGGGTGCTTCCCCCCCAACGCATGTATAAACATACTACTATGTACAGGTCACTCAGTTAAACGCTATCTGAAAGTAGTAAGTAGGATAGCAGAGATAGATATAGGCAAGACACAAAGGCAAACAATAAAAATAATTAAGAAAATAAGAGAACAAGGCAGCAGTGTTATGAGCAGCCATAGAGGTTTGACAGTCCCCTTTCTTAATGGTTCAGGTGGTGGTTGCAGTCTGCGTCGTGCGGGTGGGCCTGCCTGGAACGAAGGGTTCAGAGGTAGCTGGGTTCCACTTGTGTGGCTTGCGGGTTGTGGGAGGTCGTCTCATGGCGTCCGCTGGAAGGCCCAGTGTAGGGAGGAGGGCTTCAGCCTCTTGTAAGTTCGTTATGAGGTGCGTAGCCTCCCCGTGGAGCACTTGGAGTTTGCAAGGTGATCGCCATCTGTATTTGACGTCGCGCTCGCGGAGCAGAGCTGTGAAAGGCCTTAGAGTAGAGCGCCAGGCCATAGTCCCCCTTGATAGGTCAGAGTAGATCGATAATGTCATGTCCTCAAAAAAGATCGGCGCGGTGTTTCGGATTGCGGCCATTATTAATTCCTTGTCCTGTCGTTTCTGGAGTTTGATAATTAAGTCCCTAGTTGCTGTCGGTGGGGCCGTTGGTGGTTTAGGGATCCGAAATAAGCCCTCTAGGCCCACTCCTTTGGCCTGTTTTGGTGGTAATATAGTGCTCACCAGGCGCCTCACGAGGTGGGGGAGTTCAGCTTCTGGGACAGATTCAGCTATGCCTCTGACCTTGAGGTTCTGGGCACGTCTTGTGTCCTCCATTGCTGCCATGGTCTGTTCCATCTTTGTGTGTTGTCGTTGCATTAAAGTCATCTCCTGTTGGAGTGCGGCAAGCTGCCTATTATGCGTATGGGAGGTTTGTTCCACGGTTGCCATGCGGTCAGTGAGGCCCTTTATGTCCCTCCGCATGCCCGCCACATCTTCCTGGATGTTCTGTCGGAGCTCTGCCAGCAGCTCCCTCATCTCTGATTTTGTGACCGGAGCTGAGTCGGGTTGTGTAGCAGGCTTTGTGGCAGGTTTCTCCGGAGCTCGCATGGCGGGCAGACAGATCTCGTCCGGCTCAGAGAGCATGTCGTCGGAGTCTTCGAGGCCGTCCATGTAAGCGGCCATGACAGGGTCTGGGGCACTTTGCGCTCGCCGCCACAGTTCTCCAATGCTGGTGCCCACCCGGGGCAAGTCGGGCTTAGGCTTCTTGCTTTTCCTGCCCATAACCACTGCGTACTCGGGTGGCTAGTCTGCGTTTTTGGGGGGTAATATCTCGGGTTTTGGGGTCTTTTAGGTCGCTTTTCGTCGGGAGCTCGCTGCGGGTGCAACTTGTCGGCTCGGCAGTTGGCTCCGCCCCCCTGGTAGTTGGGGAAATTTTGATTAGATAGTGCACTGCTTAGATTTTGCATGTTGTGATCCCATCAGATGGACGTATTGCATCTACATATAAAAGTAGAACAAAATGCAAGTAGCTAATTGGGGCAGTGTACTCAACCAAATATATCCTCCAGTGGTATAGGAATTGTGATATCCCACAAAATGGCATCTATCCCCAACATCTGAGCTGAACTTGGGGTAGAGGAGGTTGTCGATGCATGTAAACAGACTTGGGTCTGCAACAAATCACCAGCTGACAAAAAAGCTTAGGTATCTTCTGTCTCCATTTTGTTTTGTTTAAAAAACTTACAGCCAACTAGTTAAGCCTTTATTTACATATTGTTGAATACACGTTTAAACCATCAAAAATATAGCATATGTAAAAAACATATATCTACATATTAAATAGTTTGTAATATTTATCAAAAATATAAATCATTCGGGAAGCTTATCCAATAATATTAAATCGAGGCCCAATGTTAATTTAAAAAAAAAATAAAAATATATACCGGTGTGTGTATATATATATATATATATATATATATATATATATATATATATATATATATATATATGAAAGAAAAACGAGTATTACCCCACACTGACTATCTATGCCTTACACCCAACTACCCCCTAAATAACATCCCCACCACCCCAAAAACAAATAGAAAAATTATATACAACCTAAAGTTAAACAATGCAGCTCTGCTGCAGTTACATTGATTGCACAGTGGAAAAATATAGTGAGATAAAGTGCTTTGGAACAATTAATTTTGAGACAGAATGGAAGACGTTCAGTGTTTTCCTACACTGGTTTGTCGTAGTAGCTGTATACTCACCGTGGTTTTATTATTGTGACAAGGCAGGAGGGCTGCCGAAAAGCCATTACTAGGGAGCCTCTCTTCCAATGTAACCAGGGACAGATTGCAATAATGTCCGTAATAATACCATGCCCAGATCTTTGTGTGAATGAAGTACATCATGTGTCTTCATGTCACTTTTGCACCTAAAACTCTAGTACTACATGTATCTCAAGGGGTTAAATAAACAAGTTTGTGATATATTTCTTTTGGATTCCTCCGGTTCCGTTGTACAGTTGGGAATGTTTTTATGGTTTTCCCCATCAATCTTCTTCTGGTTTTATATGTTTCTGCTCTCTAGGGGTACGTTAAACTATCTGCAGCTTTCCTGGAAAATTCTGTGGCAATTAGGTCTCCTGTGCAGTGTGCAAGACACACATTTACCTAAATGACTGAGAGCAAT
Organism: Pelobates fuscus; assembly: GCF_036172605.1. Classification (NCBI taxonomy): domain Eukaryota; kingdom Metazoa; phylum Chordata; class Amphibia; order Anura; family Pelobatidae; genus Pelobates; species Pelobates fuscus. The sequence goes on along the minus strand of NC_086326.1, from coordinate 83,596,965 downwards.
GTTACTAAGCAGCATGCGTGTGCTCAACACTGGCCACAGATCTCCAAAAGGCTTTGTGATACCCAGTACTTTTTGTAGAGTGGTTATGCTTCTTCCAAAAAAAAACCCAAAGAAATTCAGCAGTGGAAAAAAAAAAATCCTGTAAATTGCATTTTATTTTATTTTAAATAAGAATTAATTCAATTCTATTGTCAGCCTGAAAAAAACAAACAAAAAAACAAGAAGATTTTCATGGTAACTTATGAAACGGTTTGAAATACTGGCTTGCTATGTATCTGGCAACTATTCCAAATGAAAATTCAGTCAGCCTTATGCGCACCAGAACGGTTTTAAAATGAATTCCAGGCACGCCAGCTATTTACGTGTTTGCTGACATATGCACATTATTATAGTGATTTCTATTATGTGTGCTCGTTCTTGTAACTCTTTTGTCGCACAAACATCCAATAGGAAAATATGCAGCGAGTTTGTTGCTCCGGTCTACATACATTTAACTGGTGTGAGATTAAAACTGATTATATAAATAACTGTAAAGTCATGTAAATGTAGATTATGTTTTTTGGTGTTTTGTATGGTTTTATTTTTAATTTTGTTATAAAGAACATTTAAATTTGAGATATGACTCTGTAATTCAGAAGAGCTGCAAGCAGGCTTAATTTAAAACGTAATTGTAGTTAAAGAAAAGTAAACAAACCAAATCTAGCAAATGCTTCAAAAATGATAACAAGGAAAGCTGTCCTGTTTAGAGATCCAAGTTTCCAAAAGGAGGTTCTGACTTCATGGGTTGAAATACAAAACTTACATAACTTTGTGACATAATCTATGGCCTGGTACACAGTAATGTGTTGCCTTTGAGTGACCTTAAAGAACACTATAGTGTTAGGAATACAAAGTAGTAGTTCTATCACTAAAGAGTTCCTCTGCAACTCCCCCTCCCTGCAGCACTGAAAGGGTTAAATAACCGTTTTTCTTTCACTTCTGTCCGCACCGATGGGGAACCCACTGCGCATCCACAACAAGAGCCGCACATGCATTTAGGCCTTTCGTATTGGCAAGCAGCTGGACATCTTAATGCAAAGTGTGAAGACGTCCAGCATTGTTTCATGGTGTCAAACTCTGTGAAACAGCAGGAAGCAACACTTTAATTTTAGTGATGTGAGTGGGGGTGATGCCAAAGACTGGGCTGTTCTGATAAATTTCAGGTAACTTACTAATAACAATTTATGCAACTAAAATGTAATTTAGAAAAAGAACAATACATCTTATTTACACATTGTAGTTTAAACATGTTACTGTGAGAATTATTTCTGTGTAGCTCTGTTCTTCACTTACCAACAATATGGAGCTCCTAGAAAAAAAAAAGGACGGTAGGACAAAAAATAAGGATTTTAACCCAAAATCTTCTAAATAGGGACATTTGGGAGGCAGGATATACCGGTAGCTTGCTCGTGGCAGAGTAGAACATCACGTATTACTTCAGCCATTTTCTTTTTACAGATTTAGTTATACTGGAATTTTATAAATACTGCAGATAATGTATTTTTTTCTGTAGATCTTTCTGCATTGGCTCAACATTCATCCTGTATTGCTTTCCTTCCAGTTGCCAGAAGTGGAGTGGGTGACCTGCCATACTCCCTGGATAAGATACAAGGCAAGCTACGGGAAAACGAGCGACGGAAGCGGCACGCCAAAAAGGATGACTATAATATCGAAGTGCTTCTGGCAGTGGATGACTCTGTTGTGCGTTTCCATGGAAAAGAACATGTGCAGAACTACGTCCTCACCCTCATAAACATAGTGAGGTTTTGAGAATTTCTTAATTTCATTGTTTGTCTTTTTGTGGATTTAATGATAAGCCTGATGAAAGAGAGCTGGTACCTTTTATACTTTATGTCTTGAGTGATTTATAGTGGACATGCTCGGGCATGACATAGTACAACATGCCAAATTAGCCGGTCTTCTATAATTTCTCTATCCTTTTTTTAAAGTTTTTTATTTATGCATACATTTTTTTCTATTTAGACATTTATATGCATTGTTCTGTGGTTAAGAAACCATGGGTTCTTAATAATTAATATTCAGTATAATGTTTTGAAGAGCAGTGGTATTTAATAGTAATTAATATAAATAAATAAAAAGATTTACAAAAGAAGCAAGCATTGTGTAACTTAAATGGGGTTAAATTAGGGATAATATTAATGGGACACTGCACTGACCAAATTGGCAAAAGAAAATGAAAATCACTTTTTAGTAGATATACTCCTCAATGAATATACATGCTTTCTTCCATGCATGTAAACATTGGAGTTATAGCTTAAAAGAGCTTGCAAAGGCTGCAGATCTTATGAACTGCATCCTTATCAAACGCTCAACTTTTTTAATAACCATTCAGCGTTTTAATTGGTTCCGTTGTGATCTTCCACACCGGTTTATGCATTGTGTGCACGTGCGTTGGAACATGCAAGCACACGCACACGTCTTGTCTGAGGTTGGGAGTAGCTGGGTGAGCTGATCTGAGGTCTAGGAGAAAGGCGCTCTCAATTAGCTTTGTCAGGGGAGCTAACGAAAGGGTGCAGCAAACCTACTTGGCAAGGGAGGTGTTCCATAGAAATTGGCACCTATATAAACTAGGGTTAAAATAGGATACTCCTCACCCATAACACCATTCAGCTTGCTGAAAATGTTGAAGACTTTCAAATTTAAAAAAAGGCTAGAAAAGTTGGTTCTTTTCTATGGAGATAAAAACCTCTCATAGTGGATATGATGGCACTCTAGTATGATATTTAAGGATTGCACAAACAGCAAGCTATCTGGAAACCTGTTAATTTGCAGGATTTGTTTTTCCAAGACATTAAGAATAAGCTTTTTAAAATTATGTTTTAAGACTATTCAAGTTCAATATTCAGTGAGAACAAAAAATATGTGGAATTCCCTGCACAAATAGGTTATTTTATTAGATTCTGTTGTTATTTGTTGAAAACATACTTAAAGATATTCAAGGATATAATTAATATCCTAGGAACCATTTATTAATCCATGGAGAAATCGGATTGACATTGTAGATGCCAGATTTTTTTTTTTTTTTACTTTTTTTGTCATAATTGGCAATTGCTTCAGTTTGGAGTTTTTTGCCTTTTCTTTTAAAGATATGTTAAAGTTTGAACTTGATGATCTTATAACTATGTAATTATGCATTTTATTATTTTTTATGAGATTATGTAGACAAGGTCTACCTTAGAATATGGTTCTAAACATCCACCATAAAACCATTATTACGAACTACCTAATTTAGTTGTTTATTTGTCACAATGTTGAATAAGCAAAACTAGGTATGTTTATGCAGCAAGGTTGGCATGGTCAGATTCACATTCGAGACACCCATAGAAAGAAAAAAAAAATAGGGGACTTCCACATCTCTAACATTTAAATTTTGGTGAATCTTGTACATATTGGTGAAAAATAAGCGTATGGAGTTAAAGGGACACTATAGTGCTAGGAATACAAATTTGTATTACTCTCCCTGTTCCTAGCTAAACTAGAAAAATGGTCAGAGTTGTGTCAACTGACATTTAATGTGGATAAGTGCAAGATAATGCATTTTGGGCATAAAAACCCAAAGGCAGAGTAAAGAATATTTGATAGAGTCCTAACCTCAACATCTGAGGAAAGGGATTTAGGGGTGATTATTTCTGATGACTTAAAGGTAGGCAGACAATGTAATAGAGCAGCAGGAAATGCTAGCAGAATGTTTGGTTGTATAGGGAGAGGTATTAGCAGTAGAAATAGGGAAGTGCTCATGCCATTGTACAGAACACTGGTGAGACCTCACTTGGAGTATTGTATACATTACTGGAAACCATATTGATAAGGATATTGATACTTTATAGAGAGTTCAGAGAAGGGCTACTTAACTGGTTCATGGATTGCAGGATAAAACTTACAAGGAAAGGTTAAAGGATCTTAACATGTATAGCTTAGAGGAAGGATGAGACATGGGGGATATGATAGAAATATTTAAATACATAAAAGGAATCAACACAGTAAAAGAGGAGACTATACTTAAAAGAAGAAAAACTACCACAACAAGAGGACATAGTCTTAAATTAGAGGGACAAAGGTTTAAAAATAATATCAGGAAGTATTACTTTACTGAGAGGGTAGTGGATGCATGGAACAGCCTTCCAGCTGAAGTGGTAGAGGTTAACACAGTAAAGGAGTTTAAGCATGCGTGGGATAGGCATAAGGCTATCCTTACTATGAGATAAGGCCAGGGACTAATACAAGTATTTAGAAAATTGGGCAGACTAGATGGGCCGAATGGTTCTTATCTGCCGTCACATTCTATGTTTCTAATTGTAGGTACCCCTACCGTGTAAACTATTTTTTAAAATAAAAATAAGTTTACTCACCTTCTCTCCAGTCAAGTCTCACTCTCTTCGAGAAGCATAGGGGACTGTTGGCACATGTGCCGTGTGGTCCACCAGTGAGTCTTTCATAGGAAATAATTGAATGCAATGATTGTCTATGACAAACCATGACAGCACTACGCATGTGTGGGTGAGGTCGTGGTATGCATGGGTATGAGAGCCAGAAATTAACAGTCCTAGCTCTTCATCCAGAGGGCTTAGAGGCGTGGCTTGAAGCCGAGCTACCAAGCCTTCTATCTACTAAAAGAATACATTTTGGGGCAATTTCAATGGAGGAATTACTGTAGGCCCTGTAACATTTCCAATAAGATGGCATTGTTTTGAGTACAGTATTCATTTAAATTTCTGAAGATTAACAGATATAATATTTACTTACCCAAAGTGAGGAGGTCTGCCGTTAAGTCATAAACAAATGACTTCCCTGGAGTATTCTGAGCAGTTGCAGATTGTGTCTTGCATATGTTGGATAAACATTGCATTACATAAAGTGTCATGTTTTGAAACAAACAATATTGGGCAAAAATATATAATATAGAACCTTTAGTTCAAATATTAGAGAATTAGAACTACAAGATCAAACATTTGATAAATATATATCAACATTGCAAATGTTTAGCTTATATGTACACACATATAAAAAAGGTTCACACATGTATGGAAAAAATTGTAAGATTCAATTTTTTCAGACATCAGAATACAACTTGAATTATTCCAAACATGCCTGGTCACCATATTGTGCACAGATGACAACAAAGTAGTGACAGCCTCCTGTCTCCTGTCAGTTCATTACCCTTTACGCCAGCACGTGAACTTCGGTACCAATCAGAATAGAGCATACATTTCATATATGTCAGCAGTGAAATAAAAAGTGTGTGCTATTTTATATCAGTCATTTATAGTACATCATTAGAACCCCTGTGTTTCTAAAGTCTGTATTAGTTAACAAGCAATTCAAATTGTTGTCTATAAGTGGTTCCAAACCCTTTCCTCCAAGGCACACTGACAGTCTAGGACAGGGATAGGCAACCTTCGGCTCTCCAGATGTTGTGGACTACATCCCCCATAATGCTCTTACACCCATAATGCTGACAAAGCATCATGGGAGGTGTAGTCCAAAACATTTGGAGTGCCAAAGGTTGCCTATGCCTGGCTCTAGGATTTAAATATTTACCAATTCTGTTTCAATTGGGAAATCAACAAAATGTGACCCACTGGTGTACCTCAAATACTGGGTTTGGAACCACTGTCGTGGGTTGATTTTTACCTTGTAAATTTACAAAACATAACTTGTGTAAACTTACAAATCTCTTGCACACATTCAAACACCAGTGATATTGTTAATCTTTGCAGTGATTTGTTTCAGTGGACACATTATCGTCATCCTTGCGTATGTTGTTTGTATATTTTATTGTTTTGTGTTTTAAATATAAAACGCCAAAGGCTGCAATGGTGTCTTGGACTTTAGTTGTACTTATCTGGGCACCAGATGGCTGCCTGTAGAGAAATTCTTACCGTTCCATTGTGTTTCCTGCTTTTATTTTTTTTGACTGCTTGTGATATTAGAGCATGCATAAACCAAACATAGAATATTTTGTGAGTGGCATAGAACTTGAATTGCTTTTACAGTTTATAACCTGACCTTGTGGAGAACCTGTATGTTGATATTTTCCCTTTGTTTTGCCCTCCATCAGATTACTCTAGTATAGGGTAGCCGTAGTGCTGCTATCTGATTTGTCAGAATTTCAAGAATGTATTAATAATTGTTTTGTAGGTTTCTTTTTATTGAATTATTATTTTTTTAATGAAAGCTTTGAAGCCAGACTAAAAATTATGAAGCATCTCATTGAGCTGTCCCTAAATACCTGTGATAATAAGTGTTTTGGCTTTTGCAATGAAGATGCAATTTGCTGTCTCATTACATAGGGTACCTGTTGTCAGCAGTGGCTCTCTAATTAGGCAAAGTGGGCGTCCACCTAAGGCTTCGCACTATCTGGGGCCTTGCGGCCAACTAATTTGTCTTTGGGCAGACTGATCTGTAGTACAAAGAGAATAAAAGGAAAGGGAATGGTAGTAAAAAAGTACTTTATATGAGTAGATAATATAATATAGTCCAAGTAGTCCACTGTAGTGCCCTCGCTCTGTAACCAATAGATAGATAGATATATAGATAGATAATTGCAAACACAACACAAGTTTATCCTCCGTTTACCAGATACTTCTGGAACTTCAAATAGTTCTATGGTCATATGAAACCAAAATAGATCCTTTTGGCAATAAATACCAGAGGTGGGTGTGGTGCACACAGAGAAGTAGCCATATGGAAAGATATTTCATACCCACGGTTGATGGTGGCTCTTTAATGTTTTTGGGCTGGTTTTCTGCCAGAGGACCTGTAAATATTGTTAGGTGACATGGACTTTTTACTGCTTGAACATCTGACTACCTCTGCCAGAATTCTTAAAATGGACCATAAATCTTCCAGCAGGACAGTGCTTAAAAATATACATAAAGATCAACACCAAAATGGTTTACTGACCACTAAAACAAGGTCCTGCCATGGCCATCCCAGTCCCCTGATTTGAACCCATTAGAAAATCCGTGGGGTAAACAGAAAAGGGTATCATTACCTGTGTAGGGTTTATCGGTCTGTCTGCAGCCAAGTTGTGAATTAAAGACACTGTGTGCATTACTTTGATGAGGTAGTCTTTCTGGCATGAGGGAGCGTGGCTAACTAGGCAGACTTTTGGTGCATCATTCCGCAATTTTGTTCCTTTTTTTTTGTGAGTGCAATAACTATAAAGATTTAAGTTTGCAAAAAAAAAACGCGTATTAGTGAGGCAAAAATCTATCAAATGCATTAAAGTTGTATGAATACCAATCAAAGGTTACCTCTTTTTACGGAGGAATGTGTATAACAAAAGTGCTCAAAAGAGTCTGAAAGTGATTTACAGGCAGCTCTATACACTTGTGTGGAAATATCCTCTATTCCACTAAACAAATTGGTGAATATTAGTGCGGTGTAAGTGACGGAGACCTACACCTATAAGTGGAGCACTCAAACACATATATAGCTTACCAAACTTTGTCTCATTCAATGGTACAATGTGGGGTACATGTCAAAATAAAATACAGAAAGGTACAATATAGTGCAGATGGTACTTAAAAATGGCTTTGCAATGATTATAGTAGTATCGTGATGGATTATACACTCACATTTCAGGGAGCCTGTATATGGAAAACACTGGCTCCGTATTAAGGCTTGTGTGCTTTTTATGGTAGCACCACCCTTCTACTTCGACTTGGAGAAATTCTCGAAAATGTAAAAAAGAAGGAGAGCAGACCAATGTGTAAATTTGTAGCGATAAAAACACAGATATGTGTTAATAAATGTGGTGCTCACCTGGTCCTGAGCCTATGGATCCCGGCTCTAGGTATATAGGTTTTGTGCCAATTTGGATGGGGTTGGCACTACCCCTATGAAGATTCCTTCGAGGCTCCAAAAAAGGACTTGAGTGGGGTCTTGAATGAAAATGACAGATTTATTGGTATAAAATCAATATAAAAACAAATGATGTAAAAAGTCCTCAATAGAAGTCCTTTAAAAATGGCCAATACGCGTTTTCACTCTCAAACAGAGCTTCTTCAGCTGACTGACTGAAGAATTTAATTTTCCTCTAAATTCTCACATTAAACTGCTAGAAAACTGAGGTGCTCCACACAGGTATAAAAATAGATGCCAAAGTCCGTCACACTGAAGCACACTTCAAATAGCAATCAAAAATCAAAAATCCACAGGCTTCCCAGCATGGAGCAAATAATAGTAGAGTTTATTCGCATCAAAGAACAAAACAAAAATAAGTTTTGGCCTAAGCCTTAATCATGTATACTCACATTAAACAATAATGAATCTTTATATTGTCTAGGCACTGGAACTATATAAGGTTGACCTTACAACTCATAAGTCAGACAGCAGTCATTAAACACAAATCACTAAAGACATTTAGTTTCATCCTTTAATTATACACAAATATATATTTACTAAATAAAAAAGCCAGTTATTGCTTTTAAGCCAGTCTTTTCTTTTCCTAAACTGTGACAATTTAAACACACCACACCACACATGATTGCGAATTGTATAATAGTTTTAAGTTTCCAGAGTCACTGGTAAGAGACTACGGCGTAGATCTGTCAAACCAAACCACACAGAGAAGGGAGAGAATTGTGCCATTGTTAAAACTTTCAAGCTTGAAATATGCTACCAATCCCTAAAAAACCTCAGCTAAGAAACCTGTACTTTGTGGTCTAAGAGCCCCTCGGGGATGAGGGGTAAGCTAGAGTTTGTTTTGAATGGAGATAGAAATGCATGTCAATTATAGTCAGTAGAACCTTAAAGGGAACTGTAACTTTTTTTTTAAATGACGTTTGCTTTCCTCCTATATTTAACAAATGTTATTTTTAATGTGAAAAATAAGCTTTAATGTAGACATCCACTGCAACTGGACACCTAGCTCCCTGTCACGTACTAATACAAGCTCTGTACTTAGCATCTAACAAAATTCAAATAACCAGCTGATGTGCGTAGAAAATATAAATGGATAATAAAAAAGTGAATTCCGCAGCTCCTTTAATGTAATATGCCAATCAATACAAAAAATATATATAGAACATGAAAAGAGAGGTGCATTGATCACTAGTATCCCTTAGTGCAATGTACATCTATAACGTGCAGTAATTATCCCAAACCAATATGTGTATATTGTTTCCTGTCGAGCATCCATGGGACACATTGAACAAATAAGATAATATATAATATAGTGCAGTAAATTATTGCAAAAAAAAAAAAAATAGAAATAAAAACCACTCATCATTCATATTCTCTGTTTTTGTTACAATACATTTACTTAGGGGCTCTCCCCAAGTTAAAATGGTAATGCAGACATGGAACGTCTTGCTCAGTGTGCCCAGAGGGGTATCTGCTACACCTTGCTGACAAGGCCTAGGAAGGACTAAACAATTGTCCGGGGTGCTGTATCTCTCATGCAGAGAGGACATGCAGCATTTCGGTTCTGGACTGTCCTTATGGATGGGATCAGTCTGATGTTCAATGGTGTAGGCAGTGGCGTACACACAATTCATGGGGCCCCGGTGCGAAACTGATCCGTGGGCCGCCCCCCCACCCCGCCCCACCTCTTCCCGCTACTCTCTCCCCCCGACAGACACACATACATACAGACACATACACACACACAAGACACACTTACATACAAACAGACAGGCACACATACAGACAGACATAAACATACAGACAGGCACACACACATACAAAGACACATACATACAAACAGACAGGCACACATACACACACACACACACATACATATAAAGACACATACATACAAACAGACAGACACACACATACAAACAAACAAACACACACACACACAATGTTTAAGTCACCCTCCTGTTTCCTACCTTTTAGGTGCCAGAGGGTGACTTTCCCTGGGGTCCAGTGATGGCTCAGCTTGATGGGAGTCAGAGTTCCCACTCTGACTCCCTCTGCTTCCTCCCGCGCGGGCTCTGTCTGATTGCTGGGAGGAGTGATGTGCTGTCACTTCCTCCGAGCGTGTGATGTAATCACAGGGGGCCCGGTCACGCTGTTAAAGCGCCCATCGCTGACCAGGCCACTGACAATGCATCTCCATCGGGTGACAGCGTGGGACACCCGATGGACCCCTTGGGACTCAATGTCTTTCATCCATACTCCTTTCAGACTTTTTTAAGAGTACATAAAGGATCCTCCATAATACCTGGTTTTAAAATTCCGCTTGACAAATCATAGGTTACTTTCTCAGGTATAATCCATCAAGAAGTGACAGGCCTCGTACATAATGGTGTTCATTCTCAATCACGTGGGTGCCTGCATTTCCAAAGTCCTTTACAAGCCATGCCCATAGCACCTGACAGTGGGCATAGAGAAAATATACAAAGAGGAGAATGAAACAGTGTTTCTATTTCTCTTCTTCATTTACACTGTTTGCCCTAGCTGTGCCATGTCAGAATGTGATCGAGTTGCCATTTACTAAATCTTTAATATGAAAAAAAGGTTGACACAAGTTATAGGCTATTTTCAACATTTTATTTAATGGTGTAATTTAATAATGACCGTTTCCCTTTAATCAAGACCACACATCCACAGCTTATCCGTATCCTATTAGTCAGTCCAAAGCTGAGACAGTCATAATTCTTCATTGACAATCTAAAACCAGTTAGTACTTCAACTTTTGCGTTGAAATGTTTAATAACATTATTCAGGTAATATTACATCTTATTGACAGAGTGCACAAAATATACAATAAGTGTGCGTGATTGGACATTGGACCTTCCCAAACAGTAATCATGTTGTCAATCCTGTGAAGATTTTGCAAAGCACAATAAATCCTCTAATGCATCTTAGTGGATTCATGGCTATTTTTGTTCTCTTTCTCAGCTTTCACTTTGTTAAGGTGATTAGAAAGTAGGCCACAGACAAAGAGATTGAATGTGTTGTTCCTAATCTGTAACTCCTGTTTCCATTCTTTCCATACTGCTTCTATCAACCTCCTGCTGCAGAAGCAGTCCCTGTGTTTCTCATCATTATTCTTATTATTTTATTATTTATATAGCGCCAGCAAATTCCGTAGCGTTGTACAATGGGTGGACTAACAGACACATAATTGTACCCAGACAAATGGACGCACAGCAACAGAGGGGTTGAGGGTCCTGCTCAATGAGCTAACATCTCTATCTACTCCCGTTAAAGGAACACTCTGCACGCATAAAGCTCTATATCTTGTTTAACCCCTTAAGGACACATGACGTGTGACATGCCATGATTCCCTTTTATTCCAGGAGTTTGTTCCTTAAGGGGTTAAGTGCTTTTTTTTGTCAGTATATACTTATTTTAATTGGTGTTTTGAAAGTGCTGATTTATTTTTGAAATCAACACTTTGATAAATAATTGTAGAAACACCTTCTTCTCTGTCTGTCAGCTGGGAAGGTTATCCTCCCGATTCCATTCTCTCCACAGAGCTATTGGAAGAGGCAGGCGCACTGGACTAGGCACACCTGTGTGCTCCCCCTTAAGTCACATCAACAGTGATTATTTAACCCCTTCATCCTCCCTGTATGGTCCCCGTGTCCTCCCTGGAATTCTTTACTCAAACTCTTGGCACAAAATCACAGGCTTCTCAATGAGCCAGTGGCCATTGTATGTTCCTTTAGGCCCTGCCTCACAGCTGAATGTTCCTGTGATAACTGAGAGACTTCTTGTGATGTCACTTAAAAAAGAACACATCAAACACCATAAACAGTACAATCGTATGCAGGATTGTCCTGGCACCCTTTGAGAATCAGTAGTCAAACAATTTAAAGGAGCCAGGAACACAAACATATATGTCTGACCCTATAGGACTAAAACCACCATCTGGGCCCTCATGCCTCCATAAATATAGTAAAAATCTTACTGTATTCAAGTCTGAAGCTGCTGGCTCTGCCCCTGTCTGTCTCAGACCAGCAAGCTGTCTGCTTACATCATCAGAAGTGTTGTTCTGAGCAAGTCACAATGCTTCCCCATAGGATTGGCTGAGACTGTAAAGCAGGCAGATTAGGGGCAGAGCCAGCACAAGTCAAACATAGCCCTGGCCAATCATCATCTCCTTGTAGAGATGAATTGAATCAATGCATCTCTATGAGGAAAGCTCAGTGTTTGCATACAGAGGGAGGAGATACTGATATGTTGTTATGCACACTAGGCAAGACTGCTTAGGGAAGCAGCTTTAGCAGTCATCTAATAAGCGGCCAGTGGAGTTCTCACTAGGCTGTAATGTAAACACTGCATTTTCTCTGAAAAGTGTTTACAGCAAAAAGCCTGAAGTGAATGTTTCTACTCACCAGAACAAATTCAATAAGCTGTAGTTGTTCTGGTGACTATAGTGTCCCTTTAAGCATGGTTTCACAACATACCTGGGTCTGCTGGACACTCGTCACCACCACTTCTGGATCGAGAAGCTCCTGAAAGGAGCTCCCATTAGTTCCACTGAACTAAGTCCTGCTGTGCAGGGCTGGCTCAATGACTGAGACTGAGTGTCAACTGATTGCTCTCAGCTAATGAATGCTGCAGTTCACTGCTAGGCTTAGCTTCCGGACCTCCCGAAGCAATGGCGGCGAGGACAATCGCCAGGTAAGATCCAAGTGATTTGTCAAACCATTCTAAAACAATTTGACTACTTGCTATTAAGGGTCACTCTTGGTATCATAACTACTACAGCTGGCTATCGTGGTTATGGTGCCTGGAGTCTTTCTTTTATGAACTTTATTTTCATATAAAGCAGTAAAAAAAAAAAAGTTTGGTATGGTAAAATAATATATTTCAAATGAACATGTGGAATGAATCATTATAAGGGCATGTGTTTTACTTTGGTGATAGCAGAATGGTCAGTGCACTTTCTTTGCAAGCATGTCTTGTGCTGTGGTTATATTGCATCATTGTAATTCTTTTTCAAACAGTTCATGTAGGGTTGCTGATAAAGTGGCAATTGTGTAGAATTAAAAAGGTAATAGGAAGATTTTAGGCCATGATAGCCTAGCAGGAACAAATCAAATCGGAGATTTTTTTCCAGTTAGGAAATGTGCAATTCCTTTTTTTTTAGTTTTTAGTAGTGGAAAGCCTTACTTTGTTCAGCTTTTTGCTGATATTCTACATGCGATTCTTCCAGGAATATGCAAGATCCAGTTTGTATTTAACCAATTTAATTGGAATCTTTAGAACTCTGGTCAAAATCTTTTTTTTTTCTTTTTTAAATATATGAGGATTTTTTTCAAGCAAATCCAACTGCATGTGAATTCCAGTTACAGAATGTTAAGTTGCAAAGAACCTGCGTAACTTGACTGATGCAAGAAATTGTTGCGCGTGTTGCACACACTTTAAATCATTTGCTTACATTACTTTCTAATACAGTTTGAAACTTTCAACCCCATTAGCTAAATCAACCACTATTCACCCAGTATATTTATTTTATAGCTTTTTTTTATAGTCTTAGCATTAGTTATTCTGATTTTGTTATTTGGACAAGCCTGCTGAAGACCGTTCACTCCATGGAGTGGAAAATATTTCCTATGGGATCCTACTCAAAAAAATGCCTAAATGTATTGGTTGACCATGACGTGCTATACAGTTAAACAGTACATTTTAGAAAACAGAGGTATGACTACTGGGTGGTCAGACCAGGAAAGCCTGTTATAAATGGACAAATCTGCCTGGAAAAGGGAAGGGTCTGCCAGTAAGGTGAGCATGGCTGTCCAAAAAGAGAGCATGTGGCTCTTCTGTGCTTGGAGCATATACACTAAACTGTCTGGTTGGCCCTGCTCAGGGCTATGGGATTTTAGTGCTGTAATCGACTTATTTTAAAGGGATATTCTTACACCCACACGGCTCCGACTGCACACAAGCACGCACGCCACCTGAGGCACTACCAGACTCAGGGATCGTCACCAAATCTTAGAACACATTAGGCCCTGGAACCCATGGCAATTTAGCCGCGCGCGTATTCAGCCAGTCTCAAAGGAAAGCATTCTCAATCTCATAGTCTCATAGGAAAGCATTCTCAATGCTTTCCTATCGACGCTGGCGTCTTCTCACTGTGAAAATCACATTGAGAAGCACGGAAGCGCCTCTAGCGGCTGTCAATGAGACAGCCACTAGAGGCTGGATTAACCCATTTGTAAACATAGCATTTACTGCAAAAAGGGTTAAACCTAGCTGGACCTGGCACCCAGACCATTCCATTAAGCTGAAGTGGTCTGGGTGCCTATGGTGGTCCTTTGACCCCTTAAGGACACATGCCATGTGTGACATGTCATGATTCACTTTTATTCCAGAAGTTTGGTCCTTAAGGGGTTAAGTGCTTTTTTTTGTCAGTATATACTTATGTGCAAGTTATATCTATGGGAAACTAGAAAGAGGAAAAACAAAAACACTACCAATAGGTGTCTCTAAATAAATATAGTGTAGAGGCCGTAAATCACAGATTTTACTTAAGGGGTGCCCTCGAAGACAAGTTAGTTTTGCACTAATAAGTCCAGTCTAGATACAGGGACGTGATATTTTCCTTTCTGTTACCGACTATCACCTATTGATCTCTGTGATTTACTCCTATCAGGGATCTCCCCTTCTATAGTACCCTTTTTCATAGCATATACCTATTTTATTTTTGCATTCTTTTACTTCTATCTTGGTGGAGTTAAGCGATTTGTATATACACATTCTGCCTAATTGAGGCAGCCCAACTATCTGACCAGACTCTTTCTGCAGCAGAGTCTAGTCATTGGAAATGGTTATCGCCTCTCCCCCTACCTGTATTGTATATATTGTACAAATAGATACTTTTCATCACAAAGTCTTATTTTTCGATACATTGTCTCTTTCAGGTAGTCATACTGAGTAAGAATGCTTAGTGTTGTTATAGCAAGACTATCATTGTCATTTAGGACCAAATACCTTGGTCTCTACTTTTTTGTTACTTTATTTTTATTTAAATGGCTTTTAAAATTATTCATTAAAAGTGAAGTTTTATTTTATTTAATTTATTTTGTTTGGTGACAACCTCATCTGTGATAACCACAATTACGACCTCTACACTATATTTATTTAGAGACACCTATTGGTAGTGTTTTTGTTTTTCCTTTTTCCCATTTAACCATTTAGGGGTTACCCCCCATTTTCATACTATCTACCATTATTTTGTCTCATCTCATTATATAGGCTCATTCTTTCTTTTTTTTCTATTAATTCAAGTTATATCTATGCTCCTAATGCTGTACGAAATGCACTTGAGGACTGCTGTCGGGGCACCACAAGCTTATGTGATACAATCAAATATGCACAATAAAAATATTAAATAAAAAAGAAAATATTCTTAAGCTTTGTAAAGCAGCTTTGTTATATAGATAATTCCCCAGCATTCTCAAAGCTACATTCTCTGCCATTTAGGAATTAAATCACAATGTCTTTAGATTGTAAGTTCATTTGGGCAGGGCCCTTTTTACTACTAAAAGAGTCTATATTTTTTTTTGTTTAGCTTTCCTTATTTCACAGTGTCTAATTCAGAATTTCTTATCTCTTGTTCTGTTAATAGCCATATAGAGCCTGCAACAGCCTCATGAATAGGATTAAAGGGACACTATAGTGTCAGGAAAACCGCTTGAGGATCCCTTTAAAGTTATATAAATTTTATTTGAGAGCCATTTATATTAAATTTGTATATATCTAATTCATTTACGTGATAGTGGTGTATATCTAAAAGGGTGCCAGTTTGTTTGTGTTATTATTATTGACTGTAGTTTCTCTTTACATTCCCTTCTTTTCTTTTTTATACTGGAAATAAAAATCTGTATTTCATCTCAGATCTTCATGTCTATTTCCAGTGTTGTCAGAAGAGGATAATTTAAGTGCCTTTTATTATTGCAGCCTCTAAGAGGGCATGCCAATCATCAAACAAGAAAAGTAAAATCTTAGAATTGAACACTCTGGGCATGATACCAAATTAACCTCAATGCCAATCACTGGCTCTCAGTCCTAGGCTTCATCTTCAGAGCCAAGGCCGGAGTAGGGGTGTTCTAAATCACTTCTTTTCACACCCATTCTTATTCCATGAAACGTAAGTCTCGATGTTTTAATAGTTCATTAACCCTGCATCAACAGCAGTATGCAAGATCCTGGAAATTGCATCACTCTATGGCAGAAGCAAGTGCGCATGGAGACAGTTGGATGCAAAAATATGTATACTTTGTTTACAAATGGAATATTTATCATTACTAAAAATATACAAATATATTTAAAAGAGCTAAATGGAAACATAACACAACATGTATTTCATGTGGGTCACGTGGTTTGGTTACACCTACTTTGCTTGTTAAAGGAACACTATAGGTTCAGGAACACAAACATGCATTCCTGACCCTATAGTGTTAAAGCCACGCTGGCCCTGATTCAATACGCCTCTTTGGTGACATCAGTAATAACAAATAAATGTACAATGTGGAGAGGAGTAAGTGAAAAGCTCCTCACACCTTAAAGTGGTACCCCCTACACCACTTTAGAAAAGGAACAATATAAATACATACGTAAGGTTACATAGTTACATAGCTGAAAAGAGACTTGCGTCCATCAAGTTCAGCCTTCCTCACATATGTTTTTTGCTGTTGATCCAAAAGAAGGCAAAAAAAAAAAACAGTTTGAAGCACTTCCAATTTTGCAACAAGCTAGGAAAACAATTCCTTCTTGACCCCAGAATGGCATTCAGATTTATCCTTGGATCAAGCAGTTATTACCCTACATTGAAAGATTATATCCTTGAATATTCTGTTTTTGCAAGTATGCATCTAGTAGCTGTTTGAACATCTGTATGGACTCTGATAAAACCACTTCTTCAGGCAGAGAATTCCACATCCTGATTGTTCTAACAGTAAAAAAACCTTTCCTTTGCCTTAGACAAAATCTTCTTTCTTCTAGTCTAAACGCATGACCCCGTGTCCTATGTAAAGTCCGGTTTGTGAATACATTTCCACACAATGGTTTGTATTGGCCCCGAATATATTTGTATAATGTTATCATATCCCCTCTCAGGCGACGTTTTTCTAAACTAAATAGGTTTAAATTTGTTAACCTTTCTTCATAGCTGATATGTTCCATTCCTTTTATTAATTTTGTAGCCCGCCTCTGCACTTTTTCTAGTGCCATAATGTCCTTCTTTAGAACAGGTGCCCAAAATTGCACAGCATATTCAATGTGTGGTCTTACCAGTGATTTATAAAGAGGCAAAATTATATTCTCGTCCCGAGAATGAATGCCCTTTTTCATGCATGACAATACCCTACTGGCCTTGGCCACTGCTGATTGGCATTGCACATTGTTGCATAGTTTGTTGTCTATAACAATTCCCAAGTCCTTTTCGTGTGTTGTTATCCCTAATTCGCTTCCATTAAGGGTATACGTTGCTTGTGTATTCTTTACGCCGAAGTGCATAACTTTGCATTTTTCAACATTAAATTTCACCTGCCATTTGAGTGCCCAGTCCTCCAGTCTATCTAAATCCCTCTGCAGCAAAGTAATATCTTGCTCACATTGTATTTTTTTTTTTTAATTTCTTTATTTTTGCAGTGCATATAGAGATTACAACTGGCTCTAGGTACCCCAACGGCATTCCTTGAGCTGCTTGGCATAGGTAACAAGTAGGGTAATTGTTAGACAGTGCACATTTTTAGTATAATAGGTACAGGATAAGGTTACATGCTGGTATCACACTCTTTTTAAAATATGTAAGCTTTGTATAAAATTAAGAAGCAGGTGCAAGATTTCCCTGTCGCATAGGTTTTAACTCAAACAGCAGGAACATGCTAATACAATAAACGATGTAGGGTCAAAAATTACAGGCTACGAATTGAACAGGACTGAGCTAGTATGTCCCCCTCAAAAATTGGGGAGTCTCTAACAAGCTATGCACACCTTATTGACTATGGACTACGCCTCAGAGATCGCGCAGTTGCTAATTAGTAAATTAAGGCACATTCAGACAATATTAAGATAGTTAGCAATATGCCTTTAACAATGCATGAGAGGGGGAGTTGATAAATGGCATGCGGAGAAAGCACGGTAGACAATTTGGGGAGAGACTAGCTGACAGTGCAAAACATAATATTTTTTCAAGAAACTAGTTAGCCTTGGATGAGTCCCATAATAAGTGTTCATTGTTGTCTGGGGTATACTCAAGTGACTCTAGAGTGTCCTGCTGCCCGGTATAGTCCATATGCTTGGTAAGTGGCGTGGTAAAGGCGCCTTGGGTTCGCCATTGGGATTCTGCAGGCTGCCGCCATACAATTGGTTCAGTGATAGTCTCTATCAGCCGATGCCTTCTCTTGTGGGACAGTGAGTAGTGGTCGGTGTGATGTTGAAGGCCGCGGTGGCAGTGCGCAGTGTGGTGACATCCTTCCAGCCCCAAGCTGTTTTGTAGGCCTGCATCTCGGTGCCACGAACTCGAAGACTACTGGAGCTTGAGTTGCTTCCCCTCTCGCGGGCAATGGAGGGCCTGCTGGTCTTTGGCCGCTTGCAGCGATAACGCCTCCTTGCTTGTGGAGGATACGTCCGGGGTTTCTCCCTTTTGGCCTTCAGCCCGGGTGGGCTCTGTGGTATGGGAGTGTGTGGGTTGCCTGTCGCTATGCCCGAGGGTTCCCCTCCCTGCCCCTGCCGCCAGCTGCCTCTCTTACCCGCCGTCTGTGCAGGTTCCTGAGTGCTTTGTGCTGCTCTTATGCGGTCGTTGAGTTGTGCCCAGAAACGGCTGAATATCGCGTTCAGGCGCCGAGCTGTGTCTCGTCGGATCAACTTTAGCTGTAGCTTATTATTTGCAGTCAGCGTGTCGGCTGTCGCCATCTTGGAGGAGCTGTGTGGGTGCCGGCTTTGCTTTATCTCCGCTTCGCTTCCCCGTATAGCTGGTGGATCCGAACACACTTTGCAGACCAGATGACCCCCGCCGGTCCAAAGGGGGGGGGTAGGAGGTGAGTAGCGTGGGGGTTCCATGCACTGGGTTACCCGCGAGGAGAGCGGCCGCCTCTCCCCTACAGGGTCTCAAGTAGGCCTCAAGTTGCTGGTGCCGGTTCCCGGTAGGCAGTGGGTTAACGGCTGGTATCCTTCGCTTTGTCCGGGTGTCCCCCACGTTTCTATCACCCTCCAGGTGCTGTACGTGCTCGTTTTTTGGGGTTTTTGCCCCAAATTGTGCCATTGCGTTCAGGAGCTCTGTAGCAGCACGTCCATGCAGCCCGGAAGCCAGGCTCCGCCCCCCACATTGTATTATTTTACAAAGTTTTGTGTCATCTGCAAACACTGAAACATGACTTTCAATGCTGTCTTCAAGATCATTTATAAACATGTTAAATAGAAGGGGTTCCAGAACAGACCACTGAGGGACACCACTTGCCACCTCTGTCCAGCTTGAAAATTTACCATTAACGACAACTCTTTGTACTCTGTTTTTAAGCCAATGTTCTACTCAAGAACAAGCATTTTCATCTAGTTCCGTGAGTTTGAACACTAATCTTCTGTGTGGAACTGTATCAAATGCCTTGGCAAAATCCAAATAGATCACATCCACTGCAACACCCTGATCTATACTTCTACTTACTTCTTCGTAGAATGCAATCAAGTTAGTTTGTCACGACCTGTGCTTTATAAAACCGTGCTGATTTTTGCTGATAACCATGTTCTTCTCAAGGAAATCTTGAATATTATCCCTTAATAACCTTAAGGTGGAGCTTCTAAATAACTGTTTAGTAGATATCCTGAGAAATTAAATTATAAAACACTAGTGCAATACAGTATTGTCAAGTATAACGTATATTAAAATCCAAGAGTGACACCACTCTTGCATTTTAATATACGTTATACTTGACAATACTGTATTGTACTAGTGTTTTATAATTTTATTTTTCAGGATATCTACTAAACAGTTATTTAGAAGCTCCACCTTACGTATGTATTTATCTTTGGTGACATCATCAGAATTCTTAGCCAATCCAATGATTTCCCATGTATTTCTGAGGTGTGGAAAATAAAACTTAATCTGGAAAATGACACTTGTTTATCCTGCAACTGGGTGCCTCCATCTTGTTCGCTGTCATTGTAAGAAGTTCTCTCATGTGCAGGCTGAGAAGATGTGTTTTGATTTCTCCGCCACATTTCCAGTGTGTGCCTTGACTGAACTGGATTGTGATGCCAATTTGCTAAATATTTAATATAAATTGAAAAGAAAACTGAGCATTGCTTTAATAAAGCCTAACACAAGTTACAGGTGATTTTTAGAGTTTAATTCAGTGGTGTACTTCAGAGAAGTGACAATTCTCCTTTACTTTTGTGTTATTCATCAGTACTTGAAATTAAGATTTTGTAGGTTTTGATAATTTTGATAATTTGAGTAACAATGTACTTTGTCTAAATCCTGCAAAATTGTTAATTTGCGTCATTTAAAATGTTACCTCACAGAGAATTTCTATAGAAGCATTTTCAATAGTGAGGATGGTGGCTATTTCCATACTTTTTAAGCTACAATTTTATCTGGCGTATCAATAGACACTGTGTAAAGTAGAACATGATCACAATGACCAATCTTTGCAAATAGTTTTTGTTTTGTGTTTTTTTTTTTCTGTCTTTCTTGAAGTGTTAAAACATAGGCATAAAATTTGACTCAAAGCAAAGTTATCCTTACAGCTGCTATATCATTTCCTCACTAATCTGTCTAGGTTCTGCTTTTGAAATAACACAAACACCAGTCTGCTTCATTTCCTAGTGCTTTATGTTACTGCTCTTAGGAACAGGGCACATTTGTTACCAGAGATTTAGGACCCAGAGGGACTAATGGGGAACAGAGAACTGTGTATCACGTCTCCATCGATGTTCCCTTAGTTACCAATTGTATATGTGCATATTCCTGTATGAACGACCGTTTGGAGAATGTGTAGAGGGAATCACTAAGCAGCATGAATGACTGAGCTTAATATTTTACTGCTGTAACAGAACCTATCCCAGTACAGGCCTCTGGAGTAGGCAGTGTACACATATGCCATTGAATGAAGTTCATTCTTTTTTTGTAGATTATTAGATTCTCGGGTTAAAATGTAATGAATTAAGTTTGATTCTGTTATTCCAAAACAATATATATACAAGACGTTATATAAATTGTTTTGATATATATATATATATATATATATATATATATATATATATATATATATACACACAACATCTGACAGTGTATTGACAGTAGTATTATCTCAAATAATAATTTTAATAACGGATGAGTGTGAAAGACAGGTGTACTATTTTGCGTTTTCCTGAATTTGACTATTTTACCAGAGGCAAAAACCGCATGGCTGTGAGTTTAAAAGTCTCTCCTCTGCCTTTCCTATGCTGTATTTGTAGTGTTTTAGTGGAATTTTTCCACCAGCATTGTAAAATATGAATTAATTAGAATATAAAACTTGGGCAGTATATGATGAGACTTGGATTGGACAAAACCTCTAAAAGGCAGGAGGTCAACTTTGTGAGCACTCTTGTGGGAATTTAGGCTACTCCATATCCTTGCACCACAATGAAATCTCTGATTGAGGGCTGGGGTATGTGTTTCTTACATATAGCACGGAGGAGCATGGCATCTTCTTTGTTATCTTCTCGTACCATTGTGCTGAGGTTTAGTAGATAAAGTAGTGGGGCTTTTTGGTGCTCCTGCTACATTTATTGGGCTTTGGATTGGGCAAATGGTTCCCTAGCAAAAAATCCTCATCATTCCTTAATAGTTTAGTTAATCACACGATAATATGATAATAAAAACTGTTATATTTGTGGACAAAGTTTTTGTGAGCTACATGTAACCTGGTGATACCAATATAAAGTCATAAAGACTGTCATCTAGCAGGCAAGATACTTGCTAGGTTCAAAATCAATGTGGTAGCCATACTAATCCTTGTATTATACCGTTGGAACTGTATTCAACACAATATGAGGACTTGGCAGTAATAGTAATCAACAGAATGAAAGGGTATAATCCCAAGTATTTTTTGTTTTTGTTTTTGTTTTCTGTGATAACATTTTTGGCAATGGATTGAAGCTTCAGGTTCTCGTAACCCTGGAAGAGCGCTGCTTATGTATTGTGAGAAGAGGGACTCTTTAAGTGGAATAAATGTGTCCCAGATACCTTAGGCTTTCCACAGGTTAATCTCTGTATAGTGTACAATAATGTCTACATTACTGACTATTCTAACTGGTTGTGAATTGTGGCACCAAGTGCTCTGTAGCCTTTGCGTCCCATAGTGTGTCTTACAGACTGTAATACATTTTTAATGAAATTATATATTCACCCTGCAAGCTAGTCTTTTGTTCACTGAAGAATGGATAAAGCTCTTCTTCATTTAGTAGTTATATAAAATGGTTTTCGTCTGTCTTTTCCAGGCAATTTGATTCATTAAACTAGACACTGGAAAATCCAGCTTGCATAGTATACAAAGATTTCAGCTGTGCTGTTACCATATCCTCACCTACTTACCGGCTTTGGACGTTCCTGTTGGTCCTGCCTTGTGGGTCTTTTTCTCTTTTCAATTCCTTTTTTATATAGAGGTGCCACCAGTTCCTGACACCTTAAGCAGATTAAAGTGTGAAAAATCCCTCTGTCGGATTTTCACAGCCGTCACATTCAATCTGTAACAGTTACGATGGAGCTTTGTATGAGGTCTGATGCCACCAGCTATAAATTTAGAACCATTAAAAAAATTAGGAAAAAGTTCAAACAATTTACAAATATTTTATTGCGCATACAAAATAGTGTACTATTGTGTTGGGAACCTAGGAAATTATAGGTTAGTAATCTGAAACCGCGTGATAATGCTGTCTGCGTTTATTGGCATAATTTGAATGGTTTTCCACAGTTGTGGGAACACAATTTTTCAGAGTGGTTTTGTGTGAGCAATATTTTTCTAAACTTTGCTTTGCAAGCTACTGATGTTGTATAGTAGTATTTTTAAAATACTATATACTGTATAAGGAGATGCTCACTGCAACAGTGGTAGGTCCCTATGGTACATTTAGGAAGGCTAAAACATGTGCTGTTCTGTGGTAGAATTCTAAAGAAGAAGTACAGGTAGTCCTCACTTAACAACTTACCTGTTTACTTACTGCTCGGATTTGCGAATATCTCTCAAGCGCTGGAAATCCACTGAATCTTAGTCTCGGGAATTCGCCCCAAACTTAAATTCGAAGGATATTCCGCGATAGAGAGATGGTCTGTATTTGAGGGAACTTCCCCCGAATTTAGTTTCCAAGGATTCCCTGTGCTAGTGAGCTGGTCTATGTTCAAGGCATACCCGGAGCTAGTGAGCTGGTATATGTTCGGGGAAATTCCCCAAACATAGACCTGCACTCTAGCACATGCAAGACTTGGTTATCGCGCTGATGTGAGGCATCCTTGGTTTACGTTTTACAACCTTGTCGTAGGAGCGGAACTTGGTCAGTAAGTGAGCAGTGCCTGTAATCATAATGAAAACATTCTATTGTTTTCTACGGTGATCACTAGACTCATGCAAAAATTAGTTAGAAGTGGTTTATATGAATCAATTTCGTTTAAATCCACACCCAAACAAATCTTTCTCTCTGGGATTTACCTTCGGAGTATTAATCAATGAATAAGACCCTACAGGTAAATCCCAAGTGGATTGATTACTTTGGGCATGGATTAAAAGGAATTTTAGATTCGGACAAACTGCTCCAAACTCATTTTTGCACAAGTCTAGTAATCACCATAGAAATCAATAGAATATCTCTCCACATTTAGCACTTTGCACCCAAAAAATAACCAGTTTTTCCAAATACATCTCTCCTAATGTCTCCCATAGTAATGAACAACTCAAAGCTAAAAATCTAAAGTTATTATATTATTCTTTCCAAAGTAAAATGTTGATGATCATTATTTTAGCATCATTGTTTGTTTCCAATAGCTTTTGATAAATCAAACACTGAAATGCTCATAGTGGGCATCCAGAGAAGGATTAATACCCCAGAGGGCCCTAGGCAGGTTATCTCACTAAGGAATAGTGACTTTGACCAAGCACCTTCATGGCCCTTGGGCCCAGTATAAATACTGGGCAATAGGCAGCTGCCTTGGGGGACTTTATTGTTAATCCGGATTTGTGGCCAATAGAGTTTGTTTCTGTAACTCTGTGCTCTTTGGTAAAACATTGGCTGAAGCCCCTGAACGTTTTTCCACCTAGCAACATCCCTACCGTTGCTCACCTCTGAAATGACATCATCAACATGTTGGATCTTTTTATTGAAATGTATTTTAAGTTCATTGCTTACATATGCCATAATAATGCATACAAATGGAGTTTAGTGTCTGTTCTAAAAGAGTTTTTTTTTTTACAATTAAATTACTGCTTTGATGAAAGTAGGACTCTGCATGTGACAAGAAAAAGGGCAACAATTCTGACCTATTTTTCTTATTTTTGGCACATGATTCTTTGAAACTGTGAAAGTGTCACTTCAACCTGACAGATGTGATGAAATAGGAGAGAAGAGTTGTGGGTTTCCTATTCTGCTTCTGGATAATTTAATTTTCTTTCCTTGGGCTAAAGTCACCATAATCCTCAAATTGTAGCTTGCAAGTAATGATGAGAATTACAGAGTAACCGTTGGAGTGCCGCAGTCAGCAGCCTTAACCCCTTAAGGACCAAACTTCTGGAATAAAAGGGAATCATGACATGTCACACATGTCATGTGTCCTTAAGGGGTTAAAGTGGAAATGTCACTTTGCAGGATATATGATATTGTTTAGTGATCCCCTATACTTTAAGAGATACGCTAGGTGCCATAACCATTTTGTCTTCTCATTGGAGAGGTTATGGTGCCTGAAGCCTCTAGGTCCCTTCTCAGCATTTAGTGTTAAGCCATTCTAGAAAGGTTAAACACTGAATGGGGATTCCCATGCAACCACAGCCCGACTCCTCTCTGTTGTGCAGGCTAATGCTTCCACAGTAACCAGAGCATATATGGGCAGCAGTGATTGACTGAGAGAGTCATCTATCACTCGGCCTAATTTGTATGGCTGAGGTACAAAGTAACTCTACTTTAGATTTACAGTACTTCCAGTAGGGGCCAGGCTGCTGGTGACTGGGGACCCTCATTCAATGTTAAACTTTTCAAAAATGCCAGGAGAATCCTATGCACTAAATCATTTGAATGAGATGAAGTGGTTATGGTGTGTAGAATGTGTCTTTAATAAGTATTTGTGAGGTGTGAGAAATCTAAATATAAAAATTAACACAGTTTTGTCATGCGATATAAGCTCTGTCTTTTTCAACTGACAGTCCACATAGAAAGAAAATGAGAAATAAAACGTTTCATATTCTCCATTTGCAATGTGTGCTCTAGCTGTGCCTTGACTGAACTGGATTGGGATGTAATTTGCTAATCTCTTCAACAAAAATCAAAAGAAAGCCAAGCATCGCATCAAGAAATATTAACACGAGCTACAAGGGATCTTCTATGTTTTATTCAGTTGTATGTTGAGCGGCGGCTCCAGATCCAGGCTTAGAAATAGGAGCAAAGCAGGAACAATATAAATGTTCAGTAGATTTTTTTAGATCACAGCCGCAACATTGGCACTAAATTAATTTCGTATTGAAATGTTTTTTGTTTTTTTTTAAATAGCTTTTCAATTGCTGCTTAGTGCTTAGCCTTTACTTTATGGTGGCTATTTTTTTTTTTTTTGTGATGTGCCAAGCATTGAATTCAAATTTGTAACATTTTGATCACACAGGAAGGTCAATCAACAAGCCATACTGACTAGTAGAAGGTTTGCTATATGTCACGCGTGTTGTCCACAACAGCTACTGTAATAACGGATATGTAAATGTGACTTTTCTTTTTGGACACATCTACAAATTCAGCACCAGGGCCCTGAAGCCATAAACACAGCACTGTATCAGGACTGGTCCATGCTACTGTGAGACTAGAACGGCAGGAAACACGTGTACAGGACCAGTGCCCAGGGAATTATGGGTCTGTGCACGTTTCTTCTTCTACCAGGAACAGTTGACTCTATTGTGTTTTGTTTTGTAGCATAACAAATACTAAGAAACAAGTCCTGCGCTCAAACTCCCATTACTCCTGGGTGGCAGCAATGACCACAGTACATATCAGCCAAAATACATGTAGTAAAAACCAAAGAAAAAAAAGTTACCTGCGCTCTTAAACAAATAGCTGACTTTGATAACAAATAGCTGACTTTTATTTTGTTTTTTAAATGTTCCTTTCCCTCTGAAGCGACAATTCCTCTTTATGAGGCCCACAGGCATAGGATAGTGTATCACAGTGTTCGCCTTCAATTCCCTTAGAAAAAAGTGCATAAGATCAAAGGCCGCAAACTGCTGTTGGCAAAAAATAACAAGGAAAACAAAAGGGAAAAATTTATCATGGAATAATAAGGGGAAATAAAATATTATATCGGTGACAGTGGATAGGGCTGGCATTAATTTTTTTCTAGTGCTACATTTCATTCCAAACAAGATACTGACACTATGGATACTCATTTAGGGATTATGGGAAAATATTGCTTATAGACCAAAAAGACCCCAACACACACCTCCTAATGTGTTGTATGTTGTTACTTTTTCGCTCACCATATCTTATTTGGCTGTTTAACTCTTTTCTCATTTCTAAGTGAATTAATATATGACATGTTGAGTGCCTAGAGAGTAATTATTTTGATTTGTGGAGGCTGGTTTAAGATTACCATCAAGGGATGATTAGTAGGAGTCTGAATGAAAGATACCGCATATACTCGAGTATAAGCCGAGTTTTTCAGCACATTTTTTGTGCTGAAAAACCCCAACTCGGCTTATACTCGAGTCAATTGTCTGTATTATGGCAATTTACATTGCCTTAATACAGACAAGGGGCTGTTTGGGGCTGCAGAGAGCTCTTACTTACCTTTCCTGCAGCTCCTCTGTCAGCTCCCAGTGTAAGTCTTGCGAGAGCCGCGGGGTCATAGTGCGGCTCTCGCGAGACTTACAGTGTGAGCTGACAGAGGTGCTGACCAGACCGGCACAGAGGAGGAGGGAGCTGACAGGAGCTGCAGGAGAGGTAAGTAAGAACTCTGCCAGCCCCCCTCCTACACAGTACCCATCCACTGGACCACCCGGGAGTGAGAGCCCCCCTCCCTGCCATGCATCAAGCAGGGAGGGGGAGGAAAAAAAACAAATAAACATTTAAATAATAATAAAAATAAAATAATATTTTAATAATAATAATAAAAAAAAATAATAAAATAATTAAAAAAAAATAATAATAAAAATGCCCACCCACCACCAAGGCTCTGCAACACACACACTCACACTGCATTCATATACACACACTGCACTCATACACACACACACTCATACCCACACACTGCACTCATACACACACACTGCACTCATACACACACACACTGCACTCATACACACACACACTGCACTCATACCCACGCACTGCACTCATACCCACGCACTGCACTCATACACACACACACTGCACTCATACACACACACACTGCATTCATACACACACACACTGCACTCATATACACACACACTGGATTCATATACACACACACTGCATTCATTATATACACACACTCTAAATAAATATTCAATTAATATAATTTTTTTAGGATCTAATTTTATTTAGAAATTTACCAGTAGCTGCTGCATTTCCCACCCTAGTCTTATACTCGAGTCAATAAGTTTTCCCAGTTTTTTTCGGGTCGGCTTATACTCGAGTATATATGGTAATTGTATTATTCATTGAACACTGAGATCAATCAACCTTTACATTACTTTTTATTTTTGCACTGTGCCTTTTATAACATCTTTTTAGTCCTTTTCTAAATCTTTGCACTCTGAAAACTGTTTCCATTGTCCATTTTAAAAATTAAATGTTATTTCACTATTTAAGGGTACCAAAGACGCCGGTCTCTCAGGTCAGAACTGTGTCAAGCTTCCTAACAGCTGACCCTGTCAATAACCAAACCATTGCCAGTATTTTCTTTTTAGGAATGACTGGTTCGTGGAAGATGGTGTGTTTATTGTGCTAGCACAAACTCTGATCTACTTTTTCTAGCAGTTACTCTGTTGCCATTGAAAGCCATAACCTGACACTGTTGTGCTCCGAGCTGGAATAAGAACATTTTATTATTGTTTATATCCGATATTCCCTTTGGGAAGCTGTAACCTGCAGGTGTTTTTCTCATCAAGTCGGAGAACTTGTTTTATTTCACTTTCTCACTTAGGATGGAAGTTCTTGCAGGGGGTGTCTACAAATGTTTCTCCCACTTAGATGAGAGAGAGTAGAGAAATGTAAAAGTGGTAGGTCTGTTCAGATGACATATTGACTATTTATGTTGGCTACTGGTCTCATACATTCAACTGTTGGCATTAGACATTCTAGATGACAGTTGTTAATGAGCTATGTAAAATAAGACAGTAGTTAAAAACCTTAAAAATACATTTTTTTTATATAATAATCAAAATGTATTTTTGAGTAACTTGGCAAGGTTTAACCCCTTAAGGACACATAACATGTGTGACATGTCTTGATTCCCTTTTTATTCCAGAAGTTTGGTCCTTAAGGGGTTAAAAAGGCAATTTATGGGGTTTCATGTATAAATTTGTGGTTTGAACTTTTTTTGTATGCTTGATACCTTAAATTCCACTCAATATTCCACTCCCAAGAGGAAGAAATACAAACCTACAGTCATCTTCCAGGTATCTCAGATATTACAGAAATAGAAGCAAACAATGTTGGATTTACATTTTTTGTTGTTAAATGTTTTATTTTTTTTTTATTTTTTTTATTGTTTTATTTTTTGTTACTAAAAAAGAAATTACATGTACCCTTGAAAAGATAATAGTACTTAAACTGGAAATCGGTCTTTCAGGTCTTCCAACTGTCCAGCTTGTGGAAGGATAGATACTTTTTTAGTATCCTGTCCCGATATTGCTCCCTGTTATTTGCTATTGACAATGTAGAGAGTATTCAACAGCATACACTGACATAGTGGGTCACGTGTCTGGTTTTCATGACTCAAGTTGCACCACTAGTGATGCCCACCCCTGTCCCGATCCCAACTGTCATCTAGTATGGTCTTTACTGAACTTAGCAAAAAAAAAGAAACTGTACTTGAGCCACATGCTAGGGCCGGACACTGACCTATACTGAATTAAAGCGTCACTGTCACTGTCTGGGGACTTTGCAGAATTCACAAAGATCCCTGACGGCAACATTGCCGCCAGGGGCTCGGTGACCAGAGGGGTTAAAAGTGAGTTTTACTTCATCTTACCTGAACTGACTGTGCGAGAGTACGTCATTGAGGTCTAAGATTCTCCATAGACAGAGCCAATTCCCCGACAATTCTAGACAGCGGTAGCTACACCCACTTCGATCACCCACTTCGAACACCCACTTCGATCTTTATGAATTACAAATTTTTCAGGAGGGGGGTGACAATGCCACTTTAAATACATGTATTTGACTAGATACATGGTCAAAAAACTGCAGAAATCATAATATTTTGGACTGGCTATGGGTCACTCCAAGCATTATAACAGTGTTGCATTGTTATAAAAGTCATGGTGCAGGGAATTGCTTATAACTACTGGACATAGCAAAAAAAGGCAGGATTTGTATTTTTTCCCTGAGTTACATATACTTGCATAACTATGACAAACATCTCTCTCCTCTCCTGGAGAGCCTGCTTTACAAAATGGTGAACAGGGCTCCGTATATGGCTCAGACAAAACTTGGCTTATTGGACAGTGGCATGAGTGAAATTGCAGCTTGGTTATTAACAACATATTTCAAATGTGTTAAATGATATCAGGAAGGGTGGTGGTGGCTTTCTTCCACATATAGGTGAGTGGTAGAAAACCTACTTTTCGTTAGAATTCTGTTTTTGTTTTTGGCAATAATGAAACACAACACAGGCTTGATGAGAAGGCATGCAAGTCAGTCTGCAGTCTAAGGTAGTAGCATATATGTAATGTTTGCTGCAAGTGTTTTACCTATGATATCTTTATAAGAACCAAGTCATGTGAATGAGCATACTGTGTTTTTTTTTTATCTTACTTTGCTAACATGAAAGTAGAAGACCTTGTGAAGACTGTTTAACAGATGCATTCCATTAGCTGTGTCTTAGATCCAGAACTAACGTGTCTCCTTGATGAATGTGTTGACAAAAGAGGTCTACTCCTGGGAATGTTCCCAGGAAAGAAGCAATTACTAGGCCACTTCATTGGTTCCAGATTACATGGTGCATTAGTAGTCCATGCCAAACCTTTCTTTCCTAGGAAAGGTCACTGAGAACGAAGTCGCAATTAATTTTGGAACCCATCTACAAATGATGTATGCTATCTATGACCTGGTACAGTCTGATTTTAGAAAAAGGACTCAGAAATATCTTTGATCTTTGTGTTTAACATCTTCCGGTTGCTAGAGAAAGTGGGAAACTACTCAGTCAAATTACTTTTTATCTCTCTGAATCATTTAATGCTGCAGACTATATTTCAAGCTGGGCCTGCTGTCATACAAAACTCCACATAACCAGGCTTCCAGCAGCTCGAAAGAATCTCATAATCATATGACCCAATTCTACCTCTTAGATACACAAGTTAAACTCCTCTGCAACAGTCCTCTGGATCTCACTACCTGGGTTTGGGGCCCCATATTTCACTTTTGCTACACCAACATTACAGAACTCTTTATTTACTGTCATTTCCTTGTAATGTGTAAACTTAAATAGTTAAGTGTTATGAGTCCAGCTTCAGAGAAATGTGTTATTAAAAACAGATAATGTTTGTTATTTTGTGTCAAATAGAATCATTGTAGGTTGACCTATACATCCACTTATAAATAGATAGATATGGAGATTATTTTGAGTCAAGAATGGTTCTAAGTTGTTTTCTAAGTTATTTAAATATATGCTTTGTTACTATATACATAGTTACATAGTTACATAGCTGAAAAGAGACTTGCGTCCATCAAGTTCAGCCTTCCTCACATATGCTTTTGCTGTTTATCCAAAAGAAGGCAAAAAACCCAGTCTGAAGCGCTTCCAATTTTGCAACAAACTAGGAAAGAATTCCTTCTTGACCCCAAAATAGCAGTCAGATGTCTCCTGGGATCAAGCAGCTATTACCCCACTAATTAGAAATTATATCCCTGTATGTTATGTTTTTGCAAGTATTTATCCAATTGCAGTTTAAACATCTGTATAGACTCTGACAAAACCACCTCTTCAGGCAAATAATTCCATATCCTTATTGCTCTTACTGTAAAAAAAACTTTCCTTTGCCTTAGATGAAATCTCCTTTCTTCAAGCCTAAATGTGTGACCTCGTGTCCTATGTATAGCCGTGTTTATGAATAGATTTCCAGATAATGGTTTGTACTGGCCCCGAATATATTTGTATAATGTTATCATATCCCCTCTCAGGCGCCGTTTTTCCAAACTAAAGAGATTTACATTTTTTAACCTTTCTTCATAACTAAAATGCTCCATTCCTTTTATCAATTTTGTAGCTCGTCTCTGCACTTTTTCTAGTGCCATGATATCTTTCTTTAGAACAGGTGCCCAAAATTGCACAGCATATTCAAGGTGTGGTCTTACCAGCGATTTATAAAGAGGCAAAATTATATTTTCATCTCGAGAATGTATGCCCCTATTTATACATGACAAACCCTTACTGGCCTTAGCAACGGCAGATTGACATTGCATATTGCTACCTAATTTATTGTCTATAACAATTCCCAAATCCTTCTCATGTGTGGTTATAGAGTTTGGAATTATAGAAGTAGATTTCGCTCTTGGTTAAAGTATTTTTGCATGATCATGTAGACTCTAGCAGGGAACAGAATCCTCATGTATAGTTCTCAAGTAATAATATTCAATCTCCAAATCCAATCCAAACAGTCAAAAGGTATCGCAAACGTCAAATAACACAATACTAGGAAATCCTCATTATTTGCTCATTTATAGAGTGCATATCTGCTTCACAAGTCATTGTGAGTGCTCATAAGTAATCAAGTACATATCTGCAAGTGAATATTGTTTGGGGGAGATTTATCAGAATGGTCTGTTCTACAAAGTGGTCTAAATCACCAGGGAAACTAGTAGAACCAGCAAGCACATTCCATTGGTGTCTTCTCACATTTTTGAACCACTTTTCAGGATAGAACACGTTGATAAATCTCCTGCTGTATAGCTTTGATAGCATGTTACACGTTCGCATCAAGCAACCTTTAGTATATTTCCTTCTAACCAGAAGTATGGGATGACAATCTCTGCACAGCATCCATTTTATCTAAAAGAAAGTTAACTGTTTTAAAACTGGTGGACGTTCATCACTACAGTAGAAAAATGTCATGAAAATTAAAAAACAAAACAAGCTGATCCAGACCACTCTAGCTTGAGACCCATCTTTTGCAGAGAAAGTGTCTCAGGCTAGAAACATAGGCATGGCGAATCAAGATGAAGAAAGAAACATCCAGCCGTAGTCCAGTTATTTATTTATCTCTATTTGTTCCATTGGGATTGGGGGGTAAAGGGGGGGAGGGGTAGGAGAACCTCTCTTTCTGTAATACTGTCTAGGATTTCGCTTTATAGTTTAAACACAAACAAAAGCATAAGAAACTATATTCTGCTAAATCAAATTATACCATTGATGGCACAAATGTGTAAATTGTAAGGAAAGTTTTGATGGAGACATAAAACCAAATCAATGTATGCATATGCTTAGTGTAGATCAATATTTATTTGCTTAGCAATTCCAAACAATAATGATGTTTGTGTACAAATTAATATTGAAATGCAATGAATTTACAGGGTTCTTTTTTTCACCCATCATAATATTTATTTCTTTACAGTTATTGGCATTAGATGGTGTTTTGCTTTGCTTAGATATTCTGTCTCACTTCTTGTGCGTTAGCATGAGAAGTGAGGTTATAGAAAGTTAACAGAGGTCTGTTAAAATAGGTTGTAGAAGAGGAGGGGGACCTGTAGGTTTTGTATATTTATGTATCTATGGAGACTCTTCAAACAGTCCAACCTAGGATATATGCTTCTTTTATTTAACGTTAACATCTTCCGAGGCAGCTTTATCCCTCATCCAACAAGAGTACAATTAGAACTATGTTCTTGCCATGAAAAGACAGAGTCATGGGGATATGTGATCCCAAAATCCAGAAGGAAGGGGGATTCCACATCGCTAGATGTCTTCTCTCATTTTATTACTTTAATGTTAAAAAGCAAAACAAAAACAAAAAAACAGTGCTTCTCAACTCTTTCTCTGTCAGCTTAACAGGTTGTTATATAAAATGTTACCTCTTGATCCTTATTTATTAAATATAAATTATCACCTTTCACATGTCTCTGGAATATTGGGTCTGTTGTAGGTGACCCAATATATCTTTAATATGACGAATGCTTAGTTGCGTACAGACCTGTGTTTGTGCGTGTGTGTATTTATTTTTACATAATTACATTTTTCAGATGTATAAATGTTATTTTTATCCATGCTGTATTTTTTTTTCTTTACTTTAGCAGTAGGTGCAGTTTTTCCTTATATGTATTTTCTTTCATTATAAGCTCCTCACACCAGGCCCTTTACTAGGTTATTTGTCTGATTTGGTAAAGTTAAGTCATGGTTTTGTTTTCAGGCAGTTGTTCGGTGTATGTCCTATAGCCAGTGCTGTATGACCTATAGCTAGTGATCTCAGGATGGACCGAACCTTTATATCATAGAAGACAGTCCATGAGGGGAGCTAGCTGCCACATTAGATTTCTGTATGGCCTTTCCTGTGGTGTAATTGGACTCCCCAAACTGTCCAAATAGTGGACACAAAGAGAAAATTGAGACAAATGGTAAATAATTAAACAAAACTGAAAGACAAAAGTAATGGCTATCAGAAAATAAGAGGGAACAAGACAGAGTATGTTTTGGTTTATTTACTGACATTTTGGATCTATTTTTTTGAATTATCACTAATTTTCTACTTTTGCACTCGATCTTTCTTGTATTGAAAGTATATAAATTCATAAATACCCCAGTTGATCTTGCTATTTCATCCAGCAGATCAAAGGTGGTTTATGATACACACTCTAAAAGACTGGTATATATTATTCATCCAATTTGGGACTTATATATTTATACTTGGACTATTTGCTGCTATGAAACATAATGCTGTGATTTTATACTGAGTATAACTTTGTCTGCCTGAGTACACACATTTGCATTTTAAGAATTTCCTCATTTTTAGAAATTAGAATTTTATTGTGTAACTATAAGGCATTCTCTTCTTTTTATTGTAAAAGCTCCTGGATAAATTGTATCTTTTCTACGTAAATGGTAAATAATGTTTCCAAAGTCTATGCTATCATGTGCGTATTATTTGAAGTGTTATCCAATTTGTGTTCTTGTTTCAGGTAGACGAAATTTACCATGATGAATCCCTTGGAGTCCATATCAACATAGTCTTAGTGCGAATGATTATGGTGGGATACAGACAGGTAACGAACACATCAAGAAGAACTGATCTTTCTGAACATGTGAATGTGTTAGGTGAATACTTACATAGTCATTACATACTTGCAGTCATTTATATTCATGGAATCCATGGGACTACATTTAGTAGGAGTGCTAAAGTTCCATGTATTTCAGTAATTGATTATTCAGTCAATTAACTAATGAACCGGCAATGCTAATTTTGCATGTTTAATAATAATGTAAATATTGATTTTCCTTTTCTCAAAAGTGGTTTCTGAAATAGTGCAAGTAACAACATGTCCGTGTAGCCTTACCAGATGGAAAGGTTACAGGTCCATTTTTTAAAAAAATGTTACAGGCTGATCCTTTTTCCATTTTACACCCAGTTTAACTTGGGTTGCATTCCTTGTAAGTGGATCAAATAATATATCTAAATTTAAGGGACTAGCCCTCTCCAAAGAACAGGGATGGGCAGTTCAGTTGCTGTAGTACACATAACCTTAGGTTACATTGCAAGTACAAAAATGCTTATAATGCTTAAAATGCTTATAAATAAAAATTCTGGATAGTAAGCTATTGTACTTGTCTGATGGCAATCCCAACCAAAATTAAGAAGGGTCCTTGAAACATATTAGGTACTAAATTCCATATGACTCTACATTGGTGTTTACAGCAAGAGTTTATGGTTTATTTAGTTCTGTGTTCTACACTAGTCTACCTCTTTGCATGTTAATAGACAGTATTGGTAAAGATAGTTAGGACTTAAATAGAATAGCACATGCCATATGCTAATTTGTATAGCCAGGTAGAGCATAGCCCCTGGTAATGTCATTGTAGAAAGGAGGGGGTTTAATTTTTGCTAAAGATGTCTGCAGATTGCTGCAATTGTAAGTAGAAGATTTAATAAATATTGGACAAAGGCGCCCTTTGCTTCATTACCAATGTGAGAAACATAAACATTTCCCTTGAAGTAGCCCATTAAACCGTGACACACATTTATGCTATCAAATTTAAATATTAAATGTCTTCTCTGCTCTTCTGTCCAGAAGTAAGCGTATACTATAATTTTCCCCTGAAATACATAACTGTGATGAAACTTTCAAATCAGCTCATGATTTTAATTGTATTAAATTCAAAGTGCTTATTTTTCGTCTGAAAAGTTTCTGACTACTTTCTGCTTGAACCCTAAAACAAAGAAATCTGACCCAATCCCTAATTTAAAGGGTCAATAATGAATTCATTTCCAAGAAATCATCCCACAAGTGCCAAATGGACACATAAGGGAAAATACAAATGTAAAGTAAAGATACATTTGCAATTAGGTTCTAAATATTTTCACTCCGTCTCTATACTAGTAACATATTGAGAACATACGGAGGTCATTCAAAGGTGTTAATATTGGGGACAGAGAGGGAGATTAATAGAGATTCATTAAACTTGCTTTAGTGGCAATATGTAACCCGTAGAGTAATTTATAGGCGAGGACCAGAATTTTAAATTAAAGTCTATAGAATAAAGAAGTCAATGTTTAAACTGGAAAATGATGTGTGAGACGACTGGAAGTAACAGTGACAGACCCGCAAGTATCATTGGTTACACTTACACACTTTAAAGAGGTCAGAATTTGTGTAAGCATGATGAAAAGCAAGTTGCAGTAGTCGAAAATGAGATATTGAGTTCTTGACAAACAGGTTTTCTGAAAGTGGTACTTCTGAGCTTTATTTCTAAGATATACTCAGCGTGGTTTGGAGTGAATAAAAATCAGACATTACTTAAATAATGACTCTTCTGATAAGTGAAACAACATCCAGTTAGAGGAAAAGAAACAAGATAATTTGTGACATGATCCAAGAGATCCGGGGTAGGAAGTTAAATCTAAGTATCTTTAGCTGATGGATGCCACTAAAAATGAAAGGTTATTAGGTTGCAAAGAGGAGGCTTTTTAATCTCTTTAGTAAAGTGTGTAAGAGTAGATTTTAAACGTTGAGCGGAAGGTACTTCACCTGAAAGAGGAAGTGAGAAAGATCGTAAAGATAGTGTTAACAAAGCATGTGGCCCAAAGGGCCAAGCACCATTCACCATAGCAACAGTTTAATTATTGGTCACTTTCATGATATAATTCCCAGAACTAGATCAAAGAGGGTCAAGTAGGTACATTCAAACAAACATTGTTTTTCTCATTCATGCACTCTGGCATAAAACACTAGGTACTAGTTTTAGAAATTTTACCTGATGTATTATATATAACATAAAGACATGTTTTGTTTCTATTTTAGTCAATCAGTTTGATTGAACGTGGGAACCCATCAAGGAGCCTTGAACAAGTGTGCCGCTGGGCTCATTCCCAGCAGCGTTCAGATCCAGATCATGCCGAACATCATGACCATGCAGTGTTTCTCACCAGGCAAGATTTTGGTCCCGCAGGTATGCAAGGTACTGTATTTTCTTATGATGCCAACCAGTTATGTAAAGCATGCTGGTTGAGAGTGGATTTGAGCCAATGAAAAGCCAACATTTTCACATGCAACCATATACGTTCAAAATGATGCACAGCTTGGAAGCTTTGTAATGATGAGAAAGGGTGGTTGCATGTTGAAGGCATAAACGTTATAAATAAATAATGGAGATGTTATTACAACCATAAATCACAAAAGTTGTAATTCTCTATTGTGAGTTTGTTTGGTGTGCACCTCCCAATCATTTCAAATGGTAGCCCCTTGAAAAACCTCCTAAAATAAAGTTTTTCTTTTCTGTCAGGATACGCTAATATGCCTAACATGCAGAACGTAAGTAAAAATAAAGAAAACCCTCGGGAGAACGACCAGATACAAAAAAGGTTTAAATAGCCTAAGGTACTCTAGGATTGACTGCCGGGTAGCATGTGACATTGGAACGTGTGTATGTGACGTCACACACACGTTCCCAATGGTCAGGGACCTAGGGGTTAACTTGGAAAAAGGCTCTGACTTGCAGCGGCCGACATCTCTAATGATATCAGACCTGACCGCTGTGTGAAGGGAGTAGCTTGAGGAGCACCGTTGGGACTGAGACTCTGCGCGGAGTGAGACTGGTGGACGCTGCAGGAGTCAGGAGAGTGTGAACCAGCGGCGTACCCACATGGAAATTGGAATGCTGCCACAATGAGATGCGCCCGAGAACCCTCTCAGGAGCGAATTTAGCCGGCGCCGTGACAGGGGCATGTTAACTCTAGAACATTTCTGGAAAATTTGTTTTCTGTAGAGACCATTTAAAAGAACACTTTAGACTCCTAAAGCAGTCTAGCTTGTGTGAAGAGTGTGTAATGTATTTTTCTTTTTTCTTTTTCAATTAGTGCAGGTTTCAGTAGAAAGTGGCACTTTTAGAAATTAACTTTGTTACACCCTTCTGGCTGTCAATAAAACAGCCAGTTCTATAATGTCCTGGTTGATTAGCTCAGTAAAGCTGAAGTCAAGAGGCAGACAATTGCCTAGAGCATCTGCCTTGGTTTTAGATATAAGCTGAATAAACACATGCTTCATTAATGTTTATAGGGTTTTATTTATTTAGGTAGCGGAGTGTCCCTTTACTGTATCTTAAAATGGCATTAAGACCAAATTAACTTGTTTTCACTCAGACACATCAGACCTTCATAGTTTCCATGGAATTGGGTCACTGTGAAAGAAATGAGGGGCACAGGATGAAATGTTAAATAGGAAAAAAGTAAAATATCAATTATGGATAAGATTGTATTTATAAATTTTTTTTAAAGCCAACTCCAAACAGCATTTTATACATGAAATTGCTATTTTATTTCATATGCTTACGTGATGGGTGTGCATTTTAAATGTTACAGTAGTACATAAATATTTTAAATAATAAAAATCACTTAGTAGTAAAATGGTTGGCTAATACAGTTTAAAACATTT
Source organism: Pelobates fuscus (assembly GCF_036172605.1). Lineage (NCBI taxonomy): Eukaryota > Metazoa > Chordata > Amphibia > Anura > Pelobatidae > Pelobates > Pelobates fuscus. The sequence goes on along the minus strand of NC_086326.1, from coordinate 83,558,487 downwards.
TATTAAACCCCATATGTGTACTACAGAGGGCTCCCCACTGGTTGGAATCAGCGCAACTTTTTGGAAGAGATTAAATTAGGCTAAGGGAAAAAGGGTGTTTAGAGCATTCATACTCTCCCTTCTATTTTGTCTATAGCCCAGGCAGCCTCATATGACTGATAAAACAGCAAAATGATTAGCTATACAGTGTGCATCACTCAATGTGTCCTGTGATGTACAGTGTGCATCACCAAGTGTTGGCCTTGCTCCTTCTGCGAGGTATTTCCTGTGAGAGACACTGTTAGTGGGCAGTTATCACTTCCACTTTCTGTACAGCCTCACACAGACACTAAAAAAGCTGGGACAGCACTGGGTTTTACCCCCCTCTATAACTGTTACTGCATCTCTAATATCAAGTAGGAGGCTGACTGGACTACATAAAACATTGCACTTATCTCTGACACTTATCTCTCCCCAACATCCCACTTTTGCTTCCAAAATTAACATTATAACTGCTGAAGACAGACTCCCCCTTCAGGACACGCACCTGTAGATAGATGCCTACACTAGCTAATTGGAAATTCATCCCTTACCATAACCGCACTGCTTACCTCAGTGCAATGTGAACTCTTCTGATACTGGGAGGAGTCTGGTGTTCATTTTTCTACATAAGTAATAAGTGTCCCTTTAAGTTGTTTTTGAGCATTTGCCTTACATATAGGGGTTAAACTGTTTTTGAATGGTTTTCCCTCAAATTTGATTCCAACGCCCATCTGCCCTATCTCTTGCTTTCCACGCAGCAGCTTCTGTCTTCTTATTCTTCTGCTTGAGCACTGTTGATTGGCTGAGAGAGTCATATGATGCTTTCATAACTTGGATCTTAAATAATAAATATTAGATCTTAAATAATTTTGAGGGGAAAAAAAAAAACACCCTGAAATTTTAATGTTTTAAATTATTTGGCAGGCATTAACAATCACTATTCTAGTTGGTATTGAAACACAGCTCTAACATTATAAAATTAACAATTTTGCACCAGATTCACTTTGTAGCCTCTTGGTCTTCAAGCTGCATCACATTACTTTTAGAGAAAACATTTTTGTCATATCCCATGTTAATTCAATGATTTGACAGTAAAGTAATGGTTTTAATATGCTGCCCAAGACAACAGTAGGATACTAAAAGTTAATGATATAACCAAAAGGAAAATGTCAGAGCTCTTCAGAATAAATATGCCCTCCCAGCCCCCTAACTTGACAAAGTACACAATTACAGTAAACTGTAAAACACGTTTGAATGGGAAGGAGCAGAGGACCAGACACAAAATTGTTTGCTTAGCTTTGGCCACACGGTGCTAATAATGATGAGACAGAAGCAAAACATAGTATCTTCCTAAAGACAATATATTATTGCAAGCACTTCCCTAACTCTCTGTGTTGGTTTGTTTAACCTGTGACCTATGAATTGCTCTCATTGTCTCTGGTGGAAATCTTCCCACATTCCAAAAATCCCATTCTGGTTCATAGGTCATGCCTTTATTTAGCTCATTAGGAAAATGATCACTTGCAGAGTGACTTCTTGTTCTTTAACCCTTAAAACAGCATTTCCTCAATTATTTCTCATTGTGATGCACAAACATGTATTTATGCATAAGTATGGCTGGTTTTGAATCCACCGCAATTTACTGTCTAGCAATTAGACTGATTTTTAACATATAATCACATTACACATCCTCATAGATGGTAAGCTTGTTTGAGCAGGGCCTTCTTCACCTCTTGTCTCTGTTATATTCTATATGTCAATTACTTGACAAATATCCCCTTTCTATAATAGTAAAGCACTGTGGAATATGCTGGCATAATATAAATGCTAATAATAATAAATGGTAATTATTAATATTTTCAAAGCACTTTTAAAGGTAAGTTTTTTATGATGCAGTTTAAAATTTTGCTGTAAAAAGGTAAACAAATTTCTTGACTACCAAGTTGCAAAGCAATTTCTACCTGATTAACCCCTTAACGACCGAGGACGGTTCAGGACCGTCATCGGCATTTTTGCGTTGCCGACCGATGACGGTCCTGAACCGTCCTAACGGTCAGATGTACTTACCTGATCGCCGTCATTCCCCCGGCGGCGATCGGTGGTGCTCCCGTTGTGGGGAGACTGCCTGCAGCCCAGACAGTCTCCCCATGGCGGATTAGGACCCCTGTGGCCATGTGATCGCCCAACAGGGCGACCACATGGTCACAATAGGTGTCCATGTGCCTGCCTGCAGGGGGATTGTCTGTGCTGACAGGCAGTCTCCCTGCAACTGTAAAATAAAAATAAAAATTAAAGTTAAAGTTAATAAAAAAAAATAATAATAATTATATATGTGTATATATATACGATATATAGACATATATTATATCTATATAATATACGTCTATATATCATATATATAATGTCATGCTAAGTGTATTTTTATATTAATATGTACATATATTAATATAAAAATACACTTATAATTAAATTACACACGTATATATATAATATATATATAATAACTATATATATTGTATATATATATATTATTATAAAATACAAATAATAAGTAAATTAAATTAAATTAAAAACATTAAAAATAATAATATTTTTTTTTTAAAAATTACATATCTATATGCAATCTTATTCTAACTATTCTACGTGCATATTTATGTAATATTTTTACATAATTAAGTAATTTTATTAATTGCAATTTGAGGGACCTGCCTGCAAACCCAGGCCGAAATTCCAGAGAATTTAATTTGCTAGCACTGTATTTTACCCTGTAACTTTCTATGACACCCTAAAACCTGTACATGGGGGGTACCATTTTACTCGGGAGACTTCACTGAACACAAATATTAGTGATTCAAAACAGCAAAACCTATCACAGCAATGATATTGTCAGTGAAAGTGACTTTGTTTCGCATTTTTCACACACAAACAGCACTTTTACTGATGATATAATTGTTGTGATATGTTTTCCTGTTTTGAAACACTAATATTTGTGTTCAAGAAAGTCTCCCGAGTATAACAGTACCCCCCATGTACAGATTTTATAGTGTTTTTGAAAGTTACAGGGTCAAATATATGGGTCAAATATTTTTACATTGAAAATGGCCAGGCTGGTTATGTTGCCTTTGAGAGCGTATGGTAGCCCAGGAATGAGAATTACCCCCATGATGGCATACCATTTGCAAAAGAAGACAACAAAAGGTATTGCAAATGGGGTATGTCCAGTCTTTTTTAGTAGCCACTTAGTCACAAACACTGGCCCAAATTAGCGTTCAGTTTAGTTTTTTTGTTTTTTCACACAGAAAACAAATATGAACGCTAACTTTGGCCAGTGTTTGCGACTAGGTGGCTACTAAAAAAGACTGGACATACCCTATATTGAATACCCTGGTTTGTCTACTTTAAAAAAAATATGTACATGTGGCGTGTTATTCAGAGACTTTTGGCAGATAATAGTGTTACAATGTCACTATTGATAAATTTGAAAGAATATATGTTTTGAAATCGCAATATCCTACTTGTACCTTTAACCCTATAACTTGCAAAAAAAAGCAAAAAAGCATGGAAACACTGGGTATTTTAAAACTCAGGACAATATTTTTAATCTATTTAGCAGTTTTTTATTCGCTTTTGTAGATGAGTAAAAGATTTTTCAAGTAAAAGTCAATTTTTCATCATATTTGTTTGTTTTTTTAAAATTAAATTACATGAGATTATATAAATAATGGTATGTAAAGAAAGCATTTTTTGTCCTGAAAAAAACAATATATAATTTGTATGGGAACAGTAAATGAGAGAGCGGAAAATTACAGCTAAACACAAACACCACGAAAGTGTAAAAAGAGGCCTGGTCGCAAATGTACAACATCGCAAAAACAGTCCAGTCCTTAAGGGGTTAATCAAGCTGTTAATGCTGCTGATGTCAATATTATTATTTTTTTTTTTTTAATTCTTTATTTTTGTAGTGCAGGAGGGTACAAAATATAAACTTGCGCCACAACAGCGTTCAATAGTATGGGAACATAAACATGTAATACAGTGGCCTTGAAAACATGCACATTTTTAAGGATAAAGGTACTTATGTAGATATGTCTTTGCAGTAACAATCAAGTTAAAAGTAGATTTGTCTGCAGCTTCCTGACTAATTTGGCACTCAAGGTTATACGTAGAAGAAAAAACAGTTCTAAGCTATCTCTTAGCATATGTTTGCAGAGGCTTACAAAATAAATCATGTTGGTACTACGGTTTATAACGCGGTCTAATAAACAACTTAAAGGTTCACCAAGGAACATATGTAGGCTGTGCCACAGATAAATAGATGTATGTGGTCTGAGAGGAAGCTTAGTGTCTTGTGGTCCGCCCTATGGTTTGATGTCCCCTGTGACCCTGGGGAGGGGGGGGGGTGTGTGCGGGCGCGGGGACTAGGGGGTAAATGGACTCCCTGTGTCCTAGGCTTGTCTGAGAGCTATGTGAGTGCGGGGATTAACGAGGCAGTAAGGTTGCCCAGCGTGTATACTACTCGGACATGCAAGGTTGGTGGTGTCCCAATTTGGTCTCCGTAAGGCCCTGATGTCAATATTATTGTCCTGAATATTCTGCCTTGCCTAAAATTCATGCTGGATATCTACTGCATATATAAAAAAAATCATGCTGGCTATCTACTGCATATAACCTTGTTTTTTTGTTTTGTTTTTATATATAATTCTTTATTTTTGATGTGCATAGCAAGAACAAAGTTAACATTGTATACACATAAAAGTGACAGTTTACAAAAAACACATGTATCGATAAGTGTGTACAGAAGAAACATGACAACTTTTTTTTTTTCTTTTAAAGAAAGAAAAGACAAAAATATATAAGTAACATTTGGCTGTGTGTTGGTCAGAGACATTGCTACACCTTAAAACGCAATTTTTGCAGAATGAAGGAGACCCAAGATGGTGGTGGGATTAAATAAAGGCATATAACTAGGCAAACAAATGAGTGTGGTTATGCAAAACATTATTGCTGTGCAAAAACAATATGCATGATGGTGATCAGAGAGATCAGATTCTAAGCGAAACACTTACACAGTTATGCATGATAGAGTATGGTCATATGGTCAAAAATAAAATTAATTATACATGCTGAATAAGTGTTAGAAACATAGATTATAAAACAGGAGTCCTTCCCAGTAAAAGTTGGATAATTTAAGGCCCACAAAAATGCTATGCTACATCTACCATTGCCCCCAACCGATTCCCAATAGAAGGGGAAATTGCCTGGGCTCTGGAGGAGTGTCCCGGATGTGTGGCATTCTGTATCCTAAAACTGTTAGCTGCGAGCATGCATAGGACGTCTCCTGGATCTCTTGTACTCCATGGCCGTCGGCTGGAGCAGTCTTGCAGGAAGATGTCCCTGAATATAGAGCAAAAGCCTGACTTCGAACTGCCACATGCTTTGCTCCGAGCACATCAGGAACAGGAGTGAGGGTATGCTCAGCATCAGCTGGCATCTGCTTTTGAGGGGGACGCTCCAGCCGCCCGGCCATGCTTGGAGCACAGTGCAGAGACCGGGAGCTCATGTTCCCACTGGTAAGTTGTTTCTCAGCCTCGCCTGCGGTCTGCAGGGGTAGCTGTATTTCCTGCTGCCTTGCCGCTAAACTGTACCAGTATCTCTCGAAGATGTTGTCGAGCCTGGCTATTGATGCTGCCACCCACGCAGCCGTGTTTCATGTTGCGACCTCCGCCATCTTTGAGGCCATGCGGTCCGACTGAATGGTTACTGGAGGCTACAACTGTGAGTGTGAGCTGTTAAGTTAGGTGTACTCCTGGGACTCGGATAACCCCTGCCAGTCCAAAGGGGGGGGAGTAGCTTGGTCAGATGCAATCAGCTGGAAACGGCATCAGAAGATTGTCTTTCTCTCTGACGCCAGCTCTGCTAGTAGGCCACAAAGTTTACAGCTCGGGCAATACAGGTAAGGGAAGCCCCAAGTTTGGTGTCGCTCAATTCACCAGTGCACCCACTAATCAATAAGAGCAGTTTTGCAGATTAATCTGCTGCCTGCCTGTAATAATTTGATTAATAGCTCTGCCAAGCTCGGGAGCTCATGCAGCACACGTGCAGTCTGCTTGCCAGTCAGACTTTGCCCCCCCAGCATACCTGTATTTTAAATCAAAAATCTACTCAGTCATATAGTCATCAACATTATTGCGGAATTAGATCAGCAATGTATAATATTCAGGAGATTTTACCCAACTCTCTGTAAGTAGAAGGGAAACTAGCCCGAAACAATCTCACATCATATGACTAATTGTCCTAAGCAATTCTGAATCACAGTCCTATGGCAGAGAGATATGCTTGCTGTAGTTCTAGTGATTTTATAATCCAAAGTTCCCTGCTTCAGTAGGAAAATAAGTTTTACTTACAGAAAATTCCATTTAAATGTATTGATTATTTTTCTGTTAAATGCACTAGACAGCAGTATCACAGGACGAATGAATGCATAATGAATAGATTGGATGGGGTCAAATAATTGAAGTTTAAAGCTGGTTGCTTTAGTCTGGTCATCTGTGCTTCAGTGTTGGAACAAAGTGGCAGAGGGAGATTTGGGCAGGAATATTCCTTTTCTTTTTTTTTATTTAATGTTACATTATTTATGTCATAGTAGTTTATTTTAAACGACTTCACCTGAATTAAAACTCTCTCTAACCTTGTTACTTCCCTTCCATTGCCCGCTTATTTTTCTTATCAAGTGAAATATTATTGTCCACTCTTTAACCCCTTAAGGACCAAACTTCTGGAATAAAAGGGAATCATGACCTGTCACACATGGCATGTGTCCTTAAGGGGTTAAAGCAGTGAGGCTTTTATCACTAAGTTCCAGAAACAAGGTGAGAAGAGAGATATGTCTGCTACAGTCTAGATCTCTTTTGCATTGCTCTCTATTGGTCTTGTATGCTGTATGTGCCTTAACTAATGACTTGCTTAGGCCCCAGTATAAATACTGCAGCAATTAAATACAGATCTCAGGTACACGACTCTGACCCTACCTCATTAACATCAATGCAGGATGTGGTTGTGTGGAGGCAAATGGTGGTTAACATAATTTTATCTCCACCCAAATACGTTGGTGCCCTTGTTATGGCAAGACTGTATAGTATTTGGCACAAAAAAGTCCAATGTGCTTCACCAGTCTATTAAGTTAGCATCTTCTCATCACACAATGTTTATTTTTCTGCTTAACGCATTGGTTGAGCACCTACAGCACAATCCTTGTTATCATCGTCCAGTCAATACATAAGGAAACAAAAAGAGATGTAGACCAAATACTTGTCTTGTTTCTCTTAAATCTCATAATTCCTCTCTCCTTCCTGTAACTAAATGCTTCCTGTAAGCCAATAAAAACAGGGGGTTAAAATAAGCACCCTTATTTTCCTTAGACAAAGAGTTGGCTGACACGTAGCCCATATGTGACCAGTACAATTATAGGGATCCATACAAAACATTCAAAGGTGGTGCTGTCTTAGGTTTGTACTGAGTATAATATGAGCACTCCTGCTTAGATATAGAATAAAAATAGAATTAATGAATTGCAACAAAATATATGCCCTAAATCTCCATAGGGTGTAGTTTTGTGACTTTTATATCAGTGAAGAGGTTCACAACGCAACAAATACACATTTGTTGTTTTGAAAATTTAAAATGTATGCATCGTGCCAAAAGTAGAATTGCACAGTGTAATTCATAACTACACATCTTGAAAAATGAACTTCCTGTGTGTAACTATTTTTAAGAAAATCCTTTACCTCTTAACAGGGAATTGTGACTTCTCTGGAATTTACACCATTAAATAAAATATTGAAAATCACCTATAACGTGTGTTAACCATTTAAATTTATGTCAAAAATTTAGCAAAAATAACAATATAATTCAGTCCAGACAAGGCAAAGCCAGGGCAAACATTGCAAATCAGTTGGAGAAATACAAACGTTGTTTAATTTCTAATTTACTCTGTACCCTTTCTTTATGTTGACTGCTAGATGCAAAGAATGTGATAACTTCTTGTGTCGTTTCATGAAGCACTCTGTGAAACGACAGGAAACGCCTCTAGTGACTGCTTGTTCATCTATCTAGATCAAGCATGTCAAACTCAAACTCTAGCACGGGCCACATAAACAAGGTTTAAGTTTATGTGGGCCGGAAAAAAAAACACACCCTTAAATTTATATAGAAACTTCCCCCTAAACTAAATCCCAGTCCTCCCCCCCATATACTAAATCAAAGTACAACCCTCCTGCCAACAAGCAGACTCCACTCACATTGTCGCTGCCAGTATGCGACTCCGGAGTCCGGCCTCTGGTATACCTCAAATGGTGTCGTCCGCACCCTGTGCCAAATCTGATCCTCCCACCACTTCTTGAAACCCTGTGAAGGTGGAGCACGTCTATGTCATGTCGGAATGTGACATGCCGTGCACCTCCAGGTACTCCATTGTCCAGTCGCAGCCAATGCAACACTGACCAACACACACACACACACAAACCACACACACACACTGACACCCACACACACACACTCACTCACTGGCAGAGACACACACACACACTGACAGACACACACAATGACAGACACACACACAGACACACTCACTGACAGACACAGACACTCACTGACACACTCACAGACACACACACACTCACTGACAGACACACTCACTGACAGACACACACACACTAACTGACACACTCACTCACTGACAGACACACACACACTGACAGACACACACTCCCATTAACACATTCTTGCAATCACATCATTTTATTTATTGCTTCCTTCCTTTGGGAGCTGGTGTGGGCCCTCTTCTATCTGGAGCTCAGCCTTCCTGCTCTTTACAGCTCCCTCGCGCGCAGTTTAGTGATGCTGGGTGTCGGAATGTGACATCATTGCTATAGACGGTGCGAACGAGTGAGCAGTGAGGAGCAGGAAGGCTGAGCTCCCTCGCTGCCGCCTGGAACCTCTCCTCCCGGGTGTCACGATTCGGGGAACCCAACACGCTAACATACACACAGACACACACACAGAAAGTGTGCAGTACCGGTCCTTAGAGTGGCCGGGCTAAGCACACACAGAATAGTCAGGAGACAAGCCGAGTAAGGGGAACCAGAAAACAGAATAACGAGAAACAAGCCGAGGTCAAAGGGTAGGAGAAAGTCACAAAGTCAGTATAACAAGCCAGAGAGTACGTAACCAGAAATCACACGTTCAGCATCAATACTATAAAGCAAAGACCACAACAGGGCAGGGAGGAACAGGAAAGGTAAGTATATAAACCAGAAGGTTAATTCTGATTGGCTAATTTCCAATCAGAATTAACAATCACACGTGGGAGATATCTAAACCTCCCACTGTGATTGAGGCACTGTGCCTTTAACGCCGGGTCAGGTGACTGACCCCGGCGTGTAACAAATTGGCCGGTCTCCCAGCGTGCAGCGTCATGCATGCTGCCACTGGGGGACCCGGAAGAAGACGCGGACGGCACCCGTGGCTGGGAGGATGCCGCCCGCCGAACACCTGGCAGGAAGGGGACCGTGGACGGCTGGAGGGTGAGTGCCGCGAGCGGACTGCAGCCTCCCCTTGCAGCCGCCCGCGGGGTCCTGACATTACCCCCCCCTCGAAGACCGCCCAGAGGGCGGGAAGCAGAAGGCTTCAAAGGAAACCGGGCATGAAAGGAGCGGATCAAAGAGGGAGCGTGCAGATCAGAGCACGAAACCCAAGATCGGTCCTCAGGGCCGTACCCCTTCCAATCCACCAGATATTGCAGCCGACCCCTAGAAACACGAGAGTCGAGAAGGGCAGCCACTTCGTACACATCACTGGGGACAGCGCGAGGGGAAACAGGCCGCCCGAGGGGACGAGAGAACCGGTTGCAAAGCAAGGGCTTCAAAAGCGAAACGTGAAACGTGTTCGGAATGCGCATGGAAGAGGGCAAGTCCAGGGAGTAGGAAACGGGGTTAACCCTACGTAACACCTTGTAGGGACCAAGGAACCTGGGAGCGAACTTCATCGAGGGAACCTTGAGGCGGAGGTTCCTAGAGGACAACCATACCCTATCACCCGGAACATAGGAAGGGGCCGCACCCCTATGGCGATCAGCAAACTTCTTCTGAGCAGCCGCTGAACGGGACAGCGCAACATGGACCTGATCCCACATCTTCCGCAAAGAGGCGAGGTGCTGGTCCAAAGCGGGCATTCCCTTGTCGGAGAACGCACCGGGAAGGACGGAAGGCCGAAACCCATAAGCAACCTCAAAAGGACTTAAGCCAGTAGACGAATGAGACACCGTATTCCTGGCAAATTCAGCCCACGGAAGGAGGCGAGACCAGTCATCCTGGTGCGCATTAGTGAAACAGCGCAAATACAATTCCACAGACTGATTAGCACGTTCGGCTGCACCATTAGATTGCGGGTGATAGGAGGAAGTAAACGACAAGGAGACCCCCATCTCAGCACAAAAACCCCTCCAAAACCGAGAGACAAATTGAGGACCCCTGTCAGATACAATATTCTCAGGTACCCCATGCAAGCGGAACACTTCCTTGGCAAACACCTGAGCAAGCTGAATCGCAGAAGGCAGTTTCTTAAGCGGAATAAAGTGCGCCATTTTAGAGAACCTATCCGTCACAGTTAATATCACTGTCTGACCATCGGAAGGAGGAAGGTCTACAATAAAATCCATGGATAAGTGGGTCCATGGTTTATTGGGTATCGATAGAGGCATCAGGAGACCCTGGGGTCTCACATTAGGGGACTTACACTGCGTACAGACCCGACAAGCCTGCACAAAATCCACCACGTCTCGCTTGAGTGAAGGCCACCAGAACTGTTGAAGGAGGCCCTTATAAGTCTTGGTAACCCCTGGATGACCAGCAGTTTTGGCGGTGTGAAATAAAGTTAATAACTTCTTTCTGTCATTCACTTTAACGTATAGTCTGCCAACAGGCGTCTCAGGGGGTGCTTGAGTTTGGTATGTCTTAATATTATCAAGAACAAGAGACGAAACAACCAAACGGGTAGCAGCTATTATCTGAGACGCAGGTACAATAGGTTCAGGGGTCGAGTTAACAGATTCTAGAGGTTCATACTGTCGAGAGATAGCGTCAGCTTTGGCATTACGGCAACCAGGTCTATAGGTAATCACGTATTGGAAGCGTGAAAGAAATAGAGACCATCTAGCCTGCCGGGCGGACAACCTTCTAGCATCAGCTATATAGGAGAGGTTCTTATGATCTGTTATAACCATAACTTTGTGTCTAGAACCCTCTAATAAGTACCTCCATTCCTTAAAAGCTAACACAATAGCTAATAGTTCCCTGTTCCCAACATCGTAATTCTTTTCTGGATCAGATAACCTTTTTGAAAAGTAGCAACAGGGATGGAGGGGTTCGTCATACGATGATCTCTGTGACAGTACTGCTCCCACGCCTGATTCAGAAGCGTCCACTTCCATAACAAAGGGAAGGGAAGGATCAGGGTGGCGTAGTACTGGAGCAGAGGCAAATGCCTTCTTGAGAGTTTCGAAGGCCTTAAGGGCTTCAGGAGTCCAAACCCTAGGGTGTAGACCTTTCTTAGTCAGCTTCGTTATAGGGGAGATAAGTGGTGAAAAGTTTCTTATAAATTTCCTGTAATAGTTGGCAAATCCTATAAAACGCTGGATAGCCTTAAGACCTTGGGGAAGCGGCCAGGATAGTATGGCTTCTAACTTAGCAGGATCCATACTGAAACCCTGTTCGGAAATTATATATCCTAGAAATTGCACCGAGGTCTGATCGAACAAACATTTTTCTAATTTACAATAAAGTCCGTTCTGTAATAACCTTTTCAGCACCATCCTAACATGATTATGATGTGTCTGCAAATCAGGGGAATATACAAGGATGTCGTCAAGGTACACCACGGCACAGACATGCAATAGATCCCTGAGGACATCGTTTATGAGGTCCTGAAACACAGCGGGAGCATTACACAGTCCAAAAGGCATGACTAGATACTCGTAATGTCCGCTACGTGTATTGAATGCTGTTTTCCACTCATCATTCTCCTTTATACGAACAAGGTTATAAGCCCCCCTGAGGTCTAATTTAGTGAAGTATTTAGAACCTTTGACCCGGTCAAATAACTCCGTGATGAGGGGAATAGGGTAGGCATTTTTAATCGTTATATTGTTCAGGCCCCTGTAGTCTATACAAGGCCGTAGGTCACCCTCCTTTTTGGCAACAAAAAAGAAACCAGCCCCAGCAGGAGAGGAGGACCTTCTGATAAAACCTTTACTTAAGGCTTCCTTTATGTACTCCTCCATTACCTGGTTCTCTTTTTCAGAAAGAGGGTATACCTTACCCCTAGGTGGCATAGTACCAGGTAAGAGGTTTATGGCACAATCATATTCACGGTGCGGGGGTAGTTTATCTGCCTCCCTTTTTTCAAACACCATAGCTAGGTCCGCATACACAGGAGGAACATTAACAGAAAGTGGTTTGGCTGTGGGTACATTAAGCAAGCCAACAGGACAAACACGAGTCATACATTCCCTTTGACAAGATTTCCCCCAGGAGAGAATCTCCAAACAACCCCAATCAATCATCGGATTGTGTTTAGCCAACCAGGGGAAGCCCAAAACGACAGAGGCTGTAGGGGAGTTGATTATTTGAAAGGACAATCTTTCCTTGTGCAAGGCACCCACAGACATAACCAGTTCTTTGGTCTCATGGGTCACCAGAGGTTTCTCCAGTGGTCTACCATCTATGGCCTCCACAGCCAAGGGAGTGACCTTTTGGATCAGAGTCAAAGATGCGGTTTTAGCAAAACTCTCATCCATAAGATTGTCAGCAGCCCCTGAATCTATCAAGGCTTTGGTAATCACGGTAGTATTACCAACAAAAAGGGTAACCGTAATAAACGGTCTAGTAATGGGGACGTGAGGGGTAAACGACATAACACCCGAGGCCGACCCCTCTATAGGCCTTGGGTGCTGCAGTTTTCCCCGCAATTCAGGGCAGGTTCTTAGAAGATGTCCCCTTTTCCCACAGTAAAGGCATAACCCTTCCCTTCTTCGGTATGATTTTTCTACCTCAATTAACCCAGTAACACCCAATTGCAAGGTTTCAGGGGGAGGTTGGCTAGAAGGGGGTAATGCCAGTAACGCAGTACTGGGTAAAGCAGGTAACATCTGAGTATACATACGCCTCTGACTACGTCTCTCTCTAATACGATTATCAATACGGATGATATAATCTATAAGATCATCCAGAAGGACAGGCAATTCCCTGGAGGCTATTTCGTCCAGGATGTAAGCGGCCAAACCCTCCTGAAAGGCTGTAACGAGGGCATCATTATTCCAAACCACCTCAGCTGCTAGAGTGCGGAATTCGATAGTGTAATCCGCTACAGATCTGTTAACCTGTCGGACCCTAAGCAGAGCTTTGCCAGCAGAAGCAACCCTGCCGGGTTGATCAAATGTGCGTTTGAAAGCGGTCAAAAAGTCTGCAAAGGACATTGGGGAAGCATTCTCCCACATGGGATTAGCCCATGCTAAAGCTCTCCCTGACAAGTGGTTTATCAAAAAGGCTATTTTAGATCTGTCAGTGGGATAGGAACGTGGATTCATCACCAAATGGATGTCAATTTGGTTGAGGAAACCACGACACAATGCCGGGTCACCGCTGTAGCGCTGTGGCGGCGTCATATGCACTACATGGGCAGGAACGGGTGCCGGAGTGGGAATGGGCTCGGACACAGCAGCAGCAACCTCCTGAACGGCAGGCTGCAAGTGTGCAGTGCGAGCCAGTATGGTTTGCAAAGCTGGAGCAAACTGATCCATGCGGTGGTCCAAGCCTTCCATTCTAGCCTCCTGATTAACTAGGAGCTGTGGTATGTCAGCAGGTTCCATTATGGCCCTGTTGTAATGTCACGATTCGGGGAACCCAACACGCTAACATACACACAGACACACACACAGAAAGTGTGCAGTACCGGTCCTTAGAGTGGCCGGGCTAAGCACACACAGAATAGTCAGGAGACAAGCCGAGTAAGGGGAACCAGAAAACAGAATAACGAGAAACAAGCCGAGGTCAAAGGGTAGGAGAAAGTCACAAAGTCAGTATAACAAGCCAGAGAGTACGTAACCAGAAATCACACGTTCAGCATCAATACTATAAAGCAAAGACCACAACAGGGCAGGGAGGAACAGGAAAGGTAAGTATATAAACCAGAAGGTTAATTCTGATTGGCTAATTTCCAATCAGAATTAACAATCACACGTGGGAGATATCTAAACCTCCCACTGTGATTGAGGCACTGTGCCTTTAACGCCGGGTCAGGTGACTGACCCCGGCGTGTAACAAATTGGCCGGTCTCCCAGCGTGCAGCGTCATGCATGCTGCCACTGGGGGACCCGGAAGAAGACGCGGACGGCACCCGTGGCTGGGAGGATGCCGCCCGCCGAACACCTGGCAGGAAGGGGACCGTGGACGGCTGGAGGGTGAGTGCCGCGAGCGGACTGCAGCCTCCCCTTGCAGCCGCCCGCGGGGTCCTGACACCGGGCCAGGTAACTTTTAGCAGAGTAGGAACCTGCAATGTGGAGAAAGCAGGTGCCTACTCTGCTTTAACACTAAGCATGCACTCGCGGCTCGCTGGGGCAACAAAGATGTCCATTTTTATATAAACAAATGATTGTTTGTTTCCATATGTTGTAGGTTTAACTTGCAGATCATCTGTTTGGCTAAATAGATCTTAACTAAAATTTCTGTAATAGCGAAAAAGAGGACAGAATCTCTTTTTCCTGTTCAATAAAAAAGTATCTATTTGCTGAAGACTGGCCACTTAACCTAGATTATAATGAGAACATTATGGGTGGGAGAGGCTGGTCTATCATTGTTGCTAATTGGACAGTAAGAATAAGAATTACGAACCATGCACCTCAGCACTCTGTGACCACGATCTGTGACTTTACATGGTCTTCTGCTTCGTAGCCAAGGTGCTGCTATTCCTAAATGCTCCCACTTTCCAATAATACCACTTACAGTTGACTATGGTATATCTAGCAGTGGTGAAATTTCACGACATGAACTGACTTATTCCAAAGGTAGCATCCTATCACTGTATCACACTTCAAATCATTGAGCTCATTAGAATGACCCATTTATTTAAAAAATGTTTGTAAATACAGACTGCATGGCTAGGTGCTTGATTTTATACACCTGTGGCAATGGGTCTGATTGATACTCCTGAATTCAATAATTCAGAGGTGTGTCCCAATACTATTGCCTATGTAGTGTATGTATGCATGTATATATAATATAATATATGCACATCACTATATTGAATGGTAACAAATTAAATAATGACAAGGTGATCCTTGTTCACAGTTCTCTTTTTGTTAATTAATATGACCAGTCTCAATCTCAATATTTAGGTCATAAAGACACTTGAAAGTAAGATGGTTAATTGATGAAAAAACATTTGTCACATTGGCAGCAATCAACCTACGGTATGCATCTAACTGTGATTCATAGATGTTTGCTGATTATTATCTATTAGCTGGTACCAAACAATGTAAAACAGAATTTTCACGATAAATGTGTCAAATACTCATGGCAGCCTTTGATAAATGAGGTGCATGTGTTTTACTGCAAGTAATGTTTCTCTTCCTTGCCTGATAATGTGTTAGTCCATTTCATTAACATTGATTAGAGATGCCTAGAGATAAACATATTAAAGAAAGTGCCCATTAATGATTCATAGATATTTAAATAAAGCAAGAGGGTACCAGGCAGATCGAGAACTACCGTTCATGTCCTGATTGATTATTTTTACAAAACACATTTTTCTGCCGGAAGAATAGGGTACATAACCAGGGGCTGACTGGCAACTATTGGGCCAAAGTGCAGCAACTTTAAATAAAAAAAAATATATATCTTCCAAAGCAATGCACTAATGTTAATCCCTTCAATCCCGGTATTGGTTAATTTTATTATATACGCTCATAATAAAAATACATTAACAACATTTAGTATATCACTGAGCTGTCAGCATCAAGGTATGAGTTCTCATATTTTGTGAAAGTGCTGTCTAGGATGTATATACAGAGAAGAGGGTAAAAAATAAAATAAATAAAAATGTGAATGGCATTGGTTGCATATTACGGTATAAAATAGCATTTCCTAAAATACAGATACCTCGCTGTATTAGCTATGCATTTTTCACCATATTCCAACCAGTTTTGAGCAGGTTTACACAGTTATATCCTGCCCAACACATTTATTCAGAGCAGTTACAGGTGCAACAATAATACATGCAGCAAAAAATACTCTTGATTTATTTTTACTTTATTGTTTCATTTCAGTTTTATAATGCCAAACTGTAGTTGTGCTTCTAAGGTGTTTGAATGGATATCGTCTAAAATGCGTTGGGTAGACCACTATTAGCCCAGGCCCTGGACTATAGGTGCCGATGCTCAATGAACAAAGGAGGGCTAGATGCCACTTTTAATACAGTTTACATTAACATTTCTGTGACAAGAAACATGTCTTATGAGTTTTTCTTTTAAACCTATTAATTACACACTTCAACAAACATATTGAGCCTAGGTCTAATGCTTATCTTCAGTAATTAATAAGTCATTAATTTTGGTTTAAATTATATATCTGAGGATAAGCATTGCAATGACTACATTTTGTAGTAGCGATAACATTTACTGAGTATAAAAATAAATTTGGACTACATTTGTCTACACTACAATTCCAAGTTTAGCTGGACTACATTCCTCCTACACAAGGCATGCATACTAACCTGAGTGTGCTGGGCTGAGAAAAGAGGTTGCACAGGACCCAGGAGCAGAGAGAGAATCTGTAATGGTAACCTCCCATAGAGTGCTGAGAGGTAGTGACATGTTAGATTACTTCCTCCAATTGCAGCTGCAGAGGAAGGAAGACAAAGTAATTTATGGTAACTGTCGGCATGTAACTCAGGCCAACAGCAGTTCCCTGATTGGTCAACCTCCCCCCCCCCCCCAACTCTGGCCAATGCTCTCTAACTCTCATGGTCGCACTGTTCCAAATTACTCCAGTATCACTTTTATTGCGTGCTACTCTTTGTGATTTGCTAGTTATTGTGGTCGTTTTATGAGGCCCCCTGAGCCAGTACACCCATTACTATCTACCACAGTTTTTCTTATCTGTGTCTTCTGTGCTTCCTTTGTTTGCAGGATTGTTCAACTTTATACACTGTTTTCGGAATAATCCCTACCTAAGTGCTAAAAACAACCATGCAAGGGTAGATGGGTAGAATGTAGATCCGCAGCTGGTAAACCATTGTTGGAATTGCAAAACTGATGGGGATCTACCTTTTGGCCATCCTTGTGATAGGGGAGCCCAAAACAATTCTTGCACCAGAGCCCTCCCTACGTTAGTTCCACCACTGTGCCCCTTATTTTTATTAGTCACCATAAATGTCTGCAAATGACTGAAGTTTAACAATTAAAGAGAGGAAGTCAGATTGTTTGGCATGTTTTGATTAGTATAACTACACTGGCATTGCAGACCCCTTTTTATATGGTGAGACACAGGGCTGTTGAATTTTTTTAAATTGTCACTTTCGGTGATTTACGTGGTCACAATGTAAACCTCTTCTCACACCCAACAGGTTATGCTCCTGTAACGGGCATGTGCCATCCTCTACGAAGCTGTACTCTCAACCATGAAGATGGATTCTCTTCTGCGTTTGTGGTTGCCCATGAAACAGGTCATGTGTAAGTCTCATCATTGCTAAGCTATTACATGCATTGAAGCACTAGTCAGGAGATCCTTATGTGTTTGTTATACAGAGAAACCATTGCGTCACATCTAATCAACAATTGTTTCTTCCATTCTATATGTGAGGGGAAATTACTAGCTTCTGGGCTCAATGTCATAATAGTCAATGTGCTGTTCAATTTTTAACAGAACATATTAAAGCTATGTATATTCTCTCATTAGTCACATTTTCAACTAGTGTGTTCTAGAGTTTATTTTTTTTTAAGTTTTTTTTTCCTTCAGATTTTAAAGGACCAGTCCAAACACCTAAAACCTTCAGCCTAATGGAGTGATTTGTGTATGACCTCTATTTTCAATTTACAAAAAGTGCCTATTTCAATGGAAATCAGCACTTGTATCAATAAACCTTGTTGCACCTTCCAGGTTGTTACTTCCAGGTAGTTTAGCGTTTGTTGAGCTAAACTCAAAAGGCAGAACATTTCCCAAGCACTTGTCTTGCAAAAACTTCTCAACGAGCTTGAGAATGGTCATTTAATAGTGTGCTCATTAGAAGTCTGTAATTAGACAGCCACTGAAAGTCTGTGCTGGGAATAAGGGTACTGCTTTCAGTAGTTGTAGCCAAGATTTCATAATTCCATAAAGCCCCTCAAAAACATGGAAAACAATGTACATGTATATTTTCTTTGGATCTTTATATACTTATTTTGTTATTGACGTGTTTTTTTTTTATTATTGTTTATTGTCTCTATAAATCCCTTGCATAAAAGCATTGGCAACCATCCATACACAGTTAATAATTGATATATAGCAAGAGGATACCTGGCAGATTGACAGCTGCTGTTAATATCCTGATTGATTCATAATGTCATCTAAATGTATTTTATTGCCAGATGGATGTGGGATGTAAGACATCAAGGACATCCATTTAATCATTATTTAATCCCTTTCAAACAGGGCATATAGTTGTTAGGGTGCCATTTAATAAGTTAATTTTGGATTTGCAGCACATCTAACAGTTGCTCAATTGAATTGAGATCTAGGGAATTTGGAGGCCCAGGCAATACCTTGAACTCTTTGTCATGTTCCTGAAACCATTCCTGAACAATTTTTGCAGTGTAGTTCGGTGTCAGGATCAGTGGAACCTAAATATATAGACTGTAGCTCAATTAGTAGACTCTCCATATACCGGTCAGAGAGAATGTCTAAGTCAAGGACAGGAGAGTTATGGATAAACAATATAACAAGCCATGGTCAAAGGATTACAGAGATCCTCTAGAATGTAAGCTCATTGAGCATGGCCCTCCACCTCTCTGTTCCTGTACGTCGAGTTGTCTGGTTACAATTAAATGTCTGTTAGTCCACCCTTTGTACAGCGCTACGGAATCTGATGGCGCTATATAAATAATAAAATAATAATAATAATCAGGAGAAACAATAAACCAGTCAAATCAGATACCAGGAAAAAGGATAAACAAGGAAAGCAATCTTGGGCTACTAGAACCACAGCAGGGCAACATGAAATGGGAGAGGTAAATATAAATAGGTATGGATTCATTTCTATTGGTCTATGTCATAAGAAAATTCCTTATGATTTGTGGACGGTAGAAATCCCTATTAGAGTAACAATAGATGTTACCCCTGGTCATCCACCTGATCTATAAGAAAATGTTATTCATCAGATCATGCAATCTTCTTCCATCGCTACATGGTCTGGCACTTATGTCCTCATTAAAGATGATTTGGCGGTGGACAGGGGTCATCATAAACACTCTGACAGGTCTGCAGCTACACAACCCCATTTGCAGCAAACTGTGATACACTGTGTGTTCTGACACCTTTCTCTATTAGCCAACATTAAGTTGTTCAGTGCTTTGAGCTACATTAGCTCTCCTCTGTGATCGGACCAAATGGTCCAGCCTTCGCTCCATATGTGCATCAATGAGCCTTGGATGCCCAGGACCCTGACACCGGTTCACCTTTTTTCCTTGCTTGCACCACTTTTGGTAGGTACTTTAGTAGGTACTGCATACTGGGAAGAACCCACAAGACGTGCCATTTTGGAGATACTCTGACCCAGTCATGTAGGCATCACTATTTGGCCCTAGTCAAAGTCACTGTGATCTTTTCGCTTGCCCATTTTTTCTGCTTACAACACTTGAAATTCAAGAACTGACTGTCTTCTTGCTGCCTAACATATCCCATCCCTTGACAGATGCCATTAATCAATGTTATTCACTTTACCTGTCAGTGGTTTTAATGTTGTGGCTGATTAGTGTGTAATGAGATGATGTGGTGCTGGTAATGACTCCTACCACATCTCATTTCATCCACCTGGTATTACCTGGAAGTTTGGGTTTCTTTTGTTGGATGCAAAAAAAAATTTCCTGGCGTGAAAAAACAAAAAAAGTACCCATACTTGAAAAAAGAACAAGTATATAGGTCTCAGTTGTTTTTTTTTCTTTTTTTTTTTTTAATTTGTTTTAGTCACATATACATTAGGAATTATAGTAATTAAAAAAAAAATAACTATACTACTTGTAGTGTTCCCCCCCCCCTTAGGCCATATTTTTTTAAAGATTGAAGAAAAGAAAAAACAAAAACAAAAAAAAAAACACATATACTATAATTTGAATACTTTTTTTAAACTGTGTTTCCAAATAACATAAGGATAAGTGTTCTGGTCAATTGCTGGTCAACAAGTTGGAATACACTCAAAAGGTTATCTGTGGTATCAGCACATCTGGAGATCAAAGCAAACAAGATGACAACATGAAATGGCATTTCACTAGTCACCTGGAGTTTGTAATTAGGTACATATTTTAGAAAACAGATTGTTTGAACTATGGTTTAAGTCTTAATTTTTAGACAGTATATCACGGGTCTTTGTTTCTTCTGAAGCAAACAACTTGGTTTACATAGTGTAAATATATCTTTAGACGTTCGCTCACTCCTAGCCACACAAAAAGGGTTCCTGGAAGTCTAATGTTGACTCAACCCCCAGGATTATTTTGCCAAAGCTACTGTAGGTTATAACTCTTCAACACTGCACAATGAACATTCTTATTACATAGAACTATCTGTAAAATGAACGCATCAATTTGTTACTTCATTCATTAGCACTACAATATTAAAATAACCTATGGCACATCCTGTATGCATTTGTTTCTCTGTTAGACTTTCACCCAATCCTTACTCCAAAAATTCTTTGAAAACTTACTTCTTTAGGAAAGCATATCAATTAAACTGTGAACAGCTTTCCCTCCCTGCACCCTGATTCCTCTCCTGAAACTGTCATCAAAACAAAACACTAAGCCCTCAATGAACACCTACTTTTCTACCCTACCCTTACCTTGTGTGTCACTATACCCCACTCCCTCTAGCATGTAAGCTCATTGAGCAGGGCCCTCAATCCCGCTGTTCCTGTGTGTCCAATTTACCTGGTTCAAATACCTGTCTGTCCACCCATTGTACAGTTCTATGGTATTTGTTGGCGCTTTATAAATAATAATAATAAATAATGATAAAACAAGACTACTTTAAAGTTAAATGAGAAAGTGGCAAAAGTTGGCTATAACAAGTATAGTAAAACTCTTTAACATCCGTTACTTGAGTAAACATAGAGTGATTCTGCACCAGGCAGTGAACATTTTGGCAGATGTGGCTTTGCAGGCTGGTCTAGGCCAGTGGCATAATTGAGCCAAAAAGAATGATATTTGTAAATTACTGCATGCCCCCAATCTCTTGTTGGGCTAAGAGGTATATAATGGTTGGACAATATACTGGGGAAAACTGGAGCTGTTGAAATTCGGATTTACAACTATCGAAAGTGGTTATTAGTCCATGGAGATCAGTCGAATTTGTAGAAGGAGCCGCTCAAAAGACTAACAATACTTTGTACTGAGCTACTCAAGAGTGAAATGCAAGTTTTAGATTTTGTTTATACTGGCTTAAATTACATGTAAGTTGACTAATTAAGCAGAGGAGTTAACATTCAGAAGCGTCTTCATACACAGTAACTCTGTGCACCATGTCAGCAGTGATTCAAGATAGTGAATCGTACACTCCAGATAATTATAAATTGCACAGGTAGTTCAAAATGTTAAAAATATTGCTGTTGCTGGCAGCGCGCGGTAATGGACGCGTGATCTGTTAGCTCCCGAGAGGGTTACCGTTCCACAGCGATTATATCAGCGTTAACTGCCATAAAACAACCTAGAAAACGGCCATCGGACAGCACACATCACCATGTCTCAAAAGGCGCCCAAAAAATCGAAAATCCGACCAGTTGCGACCCGGGTCTCCTCCTTTACACCGCCGCGCATCAGTAATCAAGATGGCGCTGGAGATCCAGAATCTCCTACGGCAGCGTCGGAACACAGTGACAGCACCTCTATATCCATGGGGAATACTGCTCCTGCTTCAGAACAAACCCTACATAGGATGCTACAAGACCTGCAGCAAAACATGCGGCTGGAATTCGCCAAACTAGCCCGCGATATCAGAGCAGACATTAAGGAAATCGGTGAACGCACATCAGCGATTGAAGACAAAATGGAGGAGGTAATAGGAGCTCACAATAACCTGGCTGCGACATGTGAAACGATGGACACCCGCATGGCATATCTAGAGGCCAAGGTCGCTGACCACGAAGACCGTGACAGGCGTAATAATATTCGACTGCGAGGCATACCGGAGGAAATCAAACCTACAGAACTGAGGGACTATGCTATTGGCCTTTTTAAGGCCCTATGCCCAGGTCTTACAGAGGGAGACCTCCGGTTAGACCGCATACACCGCCTACCACGACCCAAATTTCTACAGCCCACGGCAGCCCGAGATGTACTCACCAGGATGCATTATTTCACCTCCAAAGAACTGGTAATGCGTGCAGCGAGAATTACAGATAATATACCACCTGAATTCCAGAATGTCAAGCTGTTTGTGGACTTGTCCGCTACTACACTAGCAAAGCGCAGGGAATTAACCCCCATTACGAAAGCGCTTAGAGATGCAGAAATCCTATACAAATGGGGATACCCCACCCGTCTTATAATAAAGCGAAACGGAGCAGAACATCACATATCTACGACTTCAGAAGGGGCACGACTACTCCAGGACTGGAATGTGCCGGTCACTCTACAGGCCCCGAAGGATCCACCCCGAGGTCTTCCATCATCGCCTCTGAAAATCACTAAAGAATGGTCCACTGGGGCGAAGCACAAATGACATGGACTTACAATATATACCGAACTGTATAAACCACCTGGCACCGCAGTCTGAGGACGTGTAAGCATAATGTCTATGATTGTCGTTCTGTTCATATACTATACTTATGACCATGTTATAACTATATATGTGTTACAAGGTTATTTGAATACCTAGCAATGTATAGAATTGAGAAATGTACTTTTATACACCACAGATGTATAACGGCCACATCAAACACTATCTGCACCAAACCACATACTGATGGTTACACACAGACCCGTGTTAGGGTCCAAATAACCACACGGGCAGTTCTGATTCAAAAATTGCCCTCCCCCCGCTTAGGCTCCATAGGGCCACTAAACTCTTTCCCTAAGTCAGATAATCTCCATCTGACTTCTCTATTGTATATAGTTCATGGTTGGCACCACGTTGGTACCCCACCCTCTCTTTACCCCTACACCCCCCTGTACACATACTACCTGGGAAATACGGTCTTATGACGCAGGCCGCATCAGAACCCTGCCTTACGCTTAGACAGTACTTGTCACTAAACACTACAATGTATGACAGTCGTGCTCATCCACTAATGTGGAGTAAACGATGCCCAACTCCTGGTATAGTACAACATGCACCCTTAACGCACATCTATGGCTCTGAATATCTTGTCACTTAATGCCAAGGGACTGAACTCCCCTCATAAGAGGAGGCTGGCCCTTGCGGAAGCCAAAAGCGCAAAAGCAATGATAGCCTTCTTTCAAGAGACCCATTTTCTAAACGCTAAAATGCCCAAATTCTCGTCCAAACACTACCCAATAGGTTTCCACACTGGATATGCCAAAAAGAAGAGAGGGGTTTCAATCCTAATCAGCAAAGACGTGGCCTTCTCCTTACAAAAGAAAATAGGAGATAAGGAAGGTAGATTCATTCTCATACAATGTTACATTAACAACGAACAATATACCCTCATAAACATTTACGGCCCGCATGACAATCAGATACCCTTTCTGAAAAAAATCCTGTTACTTGCAGACACTCACAAATATGGGAACGTGATTATAGGGGGAGACACGAATTTCATACTAGATAATGAACTAGATACATCATCCACTATGCAAGTGTCCCGCAAAACCGCTACCAAACGCATCATGTCCGCATGTGCCATAGGGACACAATTACATAGCTCTGGCTACGTGGACGTATGGAGGATCCTCCATCCCTCCGACAAAGATTTCACCTTTCACTCGCAGGTACACAATTCTTACTCAAGAATCGATAGATTCCTGCTACACACATCCCTGGTGTCTAAGGTACAATCCACGCGAATAGGCCTCATACATTGGTCAGACCATGCACCTATTATCCTATTGCTAGCGACCCATTTTCCCAACAAAGGACGAGGCTCTTGGCGACTAAATGAATCGCTGCTCAGGGACCCCCAGGTCATAACACAAATCAAACAGGAATTAGAAATGTACTTCCATACCAACGCTTCTGATGACATACCAATAGACACTCTTTGGCAGGCTCATAAGGCTGTTATCAGAGGCCTATTTATCAAACACGCTAGCTATGCCAATAAACAGCGAAAACGCACATTTGACGTCCTAATCCAACAAATAGCGACTCTTACTCATGACAACAAAGCCAACCCCTCACCAGACTACCACACTGAATTAAAGACCCTCCAGGCCAAACTTAAGGAACTTGAGCTGGATAAAAAAATTACATACTACAGAAGTTTAAACATGGCTTCTTTGCCCAAGGGAACAAAGCGGGAGCTCTTCTGGCGTCCCAGCTAAAGACGCGCATGGCCAATTCCCGAGTTGCCTACATTTTTAAACCAGATAAAACAAAAGTTATGAACCCGCAAGATATAGTAGAAACATTCGCACAATTTTATAGTTCCCTTTACAACCTAAAAAACGACACTGCCTCACCCCCACCGTCAGGAGATCAAATACGACACTTCCTTGATACCGTCCACCTACCAACCTTGTCCCAATCTGACATTGACGCGATTACCAAACCTATCACGGTAGCTGAAGTGAACCTTACGATTGCAAAACTTCCACTACATAAATCACCAGGTCCCGATGGTTTTACTAATCTCTATTATCAGACTTTCTTAGATACGCTGACCCCGTATCTCACACAGCTCCTTAACCACTGCTTCAACACAGGCGCAATGCCACCCGACATGCTACAAGCACACATCTCCACGCTCCCTAAACCGGGCAAATCACCAACACTCTGTCAAAACTTCAGGCCGATCTCATTACTTAATTGTGATACGAAAATATATGCTAAAATCTTAGCAGATCGCCTCACACACATTTTAACACGCATAATACACAATGACCAATCTGGATTTATTAAAAGCAGACAAGGTTCTGATAACACGAGGAAAATCTTGAACATACTGGCACATATGGAAACACACCACATAGAAGGTCTTCTCCTGGCGCTAGACGCGGAGAAGGCCTTCGACCGACTCAACTGGGCATATATGGAACAGGTCTTGCTCATATTTGGCTTCCCCGAGACTTACATCAGGGGCATGATGGCGTTATACTCCAAACCGACAGCAAGAGTGACAAACGCAGGATTCCTTTCTAGTCCTTTCCCGATCACGAATGGCACCCGTCAAGGTTGTCCACTCTCCCCTCTGCTATTTATTCTATCATTAGAGCCCTTAGCATACAAGATTAGAACCCATAAAGACATAAAAGGTGTGGTCGTTAACAAGGTAGAATATAAATTATCTATGTTTGCAGATGATATTCTCCTCTCCCTCACCAAACCAGACCTTTCATTATCACATCTCATCAACACATTAGACGAATACAGTACGGTTTCGTACTATAAACTAAACCAAACAAAAACCCAAGCTTTGCCAATTCGTCTCCCTGTGACGGATGTCCTGGCGTTAAAAACGAAACACTCCTTTGACTGGAGACAAGCACACCTGACATACTTAGGAATAAAAATTGCAGCTACGTATAGAGGCATTAGTACGCACAATCTTTCTACCCTGCCGCTAATGTGCAAACAATATAATAATTATGTGGACCCCCAGACGTCTTAGAGGGACACACAAGACACTCCTACCTCTCACTACATATGCAATACAGGCATGGGACTACCTTCATCGATCTCAGGCAGCTGACTCGACATTTTCCACCTGGGCACCTATCACGGCCCTTAATTCTGTGTCCCCGTGGCTCTCCCTACACAAGTGGAGAGAACTAGGGGTCACACGTATCACAGACGTTTACCAGAGAGGGGTTATGGTACCTTTCCCGGATTTACAAACTACGTTTCGATTACCCTCATCCTTAATCTTTCCATACCTTCAGCTAAAGAGTTTGGTTTTGAATATGGTTGCACCCCCTACAACAACCACACAAGACACACACCAGGATATATTACTCCTGTATGAACGTTGTCATAACTCACCGACTAAGACCAAAACTCTCTCAGTTTGCTATACCACACTGCAAAACCAAAAGACACCTCCAATGTTTAAATATCGCTCAAACTGGGAAAGTGAATGTACCTATTCACCAACAGGTAAACAATGGTTGGCCTCACTCCAAGCTTTAAAAGGTACCACTACTTGTTACTCCCACATAGAAGCCCACAAAAAGCTTATTTTCCGATGGTATTACACACCGGCCAGACTACATACGATATACCCGTCCACCTCCCCCAATTGCTGGAGATGCGGGAAAGAAAAGGGAACGATGACACATATCTGGTGGAGTTGCCCAGAAATTAGACCGCTGTGGTTAGAAACACAACGAATTTGGGATCAAATAGGAATAACACTCACACCAATTACACCCTCGATAGGCATATTTCTACTACTCCCGGGGAATATACCCCACACGGACAGGCAGTTAGCAATTCTATCGATTCTAGCTACTAGGAATGTAATTGCATGCAATTGGAAGAAACAAGAGTGTCCACCTTTGACACTGGTAAGACACAAGATCAACCAATTTCTCAAATACGAATTGCTTTCTAGGAATACAAAAAAACACTCCAATAGTACGAGATACAACTGGCGGAGATGGAGTGAGCTAGGGGGAGATGCAGTGGGCAAACTTTGAAACTCCAGGTCCACGACTGGGCTTGGGAGGGCTGGAACAGGTGGAACACACGGGTACGACGCAGGCACACAATGCTCAATGGGTAGGGCAGGAAGAAACAGACCGGCAATGTCCATACTACCACCCTCCCCCCCCCCCTTTTTTTTAAACCTACACATAGTATAAGCTCACATTGAACCAAGGACTCGCAAATAGGACTGGGTGGGAGATAGTGAAATCCTTACCGACCTTGTTCGGTCTTTCGCACTAGCGATACTGATACTCTAGGAGTTTGTATACATATGAATTGTAACTTACGCTGTAATGTCTGGTGTAGTTTTACTATGTCAATGCCCCAAATCTATGGGGACAATGCGATGACCCAATACGATGTTTGACTTTAACAAGCCAGTGGCACCTTCCCAGGTGTGACCTGTAATCGCATGTATGTGTATATTTACTTCTCCCCACCTATTCCCCTTTTTTCTCTTTCTGTACCCTCTCCCTGAAAATGTTCAATAAACTACGTATTGAAAAAAAAAAATATTGCTATTGAATATACACTCGCACACCTGTATACACACTGTGCCACTATAGTGTCCCTTTAATCTCCTCCAAGCAAGGTACCTATGATTTGACTATTTCTCTGGGACACGTAGTTATGGTGAAACCTTGTGTGTGGACATAGGTCCGTAAACCAAAGAGCCAGGTCAGAGCTCATTACATACATAGTAAAATTTTGGAGGCGGTAATTGGAACATATTTGCATGATTATATATGTTATAGGGAGTGTCTCCCAACATTAATTATTGATGCATCGATGGCACACATGTTTTTTCTGTTAACTATAGACTGGTCTACAGATTAACTTACCTGGTCCACTGATTAACTTACCTGGACTGGTGTGGTAAATCAAGAAACTGTGACTTGGTGATGAATTTGGAACAGGATTAAAGAACACTGGTTAATGCCACATCTGGAATAGAAATTTAGATCTGCATGGTCTTCCACATAGTTTTTCAAACACTTGTTAACGGTCTAAGCCAGTTGCCAACAACAGGCAGTATGCTGACAATTGCAGGTAAAATATTTGTGTTGTCCTTTCCTCCAGGTTAGGCATGGAGCATGATGGGCAAGGTAACCGATGCGCTGATGAAACCAGCATGGGGAGCATTATGGCTCCACTAGTACAGGCGGCTTTCCACCGCTATCACTGGTCCAGATGCAGCAAGCAGGAGCTTAACCGATATATACAGTAAGTTACCAAGTACATTTACTATAAATGGCATTCTGTGATAGGTAACAGAATAGGACTTAGAAATTGCAAAACATAATAGCAGTATTGCACTTCATATTCCAATTGAATTTAATAGAGAAATGTTATTAAATCTATTTAAAAAATGAATTAAAAATACATTTCCACGTCCTCATGTATCTTGGCATTCTAGTTAGAAATCATTCCATTGTCTCTTTATGAAAGGATATTTTGCAGATGCATGCAGACGGTATACTTCAATCCCTTTTACCCATGTTTATTTTTTCTTTTGCTGTATATATAAATGTAAACTTCACAAATCCTTTCACTGACGTGTATATGTTAATCTTGCACCCCAGTCCGTCGGTTGCCAGTCATGTCAATGACCTGGCTGACAACTAGACAGAGCTGCGTTTATATATGCCATAAATTATTGCCTGGTGCTGTGGACAACTTAAGAGGTTCATTTGTGGATTCAGAGATATTTTTTTCTTTATTTTTGGTTTACATTTTTTGTATATATATTGTTCAGTACATTTGTAAGTAAAACCCGTGAATGATGGTTGAGTCATGCACCACATTGACGGTCTAGAGTCTAGACTCTAGACATTGTTTTTTTTTTTTAAGTAGATTGGTCCATGTAATCACTGACTGTAATCAGTTTGCCTCTGGATAATGTACTTCTATTAACTTTTCCCATTGTGTACATCATCATTGTGAACCTTCTCTTGTGAACATCATCACAATGTCAAACAAAGGCAACATTCTTTTGTATCTATGTTTTGGCAGTTTATATATCTAATATGATATTTCAAGTAAGCAATAGGCAGTACGTACATATTATTGCGTTCACGTGAGCAATTTATCAACTGGAAATATTGTTTGATTTTTACTATGCTATGTCTAACTGCTTAATAATGTCAGAAGCATATTTCTTTAAAAAGCATTGTTAATAGTAACAAAACCGTGTTAACATTGTTAAACAGTGTTTTAAAGGGGCACTCTGGGCACCGTAACAACTTCATTTCAATAACGTTGTCATAGTCTGAGGAGGTGCGGGCTGCCATCTTAACTTAACCGTTGAGAAAATTAACCCCAAACCCCAATTCTTAAAGGGACACTCCAGGCACCTAGAACACTTCTACCCATTGGAGTGGTCTGGGTGCCAACTCCCACCACCCTTAACCCTGCTTTTTTTTATAAACTGCAATAATTACCTTGCAGGGTAAGTCCTCCTCTAATGGAAGCCTATCAGACAGCCACTAGAGGGGACTTCAGTGTTCTTAGAACACGAAAAGTGTTTTAAACGATGTTGGACTTCCTCACGCTATGCACGAGGACCCGTCAGCTTCGCTGGAATTCCCATAGGAATGCATTGAATAATGCTTTCCTATGGGGAGGTCTAATGCGCTCGCGCACAGCCATTGCCGCGCATGCGCATTAGGTCTCCTCCGCCGGCTGACGTTGGCAGGGGAGGTGCGTGGGGGCGGAGCCTGCCCCAGCGCCGAGGGTAAGTCACTGAAGGGGTTTTAACCCCTTCAGCAACATGGGATGGGGGTGGGAGGGAGAGGGGCACTGCAGGATCCTGCTGTGCCAGGAAAACGGATATGAGTCCCTTTAAGGTTTTTTCACTCAATTGAAATGTGTGCAGTCCACCTTCTCTGCATTTCAAATGATCTACATCTGTGTACAGGGTTCCATACTGTAGATGTTTGAAGATTAAAAAAAAAAAAAAAACATGTGCTGGCCAATATACGTGGCCTAAAGTGCAATTGGCCTGAAAGAA
The DNA here is from genome assembly GCF_036172605.1 of Pelobates fuscus. Lineage (NCBI taxonomy): Eukaryota > Metazoa > Chordata > Amphibia > Anura > Pelobatidae > Pelobates > Pelobates fuscus. The sequence continues at coordinate 83,528,343 of NC_086326.1, read as the reverse complement.
TTAATTATTTTACCTGTTAACTAAGAGATAAGTTGATGTACACTGACATAGTTACATAATATTCTAGACTGAAAAATAAGACTCCAGTCCACTGAGTTCAGCCTTTAAAACACATTATTTTATGCAGCTGATCCAAAAGAAGACAAAACAAATAAAATAAAAATATTTAAAGCAAAGCAATGGGCAATTATTTCACAAAAAGGGAAAAACGTCATTCTTAATTCCATAATGGCCATCAATCAAACAAACTAGTATGAGTCATGAATAGATATAAATGGCACCCCGTCCTCACTCAGGTTTACATAAATCACATTATAAATAATGTTTGATTAAAAATAATATAATTATTTTTGCGTAAATACCACAGTATTAATCAAATCTCTGAAAGGTTTTTATTTTTTTCTAAAAAAAAATTTTAGTCTAAAATTGGGGGTCGTCTTCTACACAGAATGTCACTGCAGGGGTTAAAAAAAACAAGAAAACAAACGTGTGCTGGGTCTGACAGCCAACCAAGCTAGTCGCATTTCGCTGGAGCTCCTTCAAAAAGGAAATTATTAAGCCAAATACTTATGATACTTACTCAGCGTAGTTTGGGCACAGAACTTGGCTAGTTGCTGACAGAACAATCAGCTGACTGTTGGATATGCTACTGCCAGTTTTCTGCCGGCATATGCTGTGTTGTACACCTCTGCGACCTGCTGACATACTTGAAGCAGAGGAGGCACTTTTCTGTGAATTTGATCAATTGTGTGCGCAACTGCATGCTTCCTCACATTACTCATGACCACACCAAAACCTCACAGCTCTGAGCTACAGATAGATGCCGCAGGGTACCGCGGGCAGAAGGCATTGTTGCCGCCAACAGATGATGGTCCAGGGAACCAGTGTCCGGACGTGGCCGGACTCGTGTAAATGCCTACCAGAATGTGAGGGAGGCTTGGGGCCAGTGACTGATCCTGATCAGCCAAACTGGACTTTAGTGCTATAGAGCTTTAAATTATGTATTTCTTAATTTTGGGCTCAAAGAATAGGGTTGTCTTACGCATGGGGGTGTTTTATACATGGAATTATACGGTACATACTACATCAGGATCTGGATCTATCTAAAGTGACAAAAAAAATTGGATGGCTTCTGAAACCCAAACATGACTTGCACAAGTGTAAGTGTGAGAAGGACCTGAGCAGTGTGCTGAAGATGGATTCTAGAGAAGGGGCATACTTAAAACGTAAAATAACGTGACAGCTGTGATGCAATTATAAAGGAAGATAGTCTTTGATTAATATATATCTATATCTACATGGTAGCACCAAGACCTACTAGATTCATTGAGTCATAGCACAAACTGAATAGGCAAGTGTCAGAATCATTATACAAGAGTGAACTACTGTCAGAATCATTATAAGAGTAAACTACAGTACACGCCTCTATGTAAATAAACACTGTTTCAAGCCTATCTGTATTGCCTGAAGAAAAAAAGTAAATAAAGATTGTCAAAAAAAAATAATAATACAAAAAATATATATATATAAACCTGAAACTCTCTGTGCCCCTGCTAAACAGGGAATAATGCATAAATCAATTTACGGAAACAAGATAATATTTGCAGAAAATATTACATATAGTGAGCAATCAAGCACTTCAATTTGCACAGAACTTCTACAGCTATCACATACACAAATGTATAATTGACATTTTTCTTTTTGTTCAGCGTGGGAGACGTGGAAAGATATATTTGCTTATTGTAAATCCTTTTACTGTAATGATTTTAGCAGATAAATGCAATTTATGGCCCTTACTTTCAAAAAATTTATGCTGTATTTCCACCATGTGGTAATTGTGGTTTTTAATAAAAGTTATTAATCAGCATGTCTTGACAGTAAATGAGGCACTCCATACCGTGACCCCTCATTTCTTTATTTTAGTTCCTACGATTGTCTTCTTGATGACCCCTTTGAGCATAAATGGCCCAAACTCCCAGAACTTCCAGGAATCAACTACTCCATGGATGAGCAATGCAGATTTGATTTTGGCGTTGGTTACAAAATGTGCACAGCTGTGAGTAAATAAACAAAGGGTCAATGACATGGGGCATTATCTCAAACTAAAGCAAAAAGGAATTAATATTCCTCATATTCCTATCTGCTGTAATTAACTGACAGTTAAGGAGTGAAAAATATAACCACCGTTATTGATATCGAAGTACATTCCTCTGTGAAGACATTTCTTGCATCATGAAGATCTGAAGGACTTATTGTCCCTACTGGCACTTGCATATAATATTTTAAACATGTGTCATAGGAGCTTAATTGAGGCTGATTTTTTTAGTGATTATTTTTCTGTTTAGTGCAAAGTGAAAATACCTCCAACTCTTCATTGTGCATTTGCTACTGCATTTGCTACACTCTAGCAACAAGAACTACCCAGAAATGGAACGTTCAACTGCCCATTTTTTTTTAAGTTAAAAAAGTGTTACGGGATTATACACAACTGATTTTTGTATAATACGTAAACATTCCATGTCAAAGAACAGTGAATATTACTTATATTTTACAGTTTGTATAGAAACTGAACACATTCAGGCTTTAAGGTGTGTTTTATTCTCCCCTATTCGTATTGAAGAATTTGAAAATTAAAAACAGTGGGGTAACTCATTGCACTGTGATGTTGCACACGTTTGCTGTGGTTGACATCACCTGAATTTCGGTGGAAGCGAACTGTGTGTGTACTGCATATTCTACGGCTTGTGGGTACTGTCCAGACTAGTATAGTACACATGTGATTTTTTTTGATTTTTTTTAGCTAGAACATAATTCTTGTAAGTTGCTGCTTTACTGTGCACATGTATGTTTATTGTGGATTGAACATACAGTACCCTAAAAATCTTCTTTGTATCGATGGGAGAGGGGTGCACGCTGTGCAGTGTGGATAATGCTGATAATAATAATGCCAAAATTATTTACGTGTTGCATGCAAGTAATTGTGTGGTTAATTTCTCTTGTTTTACAAATCACTCTAATAGTTTCTAAATTTTCTATGAGTTAATATGACTTACTATTATGTTACAAAAAAACCCATAAAACTAACTGGACAATATCACACTGTTCTTAAATGCAATCTATTCTAGTTGCTTTCCAGTTTAACTACCCCTAAAAACAGTAATTAAGCATCTCCGCCTGGGTTAGCTATTAGATATAGCCAAATTATGTTCCATGGGCTGTATTTCTAGATCCTGGATTATTGGAAATGTGTGAGGTCTAATTTGTGGACCACCCAGTACTGCAGCTATCAAACTGACTAAAGAAACTTCCCTGAATTATTTACCAAAGAAAACCACTATTTGGCATTATTTGTGTGGTTGGGAATAATTCCGAAAGGAACTGCCAGATCAAGGTGGTGACACTGTGGTGGCCCCAACGAAAACCTGAGAACCAATGATATGTTCTATTGCTGATTTTATCTAATAATTGACTGTCAATTTGACTAATATGTGAATCATGCACTGCTTCCACATTGAAGACAACTGTTTGTATCTGTGTGTTTTGTGTACACAATGCTGTTATTTCTCCACAGTTTAGGACATTTGACCCATGTAAACAGCTCTGGTGCAGTCATCCAGATAATCCGTATTTCTGCAAGACTAAGAAGGGCCCTCCGCTTGATGGGACAGAATGCTCTCCTGGGAAGGTACGTTTTTTTCTTGTTACCAATATTGTTATTTTTCTGCAGATAAGTCCTGTTTTATGAAATGACTTAACTTGATTTTGATCAGTAGATGTTTTATTTGTGTTTTTACGGTCTGAGAGAGTCCAAAAATTCTAGGTTAATTTGGCACTCGTGGTAGATAAAAGTGCACATCAAATTTGCTATTCACCATGTCAATTAAAATTTTGAAGATGAGTCCCTACTGACACCAAGGAAGACTTTGCAGAGAAAACTCATGTACAGTTCACATCTGTTTTCTTTGACTGGGGTGCTTGGGAATGTTAGTTATGCTTGCTGAATTAATTTAAGAAAGGTTCAAATGGGGGCGGAGCCTGGGACTGAACCCGACCAGACGCCATCTCTGTCAGCTCCCGTCCGAAACGAACGAAAACGGCAAAAACTGGCCACCAACCTGCAGCAAACTACCTCCGAGACCCCTCACCGACTCAGGGCACAGCGGGGAACGGGCGGATGCCCTTCTTTCAACCCCCGAAGACCGGGAAGGCAAAGCGCCGAACCAAGGCCTGCTACTCGCCGGCCCTCTGCTCCCTGGAGACTCTCCTCGGCGACTACCAGGGTTACCACGATCCGGGAGACGGAGAGGTGAGCTCAGCAGTACCCACATACACCTCTGCGACAATGAAACGCCGCACACAAAAAAGTCAGCAGCACATGCCGGCAGAACAACCCGATATAGGGGAAATGCTACAACGCCAACCGCAATCCAAGATGGCGGCGGCGGCAGCCTCCCAAACACCAACGAGGCCTATTCCACCAGCCCCAACCTCGGCCTTGCACAGCACTGATCTACCAGCCCTTCAAACCATAGGGGATCATAATTTGGCTACTAAACAAGACCTCCAACAATGGATGCACGAAATCCAGGCATTGTTAGCCAAAGATATAGGCACTATAAAAGCTGAAGTGCGCCAAAACACTGAAAATATCGATGCAGTGGCAGAGAAAGTAACGGCAACCAACAACGAACTCACCCAGCTTAAAGAGGCAGTGCACACTCTGCAAGCAGCCCACCAGGCGCTAACGGTGCAAGTCTCAAACCAAGGTGATCGCCTGCGCCGCAACCACATCAAGCTCCGCGGAGTGCCCACGACAATCACTCAGACCGAATTACCGCACTTCCTTAGGAGGCTATTGGCTACAATCCTAACACCAGCGACAGCCCGGAAAATCACATTGGAGAGTTTCTACCGGCTACCAGCTGGACCCAACTCACCACTCACAGAAGCAAGAGACAGTATCCTGTGTTGCGCCACGACTCAGGACAAAATCACTATTATGTCGGCAGTGAAGGGCAAGACGCCCCTGACATTTGAGAACGCACAACTTCTTTTTTTCCAAGACCTGACTAGGGCAACGCTGCAGTGGCGGAAAACTATGTACGAACTAACTAGCCACCTAAGACGTGCTGGAATACAATATCGCTGGGGGGCACGCAGAGTTTTGACACTCACCCACAATGGCAACACCTACAGGGTCACATCCGAGACCGAAATCCCCACTATACTCACCTCACTGGGACTTACCAACCTACCCACACCTGGAACAGCGAGTAACTCGTCTCAGATGGGACACCCTGCCACGATGAGCCCATTTACACCTAGATCCCCTGGAAGCACATCCACAACGCCTTGACAGGGACTGCATATCTCGGCTAGCCATAGCCGAAACAGCCTCTCGGGACTCAGAGAGAGATATAGGGCACTGATATGTCCCCCGTGACAAATGCCACAGAAGTTATCTAAATGTTATTTGTTTTATGTTATATGTTTGGCTCATACATGTCCACATACAGTAGATAACAAAGTCGGGTTCACCAGACAACTCGTACCACACTCTACCGAACTCACTCCCCCCCCCACATGCCCCCGGGGTTAAGGGCAACCACTAACTTGTAACTGCACTTTAGCCCCCCAAATTTTATACATAGCACGGCACTCTTAGCTCATACAAGTGCACACAGACAAAATCTCCCTCCCTCGGCACTTACACCACTACAGCCAAATCTAACAACCACGCAACACCGGAGGAGCCACGACACTAACACAGGGTAACACACCATCGCTTACCACACCTAAAGCTAACAGAAGAGACGCACGCGCTAAAACCTGTTCTACTATTGCAATGTAACTTGTTTAAAAAATTATAAAATGTGTGCAAACCTATGTGACAGAGGAACTAACCAATTTTCTATTCTACCATGTACAATGCATAACTCTTGTCGCTGATTGAAATGTAACCAAGCACATCTAAAATAAAGAATTAAAAAAAAAAAAAAAGAAAGGTTCAAATGAATGCATGCAATTAAACACACTGTAAAAATGGGCATTAAATCAAAATCAAATTATGTGTGAATCATGTTGAAAGTAGAAGAACAAGATAACCTGAAATCCCCTTTATTATAGACTACACACAACTGTAACTTAACTTGTTATGTATCATACAGTGATTATTTCATTTATCATACACAATCATCAAAGCTGATGATTTAATCATATTTTAGAGTATTATTTTATATAATTATTATTTTATTTGTTTTACTTTGTTTTACTTTGTAGTAGTGATACATATATAATTTCTTATTAGTGGTGCTTTAAAGGCCATTGCATATGGAAGACACCAGAACAATCATACAGTCAGGATGGAGGATGGAACTCGTGGTCCAGGTTTGGATCATGCTCTAGGACCTGTGGAGGAGGAGTACGTTCCCGTAGTAGACAGTGCAACAATCCACCGTGAGTGCTGTGTGTCCATTTATTAATTTCTCAAGATGATATTTACAAATAATGGTTATTTTTTATGTTATGTTTTGTTTAGTTTTTTTGTTCTGGATACCACAATTAGCAGCAATATATAATCATATAGGTTAAAGGGACACTATAGTCACCAGAACAACTACAGCTTATTGCATTTGTTCTGGTGAGTAGAATCCTTACCTTCAGGCTTTTTGCTGTAAACACTGTCTTTTCAGAGAAAGTGCAGTGTTTACATTACAGCCTAGTGATAACTTAACTGACCACTCCTCAGATGGCTGCTAGAGATCCTTCTGGGTCATTGCTGCCTACAATGCATCAAAACATTCAGTGTCTCCACCCTCTGCATGCAGACACTGAACTTTCCTCATAGAGATTCAATGCATCTCTATGAGGAGATGCTGATTGGCCAGGGCTGTGTTTGAATTGTGCTGGCTCTGCCCCTGATCTGCCTCCTTGACAGTGTCAGCTAATCCTATGGGGAAGCATTGTGATTGGCTCAGGCCACCACTTGTGATTATGTCAGCAGACAGGGGCAGGTCCGAGCCAGAGCTAGCAGTTCCAGACCTGAATACAAGTAAGATTTTACTATATTTAGAGAGGCAAGAGGGGCCGGGGGGGGGGGGGGGCTAGATGTTTGTATTCCTGACCCTATAGTGTTCCTTTAATGCTTCTTCTGACACAGAAATTGCACACCATTATCTCATTTAGAACAGACAGAGGAGCCTCTAATCAACAAAAAACAGCACTTTTGGCAGTAGTGTTCTTCTTAAATATGTTACCTTTGTTGGAACCAGTAACATTGTTACAGTCAGAAGCTAATGATGGGAAAATGACAGGCCTACAATAGGAATACTACTGATTTACAGAGGAAGAGACTGTCAAATGAAGAAATAAGTGGAGTAAAAAAATAAAAATATTAGACATTAGGGCAGAAGCTGAAGATCAGGAAACATTCATAGTAAATAAATGTACCATTTATATGGTTTTTTTTTTCTTTCTTTCTTTTTTTCCCATTTTTACTGGAATTAATAAGCTGGCCACATCCGACATTTAGATCAGACAAATACAAATTCAATAGGATGCTTTAGAAACACAAATCTGTTGAAAGTTTGAAAAAGTTAAACATAATAGCCAGAAGCGTAATCCTGTCCACATTTCGCTGCTGATGTTTTTGGGAAATAGTGCTAAAGATCTGAGGTTTAAATTCCCCCCCTTGTGATCACTTAGATTGATTTCATATGTCCTTCTTCCTGTTTGTACCTTGTTCTTCTGCTATCCCTGCATCCATATCTCCTGTTAGAAAGGACAGCCCTTGATCATTTACCAGCAGTGGCTATACATTCTGCAACACATCTGGGCTCAGATCTCCCCTTTCATCCAAGCTTAAACAGGTTTTGACGCTCTATTTTAGACTACAAGCAGCTGTCTAGTTTGTGAAAACAATTGTGTAAAGCTGTCAGATTGCCTGTTTCCAGGTTTATTTCTGGATACACAATACAACAAGAAATATTACTGCCAAACTCTATGCTTCCCATTTTGATATGATTGAAGATTTAGAGAATACCTTGATCTTTCTTAGCATTCAAGCCCACAGGTAGCAGAATTAATGGTTGACATATTATTACATATATACCTTGCAGTAAGCTACCGGTAGTTATTTTGTGGAGGTGCTCAATGCTGGTTTCTTTCAGAAATGCAACATCAGAAAGAACCCCCCCCCCCCTCCCCAAAAATGAGTATTCCAGAAAGGAATAGCCTCTGGGAGTGTTTACTTAAAAAACAAAACAAAACCCTTGTTCTATTATACAGATTCGGCTATTATTATCATTAGAATTAATCCAGGTTCCAAACAGTGGACTGCACATGAATGCCATATTTAAATTTATTTAAGTAGGCTTTCTAAAGTTTACACTCCTTTTCCTCGTCTTAGAAGTTTGTAAAATGCCTCCCCATGACAGATATTTTGGGGTCAGTTTATGATTAATTCCAGCATCGCCTGAGCATATTTACAATGAGAAATAAGATTAATGTACAAAACATATGTATCCTGTTAAGTGTACATTAATGATAAATGAATGAGTCCACCAACACAGATTGCAATTGCAATCTGAAATAACTGAGCTATGGAAAAAGTGGATTTTTTTTTTTTTTTTTTTTAATATTAACTTTAAGTAATTTTACCCTTTAACCCCTTAAGGACCAAACTTGTGGAATAAAATGGAATTATGACATGTCACACACGTCATGTGTCCTTAAGGGGTTAAGAGCATTTGTTTTTTTATTGAAGAACCAAGTTTTTGGAGCATTTGATTTTATGTAAGTTTTTGTTGCCTTTGTTACCAATATTTGAAGTACTAGAGTGTTATACCAACTGGTTAGTTCCAGACCCCCTTAATAAAACAAAGAGTTTAACTTACCTGATATAACCCAACACATTTTGCTCTCCTCTTCCATGACACTGGCTGAAATTATCAATAATTGTGATCTACGTTAATCCAATATTTCCTCATAGGGAAGCAGTCTAGGGACTAATATGCATATGCAGCATCTCCTCAGCGAGTGCATATCTGGGTAGCGTTCTGTGTCTCCATGCAGAGTAGACATGTGCATTCGTTATCGGAGGAATATGATTTTGTCCGAATTTTCAGACTTTTTCTGAAGTTTTTATAAATTAAATGAAAGTCCTACATACGAATTATATACGAAACGAAAGGGAAAATGCTGAGTGCATTACCTTTTCGTTTCAGTTCTTTTGTTTAATAGACTCCGTGCTGCAGGATAGGCAGATAGTATTCACCTAATCCATGCAAACGATTCCACTGAACAGTGCTCTTCCAGGATGTAAAGAAACAAACGCAGGCGGGGATGGAAGATCAGCAGTGTTGGCGAGGTCGAGTGTCCGATTTTAGTTCCATGCACTCGATGACCAAACACAGTTGCCTGTGTTCGTGCGAACAAGATGGCCGGCACCACGTGTTCGTGCATATGAACAGCGGCCACCTAGCCGACCACTTAGAACACTGAGGTGTGAATCGTTATTGAGGTGTTAACAGGGGCAAACGAGGTTAATAAGCATACGGGTGGTATTTCATGGTTTTGTTCGGTTAGGGAACGAAAGGGGGGAGAAAGTATGTGAACACGGTATTTACCGAACAAAACAGGGAATAGTAGAGAACACAGTATTCCAGTGAAAAGGTGTTCTGTCACATCCGTGCTGCGGGAGAATCAACCCCCAGAGCACGGAGGAGAAACAAAAAACGCTGGTTCACCCTGCAGCCTGAAACAGGGTGCGGGGAGCACTATGCCCCCCCATTTTAGTTATTTGGGTTCCACACCATGGGGAAACAGGCCTTATAGTCACTAGTAGTTTTAAATGACATAGTGACCCCCGGCACTGAATTAAAGTAGGTGGCTGAAGTGGTTTTAACCCCTTCAACACCGAGGGAGGGGGGCACTCCAAGAGTCTAGAGTGCCAGGAAAAACGGGTTTGTTTTCCTTGCACTATAGGATGCCTTTAAAGAAGGCACAAATACACAACCATAATGGTATGTAAAAACTCCTCCCACCACCCAAAGCTGGAAATTGTCCTTCCACTTTATATGCGTTCATTTGAATAATACACTTAAAAAGTACTGAAAACAACCAGTCCAAAATAGTACAATATAATGATACTCACATTTGAAGGAGCTGCATTTGCAAGGGAAACACATGCTTTAGAAATCACACAATGAGCTGTATCCAGACCAGAAAAGTGATCAACCAAGCAGGATGTTCTAGTAACAAGTAGTTGCAAGAGTTGTAATATTCTTACCTTCTTGAGATCCATCTCTGGTTGATATCAATGCTATGTGTAACCAAGCTCTGAGTTAATGTAAGGCTATAGAATAGCCACCATTAAATAAATATTTTAGAATGGGAAGCTGGGATAAAGGAGCATGGTAAAAATAATTAGCATGAAAAAAGATAAGGCTAATTATGTAGGCTTAAAGGCTATAAATACCTAAAATGTGTTTACAACATCAAGCTATAAGTCAAGAATGAGAGGGAAATCAATTAAATGATCTACCTAACTAGAATATACTGGAAAACAAACAATAGATGACCGCGCGTAAAATACAAAGTAGCCCATATGTGGAGCCACAAATAAAACATATACATACATCAAGCTTATGGGATCTTTATTCTCAGAAAGAAACAAAAAAAGGAACAATTCCCCTATGGGGAAGCATTGGATTGGCTGAAATCAGAAAGGAGGCAGGAGGGGCTTGGCCAATCAGCACCACCTCATAGAGATGCATTGAATCAATAAATCTCTATGAGGAAAGTTCATTGTATCCATGCAGAGCGTGGAGATGCTTAACGGCAGTGCTGCACAGTGTGAACTTTCCTCTGAAAAAGGCAGTGCTTACATGAAAAGCCCGTCCCGCCTCCTTTCTGGATTCAGCCAATTCAATGCTTTCCCACCCTTTTTACATAAAAAAGCCTGACTATACGCACCAGAACAACTGCATTAAGCTGTTGTTGTTCTGGTGACTATAGTCTTCCTTTAAACCCTTCTCTGTCCTAGCTTTGCCCTGACATGCTTTCCCTTGTGATGAATCCGAAAGTGCATTATTTTCATTCTATTGATTCCTTGTTATTTGACTTTGGCTTGCCATCCACTATTCTCTTATCTGTAACCCTAGATTCTGGCTTGTCCCAGACCTAGGCGTGTATCTGACTTTTTAATAACCTGTTCCAACGGTCTTTGTTACTTTACTCTCAGCATTAATCCCGGCCACCCCCAAGGACCGGTAATATACATCTGTCCATCTATATTTCCTTTCTACGTTGGTACAAACGAATCTCTGCGTTGGGCCTGGTTGTATCGTGACAGACATAGAACACAACCCCTGCCAGCGTATCTCAGACTACAGTGCAGCATATGCTTCATTTATAGAATAATGCACTAATTGCCAGATCAGGTTTTCGACTTTGCTAAATATCAGATGTGTTTAATTAACCTCTGCCAGTTGGTCTCCCAGTAGCTAGACGTATCACGCAAATAACTGGATTAACTATCCATGGCTGGATTCCAAGAATCTGTATTAATTACAGCTGCTGGTTACAGATTCAGCTGCTGTGTAGTGCGTAATCTCATTTCAGTTTTTACATGATCATCCACTTCAGACTCTTGTTTTGTGCTGTAAATAACACGGACCTGTTACATCACTATCAAACTCCTTTTTTTTTTTTTCTCTCTTCATTTAATTTTGGCTCTGCTTCAGTGTTCTTTTTAATTTCTTTTTTTTCCCAACACAACATGTGAAAGACGTTAATCTAGAGTCATACCAAGAGTAAAATTGTAGCATATTGCCTCAATGTGCTTAGATTTTATTTTTCCAGATCCCCCACTACCATTAAGGGGGGACGTCTCCTCACTATACAAAAGCTTCAATAAACTAGCTGTGATTGACGTTGGTGAGTGCTCTACTATTTCAATTTGTGTCGGTTCAAGCAGATGTTTCTTAGCTGAAATACATCATCTAACAGTGCAGCAACAGAACCGATGATGTATGGGGGCCAAGGCCAGTGGATGATTTATTGCTTATTAAGTATTGCTTGGCTGCAGTCTACGGTTATATGTCAATTCTGCAGAGAGGTACAATGTACTGCTTTTAGTCATATTGTTTGTCATTGAACCACGGTGCCAGTGTAGTATTAAACCAGTTCTGAAAGCAAGTGGGGGTCCTTCCTGGAGGGACCATTTGGAAAACAAGTACTAGACACCTAGTGACTCTAAAAAATATCTCCTTTCCATGTTTTTTTTTTTAATTTAATTTTCTTTTATTGATTTTATATCTCAAAGAATTAAGCATAAGCTTAAGCATGTTGGTTACAGAAGAGAAGAAGTGGTGGTTAGAACAAGCATACAGTACAAGCATACAGTATATACATTATTGAAAAGGCCCCACACTTTCATAGTACAATACATTGGTGATATGCCATAACATTAGATAACATAAAGTGGTGTAATCTCTGCACATGTGTGCTATAAGTGAAATACATCTCTGTATTGTCCTGTCTGTTAACTTTTGTCTACCACTTGATAATCTCCAATATGTCAGCTGTGGCGCACCTTTTGGTGCTTCAAGTGATAGCCTACTTCATCTCTCAGGTCGTCTTGTTTCGCTAGATATGAGCTTAAACACATATATAAACTGGGGGGGGGGGGAGAGGGTAACTCAGGGTGGTTGGGATGGGGGGTGGGAGGTAGCTTCCTCGTCTTAATGCGCCGTGATTTTGAAATAATGTGTGCCCGGACAGGTTTGTTTGGTTAGAGATTGAAGATACATGCTGTCTGAGGCATGTTCTCTAGGAGAGATATTTAGTTTCTCGGGGAGGTGAGTGTGCTTTGGGAGATATTTTCCATTTCTTTGTTTGGTTGCCTAGATTCCCACATTCTCCAAGCTTCCCTCCAGAAGGGTCTAGGGGGCCTAGTCAGTCTGGCCATGGTTTCGTATGACTTGGTGGACTGTATTGTCTGTATACATAGGGTAATGTTTGGGGATTTTTCAGATAGCCAGGTTTTGCTAATTATGGAGAGAGCTGCAATTATGATGTGATAGGAAAGATATTTTGTGGTTTTCGTTATTTCGTCGGGGAAAAGTTGCAGTAAGTAAGTCTTAGGGTCAAGTGGTAATCCTATCCCGGCTGAGTCTTGTATTAATTGCCTCACTTCATCCCAGAATTGTGTTACCTTGTGACATGTCCACCATATGTGGTACATAGTTCCCGGTGCATCTTTACACCTCCAGCATAAACTTGATTTGTCGGGATCTATATGTTGTAGCCGTGTGGGCACCATGTACCACCGGTATAGAACTTTTCTGGTTAGTTCAATATGTGCAGCGCACAGGGTGAGTGTTTTATTTGCAAGGAAAATTTTTGACCATTGTGTGTGGTCTAATGTCTCTTGGAAGTCCGATTCCCATGCCCTAACAAAGGAGGGTTTCCCTGTATGGTGTTGTCGTGTTAGGAGGGAGTATAATGAGGAGAACAGTTTTATTTTCTTTGGATTTTGTTTTTGAGTGCAAAGTTCTATAATTGGCGTTATATGGGAGCTCGTTGTTTTATCTATTCCCGCCGCCATTGCGGGTATTTGCTCCTTGAGCCAAGATCTGATTTGGAGATAAGATAGGAAGGCTGTGTTGGACAGACCAAATGTAGATTGGAGGTACTGGAATGGGTATATATTTTGGCCATTTAATAATTGTCGAATTTGGGATATCCCACATGCGGTCCAGTGGGCCACGGGGAAAGTGGGAAGTACAGGGGCAAGTGCAGTCAGGGGGGTCATTGGTGTTATGGAGATTCGTTCTTTGGTTTGCTTTTGGAATGTATCCCACATAGAGAGAGTGAGGGATGTAGTAGGTAGTATGTGGTCATATATGGGTCTAAGATGGTGCGGGAGCCATGCAAGTTCTGCGAGTGTATGACCATTTGTGAACAGAGCTTCGATGCTGAGCCATGTTGGTTGGGTGTCCAGGTGATGTGCTGAGATTAACAGGCTCAGTTGCGACGCCATGTAGTATTTAGTTATAAAAGAAAAAGGGTAATAGGCGCTCACTATAGAGACCAGGCAGCAGTATACAGGACAAGGATTCCCCAACCTTGTGAGTGAAATAGTTGAAAGAGAGAGGGCGTATACCGCGCTTATAGTATTACAAATAAAATATACAAAGATACATACATATGTTCTTGAGTATTACAATTAGTCGTGACCTCAAAGGGAAATACAAATAGAAAAACAATAATAGCGCAATACAGCAAATATATTTATAGAGATAAATGATAAGAAACTAAGTACAGTCCACTCACATGAAGTAGAGCTATAACAGAGCTCTACTGTGAAAGCGCTTGGACGGTACAATCCCCGTCTTGGGATTCGTGGTGGTTGCCGCAGTTGTATTCAAAGGTGCCAAATATGGAGTTGGTATAAAAAGAAAAAAATAGCAGCAATATGGTGAAGTAAGTCCAAGTGGTAGAGTAAAATAGTAAAAAGTAATGTACTTACACTTTCTAGAGCATGAAACCTGCTCTAGTGTGAACAGCTTGGGTGGTATGATCCCCACCAAGGATATACAGGATACCAGGAAATGAAGATAATAAAAAAGTAACTTAAAAGTATACTTTAATAGAACAGACTAGACAATGAATATAAAATATAGATATAAAATATAATATATAAAATAAAGTCCCACTTAACGCGTTTCGCCTGATAGGCTTCTTCAGAAGTGTGGTGTAGAGTTCAAACAGTCCGTTTATATATCTTCTTTGATGATTAGATGAATTCCTGGTGAGATGACTTCCGGGTTTCGGCTTTGTGATGGTGCGCATGCGTCAGACCGGAAATGGCGCGACATCCGTGTCGCACCGGAAGTGATGCGTTGTTGTGATGCAGGCCGGAAATGGCCGCGATTTGTCCATAAGGGAAGGGGGAGGGTGCTGACGTGACACTCGTGGAGCGCACGCACAACCAGGAAGTGGTGTGCGTCGCGTTCCAGACGTCACTCCTAAGTCCAATCTTAAAGGGAGTATCGGTTGTAATGACCGGGTAATGGCGTAGCGGCCATATTGGATAAGGGCAATAGTCCATAAATATATGAAAGACATAAATAATACATGATAAATATCACAAGCAATGATTAAAGGTAAAGTTAATATTCTGTTAGTGTATAATCATAATAAAAAACAGAATAAAAGGGCAGTTTTACTAAATAGCTAAAAAACCTTAAGGTGAATAAAGTGACAGTAGCTTTGCAAGCATAATTAGCAGAGTGTAGATATTGCAAATAGGTGCACCTAATTGGTGGAGTATACTTTGAGAGAGGGTGGACAATTAATAATTAAAACACATGGCTTAAAAATTGGAATATGAATAAAAATATAAAATCTATTGGGTACTTTATAAAAATCTAATATGAAAAAGAGGGAAGATAAAAATTGAACCATACGGAATCTATAAAATATAGAGTGACTAACTAAACTTTTAAAAAATATTATAAAAAATTAAAAAGGTCGAAATCCACATTTAACCCCTTGGGGTGTAGGGTATCTAGTTGATATACCCATTGCATTTCTGTTTGTCCAATCTTTCTTATAATATCTCCTCCTCTCCAGTGGTTTTTCACTATTTTAATACCAATAAAAGTAAGGTGCTTAGGATCATTGTTGTGCATGCAGAAGTGTGCTGGTATTGAATGGTTTTGTACACCTTTTTCTATATTTCTGCAATGTTCTGCAATTCTGGTTTTCAGTGGTCTGATCGTTCTGCCCACATATTGAAGGCCACATGAACATTCTAATAGATAAATCACGTTTTTACTGTTGCATGAAATGACATCTTTAATATTATATATTTTATTTGTATTATTTGATTTAAACTCAGTAATGGTTCTTTTAGTAGTTTTTGTTTTCTTACATGCCATGCAGCAATTACATTTATAAAAACCCTTTTTGTCCATAAAATTGTTTATCTTATTGGGACTCTTTTTTGTAAAATTTTTTGTCAAATGCATTTTAAGGTTAGGAGCTCCTCTGAATATTATTTTTGGTTTATCAGGGATTAATTTACCTAGAATTTCGTCTTCCTTCAATAGGTGCCAGTGTTTCATTAAAATTTTCTTTAATTGTCTGTTTTTGTTATTGTAATCTAGTACGATTGGTAGGGTAAAATCACAATTGTTCTGATTGGCTGGAGTTTTAACCTTATGTATAAGTTGGTTCCTATTGGTTGTGGTAATTTGGTTAATAGTTGCATCAATGTGGTTACCATTATAGCCTTTTTGTATAAAACTTTTTTTCAATGTATTTGCTTGCTCTAAAAACACAGAATTATCTGAACAATTTCTTTTTAGGCGCATCATTTGGCTTTTGGGTATGTTGTCCAGCCATATTTTATTGTGACAACTTTCAGTGCTTATATAGTTATTAACATTTACATCTTTAAAATGTGTCTTTGTTTGTATTTGATTGTCTTTAATGTATATATTTAGATCTAAATAGGTCACTGCAGTACTACTAAAATCAGCTGTTAAAACTATTCCTTCTTCATTTATGTTTAAAAAAGAGATAAAATCCTTGGCCGAACTCATAGAGCCTTTCCAGATGAAAAAGAGGTCATCTATATAACGAGAGTAGGATACCAGGCTTTCCACCCAGTCATGCCCCCTCCACACGGCTCGGTCCTCCCACTCCGCCATATAGAGGTTGGCATAACTGGGTGCAAACCTGGTACCCATAGCTGTGCCGGTTTTCTGTAGGAAGAAGCTATCTTTGAACCAGAAATAGTTATATTTTAAAATTAGATCTATGCCTTCAATAATAAAATCAGTGTGTTCTTGAGGCATAGAGTCATCTCGTTCCAAAACAGATCTAATTGCTTGGCATCCCTTATTATGCTGAATGATCGTGTATAGTGACTGGACATCACACGTAATGAGTATATAATCATTGTTCCAGGTAATGGTTTCCAATTTTTTCAAAAGATCTATTGTGTCTTTTAAGTAAGATTTTGTTTTTTTAACGTACGGCTGCAGCATTATGTCAATATACTCAGATAGGTTAGAGAGAAGGGATCCTATTCCTGACACAATAGGGCGTCCAGGTGGGTTATTTAAACATTTATGAATCTTTGGTAAAAAGTATATCACTGGGGTTTTGGGGAATAGTATTTTTATATAGTTATACTCCTTCTCGTTTAAAATTCCAATTTCCTTACCTCTATTTAAATAGTCAAAAAATTTCAATTTGATATCTCCTATTGGATCACTGTCCAATTTAATGTAAGTGTTAGAGTCGTTGAGCTGTCTATAAGCTTCTGTTTCGTATTTATCTTTAGATAAGATGACGAGACCTCCGCCTTTATCAGCTGGCTTGATTACTATTGAGGTATCGTCATATAGTTCTTTTAGTATTTTTATTTCTTTTCTGCTCATATTTGGTCTATCTTTTATTTTTTTAAGTGTCTAGGATTTTTAAGTCCTTGACTACTTTCTTTTCGAATATATCTAAAGCACTCGATTTGAAATGTGCCGGGTAGAAGGTGGATTTGTTTTTTAGTTCACTATCTTTATAAACTTTTGGATTTGTATTCGCTGTATTAGCTGATAGATTGGTTTTGCTTTTATCAACGAAAAAGCGTTTTAAGGTCGCATTCCTAACGAATTTATTTACATCAATGTAGGCTAGGAAGGAGTTGTATGACTTTGTGGGGGCAAACTTTAAGCCTCGTTTTAAAATGTTTGTTTCTGTTGTGTTAAGAATTTTATCAGATAGATTAAATATGCCAGTAGGTGTCTTCTGTGTTTTTTGAACTAGAAGCTCTCTAGTCTTCCTTTTTTGGTGTCTTCTACCTGATCTCCTCCCTCTAAGCATCTTTTGCGATTTTTTATAGGTGAGATATTGAGTTGGTGAGTTTGTCTCTCTCTGTTGGAGGGGATCTCTAAAAAAGATGTCTCATCAAATTGGTCACAAAAAGATAAGACATGATATTTATTGTTCTTAGTTAGATCTTGTGGTGATGGTGGTTTGTTTTCGTCTAATCTCTTGTAGGTTTTTTTTGGGATTTCCCAAGAGTACTTTCTATTTCTTAATTTATGTTTGGGGGAGTCTGGCACAAATGTGTATCTGTGAGTTTTAGGTCTGACAACAAGGGGTGATTCTTGAGCAACGTGGTGGGTGTGATATTTGTGTTTGGTACGATCTTCGTTTATTTCTAAATCGTGTGAGTTGGAGGATTTGTAGTGGAAACGAGTGTTCGGATAGTGAGTATTCTGTTGATATCTAGTATTAAATTTATCATATCCTTTGTTGTGTCTCTCATATCTTGTGTTGTGCCTTGGAGATCTATCCGGTGATTTGTGACGATTATTGTGAACATATTTCTTTTCGTGAAATTCTTTACTTTGTAACCTTTTGTGTCTGAATTGATGACCTCCTTGTGTATTTGAGTTGTAGTTAGTTCCCCCATTTTTCCATCGGTTTTGGATATTTGGTTTTTTTATATTGTATGTACGGACTTGTTTTTGGGCATAATCGTATTTGTCTCGGTTATATTTTTGAATTTTTATTTTCTTTGTATCAATTTCAATTTTTTCTACAGTTTTTTTTATTTTTTGGGATGCATTATAGTACTCTTCGGTGTCCCCAAAAGGGATAAGTTGCTCCCGCAATGTATTAATTTTTTTATCTATTGTAGATAGCTTCTCGTTCTTAACTTTAATGAGACTTTTCATTAGTCCGAATGTACAATATTCTAGATGGTTATACCATTCTTCCATAAATTTTTCATTTTCAGTATCTGAGGTGGGCATTTTAAACAACCTGAGACCTCTAGGGGTTATTTTCTCCTCTACATATTTAGTTAAGGTTGCAATCTCCCACCTTAATTTCATTTCTTTTGTTAAAGAGAATTCTAATTCTTTTAGTAGTTCTGGTAGATTGTCGAAGACAATTAAGGGTTCATTGGTATTCATTTCTTCTAATTCATTAAAAACATCATTGATGTTAATGGTATAATTGTCTCGATATTCGAAGAGAGACATACTATAATGATCTATAGGGCTGCCTATATGAGGAATAAGTGGTAGTTACAAAAGAAAAAGGGTAATAGGCGCTCACTATAGAGACCAGGCAGCAGTATACAGGACAAGGATTCCCCAACCTTGTGAGTGAAATAGTTGAAAGAGAGAGGGCGTATACCGCGCTTATAGTATTACAAATAAAATATACAAAGATACATACATATGTTCTTGAGTATTACAATTAGTCGTGACCTCAAAGGGAAATACAAATAGAAAAACAATAATAGCGCAATACAGCAAATATATTTATAGAGATAAATGATAAGAAACTAAGTACAGTCCACTCACATGAAGTAGAGCTATAACAGAGCTCTACTGTGAAAGCGCTTGGACGGTACAATCCCCGTCTTGGGATTCGTGGTGGTTGCCGCAGTTGTATTCAAAGGTGCCAAATATGGAGTTGGTATAAAAAGAAAAAAATAGCAGCAATATGGTGAAGTAAGTCCAAGTGGTAGAGTAAAATAGTAAAAAGTAATGTACTTACACTTTCTAGAGCATGAAACCTGCTCTAGTGTGAACAGCTTGGGTGGTATGATCCCCACCAAGGATATACAGGATACCAGGAAATGAAGATAATAAAAAAGTAACTTAAAAGTATACTTTAATAGAACAGACTAGACAATGAATATAAAATATAGATATAAAATATAATATATAAAATAAAGTCCCACTTAACGCGTTTCGCCTGATAGGCTTCTTCAGAAGTGTGGTGTAGAGTTCAAACAGTCCGTTTATATATCTTCTTTGATGATTAGATGAATTCCTGGTGAGATGACTTCCGGGTTTCGGCTTTGTGATGGTGCGCATGCGTCAGACCGGAAATGGCGCGACATCCGTGTCGCACCGGAAGTGATGCGTTGTTGTGATGCAGGCCGGAAATGGCCGCGATTTGTCCATAAGGGAAGGGGGAGGGTGCTGACGTGACACTCGTGGAGCGCACGCACAACCAGGAAGTGGTGTGCGTCGCGTTCCAGACGTCACTCCTAAGTCCAATCTTAAAGGGAGTATCGGTTGTAATGACCGGGTAATGGCGTAGCGGCCATATTGGATAAGGGCAATAGTCCATAAATATATGAAAGACATAAATAATACATGATAAATATCACAAGCAATGATTAAAGGTAAAGTTAATATTCTGTTAGTGTATAATCATAATAAAAAACAGAATAAAAGGGCAGTTTTACTAAATAGCTAAAAAACCTTAAGGTGAATAAAGTGACAGTAGCTTTGCAAGCATAATTAGCAGAGTGTAGATATTGCAAATAGGTGCACCTAATTGGTGGAGTATACTTTGAGAGAGGGTGGACAATTAATAATTAAAACACATGGCTTAAAAATTGGAATATGAATAAAAATATAAAATCTATTGGGTACTTTATAAAAATCTAATATGAAAAAGAGGGAAGATAAAAATTGAACCATACGGAATCTATAAAATATAGAGTGACTAACTAAACTTTTAAAAAATATTATAAAAAATTAAAAAGGTCGAAATCCACATTTAACCCCTTGGGGTGTAGGGTATCTAGTTGATATACCCATTGCATTTCTGTTTGTCCAATCTTTCTTATAATATCTCCTCCTCTCCAGTGGTTTTTCACTATTTTAATACCAATAAAAGTAAGGTGCTTAGGATCATTGTTGTGCATGCAGAAGTGTGCTGGTATTGAATGGTTTTGTACACCTTTTTCTATATTTCTGCAATGTTCTGCAATTCTGGTTTTCAGTGGTCTGATCGTTCTGCCCACATATTGAAGGCCACATGAACATTCTAATAGATAAATCACGTTTTTACTGTTGCATGAAATGACATCTTTAATATTATATATTTTATTTGTATTATTTGATTTAAACTCAGTAATGGTTCTTTTAGTAGTTTTTGTTTTCTTACATGCCATGCAGCAATTACATTTATAAAAACCCTTTTTGTCCATAAAATTGTTTATCTTATTGGGACTCTTTTTTGTAAAATTTTTTGTCAAATGCATTTTAAGGTTAGGAGCTCCTCTGAATATTATTTTTGGTTTATCAGGGATTAATTTACCTAGAATTTCGTCTTCCTTCAATAGGTGCCAGTGTTTCATTAAAATTTTCTTTAATTGTCTGTTTTTGTTATTGTAATCTAGTACGATTGGTAGGGTAAAATCACAATTGTTCTGATTGGCTGGAGTTTTAACCTTATGTATAAGTTGGTTCCTATTGGTTGTGGTAATTTGGTTAATAGTTGCATCAATGTGGTTACCATTATAGCCTTTTTGTATAAAACTTTTTTTCAATGTATTTGCTTGCTCTAAAAACACAGAATTATCTGAACAATTTCTTTTTAGGCGCATCATTTGGCTTTTGGGTATGTTGTCCAGCCATATTTTATTGTGACAACTTTCAGTGCTTATATAGTTATTAACATTTACATCTTTAAAATGTGTCTTTGTTTGTATTTGATTGTCTTTAATGTATATATTTAGATCTAAATAGGTCACTGCAGTACTACTAAAATCAGCTGTTAAAACTATTCCTTCTTCATTTATGTTTAAAAAAGAGATAAAATCCTTGGCCGAACTCATAGAGCCTTTCCAGATGAAAAAGAGGTCATCTATATAACGAGAGTAGGATACCAGGCTTTCCACCCAGTCATGCCCCCTCCACACGGCTCGGTCCTCCCACTCCGCCATATAGAGGTTGGCATAACTGGGTGCAAACCTGGTACCCATAGCTGTGCCGGTTTTCTGTAGGAAGAAGCTATCTTTGAACCAGAAATAGTTATATTTTAAAATTAGATCTATGCCTTCAATAATAAAATCAGTGTGTTCTTGAGGCATAGAGTCATCTCGTTCCAAAACAGATCTAATTGCTTGGCATCCCTTATTATGCTGAATGATCGTGTATAGTGACTGGACATCACACGTAATGAGTATATAATCATTGTTCCAGGTAATGGTTTCCAATTTTTTCAAAAGATCTATTGTGTCTTTTAAGTAAGATTTTGTTTTTTTAACGTACGGCTGCAGCATTATGTCAATATACTCAGATAGGTTAGAGAGAAGGGATCCTATTCCTGACACAATAGGGCGTCCAGGTGGGTTATTTAAACATTTATGAATCTTTGGTAAAAAGTATATCACTGGGGTTTTGGGGAATAGTATTTTTATATAGTTATACTCCTTCTCGTTTAAAATTCCAATTTCCTTACCTCTATTTAAATAGTCAAAAAATTTCAATTTGATATCTCCTATTGGATCACTGTCCAATTTAATGTAAGTGTTAGAGTCGTTGAGCTGTCTATAAGCTTCTGTTTCGTATTTATCTTTAGATAAGATGACGAGACCTCCGCCTTTATCAGCTGGCTTGATTACTATTGAGGTATCGTCATATAGTTCTTTTAGTATTTTTATTTCTTTTCTGCTCATATTTGGTCTATCTTTTATTTTTTTAGTGTCTAGGATTTTTAAGTCCTTGACTACTTTCTTTTCGAATATATCTAAAGCACTCGATTTGAAATACAACTGCGGCAACCACCACGAATCCCAAGACGGGGATTGTACCGTCCAAGCGCTTTCACAGTAGAGCTCTGTTATAGCTCTACTTCATGTGAGTGGACTGTACTTAGTTTCTTATCATTTATCTCTATAAATATATTTGCTGTATTGCGCTATTATTGTTTTTCTATTTGTATTTCCCTTTGAGGTCACGACTAATTGTAATACTCAAGAACATATGTATGTATCTTTGTATATTTTATTTGTAATACTATAAGCGCGGTATACGCCCTCTCTCTTTCAACTATTTCACTCACAAGGTTGGGGAATCCTTGTCCTGTATACTGCTGCCTGGTCTCTATAGTGAGCGCCTATTACCCTTTTTCTTTTGTAACTACCACTTATTCCTCATATAGGCAGCCCTATAGATCATTATAGTATGTCTCTCTTCGAATATCGAGACAATTATACCATTAACATCAATGATGTTTTTAATGAATTAGAAGAAATGAATACCAATGAACCCTTAATTGTCTTCGACAATCTACCAGAACTACTAAAAGAATTAGAATTCTCTTTAACAAAAGAAATGAAATTAAGGTGGGAGATTGCAACCTTAACTAAATATGTAGAGGAGAAAATAACCCCTAGAGGTCTCAGGTTGTTTAAAATGCCCACCTCAGATACTGAAAATGAAAAATTTATGGAAGAATGGTATAACCATCTAGAATATTGTACATTCGGACTAATGAAAAGTCTCATTAAAGTTAAGAACGAGAAGCTATCTACAATAGATAAAAAAATTAATACATTGCGGGAGCAACTTATCCCTTTTGGGGACACCGAAGAGTACTATAATGCATCCCAAAAAATAAAAAAAACTGTAGAAAAAATTGAAATTGATACAAAGAAAATAAAAATTCAAAAATATAACCGAGACAAATACGATTATGCCCAAAAACAAGTCCGTACATACAATATAAAAAAACCAAATATCCAAAACCGATGGAAAAATGGGGGAACTAACTACAACTCAAATACACAAGGAGGTCATCAATTCAGACACAAAAGGTTACAAAGTAAAGAATTTCACGAAAAGAAATATGTTCACAATAATCGTCACAAATCACCGGATAGATCTCCAAGGCACAACACAAGATATGAGAGACACAACAAAGGATATGATAAATTTAATACTAGATATCAACAGAATACTCACTATCCGAACACTCGTTTCCACTACAAATCCTCCAACTCACACGATTTAGAAATAAACGAAGATCGTACCAAACACAAATATCACACCCACCACGTTGCTCAAGAATCACCCCTTGTTGTCAGACCTAAAACTCACAGATACACATTTGTGCCAGACTCCCCCAAACATAAATTAAGAAATAGAAAGTACTCTTGGGAAATCCCAAAAAAAACCTACAAGAGATTAGACGAAAACAAACCACCATCACCACAAGATCTAACTAAGAACAATAAATATCATGTCTTATCTTTTTGTGACCAATTTGATGAGACATCTTTTTTAGAGATCCCCTCCAACAGAGAGAGACAAACTCACCAACTCAATATCTCACCTATAAAAAATCGCAAAAGATGCTTAGAGGGAGGAGATCAGGTAGAAGACACCAAAAAAGGAAGACTAGAGAGCTTCTAGTTCAAAAAACACAGAAGACACCTACTGGCATATTTAATCTATCTGATAAAATTCTTAACACAACAGAAACAAACATTTTAAAACGAGGCTTAAAGTTTGCCCCCACAAAGTCATACAACTCCTTCCTAGCCTACATTGATGTAAATAAATTCGTTAGGAATGCGACCTTAAAACGCTTTTTCGTTGATAAAAGCAAAACCAATCTATCAGCTAATACAGCGAATACAAATCCAAAAGTTTATAAAGATAGTGAACTAAAAAACAAATCCACCTTCTACCCGGCACATTTCAAATCGAGTGCTTTAGATATATTCGAAAAGAAAGTAGTCAAGGACTTAAAAATCCTAGACACTAAAAAAATAAAAGATAGACCAAATATGAGCAGAAAAGAAATAAAAATACTAAAAGAACTATATGACGATACCTCAATAGTAATCAAGCCAGCTGATAAAGGCGGAGGTCTCGTCATCTTATCTAAAGATAAATACGAAACAGAAGCTTATAGACAGCTCAACGACTCTAACACTTACATTAAATTGGACAGTGATCCAATAGGAGATATCAAATTGAAATTTTTTGACTATTTAAATAGAGGTAAGGAAATTGGAATTTTAAACGAGAAGGAGTATAACTATATAAAAATACTATTCCCCAAAACCCCAGTGATATACTTTTTACCAAAGATTCATAAATGTTTAAATAACCCACCTGGACGCCCTATTGTGTCAGGAATAGGATCCCTTCTCTCTAACCTATCTGAGTATATTGACATAATGCTGCAGCCGTACGTTAAAAAAACAAAATCTTACTTAAAAGACACAATAGATCTTTTGAAAAAATTGGAAACCATTACCTGGAACAATGATTATATACTCATTACGTGTGATGTCCAGTCACTATACACGATCATTCAGCATAATAAGGGATGCCAAGCAATTAGATCTGTTTTGGAACGAGATGACTCTATGCCTCAAGAACACACTGATTTTATTATTGAAGGCATAGATCTAATTTTAAAATATAACTATTTCTGGTTCAAAGATAGCTTCTTCCTACAGAAAACCGGCACAGCTATGGGTACCAGGTTTGCACCCAGTTATGCCAACCTCTATATGGCGGAGTGGGAGGACCGAGCCGTGTGGAGGGGGCATGACTGGGTGGAAAGCCTGGTATCCTACTCTCGTTATATAGATGACCTCTTTTTCATCTGGAAAGGCTCTATGAGTTCGGCCAAGGATTTTATCTCTTTTTTAAACATAAATGAAGAAGGAATAGTTTTAACAGCTGATTTTAGTAGTACTGCAGTGACCTATTTAGATCTAAATATATACATTAAAGACAATCAAATACAAACAAAGACACATTTTAAAGATGTAAATGTTAATAACTATATAAGCACTGAAAGTTGTCACAATAAAATATGGCTGGACAACATACCCAAAAGCCAAATGATGCGCCTAAAAAGAAATTGTTCAGATAATTCTGTGTTTTTAGAGCAAGCAAATACATTGAAAAAAAGTTTTATACAAAAAGGCTATAATGGTAACCACATTGATGCAACTATTAACCAAATTACCACAACCAATAGGAACCAACTTATACATAAGGTTAAAACTCCAGCCAATCAGAACAATTGTGATTTTACCCTACCAATCGTACTAGATTACAATAACAAAAACAGACAATTAAAGAAAATTTTAATGAAACACTGGCACCTATTGAAGGAAGACGAAATTCTAGGTAAATTAATCCCTGATAAACCAAAAATAATATTCAGAGGAGCTCCTAACCTTAAAATGCATTTGACAAAAAATTTTACAAAAAAGAGTCCCAATAAGATAAACAATTTTATGGACAAAAAGGGTTTTTATAAATGTAATTGCTGCATGGCATGTAAGAAAACAAAAACTACTAAAAGAACCATTACTGAGTTTAAATCAAATAATACAAATAAAATATATAATATTAAAGATGTCATTTCATGCAACAGTAAAAACGTGATTTATCTATTAGAATGTTCATGTGGCCTTCAATATGTGGGCAGAACGATCAGACCACTGAAAACCAGAATTGCAGAACATTGCAGAAATATAGAAAAAGGTGTACAAAACCATTCAATACCAGCACACTTCTGCATGCACAACAATGATCCTAAGCACCTTACTTTTATTGGTATTAAAATAGTGAAAAACCACTGGAGAGGAGGAGATATTATAAGAAAGATTGGACAAACAGAAATGCAATGGGTATATCAACTAGATACCCTACACCCCAAGGGGTTAAATGTGGATTTCGACCTTTTTAATTTTTTATAATATTTTTTAAAAGTTTAGTTAGTCACTCTATATTTTATAGATTCCGTATGGTTCAATTTTTATCTTCCCTCTTTTTCATATTAGATTTTTATAAAGTACCCAATAGATTTTATATTTTTATTCATATTCCAATTTTTAAGCCATGTGTTTTAATTATTAATTGTCCACCCTCTCTCAAAGTATACTCCACCAATTAGGTGCACCTATTTGCAATATCTACACTCTGCTAATTATGCTTGCAAAGCTACTGTCACTTTATTCACCTTAAGGTTTTTTAGCTATTTAGTAAAACTGCCCTTTTATTCTGTTTTTTATTATGATTATACACTAACAGAATATTAACTTTACCTTTAATCATTGCTTGTGATATTTATCATGTATTATTTATGTCTTTCATATATTTATGGACTATTGCCCTTATCCAATATGGCCGCTACGCCATTACCCGGTCATTACAACCGATACTCCCTTTAAGATTGGACTTAGGAGTGACGTCTGGAACGCGACGCACACCACTTCCTGGTTGTGCGTGCGCTCCACGAGTGTCACGTCAGCACCCTCCCCCTTCCCTTATGGACAAATCGCGGCCATTTCCGGCCTGCATCACAACAACGCATCACTTCCGGTGCGACACGGATGTCGCGCCATTTCCGGTCTGACGCATGCGCACCATCACAAAGCCGAAACCCGGAAGTCATCTCACCAGGAATTCATCTAATCATCAAAGAAGATATATAAACGGACTGTTTGAACTCTACACCACACTTCTGAAGAAGCCTATCAGGCGAAACGCGTTAAGTGGGACTTTATTTTATATATTATATTTTATATCTATATTTTATATTCATTGTCTAGTCTGTTCTATTAAAGTATACTTTTAAGTTACTTTTTTATTATCTTCATTTCCTGGTATCCTGTATATCCTTGGTGGGGATCATACCACCCAAGCTGTTCACACTAGAGCAGGTTTCATGCTCTAGAAAGTGTAAGTACATTACTTTTTACTATTTTACTCTACCACTTGGACTTACTTCACCATATTGCTGCTATTTTTTTCTTTTTATACCAACTCCATATTTGGCACCTTTGAATACAACTGCGGCAACCACCACGAATCCCAAGACGGGGATTGTACCGTCCAAGCGCTTTCACAGTAGAGCTCTGTTATAGCTCTACTTCATGTGAGTGGACTGTACTTAGTTTCTTATCATTTATCTCTATAAATATATTTGCTGTATTGCGCTATTATTGTTTTTCTATTTGTATTTCCCTTTGAGGTCACGACTAATTGTAATACTCAAGAACATATGTATGTATCTTTGTATATTTTATTTGTAATACTATAAGCGCGGTATACGCCCTCTCTCTTTCTAGTATTTAGTTATGTTGGGTACTCCTAGCCCACCCTCCCTAAACGGCCTATGGAGAATTTCAGCAGCTACCCTGGGTCGTTTATAGTTCCAGATATAGTCGCTGAAAGTTTTTTGTAGAGCTTTCAAATAAGGGGGTGAAAGTGCGATGGGCAGGGTACGGAATAAATATTGTAATTTGGGGAGAAGGATCATTTTTATTGCTGCTATGCGGCCTAACCATGACACATATTTCCCCTTCCAGGTAGATAATCTTTGTGCTATGTCTTTGGCTATCGCTACATAATTGGCTTGGAATAGGAGTTTGGGATCGGTTGGGAAGTCTATGCCCAGAAACGTGAGGCTATTATTGTCCCATTGGTAGGCATATGTGTTTTTTAAGGTGCCTAGCGTTTTAGGTGGCAAATATAGGTGCATTACTTTTGTTTTGGTTATGTTCAATTTATAATATGAGCAGGCGCTATATTTTGTTAGGTGTGATGTGACATGTAGTAGTGACTCGTGTGGATTTGTGAACGTTAGCATAATGTCGTCTGCGAACATTGTGATCTTGTGTTCGGTTTTCCCAACTTTAATTCCTTGTATGTGTGGGTCGTTCCTTATTAGTTGCGCTAAAGGCTCGAGGGCCAAAACATAAAGGAGAGGGGATAGAGGGCAGCCTTGTCTAGTTCCATTTGTTATTGGGAATTGCATAGACTGGAACCCGCTGTTTGCTACTTTGGCGCACGGAGCAGAGTATAATGCTGCTATTAGAGATATGAACCTCGGAGGGAAGTGAAATTTCTCAAGGACAGCAACTAGGAAACCCCAGTGCAGTCTGTCGAATGCTTTTTCAGCATCCAGTGACAGAAATGCACTGGGCTTCCTCCCCTTTTTTTTTTTTTGTCAATCTCTTTTTATTGAAATTTTTTCATATCAATGCATTCTGGGATACAGAAGAGAAAAAGGTTGGGGAGTACGTAATCATACATTACAGGCATATGTGTGGGACTGGGTTGTCGTACGCGTCCCCGTAGCCAGTCCGAGTGCATTGGTATTCTGTCAAGTGGGTATAGTTAGCTTAGGGAGATCAGTCGCTAGCGTGTGTATGAAGGTATGTACCCCATTTGGGGTGGTGATGGCGGGCTGTCTTCTACATGTGCCCCTAACCAAGGGGGTGTCGGGGGGGGGGGGGTGTTGCGTTCGGTCTGCGGTTTATGAGTGGTGTCTGCACCATTTAAGCACTGCATTGTGTTATGTTGTCACGTAACTGTGTCCGTCTGGTGTGTGTTATGTCGCCATGTCTGCTATGCAAAAGGAATAACTGGGGTTAACTGGGGTGAACTTTCGGTGCTTGTGCCTTATGGGGTAGGTATGTTCCCTTGAGAGTTCAAGTTGCCGGGTCGGGTGTCGTTGAGGGCACTTCTGCTCTAGCTCTGAGGTGTCGCTCAGGTTGAGTCTGCGGGTTCTGGATTCCCAGGGCTTTGTAAAAAGTAGATGCCTCAGCCAGCGATGAGAGTTTATGCACAGTCCCTTTATGGTTGACCACTAGGAACCTAGGGGATCTCCAGTGGTATTCCACTCCGGTTGCTCTTAGGTGGCTTGTAACCGGTTGCAGGGATCGTCGCCATTGCAATGTGGACCTGGTGAGGTCCTGGTAGAATGAGAGATTGTGCCCCTCGAAGGGTAGTGGCGTCTTGCCCTGCATCGCTGTCATCAGGATTCCTTTGTCATGTGAAGTGGAGCATCGGACTATCACGTCTCTCGCCACTGTAGAGGTGGGTCCGCCAGCAGCCGGTAGGCGGTATATCCCGTCTATTAAAAATTTCTTGGCTTGGGCCTGGGGCAGTATGGCGGACACTAGGCGCCTCACATAGTGGGGCAGTTCGTCCGGCATGATTGTGTCCGGGATCCCTCTGATTTTCAGGTGGTTGCGCCGTGACCTGTCATCAAGAGCGGTGTAATGGAGTGAGAGGGCCTGTTGGTGTGTTTGCATGGTTAGAACTGTAGCTTGGAGGTCTGAGAGCCCCTGTCTATGTGATGCTATGTCCTCTTCTGAGGCCTTCACCCTGGTGTCCACTGCCTGAATGTCTGCTTTGATACTTGCCACGTCTGTCGCCAGAAGCGTCTTAAGCTCATGGACCAGATTACGGAAGTCCCGCTGAGTGACTGGTGCCGACCCCTCTGCGCTCTCTACAGTACTAGGTACCTGTTCTGGCTGGGGGTCTGGTTGTGCAGACTCTGTTGGAGTTTGAGGTGATCTGTGATCCGCCATTTTTGCTGCCTGGTTTCTCTGTAACAGGGCCCCTATATCCCTGGAACCTGATTGTGGCTCCATGGGGGGCTTCTGGGTCCGCTTACCCATCTGTGCTGGGTGTGATTGAGGGGTGTCTTGGAAGAAGTCAGCCTCCGGTGCCCCTGGAGGCCGCCAGCAGTCCAGCAGATCCGACCAGGTCGGGTTCAGAGTGGGCTTGTAGGCCTCAAGGCTTCGTTTCTGTCTCCTGACCCTCGCCGGCTGAAAAAACGGCATAGGTCCTCTCCCGGTCGTCTGCCCTGTTTGGTGACAGCCTGTAGCAGGTAGGGAGAGATGATCTGTCCCCTTTTGTCGGGTTTTTTGCGGCTGGGACACACGGAGCTCCGTGAAATGGCGGCCGTTCGCGATCGCGGTCAAGCTCCGCCCCCCTTCCTCCCCTTTTTCGCGACGTGCAAGAGATTAAGTAATTTTCTCGTGCCGTCCGCTCCTTGCCTGCCTCGGACAAACCCCACTTGATCCTCATGTATTAGAACAGGGAGCATTTGTGATACTCGGTTTGCATATATCTTAGCCAGAATTTTCGTGTCTGTGTTTAACAGGGATATGGGTCTCATGTTCTGTGGTATAGTTGGGGGCTTGCCTGGTTTTGGTATGGTTGCAATATGGGCAAGAAGCATATCTGGTGGCATAGTACTTGTGTCTATGATTTGATTTAACGTCTTGAGTAGGTACGGGCCTAGAATGTCGGAGTATGTTTTATAATAAGTATTTGTAAACCCGTCAGGGCCTGGTGATTTCCCCGGTGGGAGAGCCCTGATGGCTTCTGTAAGTTCCGTTAGTGTAATCTCGGCCTGTAAGTCGTTTTGCTGATTCGTGTTCAGCGTGGGAAGAGTGGATTGTTTCAGGAATGATTGAATTTCCTGAACCGTCGGCTGATGCGTAGTGGAGTCATTTTTAAGGTTGTACAGCGACGTATAATACATCGCCATAGTGTTATTAATGTCTTGCGGGTCGAAGACTTTTGTGCCCTCTGGTAGGTTAAGGTATGGGATTTTAGATTGGCTTTGTTTGTGCCTCAAGAGAGAAGCTAAGGCTTTGCTCGCTTTATTACCCTGACAATATGTATGGGTGCGTAGTCTCTGTAGTGTGGATGTTGTTTTGGCTAGTAAATAGTCGTTGAGTTTCTTGGTAGTATGTGTTATGGAATCTTGTCCAGTCTCCGTTGGGTTAAGCAATTGTTCATTTGTTTGGTCTCTTAATGTTTTCAGGAGTGCATTATATTCGTGACGTGCTGACCGTTTGATGTACGCTGCTTTACTTATAGCCAGGCCTCTGAGGACCGCTTTATGTGCTTGCCATACTGTCATAGGTGAAATGTCCGGAGTGTCATTCGTATTGAAGTATGCAAGGAGTTCTGTCTGTAACGTCGTTTTAAAGTCTTGGTTATTTAGTAAGTAGTCAGGGAGGCGCCATGGGGTTTTTCCTCTGTGTAAGAAGGTGTCCATTAATGTTATATCTATAGGGGCATGGTCCGTCCAGATGATATCTCCTATGGAGCATTGCCTGATGGAGGGTAGGAGTGTTCGGGCCACAAGTGCATGGTCTATTCTCGAATACGTCTTGTGCATGGGGGAAAAGTAGGTATATTCACGGTCATTTGGGTGCGCAGTTCTCCAAGCGTCATATATATCATATTCCATGAGTAATTTTGTGAGCGCTTTGCATGCGGATGTGAGAGATGTGTGTCTACGTGTTTGTGGAGATACCGTCGTGTCTAGTTGAGGATGTAATATATGGTTTAGATCTCCACACATAATCAAGTAGGGCAATTGTGGTGATGGTATCTTGGAGAGCACATGGTGTAGGAAGTTACGTTGGTTCGAGTTCGTACCATAAATTGTAACAAGTGTGTATGTTGTATTGTTAATGATGCAGTGTAGGATGATGTATCGTCCCCGCTTGTCTATTTTAGTTTGTAAGAGTTCGAATGTAAGAGAGTGATGTATAAGTATGGACACTCCTCTGGTTTTAGATGAATGGGATGAGTGGAATTGCGTTGGGTAGTCCCTGAGTGCAAATTCTGGCGTGCGGTCCCGCACAAAATGCGTCTCTTGGATGCATAGGATATCTATCTTATCTCTTTTTGCTGAGTCCAGTAGGACTCGCCTCTTGTGCGGCGTATTTAATCCGCGAACATTAAGGGATCGCAGTTTTATGAATTTTTAAAATAAAGTATCATGCTGTTAGGGGTCTCGGCTTTATCAGTAGGTGCATGTATACGGCTTTTAGTGACGAGTGGCATTTTAGCAAGGGGGTTTAGAACTTTGTGAGGGGAATTTGGGTCGGGGTAGGGAGTGAACGTAGGGAGGTGATATATACAAGGTTCCCCAAAGGGAGATGTGGTGCGTGGATGTTGCACCATGGGGTTAGGAACGATCAGTTCCAGTGCATGTGGCTATCGGGCTATGTTTCCCGTCAATACGGCTTTGAACAGAAAGGTTTTACATAAAAACATAACTACATATAACAAGTAATGTTAATATTGGATTATCTCGTGAACTTATGTCTTGTGCTTACAATCGGTCGACTTGAGAGTTATACCGCTATATCAAATTCCTGTGCTTACTCAAATAAACCTCCTCCTCCCCCCCGCAGCTGGCTAGTGTGTGGTCGCGTCGGCACTACCCCAGTCCACTCTCGGCGGAAGAGGGTAGTCCAAGGCCCCATTTCCTAGTCCCCCCTCTTATCCCCTGTGTAAACCAAGTACAGTTACCAACATATGCACATATCTGTTTCAAAACTAAGCCCTCTGCTCCGGAGCGGAACCGCAGAGTGCAGGCAAGTCAGCAGACCGTTGTTCTTGCGTGCTTAACATATCTCTAGTGTACAATAGTCAATCAAACCCTGTGTTTGCATAATTGTGAGGCTGGTGAGCGTTGGAAGGCTTTCAGCCTAGAGGTGTGCGTCCAGCCCGAGCACGGACGCGTCGGCCTCACCCCAGTCCGCCTCAAGCGGAAGAGGGTAGGCCAAGGCTACCGCGCTCCCATCTCCTTTTCTCCTCCTCTCCGTCTCAAAGTATCTTGAGTCTACATCAGACGCAGTATGCCCTCATTAAAGTTTCGCTCCCCATCTCCACATCAGAACAGGGAAGCCCAGACAAACTGTTATGCATATGTGCACTCGCTAGGGCTGTACATAGTTAATGTATAATGTGCCATGCTATATTGCAGAGCAGCGGACAGGGTGGGCATTGATGACCCACACTCTAGAATTACGGTCGGTCTAAGTGCGGTCACATCGGTCACATCGGCGCTACTCCAGTCCGCAGGGAGCGGAAGAGAGTAGGCCAAGGCTCCCGCTCCTCGAGTCCCTCCCTTTCTTTGGTCGTCCCAAATCTCTTAGTCCCATAATAGGAGTGGTTCACCTGTCCCCAAGCATTACATCCCTGTTTCCAAACGGACAAAAGAGCCCAAATATCATATAACACACGGGCTTGTGATCGATACTCATTTAGTGTACATTAGATTGTTCTATATGGCACATCAGGCAGGAAGGTGGGAGGACCGGAGTCACTTAACCTAGAGGTACCGGCCAAATTATGTGGCTTATAGTGGGCTTTGCGACAGCAGGCCTGTTAACCTGAGATAATGGCTGTCCGCTCCATAAGAGCATGATAATTTGAATTGTACACGCTAATAAGCCCTTACCCGTCTCCCATCTGTTGTTTCACCAAGCCCCGGAGCGCGTCCTCCCGCCCGACCTCCTCTAGTGTGGAGGGCAGGCAGGCCGAGACGCCCAGGACTCGACTCACCAACTCCAGTGTGCATCAGGCCTGCCGGCAGTACATTAGGGGAAAGTGTCTCTAGTGAGGGAGTCTATGAGGGTTTGGAGGTGCAGGTATTCTTTGTTGGTGCTTCGAGCCACCAGGCTCAGAGTAGTTGCGGGTTTCCTCTCAGGATCAGCGTCCGATTTAACGTTTGGAGGGTGATTTCATCCACTCCAGGCGAAGTTTTCTTACATGTGCGTTGTTTGTTTCAGTGTTGTCTGATACGGTGATGCCCCAGGCTGTTAGTTTCTTGCGCCCGTCTTCTGGCGTCAAGATCGCTTTAAAGTTGCCATCTTTATACGCCAGTAATTTAGTGGGGAATCCCCATCTGTATCTTATGCCATTCGTGCGGAGTGCTTCGGTAATTGGAGCAAATTCCTTTCTTCTTCGGAGCGTGGTTGCTGAGAGGTCAGCGAATATCTGCACAGTGGGGAAGTCGCCATGCGGTTTGTCTTTATTTCTACTTTCGCTGATTATGTGTTCCTTAATATGGAAATAGTGGATACGGATGAGTACATCTCTTGGCGTGGTTTCTGGTAGATGGCGTGGGCGCGGGATCCGGTGTGCTCGGTCTATCAAGAGCATGTCAGGTGGAATCTCAGGGCCATATGCTCGAAGCAGCCCTCTGACATAAGCTGGTAACTCCGCTTGTGTGACGGATTCTGGCACCCCCCTTAGCCGGAGGTTATTCCTTCTCGATCTGTCTTCTAAGTCTGCCAGTTTTTGTTCAAGGAACATAATTTTTTCTGTCGTAGTTTCGACATGGTCGGCTAAATCATTGTGGGCCGTCGCAATGTCCTCCATTTTAGACTCCGCGTGTGCTGTTCTGCGGCCTAGGTCCTGGACGTCCTTTCGGAGGGAATCCATGGAATGTTGCCAGGCAGTGAGGAGTTTGTTCGAGAGGTCGTCCATTGCTCTTGTGAGGTGGTCTGGGGTGAGCAGAACTTCTTTGCTCGAAGTTGTCGGCGAGAGATCGCCTCTTTCTGCTTCTCCTCCGCCATCTTGGCTGGCCGTCTGACAGTCATTCTCGAGCTGGCTAGGTTTTTGGCCGAAGAAATTTAATTTTTCCGCTTTTGTTTGCGCCCTCTTTGTTTTGGTTTGTGACATCTTGTCTTTTTAAGTGTTTTTCTCTTTCTGTATGCTAGGATGGCGCTGGATTGTTAGCCCTGTTGCCGGAGCTCAAGGATTAAGCATCCATCTTGTCCGGCGGTTAGCCACGCCCCCCTCCTTTCCATGTTTGATGGCTGAATAAACTACCAAACAGCTGTGTGCTGAGGCTTTTGTTTACCTATAATAATGACGAGGTTTGGTGAACATTATCTTTTTTTTTTTACATTTTTACAACAGCTCTGTACGAAATGCACTGTTAAACTGTAAGATGTGTTGTTATTACAGGGTTATTAATGTGAATTTAATGTGAATTTCGAATTTAAGACCACAGTAATTGAACTGAAAATATAGCTGACTTGCAGAATGTTTCCAGTACAGCTATTTTGGTCTTAAGTTTAGTAATCACATTGAATTCCTGACCGTTCTCACTTTAGTGAAAAACCCTGATTGTGCATTTCCCTTTCAATCCCCATTAAAGATCAGTACATTAAGGGAAAAAAAAAACATTTGGGCATAGTCCAATTAAATGCAAGACAGCTACAGTGAGCATGTATACATTTACAGAGATTAGGATATCCAGATCTCTTCTCTGTATGCCCAACAATTATGTGAAATTCTTCAAATCATGACCTCCAGAAATGTATACCTATTTCACTTAGAGTAGTTCTTTCCTCTCTACATGGCTGCATCTGTAAGCGTTTTTTCTTTCTCGTATATTATTATTTGTTTCGTATTTTAGTATTGCATAAACACAGTCTTGGCATAAGCGTTTAGCAAAACAATACATTTTCAGAAATTTGGATTTCTTAAAGGCAATTGTTAATATAGCTCAGAGCAGTTTGTCTCAAGCTTTGTAATGTAGAGGTACAGACATTTTTCTATCCAGTGTAGGGGGAGTAATGTTCTATTAATAACTTTGTATCTATTATCTCTCTCATTGTTATCCTCACTAACGCTCCCTCTTTGCCACTGCCTCTCCACCATGCCCTTCAGTCCACCTTTGTGTTTCTCCTTCACTCTTTGTACATACACTGTGACCGCTATCCTTTCTCAAGTATGCCACAGCATTCACACTGTCTCTCTGCTTCCCCTTATCTTTCAAACATCTTCTGTCTGTTGGACTCATTTTGTGTCTCTGCCAACCCCTTTGACCTTCTCTAACTCTGTATCACTTACTTTGTATTGACCTTCTCTCCCCCATCTATAACCCTCAGTTCAATCCTTTATCCACACACTCTTTTTCACCATTCTCCGAGTTATCAATTACCCACTCCATGAGTTGAATTGCTCTCACATTGGTTCTACTTGGCAAATGCCCCATTGACTAGGTTGAACCACTTCTTCAATGTGAGAGTTTGATTAGTTATATTGTAAAGCGCTACAGAATCTGTTGGCGCTATATAAATGGCAATAATAATAATAATAATAATAAAAAAAAAAAACTAGTCTGCATGTAGTCAGCCCCCTCTAGACACCAGCTGACATCATATTTTCTTTTTTTACTTGTGCACATATGTGTTTTTATGTATTTTATTTATTAAGAATCTAGTACTTAGATCTGAGTTTAGCACACTATTGCTAGCATGATTCGTGGATGTTCGGAAATTGATCTCAAAAGAGCTGACAGTCTCCCACAAATTATCAAGCACTAGATTACCAGTCTCAAAAAAGAAAAAATTACCCTTTGGACTCTCAGGGGAGCATCTCTGCCCTCGGGGGGGGGGGGGGGGGGGGGAGTGGGGGTGGTGGAGGTGCCACCTTCAGTCAGCTAAATTCCGTGGTAACATTTCTAGCACTAAGAGCATACCAATGGGACCCTACCCCATCGGTCCTTAACTCGATAACGATACCCACACCCAACTTGCAAATTACAATAATATCGAGTTGACAAAGGTGGGAGTGGCACTCCTACCACAAGGTTTGGGTATGGACTGTTTATGTTTATTACTTTATTCCATTGCTATACTATATTGAGTTTTGTTCTATTTCTCGTCATGATACTGATGTGATACATGTAACCATTGCTGTTTCATATTTGCCAAGAACCCCTTTTGTATTATGCTTTCTTGTATAAATTAATGCATTTTTGTCATGACTTTCCTTGGTGCATTCATACTGACCTTTTTGGTGAAGAATAAAAAAAAAAAAAAAAAAAAAAGAGCAGACAGTAGTTATGCCATCAGTGTAGAACACTCTAAACTAGTTTCTTGCATATCTATAGACCAGCTTATGGAGGGCGCGAGTGCCCAGGCGCCACCTATGAATATCAGATGTGCAACAATGAAGAATGCAGAGGACCATTTGAAGACTTCCGCGCTCAGCAGTGTACACAAAGAAACTCATACTATACCCACGAGAATAGCAAGCACATCTGGCTTCCCTACGAACACCATGACGGTGAGTTTGCTACGACTTTAAAATAATCATTCATTGCAAAGAGGGTGCATGTTGTTGTGCATATTGGGAACTGCAAGCACCAAAACAACAATGTGGATTGTTACATTTCTTCAAATATTTTATAATGAGAAAGACTTACGGATTTATTCACAAAAGCTTGAATTGTATTGAACAATATCGAATCTAAAATAGTCAACTATAGTTGCATGAGAATTTTAGATCAGTTATTTTAGCATTAATTTTACCGTTTGGATTTCAGTTTGCTACAATTTAGTTCAGTTCAGTGAATATGCCATTTGGATTATCGAATGGTTTATACCTGCTAAATAAAGAAATATTGGTATGACACCATACACATTGAATATATTTTCTTCCTGGGGTGACTTTATATAGTTGTACTCCAAAACAGAATTTCCCACTAAATTAACAGGTTCAGGGCTGTTTAGAGCTCCCAATCATAAATGAGCAGAATATTGCTTGCAAAGTGTGATGAAAGTATAATGTAACATGTGGGCTTCATATGAGATCTATCACTTACCTGGATTTTTTATATTATAATTCAAACTTCTTTATCGTTCTTCATAGTCGCCATCCATTCATTGTAACAGATATATGGGTAAAGACAATGTATTGGCTCCAAGATAGTCGCCAAAATGTTGTCTTTACTCGTCCTACAATAAAAGGATTGCAACTATTAAGAAGGAACATTCTTTTGTATTATGCTATATAATGCAATTCTATGATGTATAGCACGTTTTGAAGATATTGTAGTAAATAAGTTGTCCTCAATGTTGATGTGACTACATCTTTAAGAACAGCAGGATGCGCATACTCTGTGTGTGTGAGAGTTGAAAACCATTTCATTTGTTACTGAGGAGTCAGCTTGTGATGCAGGTATGTGTTTGAGGCTGATTAAAAAAGGTTGACTGAAATCTGTGTTCCACAGTTTCAGTGATATTTGGAGACAATCAAAGTAATAACTCAACAATGAATGTCATAAGCTTGTACACGCAGGGGGACACAACAGTCACCACTAGCATCCCTCTCTATGCTGTTTGTTATAAGCTCTGTCCTTTGTACCTGGCAGTCAGCATAAAAACATTGTTTAATTTCTCCTCTTCTCCCAGTATGCTCGCTCTATTTCCCCTTTTCATTTGCATAGTTTGCCCTGGCTTTGCCTTGTTTGAACTTGATTATTATGTAATTTGCTAAATCTTCATTAGAAATATAAATGATAATGGAGCAAAAAAGAAAAATGAAAATCGGGGGGAAAAAAAGATTAATGCAAGTTAGGTGATTTTATTCAATGGTGTAAATTGCAGATAACTCAAGGCTCCCCTTTTAAAGGGTTAAACCAAGGTTAATTACATTTTCATCAGACTTGTACTCCAAGGGCTTTGTGCAGGTTTTGTTACCCACTCGAAAAAAAAAAAACCCACAAAGGATGGTATTGTGAAAAATAATCTGTGTACCGTTCAAAACAGGAAGAAGTATCTAGAATACCACTGAGACTTCAAACCAAAAAGATTTTTTTTTAAAAAGCAAAAAAAAACACAAATACAGTAGGCTTATTGTATTGCAAAATACATAGAGAACATATTGACTTTTACCTGGTGTCAAATAATCGTATGACATTTTTATTTTTTGTATTAAATGAAAAAACTAGGGAAGATACTTAAACTGAACTTTAGCTTGTTGTCCAAGATATTTAAATACATAAAAAGATAATCCTTTTGTACATTTAAGGAGAAAAGACGAGTGTGGAAACAAAATAAAACCTTCAAAATATTTATTAGCTACAAAATATTAAAACTTGTCACAGAGTTGTCACAGGTCCGTACTGACAGGCTCATGAATAAGCTTTGTTGGATTCTGTTCTCCAAGAATTCCTTTGGCAGTGTGCAGAACGTCTCCGTGTGTGTGTTATTCTATCTTGGTTTTTGACACCAGGCACTGCAATACCACATCTTTTTATTTGCGGTAATCTCTGCGCCATATTTATTATATGGCCAACCATGTGTCTTTCTGGTGACTACGCATACA
Source organism: Pelobates fuscus (assembly GCF_036172605.1). NCBI lineage: Eukaryota > Metazoa > Chordata > Amphibia > Anura > Pelobatidae > Pelobates > Pelobates fuscus. Next base: position 83,488,801 of record NC_086326.1, on the reverse strand, counting down.
TACATTCTAGGCACACAGGAAAGCAATTCACTTGTGGTGTTCTATGTAAACACTAATGCTCTAGAGCACATTGCTCTACCGTGGCTTCCTTGTGATCCCAATAGCATGTTCCGGTTTGGTCTAATTGTTTCTGGTGACAGATTTGGCTAATTTCTGATATTCATGACTTCTGGTATACCTTGCTTGGCTTCTAGATTTCATATATCTCTGTTAGTCTTTGACCTCAGCCTGTTACTTGAATATCCTTTTGTTATTTCATCTTTTTTAGGTGTAGAATAGTGTTAGTTCAAATTATGTGTGTTGGGTATTCCAACTTGTGTGTGATTAAGTATTCACACACATGAATAATTGGCCCAAAGACGGGCTTGAAGTAAATGGGACACATCCATTTATTTTCCGCTTTACCAGTATTTGATTTTCTGGAATATTTAGCAGCAGTGTGGTGTTGGTTCCTTTGTGATCCTTTTAAGCTTCTGTATACTTTAAACTTTACTGCAGGAAATAGCGTCCATTTATCACAAGCCTTAGTAAGGTTGGACACTAATGTTGATGATTAGACCTGGCTACTTGACCCAAAAATGTTTTTGATAGGGTTGAGATGATGCATCAGGTTTTATGATCACAACAATCTCAACAAGAAATTATGTTTGATGTTACATGCTAAGACTTGAAAAGGACTTCTTCAATCTTTTGCCACAAAGTTGGAAGCACAGAATCTAGAATGTGACTTCTCTGGAGGTTGTGTCAACTTGGATCAATTAAAACAGCCCCATGCAAATATTCCCCTTTCGCCACACTTTACGGTTTGGACTGTTCAGTCAAGGCGGTAGCATTTTCCTGGCATCCGTCCAAACCTGATTCATCTCTCAGAGTATTAGGTGGTGAATCATGATTCACAATTCCAAGAACATGTTTCCACTTTCCCAGAGTCCAGTTTTGACAAAATTTATATCACTCCAGCCAATCCATGGCGTTTTGCCATGGAAACCCAATTTATGAAGCTACTTCAATTCCCTGGATCTCCTGCTGTTGGCCAGATCATCACAATAGGATACCTCTGGTATATATTTTGTACAAGGCAGCATAAAAATCAAGATGTGTTTAGTCACAATCTGCTTATTTGAGCCATTTTCATCAATGATACAGTGATCTAGGTTTGTATTCAAGTGTTGCTTGGTCAGATAAGAATGTTTTAAAGGGTTATAAAACATCTGTTTGTTGCAAAGTTACTTCTTCTACCGATGATTCTCAGTGATGATTATAAATCGGTATTGTATTGTCACCATAGCAGGGATACTGTGTATTTTTTTTTTTTTTTTAGGATTCTCTACCATTTTGTATTCTGTATCCTCGACCATGCTTTGTCGAATATTGTGTAGTTCTGCTTCTGCCATTTCCACAATGCAGATTAATGTTGCATTAGAACAGGGGTAGGCAACCTTCAACACAGGGGGGTGTAGTCCACAACATCAAGAGTGCTGAAGGTTGCCTATCCCTGCTTTAGGAAATGCATTCTGATAACTAACAACAAAGTTCAACGAAATAAGTTGCAGATACTTTTTCGGCCAACAAAATTTACTATAATGAAATCAAAATGTACATCTTCATAACTAATATTTTTTTGTTTAAAATTTTTTATTTTTACTCTGCTCATTAATTAATCTAGTACAAGAATTTGATGCGTTAACTAGCAATGATATATCCTTTTACTTTTTTTTTTTTAGCTTTCTCTACCTTATCCTTTGCGTAGTATCCCATGTGAGAATGGGATCCTTCATAAATGATCCAGTTTTGTTTATGTACAGTTCGTTTTATGATTTAAGCCAATGTTCTTTTAACCCCTTAAGGACCAAACTTCTGGAATAAAAGGGAATCATGACGTGTCACACACGTCATGTGTCCTTAAGGGGTTAAGCATATAAAATACAAAAAGGGTGTTTTTAGCGGTGGGAATTCAGCTCATAGTACATGTATTTGTTGGCTATGTATAGTTGGGGCATCATAAACCAAAAGCATTATAAACACAGCTGGGATTCCATGAAATTTGGAATTGTATCTTCCTGTGTACTTTTGTTTTTCTTTATTTTATAATGTGCTTTGAAGAAAAAATATTACTCAACAAGGCAAATAAATATTGTTTGGAACTAGTTTACAGCTGTGACTTCATTCTGCACGACACAATGATGCTATCACGCAGGTTTCAAAGGACTGGATAGGGATACCTGGCTTGTAAAAATGTAAAATATACACTGTCCCTTCTAATTACATGTTTTTAAACAACTCTTGACACGCAGGCTTTCTGTTATGGTTTTCTGCTCAAATAGTGTAATGGACTTTTTTTGCAAAAGAACTAACAGATTTCTGAGATTTTTTTTTTTTTGCTACACAGACAACCCCACCTACATAACACGCATTGTATATATGTATATGTATATGTATATTATATTAGCAATTATATACAGTCATTTCAAAAAAATATTTGAATTCCACAAAGTTCACCTAGTTTGCTTTCCCACATCTTTTGTACATATTCTTCACTTACATATCTCAAGTTCTTTAATTAGGACTTGTAATCGAAGTCTTTTGTCTGTGTGTCTGTTAATATACTGTGAAAACGTTAAGAGAGTGAATGGCAACAAGCTGCTCGCATGCATATACAGTCATGGAAAAAAATAAAGTGCACTCACTTTGAATTCTATGGTTTTGCATAGCAGGAAATGATAACAATCATCTGTTCCTTAGCTAATGTTAAAATTGGGTTAATACAACCTCAGATGAACGACAACATGTGTCATTATTTATTTTACAAAAATATAGCCAAAATAGAGAAGACGTGTGAAAAACTAAGTACACCCTTACTATTTCCTTAGAAATTACGAGGCTAAATAGCAGACAGGTGCTGCTAATCAAATGCCCTTGATTAATTGATCATCATTAAGTGTGACCACATCTATAAAAGCCAAAGTTTAAGCAGTTTGCTGCATAACGGTGTGTGGTAACACAATCCCAAGAAGGAAATACATCAGCAATGATCTTAGAAAAGCAATTGCTCCCCGTCAAACTGGGAAGGGTTACAAGGTAATTTCCAATCAATTTAAAGTCCATCATTCTACAGTGAGAAAGCTTATTCAAAAACATTCAAGACACTTGCCAATCTTTCCAGGAGTGGATATCCCAGCAAATGCAACCCAAAGTCAGACCGTGCAATGATCAGAGAAATTGCAAAACACACAAGAGTAGCATCTCGGACTCTGCTGGCCTCAATTAGCATGTTACAAATAGAAAAATAATGAACACATATGGTTTGTTTGGAAGGGTTGCCAACAGAAAGTCTATTCTCTCTAAAAGAACATGGCAGCACAGCTTAGGTTTGTAAAATTGAAAGGATGCAGAGAGATAAGGATGCGCCTAATAAAAAAGGGAATATACCCAAATAGTAAATACAATGGCAGATAAAATATAAAAATACTTTATAAAGATAAAAAGTCTATTTAAAGTCTTTTTAAAAAAAGGGGATGACTCAGCTTGATTGTCTTGGGTGTTCTCGATAAGATGATTCTTCTTAATCCAAGGTTACATGTAAAACATAAAAGAGGAAACTCCAATGGCACAGTATACAGAGAAATATGTTGAAGTGGGGAGAAAAAATGCAGTCTTTCACTGAGTTGAGTGAGGCCTGAAGAACAGAGAACGGGACTGAACAGTTATATGGATGTATTTTCAACTGGGGAGGAGAAAAGAGGGGGAGGGGGAGAGGGGTAGAGCATCCATGTGTTCTATACTATTGAAAAGTTTAGCAATCAAATTCTATCACCCAAAATATGAATAACTGCCTACATGAAATATTGGTCAGAAACATTAAATGACTATAGTACATACTGCATGCACAGAATGTTACAAACTACAGGTAAACTACATGTAAAATGGTTACAAATCTATAGTAATACATGAGAATGTTAGCAATCCAGGAATACAGGAGGTGCAGTATCTTCCAGCTTCAGTCAGTACCTGAGAGTGGTTGGTGTTTCACTGTAGGATGGAAAATGCAGTCTTTCACTGAGTTGAGTGAGGCCTGAGAGTGGTAGGTGTTTCACTGCAGGATGGAAAATGCAGTCTTTCACTGAGTTGAGTGAGGCCTGAGAGTGGTAGGTGTTTCACTGCAGGATGGAAAATGCAGTCTTTCACTGAGTTGAGTGAGGCCTGAGAGTGGTAGGTGTTTCACTGCAGGATGGAAAATGCAGTCTTTCCCTGAGTTGAGTGAGGCCTGAGAGTGGTAGGTGTTTCACTGCAGGATGGAAAATGCAGTCTTTCACTGAGTTGAGTGAGGCCTGAGAGTGGTAGGTGTTTCACTGCAGGATGGAAAATGCAGTCTTTCACTGAGTTGAGTGAGGCCTGAGAGTGGTAGGTGTTTCACTGCAGGATGGAAAATGCAGTCTTTCACTGAGTTGAGTGAGGCCTGAAGGCCTCAATTCAATTGAAATGATGTGGCGGGACCTTAAGAGAACCATGCATAAACAAATGACAGCAATTTCAATGAACTGAAGCAACGTTGTATAATTCCTCCACAACGATATCAGAGACTGATAAAGTCAGACAGAAAATGATTACTTCAAGTTATTGCTGCTAAATGTGGTTCTTCAAGGTATCAAATCATAAAGTGACCTTAGTTTTTCACACATGGCTTACCGTATTTATTTTGGCTTTATTTTAGCTACATAAATCATGACATATTATGCTGCTTCTATAATTTTCTATCTCAGAAACAAACTGGCGTTATAGGAGCAGTACATGTTCTGCAGTCCTTGACAATTAATATTCCACCCATTTGACCATAAATGATTACGTAGTACGGTCACTTTGATGACTGTTAGTAAATAGCCTCTGAATAGTACAATACAATAATGGGTTTTCACTAAAGTATAAATGGCCTGTACAAAGTGGGGCAAAACCATTCGGCTGCATAAGGGACATTTGGACTGCATAATCCGGACATAGTTCACACGATTTACACTGAATAGGCCTGGATTTTTGTCCAGATCATAGCCAGACTGAGTAATGTAAGCTATTTACTCGCTGTCAGTACTAGCAGCCAGTAGGCAAATACTTAAAAACCCTTGGCGCTGCGAGTGTTAATCATGTGGTAGCTGGCCAGCCCTTGCTAGCCAGCAGCCATATTAGTTAAGAAATAAATCAACTAATGCCTATGGGGGTCAATAAGACTCCCATATTACTTCCAATCAGGTTAAAATCAGGTTAAAACCTCCTAATGCTTCCACCTGAAGCATGGTATTCATACCAAATGTTACAATTAGCTAATAGACAGCCATTGCTATCCAGTCGCTAAAAAGGCCCCCGTTTTTGAAAAAAAAAAAAACAGAAAACAAAAAAAAACAGGAGGGGGAGGGCAGAATAACCCACGGCCAGCAGGTAGGAGCTATTCAATAAAAGAAAATGGGGTGTGGAAATCTAAATGTTCCGCCTAATGGACGGTCTTGATTTTTTAGGACATGGGACATAGTATTGTCACAGCCTCCTCCCATGTGTGGGAGTAATTATTTGGGGGGATACAATGTCCCCACCACAGATCCACACTTTAATGCTGTGTGGAGGCTCAAAATATAATATTCTGGGGGGGTCTATTGTCCCCCCTCCAATCCTCCACCTATGGGCAGTAGGTGGGGACTAAATAATTCAACAACAGAGTTCACATTCCAATGTCCAACTCACCTGCCACAAAATAAATTGCCATTGTCCTCAATCTCCTAGCCAGCCCCTTTATAGTAGGTGAGAAATACCTGTAAAAAATGAAATAAATAAATTAGACCTGCCATTGAAATCTAATATTGCCCTTAGCCCCCAAAAAGGTCAAATTAAAAGCATAATTCCATGACGCAACTCTTGGGGGGAAAAAGAAAGAAAAAAAACCTGATTGCAAAAAACCTTATGGAAAAATAAAAAATAAAAACAATGAGGCTTCAAGGCCTTTTCCACACTTTGAATTCTCATTACATCTGATTGGTAGGCTTATGTAAGTAAAAAATAATAAAAACAAATTTTAAACATTAGTAGATATGCCTCGATGTTAAAACACGACTTTAATCCGGACACCAATTGCATCCGGGCGATTGCTGAAAATTCACTCAGCCCGACAAAATGTTGGTGGTGTTTGGCTTTAGGAAATATGAGAATTGCCATTGTAGTCAGAATTCGGTCATTTTCACTGGATATTGCCCATACTGAGAAAATGTGATGTTTAGTGAGTAACCTTGACAGCCATGCAAAACTTTTTTTTCTACAGATCTCAATTTCCATGTTTTTTTGTTTTTAATCCAGTTTGCCACATACTTCTACAGACTGTATATCCAATTCATTATGTGCTGGATAGCGTTTCGCCAATTGTGCTTATTTGCAAATGCTTAAAATTCATTCATTGCAATCTCGTTTTCCACTGCAGATGCCCAAAAGTGTGAGCTTATATGCCAATCCAAGGAAACTGGAGATGTGGTTTTCATGAATCAGGTGGTACATGATGGCACCAGATGCAGTTACAAAGATCCGTATAGTGTCTGCGCCAGAGGAGATTGTGTGGTAAGAAAATAAATCTAGCGTATTTTGCAAACCATTTACTTGGATAAAAATAATAGTATGGTAAATAATTTTAGTGAAATCTATTGTGTATTAGCCAAGGAATCTGACTGTGCCCAAACACAATAAGGTAATCACAGAGACATTGCCAGCTTGAAAAAGACTGTACTCACTAGTTGCCGAGGGCTATCATTTGTCACAAACATTTTGTAATGTCATTGTGGGTGGCCCTTTTTTTTATTATGGAAGTTGTTATGTTATCATTCATCCTTATTGGTGTCACTGTATGCTATCCAGAGCAGTATAATTTCTCCTGTTCTTACTACTAGTTGTCAAACCACACTCTTCAGTACCGTATGGTTTCTCCTCCACTTTTGTAGGTCTGTAGGTTTATATGACTTTGACTAATTATAAATCAGTATTGTATTGTCAAAGTGTCCGTTTACTTTGACTGTCAACTTAAAGGGCGATGCTGGGTACCACAAGTTTGCATAGAGCATCTTCTCTCAGACAGAGCAGGATTAAGCATAGGTGTCACCTGCCACCTCAGGTGGCAGTCTATGTTCTGGTGTTAGATTTGGCCCTATTTGCCATCATTATGTGAGGCATAAATGTTAAAGAGAAGGGGACACTCATGAAAGGACTGTAGCTCTGCTAGGCTGCACATAGTTTTCAAATGTTATCAGTTTGCAAAGCAGTTCCACTTATTCATTCAAGTGATTAGAATTAGTATTTATTTGAGCAGAGGTTTCCAATAGCAGTTTCTTCCTGGTTGGATAGGGGTCTGACTGCAGCTGCTAAACAATGGCCCACTAAACACTGCTTCTGAAGGATACTTTGAGTCACTTTTTTTTTTTTAAGTAGGGCATATTTTTCCTATATTTTTTCTTATATTCTGAGTAAAGCATTTGCTTATTTAGCTAAAGCCTGCTGGTTTCCATGCCTTTTTACATTTACACCCTGTGTGACATGATATACCCTCAAGAACGGAGACATTGTATTTAAGCCAAGTGCCTGCAGTATTATATATGATAATAGTATTGGGATGAAAGAAGAGGAAAGGAGGCTTGTAATGGTCATGGTTGATAATAGCATTATAGGAAAATGACCGCATTTTGAGAATTAAATTTGTTTGCAAAAGGAAAAACATGTTACTCTTTGGGCCTATAACACATTACATTATGTGGAATAAGTCAATTTTAAAGACAGCACTCAAAGCACTTCAAATAATGTAAAAAATGAAACTTTGCTTTTATTCAGTAGTTACCAGTAAAAATCAACGTTTCAGTTCACCACAGAACATTATGTGGAATAGATATGGGGATGATGACAGACAAAATTAGAGGAAAATCCTATATGTTTTGTTCTACATGATGCTGACTCATAGGTGGTTGTCAAGCAGAACCGTTTACTACTTAATGCACAATTTGTGCCAGCAGATGGTATTCGTAAACCTCAGATGACACCTGTATCACCTTTTATATCAATAGCACCACCCTTTCCCCCAAATAGCCCAAACCTCCACAACATACGTGACGAAATTCCAGAGGAATCAATATCCTCCTTAGCTTCTGGTGACTCTTCAGCTGGTTGTGTAAACATTGTAACATGGTTTATTGATTGACCTACCTTTGACAATCCAGGTGATCTACAGTTCTTGTGCGTATCATAAATACTATACTTTACCGCTACCGGAATGCCATTGGTTAGCCATCACTTATCTTGCATGGGTGTGGGAGGATTCAACACTTTATCTATTTAATGTGGTTTCATGATTGATATAGGTAACTTCTCCATAGATGTTTTTTTCAGGTTGCTATTCTATAAAATGTGAAATAACTAGAAAAAAAATATTGAAACAAAAATGTTTATTTAAACATTTGTTTTAGACAAAATATCATAATAATCAGTCTTCATTCTGCTATAACGGTAAAGTTGTGTGTCAATTAAATTCACACTACTGATAGTCTGTCCTCATAATGTATTGTTTAAAAACTACCCACAATGAACCAGTTTGTTGTTCCTCTGTGTAATGCACACACAGTGCAAACTATTAACATATATGTTAAGTTCGGCACATAAGTGCCTTTCCTTATGTGACCTGGCTTAGTTTCCACTGCAATTAATACAACTTTCAGAATCTGGGTTAAAAAGGCATATCTTATTTCCAGAAACGGTCCTTCGTCAAATCACTTTGCATTATGTTCTTTTCATACTTCTAGGTATTTACATTTTGGTCAGACAATGTCTCCTTTCATAACCCTTGTGCTGTGTGTGTGTATATGTGGTCCCTTAAACAAAGTGCCTTCTATTTTTCAACTCACTTATGACACCTAGAGGTGGTTGTGCAATATTCAGTCAGGTATAAATCTGAGAAAACAAATATTTGTCATCTATTTTTGTTTCTGTCTTTGTTCACCAATGTCATGAACATACTAATCATATGCTGATGATACAGCCGGTACAGTTTATAATAATATGTAACAATCAAGTCTTTTTTGATGTAAATATTAAATAGCCTTATGCAAGTCATAAACAGTCTGGATGTAGCTGTCAATTGAAGGGACTTTCCAGGGTAGATTTAGCACCGTTTTATAAAGGGTCACCACAAGCAAACCAGTATTTTTATAAAACACTGTTTTTGGATGAAGTAAGCCTTGCATATATCCCCTACCCCTTCCCCACCTTAAAAAAAAAGTTATTGTTTATATGTTATATGTGCTGACGATGGATGCAAACTATGGACAGTTTTAACATTAGCTGAGCTGGCTAATGACTCTGCTGCAGGTGGAGTTACAACTCCGGGAAAAACAAAGTTCTTTATCTCAAGAAACATGGCCATTGTAAAACACTGAAGTGGTCATGGTGCTTGGAGTAGCACTTTATTATTCTTGTTGAGAATTATTGTGATACTCCACTCCTTGTGAAATTCTGACATTAATGCTAATCACTGTAGACTGAGACTTTCTTACATACTAATGTTTTACAAGGAATTCTTAATTTGGTTGGTGACAAAAAAAGACAACAAGTGACCTCTGTACTGTAGATAGCGGTGTGTGTGCGTGTGTTTTTTATATATCAGTTTAAAAGAAGCCATTTAAAATAAGTGCACTCTAAATTCGAATTTTCTCTAGAATATGTTGTTAGAATATTTCAGATCAGACCTGAAATTCCCTAAAGGACACAAGTGTATAAGGAAATTTATAGCAGGCAAACCTAGGGATTCGTAAGATGGTGTTAAAAGAAAGTCTAAACACTGAGCGCAGATTCGAGTCAGTGGGAATCACAGCTGAAATTACTTCATATTAAACCCCCCATTTGCAGATCTGCTTACTGTAAATGAGACAGAATTCTGGCATGCAAAATTTAAAATGACATTTTATTTATCCTGCTTATCCCGCTGTTAAAAAAACTAAACAAAAAAAACCTCAAAATTGTTGCTGGGTTTCAAAACTTGGTAAAACTGTTAATATAATTCTGGATTAAGGTACCATTATATTTGTAGAGGAGCTCCCTGTACCCCAGCTGGGTACCCCCGCCAAGGGCCGCTTCCTAGCTGGAACAGGGGACAAACTGCAGCACTTCTGCCCACAGTCGCCATGGCTTGACTGGGGCCCTGGGACCGCTCTCTCCTGGAGCTGAATGGGGAATTTGCTGTAGACACCCCCAGGCACTGGACAACACTCTGTCCTGGGAGCTCTAGTTCTTACAAGAACGTTCCCTGTTGAATCCTCCACACTGGAACAGTGATTAAATAGTAGCCCTTTTCCCTCCCAGTAACCAGACGACACATAGCTCTGTGAGTACAAGCTGGAATACTTTAATGGCAGCCACAACTGGCCTTATATGCATGTCCCCATGCAAGGGGCACTCCCCCCTGGACCTGAGAGAAAACCATAGTAAAAACAAATACAAACTTACACTGGCTCTCAGGTCCAGGACACTCCCAGGACACTCCCATACAAAATCAGGTAATCCCTCTTCTGTGCCCGGGAGATAATTGGATCAGGAACTGTACTCATCTAATCCAATTATCTCCAAGCACAGAAAAAACATACTTTTTCCCAAACACCCCAAAAGTACCCTAAAAATACATAAAACCCCTCAAAAGTTACATCCTCTGATAGATATGATCTGGGTGACCAACAAATCCAAAAATCACCCAGATCACTTCAGGAATTTCCTGGAAGTCATTTGTTTGACCGACCACATGCATGGTCCCATGCCCAAGACAGTTCCAAAGAATCAGGACTTGCGGTCGGTCTAGTTCGGTCATTTAAGAAAGTGAACAAACTAACGCACCAAATCTATAGTTCTACCCTGGAGCTTGTTCACCTCATTCAGACGAATGATTCCACCGAACAATGTTTTCCTAAGTGTTATAAAACCGAACACAGGTGATCATGGAAGTCCAGCAGTGTTCGGGAGTTTCAGTATCCGAAAATAGTACCATGAACTCGACAACCAAACACCGCTGCCTGTGTTTATGCGAACAAGATGGCCACCTCCTCGTGGTCGTCTATAGGAATTGCGGCCACCCAGACGAACACTTAGAACACTGAGGTGGATATTGCTACAAAGTAGCAATTAGGCTTAACAAGCTCTAGGGTGGTCTCCGGTTCGTGCAGCTTTTTGTTTCCCGAAACCATATAGTCTAATTACACGAACGGAGCACCATTCCCTCCTCCTCACATGGTGAAAAGGTATATTGCAGGATTTTATGGTCAAAAGTACAGAAAGAGGAATAGTAAAAAGGGGAACACACATACTAGGAGTGCACATCCACACATATAAAACAGGGCAATTCACAGTTAGACAGCGGTCCTGCCACAATAGCGAAGGAAGGCATGAACAGGCACACAGGAGGGGGAGGGACATTTTGACCCTTAGACTCCCATCAGCCATAGTCAGCCATCTCCTGCTGGACCCGACAGAAATCACCCACCTACGCCCAAAATATGAGAAAAAAGGAGGGTGGCTATATCTGTATTAATTGTTTCTTTTATGTATTTCTGTATGTAGAGGTAGCTGTGTCTGTGCATAGCTATGTGAGTGTGTATACCTTTTGCATGTGTATCTGTATGTATCTAAGTATATGTACATATCTGTGTGTGTGTATCTGTATATGTATAAGTGTATATGTTACCTGTATGTCTGTGTGTATCTAAGTGTGTGTGCATATCTGTGTAAGTGCAATGCAAATATCCCAACATTCAAGCACTGACAGTGCACACAATATGCCTCTACATTCAAACGCCAACATTGCTCACAAATACGCCCTTGCATTCAAACAGCATATTGCTATGAAAACATGACTGCCGATATGGATATGGATACATAACAGAGTGATAGTTGTAAATTATATAACAAAAGTGTTCTACAATCCCATAACATTTAAAGAACACCTAGTCTCATGGCTAGTTCTTTTCAAATTGGCTAAATAATTGGTTAGTTGGTTTGTTCACAACTTAATGTTTTGCCATCAATGGCAATAAAATTGGTAGTTTGGAATTTGAAGTGTTGTATTTGTTGGTAGAATTTATATGTAATCCAAATTCCAAACTCAAAAACCTTATTATGCTGAGTACTGAAGCAGGGCAGGTCAGGCTCAGTTGAGTTAAAACATATGTTGGCTGCTGTCCAGTCTTTCTCATTATAATTCTGTATTGTTTATTCCCTGAAAGCACATTGGATGTGATAAGGAAATTGGCTCCTTCAAAGAAGATGACAAGTGTGGAGTTTGTGGTGGAGATAATTCTCATTGTCGAACAGTGAAAGGAACATTGGTCAAGTCTCCAAAGCAAACCGGTAAGCAAATCCAACTTCAATAAAATCTCTGTTTTATATAGTTCACAGCTATATTTTGATGTTGTCTCTTATAGTAACATGTTATTTATGTGTAATAAAGAACAACTGGTAACATTCAGAGACATGTATCCGTTAGTACTCAAAAAGTCTGCAACAAAGCCCAGCCCTGTTTACCTACTATTTGCTAGATTTAGACAAGTCTCTTGATGTTGTGACAGCCCTGCCTTATTATTGGTCAAGAAGGGGGTAACAAAATCCTCTGCTATATAAAACTAATGCCAAGTATTCTAAGCCGTCACTTAACAGATGTCAAAGAGTTGTTATTGCTTACATACATTGACTGGTATATTTTTTGTAAAAATAGCAATCTATTCAATTTTTATTATTTTTTTGGTAACAGACAGGGAGACAACAGGCATGCAGTGATATACGAACTGTGTGTCCACTTGGGTATCTTAATCTAATACAGGAATCTAAGCTTCCAGCGACTCGGCTCATACTCTGCTGCCAGTGGCTGAGCTATGTATGTATGCTCTCAGTGGCTAATCTTTGTACGTATGCTATTATTGGATTAGCTGTCAAGTACACTGTCATTGGATGAGTTGTGAAAGTATATTGTCAGTGGCTGAGCTGTGTAAGTACGCTGTCTGGGTATTCTTATTTGGGAGTTGTTTACATACAATGAGGACTTTTTTATGGGGGAAATGGTTGTGGAGGAAGGATTAGGTCGCATCATTCAAGCATTGAATTGCTTTGCAAAAATCAGAATGTATTGAGCTTGCAAAAGCAATAGCATATTAATTGTCTAAAAACATTAAAGTAGTGTTGATACTCAGGATCCCATTAATTGGGCTGTTCGGTTTGGTTGCCCATCCTCCTTTGAGTGTGTTACACCCAGAAACAGACAAACACACTGTAGAAAGTGTAGATAAACAAGAATAAAGGTTAAGAGGTTTAAAAATGTAGTGCTGCAATCACCAAATGTGAGTCACTTAATCACATCTAAAATGATACAATAAAACAACAAAAAGTGGTAGGTGAGAGCACTCTAAAACTACTTTATCCTTTGTACATATAAACCAAGCAGTCTTGTAAAAAATCTGCAAATAGAAATACAGCGCATATAGCAGTGATGGCGAACCTTTTTGAGCCCGAGTGCCCAAATCGCAATACATGCCAACTTTTTTTCCTTAAAGTGCCAACATGGCAATTAAACCCAAATACTGAGGTTTAAGTTTAGAAAAAACAACTTGTACTGTTGTCTGAACTAATAACTTTTGTTTTAAAAGAACACAGAGAGTTAAATTATACAAATTTTAAATAATGATATAAATAGATAAAATTAAGCTTATATTTATTAGTATCTCCAACAAATGCAATACATACACACACACAGTCTGCTGAATACATACACACACGACTGCTGAATACAGAAACTGTTGAATACACACACAGTCTGCTGAATACACATACAGACAGACTGCTGAGTACACACACACACACAGACTGCTGAGTACACACACACAGTCCTCTGAGTACACACACACAATCTGCTGAATACACACACACAGTCCGCTGAATACACACACACAGACTGCTGAATACACGCACACACACAGACTGCTGAATACATGAACTCACACACTGACTGTTGAATACACACACATACTGCATTGAGGTGTGAGGTGCTGTGTGTGTGGGGTCGTTGCTGTGTGTGTTTGTGGGGGGTGCTGTGTGTGTGGGGGGTGCTGTGTGTGTGTGTGTATGAGGGGTAATGTGTGTGTGAGAGGGGTGCTGTGCTGTGTGGGGGGTAAGGGTGCTGGGCGGGGGTAGGGGTGCTGTGGGAGGGTAGGGGTACTGCTGGGGGGGTAGGGGTACTGCTGGGGGGGTAGGGATACTGCTGTGGGGGGTAGGGGTACTATGTATGGGGGTAGGGGTGCTGTAGGGGTGCTGTGGGGGGGTAGGGGTGCTGTGGGGGGTAGGGGAACTGCTGTGGGGGTAGGGGTACTGTGTGTGGGGGGTAGGGGTGCTGTGGGTGGTAGGGGTGCTGTGGGGGGGTAGGGGTACTGCTGTGGGGGGTAGGGGTACTGCTGTGGGGGGTAGAGGTACTGCTGTGGGGGGATGGAGGGTGCTGTGGGTGGTAGGGGTGGTGCTGTGGGGGTTAGGGGTGGTGCTGTGGGGGTAGGGGTACTGCTGTGGGGGGTAGGGGTACTGCTGGGGGTAGGGGTACTGCTGTGGGGGGTAATGGTACTGTGTGTGGGGGGGTAAGGGTACTTCTGGGGGGTAGGGGTGCTGTGGGGGGGTAGGGGTACTCCTGTGGGGGGTAGGGGTACTGCTGTGGGGGGTAGTGGTACTGTGTGTGGGGGGGTAGGGGTGCTGTGGGGGGGTAGGGGTACTGCTGGGGGATAAGGGTACTTCTGGGGGGGTAGGGGTGCTGTGTGTCAGTATCCCCCCTCCCTCCTTCTTACCTTTAATGAAGTGGGTGGGGGGGGGAACACAGCCATCCCTGGTGGTCCGGTGGTGGTAAGCACTGCAGGGGGAGGGATCTGTGAAGCAGCTCCCCTGTCCTCCGTGCGATGCTGTGTGGAGCGTTGCCATGGAAGCAGAGTAGCAGAGTAGTCCATTTCAGACAGGCAGGTGCCTACTCTGCATTGATGGCAAACCTATGGCCGCGTGCCCACAGAGAGGGCCCGGCGTGCCACCTGTGGCACGCGTGCCATAGGTTCGCCATCACTGGCATATAGGGTAATAACGTAGCAAATAAGTAAGTTAAAAACAATAACTAGTTCAACTCACATGGTCATGAGCCACTTCTTAAGCTGGCTCAGACTAGCAGCATATCTTATTAGTTGTATTTGGCACTCCAAACTTGTTCCCCTCTGTGGTCCTTAGATGTTTCCTGTTTCAATTGACTCAGGATACAATTGATTAAAACTCAAAGTTTTATTAGACACACGGTGGATAATTAAAAATAAGTAAAGATAAATACTTTACACAGGAGAGTCCAAATAACATGAAAAACACTAGAAAGTGGTCACTGTTTTTGTTTTAGTACTGCCACTTGCAAGATTTTTGATTCACCTTTAATTGCAATATAACACAGGGTTCAACATTTGCACTCTTACATTTGCTGTAGGCAAGCGGAAATTTAAACTTGCAAATGCAAGTTGCATATTTCTAGTGCCATGAGAGATATTTGTGAAGCAGAATTGGTGCACTTCTGCAGCTGAATGTTCTACTAGAGGTCAATGTGCTCACAGAACATCCTGCACTTAGTAGTTAACCGCTTCTGCTCTTAACAGTTCTTCCACTGAGAAATAGGAAAAGATCAAGTAGTGGTGGACAGCCTGTGCTGCTAGCCAAACAAGGTGGTCAACAATCCTTAAAACGGGTTGGGGGGTGTTTTAATAAACCAATATGGTTATATTCATTTTTTTAAAATGTCATATTTCTGCCACAATGCCCAATTTTTACCACCTGGCACCTCTTTTAAATGATCAGCAGCAAAACATATTAGCAAGTCGCGCTAATCATTTAGATTTTTCATGCTACTATATCTCAATATCAACAGGCAGGAGAACAAAACTGTTATGCCGTAAATCACGATACATAAAATAATGCATATCAGCAGTATCAATAGCAGAGTTTCATAACTGTTGTTTCATTACTTCCATAGCTCAGATGGTAATAAAGTAAACTTAACTAAAAAC
The DNA here is from genome assembly GCF_036172605.1 of Pelobates fuscus. NCBI lineage: Eukaryota > Metazoa > Chordata > Amphibia > Anura > Pelobatidae > Pelobates > Pelobates fuscus. The sequence continues at coordinate 83,472,698 of NC_086326.1, read as the reverse complement.
CGTCAGTAAAAACAGATCTCCTGCTGGTATACTGTGCTAGAAGAATGTTTCACTTCAGACTGATTTATATATTAAACAGTCCTTAAAACTGTCAAACAAAACAGTTAAAGCAACAGTAAAAAAATAAAACTTTTAAAAATCCTTTCAGTTTTCCAGTATATTTACGAGTCTCTGCAGGTTTCCATAAATCAACGTTATTTTCAAGTATACAATATATTCATCCTCTTGTCGGAGATGTGTAGGAAATTGAAAATGATGACTCAATACTCTTTGCATACTCCACAGAAAGATCAAGAGGGTAATCCTATATATTCTGTTGAGATAGAAGGGAGAACACAGAAACCAGCATGGACAGCATTATTACCAGCATTATTAATTTAAATTATACTTATAATAGCTCTTATAATAAAGTTCATATATTGAGTGCTTAGTCTATTAATTATGGCAACTCTTAGAATGTACTTAATTAGACTGTGTACTTAACTAGACTGTCAGCCATAAGAATAAATCCCTATAAAGTTTTCTTAGTTATTATCTTATACTGATATATGAAACCTTGTAGAAAGATAATAATAGAGTAAATGTGTCAGTTCGTTCCTCCAACCTCATAGCCTTGTTTATTTTGCCAGCAATCTAAGTCTAGCTATCATAATCATGTCAGTGTTGATGCCAATCAGAAAAGAGGTCCTGACCCGCAACATAGTTGCGCTAATTTGGGACAGAACACAGCTCTTCTGTGTCTTTTTGCAACCATACATCTCAGCATCAATTTTCGGTTACAACCAGCCCTACGTCATTCTGGCCCAAATGCAAATGCACGTTTTGGACACACAGGAATGACGTAGGCCTGGCTACAGGCGCCAGAACCATATGAGCTTCCTCTCTATGTAGAGTCTTTGCCCTGTTGTGGTTTCATTCCTGATTACTAGTAGCACTTTCTACTAATACAGACTAATACAGACTTATACACAGAAAATGTATTCCCTATGCTGAGCACAGGGACATGCGGGAATGGTCATATCCACACATTTTATGGCTGGGCCGCATTCAAGTGGCCAAAATGAACTTTCTCCCTTGGCTACTCTTTCTGTTGCAGGCCATCCCCACCCTAATCCCGAAGTCATACTTCAACTCCATATGCATGGCACTAGGGAAGTATGTATGGAACGGGAAAAGTCCTAGACTAAAATATAACTTACTCACACAGCCCAGGGAAATAGGAGGCTTGACGATGCTGGACTTTTTCCTCTACTATGCCACATGTCACCTCCTCCAGATAATTGAGTGGTCTAAAAACAAAGTACACAAACTATGGAACACAGTTGAGGAAGCAGGTGTAGGGGCACCCGCAACCCTATTCCCATGGCTACCTGGGGGGGCTGGGAGGGACACATCCTTATACACACAAGCCACCATACGGGTCTGGCATGGGATAGCAGAAAGGTACGGCCTCACTTCATACCCATCATCACTACTCCCATTGATACATAACGCTGACTTCCAACCGTGCCTTGATCCAGTGGCGGAACTACCGCGGTCGCAGGGGTCGCAGCTGCGAGCGGACCCGTCACTCCATGGGGCCCAGCCACCCTGTCGACACCTGCGACCAGGGTGGCCGCCAGCATTTTAGTGCGGCCCCGACCAAGCGGAAAAAATGCCGCATTGAAGGAGCCCATCAGGTGGCCCATGCTCTTGGGGCCACCCGATGGCAATGGATTTCCTGGGGCCCAGTCAGCGCTGCAGCACTTTAAGAGCGCAACCGGGCCCCAGTGATGATGTCAGAGCCGAGAGGAAGCTGTTACTACCTCCCAGCCAACAGAGCACCGCGCAGGAGGAGAGGAGGGAGTCAGAGTGGGAGCTCTGACTCCCGTCAGCATGAGGCAGCCACTGGATCCCAGGTAAGTCACTACATTTTTTTAAGTGTGTGTGTGTGTGATAGAGAATGTCTGTATCAGTATATCTGGGTGTATGTCTGTATGTATGTATGTGTGTGCGTGTTTGATGTATGTCTGTGTGTATGGGGGTCTGTATGTATGTGTGTGTGTCTACATGTCTGTGTGTATGTGTGTGTGTATGTATGTGTGTCTGTGTGTATGTATGTATGGGTGTGTTTGTGTGTATCTGTATGTGTGTGTGTGTATCTGTTTGTCTGCATGTGTGGGGGTAGAGGTGTGGGGTGGGGACGTATAGGGTGGGGGGTAGATGTATGGGGGGGGACCCCAGGGCATTTTTGCACCGGGCCCCGTGGTTTCTAGTTACACCTCTGCCTTGACCATACGCCTCTGCCTTGACCCTAACACATTCCGCGACCTTTTCACTGATCCATTGCCTAGACTACACCACATCCATCCCGAGACGGGGCTGAAAACCCTCCCCGATATACTGGGGGATCAACCCTGAACTTTACAAAACCATTCAAATACAAACAGCTGACTAGCTATCTTAAAACACTAGCACAGGGACAGGCGTTGAAACGCGCACCCATGTTATATGAACAGGTATGCATCGATCCAGAGCCGCTCCCGCATGGAGTGTCCTTTCTATACTCCACGCTGTAGACACACATCCCAGTCGAGTCACCGAAATGGGAAACATCCTTTGACCGTAGGTTTAGCGATGGGGACTGTGAGAAAATATACTACCTAACACACAGATGCTCCGTCTTTAGCAAAACCCAGGAGATGGCCTATAAACTGCTTACACATTGGTAATGCACTCCCGACATGTTGCACAGGATGAACCCGGAACATCCAGCACAATGCTGGAGATGCGAAGCCACGGTAGGGACGGCTCTGCATATATGGTGGGAGTTCGATAAGATTCAATACTCCTGGAAGGGGATACACAGCATGTTGCAGGAATTCGCTGATAAGCCACCCCCCCCCCCCTTCGACCCTGCTGCGATGTTATTACATCACACGACATTACCAAGTAATAGATATAAAAAAGATCACAATTAGGATCCTTAACGTAGCGAAACAGGTAATTCCTGCAAAGAAACACCCACACTGGAGAATTGGTTCACTCCGATGGAGGACTTGAGGGCCATAGAGGACTTACACATGAATTCAAGCGACAAGACACAAAAATATCTACACATCTGAGTGCACTGGCTGCTGACACCCCTAACCGTAACATACCATACAAAGGGGGATAACCCCCGCACCTGAGGCAAAACATGACATCGGCCTTCTTCCTCCTCTCCCCCCCCCCCTCTTTTCTCCCCGCCACCCCTTTTTTCCCATACCTGACACCCGCTAGACAGACACACTGTACATGCACTAGACAAACAATTAGGGGTACCACACAAGTCACATTGGTCTCACCTGCCAAAATTTCAGAGTGACCCTTGTGTGCAGATGTTATTCCTTTAATCTCTGATCGCGCAGAGAGAACAGAAATAGTACTGTAATATCATCCTTTAGGGGTGATTGGGCTTAACACAATACTTACAAATGAGGCAACATTGTAAACCTGATGAATGGATTATTCCGGTAAAAGTCCAGAACAATTTGAGGGAAATGGAAAATACAGATAAAATGAAGTAAGCCCCTCAGGAGAAAAGACAGCCAAGAAACAAAAAATATTATGTTAAGTTAAACATACAGTAGTTTTGCCAAATATTGCGCATATAATGAATGCTGACCTCATTCACGCATAAGTGGAGACTCTGATATCCTAAGATTTTCAGATGATAAAGCAGTTGTTTACAATATGAAAGTACTTTTAGTAGTCTCACACCGTTTAGTATTCCAATAGTCTCAGAGGCTTTGCTTCCAAAGACTGTACTACCATACTTTCATGTTACGCTTTCAAACAAACAGTTACACACTCTCACCGACATACACATTGTCACTTACACACTCTCATTAACACATATGCAGTCACTTACACAGTGTCACTTGAACACTGTCACTAACACACACACTGTCACCGACATACACATTGTCACTTAAACACTCTCCCAAACACACACACACACACACACACAGTCACTTACAAAGTGTCACTTGCACACTGTCACTAACACACACACTGTCACCGACATACACATTGTCACTTAAATACTCTCCCAAACACACACACACAGTCACCTACACAGTGTCACTTGCACACTGTCACTAACACACACACTCTCACCGACATACACATTGTCACTTAAACACTCTCCCTAACACACGCACACACACACAGTCACTTACACAGTGTCACTTGCACACTCTCACTAACACACACTGCCACTTGCACACTTTCACTAACACACACACGGAGTCCCTTACACATTCTCACTAACAGAGTCCCCCAGAGGCCGGCGCCCCAGCTGAATGCCTTATTCGCCTAATGGTGATGGTTTAGAGGCAACCTTGGGAGGCTGAAGCACATAGTGAAAGTTAAGTTATTTTTTTTTTACTTGTTGATTACATTTTAATTTTGTTTATCTTGTTTTTCACCTTTAATGGTAAAATGTGATATACACTGTATACAGTGACGATTTACAGCCTCGTAATTTTTTTGGAGTATTACTAGTAAATTCCTCAAGGCAATGATAAATTAATATCTATTGCTCATTCATGTTTCTTTGGTGTAACAGAAAATGAAACATGAAAAATGCTCTAAAGCAGGGGTAGGCAAATGGGACAGTTGCTGATAAACGCTCTACAGCAAGTGGTACAAAACTGCTGATAAATGCTCTAGAGCAGGGGTGGGCAAATGGTAGATATTGTAATTTCCATGAGTCTTTTTACCATTCTAAATGCTGGCAAGGCATCATGGCAATTGTAGTTCCACAACATGTGCGGATCTATAATTTGCTCAGCCCTGCTCTATAGACTTGCTAGAACAACAACAGTCAATGAATGTCTAGGGCAGGGATGCCCAAAAGGAACATCCCTAGATGTTGTAGAACTAAAACACCCATGATGCTTTGCGTGATTGTCCGTTCATGAAAGTGTGCATTTTAGATGAGATTTGGAGTGGCTGACTTGACGTGAGCTAATTCAGCTATAAAACGGAACAGCATGGAATGAATGTCGTTTGTGCTAGAGTTCCATATACAGAGTTGTGTACTTGTGTGTTGCTTGTAGTGACAGCACCCATGCTGTCTTTTTTCAATATGTGCTTCAGGTGATTGTAAGCCTATATTCCTCAGACAATTGGTACAAAACGCAAATGAATACTGTATTAATGATGGTAAAAGTAATTTGCTGTGTCTCTGGAGAGGTAGAACTTGAATTGATTTCCACATGACATGTTTTCTCCACCAATAAACCTAATATGTATTCCTCAGTTTAAGGACATGTTTGTAGAACACAAGTACAATCTGTGTATTGTGGGAGTAGAACTGACTGCATAAGTACAGAAAAGTAAAATTTCTATTTCAGAATTCAATGTTGATTAGTTCCTTTTTTTTGTTGTTGTTGTTTTTTTTACCCTTGTGTTGATCCTATATGCAAATAAATTACTCTGTTTTAAAGCACTCCATTTGCGTTTGAAGCTATATGGAGATGCCTTGCAGGAGTGCAGCAAACAAATTTCAATCTATTCTTTTCATATTATACCATCATAATGTATTTATCATTTTAGTAATATGAATCCCTTCCTGCTTACCAAATATTCAAACATATATATTGATCCACCAAATTAAAACAAATAAAAATAACGCCTTAATTTGTCATTGCAGCTGGAGTTCTAAAAATGTTCGAAATCCCAGCGGGAGCAAGACACATCCACATTGAAGAGACAGAAACCTCTACCAATAACCTCGGTAATATCAAAGGACAACCAGTATGAAATAGTGAAAATAGGCCATTCACTTTTGTATTTGTTGCACAGTGGATTCTAGCATATCTCATTGCTTTTATTTTAGAACAGTTATTGTTGCCATAGGAAAGACATTTATTGTATTTGTTGCCAAGGTAATGTTGTGAGACATGTAAATGACTTAATGTATAATCGACTGGTTTCTGTGCAGAGTATGTTCTTGCAATGTAAAAAATAAAACAGAGTGGGGAAGTGCAAATGGTCATGCAGGTAGGTCATCTCGGTGATCAATGGCTTCACTCATTGCAAATTATGATCATTAAGGAAGCACTTCTGTCAACAGCAACATCATCCGAGCAGTACACGGTCCATATTATACCCATCTTCTACAAATGAAAATAAGTATATACTAAACTTAAAAGCAGATTTAATCTATACAGTATTGGCTACTAAAACAGAGAAAAACTGCACAATATCATTATAGTTTTCAATTATTGTTAATATTATTGGATATATTCCCTAAGCCCTCTCGGTTTTCACCCCAGTGTATTGCCTTCATTAGTCTTAAAGGTTCAATTATTATATATTACCCATTGATTTATACAGATGTACTCATATGTGGAGATGAATATTCTGTAAGCAATTTATTGAGCCCATGTAAGTGGATTTAAAGTGCAGCTTGTCATGCTAAAAACCGCACATTATGAGGTCAATATCAGGTATATATAAAATGTAATATATAAATATAATGTATATAATGTAATCAATTTCAATATATACAATGTAATATATTAATATAATGTAATCCATTTCAAGTATATATACAATGTAATATATACAGTTTTGTACTTTATAATAGCTGCTGCCTCCTCTGTGATTTCTAGTCCCAAATGCATTGAACGATGCTTGGTCTGTAAATTTTAAACACATATTTTGTTATATCATGCTTGACCACTCTTGTTTTATTTGTAATGCCATTGACAGAATTGAATTTAATCAATACATTTGTCTCCTTTTCTTGCAGCAATTAAAAACCAAGCAAGCGGCAATTTTATTCTAAATGCCAAAGGAAAAGAGAACAAGTCAAGGACATTTATAGAAATGGGCTTGGAATGGGACTATGCGGTTGAGGATGGCAAAGAGAGTGTGAAAACAAGTGGACCCTTGCATGAATCCATTGTGGTTTTGGTAAGGTTTTCATGGCTGAGATTAATGGGCGATTCTTCACTCTTATCTTACTACAATGCAGATCATGCTCAGATAGTTACTGACTGAGGACAGAGTTGCAGACCACCTCAAGCTGATTTGCAACAATTCTCTAAATAAATGGAATGTTTTCACAGAAAAATACCTTCTATTGTTTATGTTGATTTTAGGAAATCCTTAGTTTATAAATGTATGGTTTGTTTGCTGCCTTTTCCAAACATATTTATAAACAATGATGTATATTAATGGACCAGGATATTTATTCTGTGCAAGATAAATCACCGATTTCAGCTACAATTTTATTAAAGTTCTATTTTGACATAAACAAGGTAAATGTAAATTAATAATTTATTTTTCTAGCCATATTCTGGAATTTATGTCTATACCAAAGAATTGGTTCTAATCTGTGGAGTAAAATTTCTACTTATTGAAGGCCTTGCAGTTTATTAAAGGGACACTCCAAATACAAAATAAAAAATAATAACTGTTTAGTAGATATACCACAAATGAAAACTTGCATGCATTTAATTATGCATTTATTGGCATTATATCTAAAACAGTTTGTAAAAACTGCACATCTCTTGTCTGCTGCCTTTGCAAGCCCTCCTCTTCTAAGCCCGCCCATACTGTCTGTGACTGTCCAATCACAGACTTCCAAATGCAGCTCAATGAAAAGTCTTTGCAAGGCAAGTGCTCTGAGCAATTGCAGCCTCTTGAGTTGAGTTGCATTTAAGAAATCCAAACTAGGAAGTAACAGTAACTGTTGTCTGCTTGAAAAGCCAGGGGAGTGTAACCAGAATAGTTTATAAAAGTGTCAATTTCTATTGAAATCTGCACTATTTCCAAAATGAAAAAAAAAAGAAGACATACTCTTTACACATAAAGTGTTTTAGTAAGCTAAGGTGCTTTAGGAGTCTTGTTTGTTTGTTAAAACAAAACCATAACAACAACCAAAAAAAACGTGACGCTTACAGTAATACAAATAGATTTGAGTACATTTGCAGCGGCTGGGTGTTCTGTATTATATTGGCATCTAGAAGTAACACAACCACCTCAGAACTCCACTCTTATGCATCTTACTGATACAAAGTCACGCTAGTAGTTGTCTACAAAAGAGTATAAATCAGACACTCTTAGTATAGCAATGATAGGTAAACTTTCTCTATCAATCATTTTATATGTCTGGAATGATTAGCAATTCGTCAGCTGATGACTACCATTAATGCTTGAGAGCCAAGGGTCCAACTTATTTTTGAATTACTAAAGCAGATCATTAGTTCTGCTTCTACACTTTTCATTAATGCCAAGTTCTGTTTTTATATAAGCATTCTCACATGTGAGTCTGGTTTCTTTTAAACTGCAGAAATACTTTTTCTTGCTTCCATAGAAGAAATCACACTCTTTTTGCCAGTTTGTGAGATCCTTTCACCGTTCTCAGTTTGTGAGATTCTCCGTTCTCCGTTCTCAGTTTGTGAGATCCTTTATATCTCCGTTCAGGAGACAAGCCTAGAGAACAATATGTTCATAATAATCATATGAAAGTAATCATACAATATCTTTCATTCTCGTACAGTATCACCCATTGTATAAAAAAATATTATTATTATCTCAGTATCTAAAGTAGTTTGTTATTACCATACAGATGTGCTGGGAAAAAAAAACTTGACATGTGAAACTTCTATTAAATATTTTTTTAAATATGCAGTTCCAATAATGGCTCTCCAGATGTTAAAAAACAAATGTGTTTTTATGTAGCACCCTTTAATTCAAAAATTGGTAACCATGCAAAACTGAGATTTTACATTTGGCATAAAGGTATAGTAGGATTAAATATCCCTGTTGATGACCCAAAAACCTGGGCAGTTCACTTTTTTTAATTAACATACATGCCATTAGCACACATTGCATTTTCATCACATTCAATGAGAGACCTTGAGAACTGAATTGTAAGAAGAACCACCATAGCCAACTCACTGTTAAACACTTCTGTACAACCAGATCAATATTACGGAGTGAGCTTTCTCATCGCATCTTCAACTGAAGGCTTGGGATTAGGTTTTCAGGGAATCTCTCAAAAATGATTTGATAAAAAATACAGAAATACTTTGGTGATATGTTCTTGTCACCATAAACTCTTCAATACACTGTCTATTTCTTTGGAGAATGAGGCAGGGTAACAGAGTAGAATTTTTAACAATAACATTTAAAGAATTTAAGAGGCATCCAATGATTTCTGTGTTCTGAAGTAGAAGTTAGTAGAAACATCTGAAAAGATCTATAAATAAAAGTTCATCAAAAGTGGGTGGATTAGTGGATACTGGATGGAACGCTAGGATTTGCTATAGAAACATAGAAACATAGAATGTGACGGCAGATAAGAACCATTCGGCCCATCTAGTCTGCCCAGTTTTCTAAATACTTTCATTAGTCCCTGGCATTATCTTATAGTTAGGATAGCCTTATGCCTATCCCACGCATGCTTAAACTCCTTTACTGTGTTAACCTCTACCACTTCAGCTGGAAGGCTATTCCATGCATCCACTACCCTCTCAGTAAAGTAATACTTCCTGATATTATTTTTAAACCTTTGTCCTTCTAATTTTAGACTATGTCCTCTGGTTGTGGTAGTTTTTCTTCTTTTAAATATAGTCTCCTCTTTTACTGTGTTGATTCCCTTTATGTATTTAAATGTTTCTATCATATCCCCCCTGTCTCGTCTTTCCACCAAGCTATACAGGTTAAGATCCTTTAACCTTTCCTGGTAAGTTTTATCCTGCAATCCATGAACCAGTTTAGTAGCCCTTCTTTGAACTCTCTCTAAGGTATCAATATCCTTCTGAAGATATGGTCTCCAGTACTGTGTACAGTACTCCAAGTGAGGTCTCACCAGTGTTCTGTACAATGGCATGAGCACTTCCCTCTTTCTACTGCTAATACCTCTCCCTATACAACCAAGCATTCTGCTAGCATTTCCTGCTGCTCTATTACATTGTCTGCCTACCTTTAAGTCCTCAGAAATAATCACCCCTAAATCCCTTTCCTCAGATGTTGAGGTTAGGACTCTATCAAATATTCTGTACTCTGCCCTTGGGTTTTTACGTCCAAGATGCATTATCTTGCACTTATCCACATTAAATGTCAGTTGCCACAACTCTGACCATTTTTCTAGTTTACCTAAATTATTTGCCATTTGGCTTATCCCTCCTGGAACATCAACCCTGTTACATATCTTAGTATCATCCGCAAAAAGACACACCTTACCATCAAGACCTTCTGCAATATCACTAATAAAAATATTAAAGAGAATGGGTCCAAGTACAGATCCCTGAGGTACCCCACTGGTGACAAGCCCAAGCTTCGAATATACTCCATTGACTACAACCCTCTGTTGCCTGTCACTCAGCCACTGCCTTACCCATTCAACAATATTGGAATCCAAACTCAAAGATTGCAGTTTATTGATAAGCCTTCTATGTGCAACAGTGTCAAAAGCCTTACTGAAATCTAGGTAAGCAATGTCTACTGCACCACCCTGATCTATAATTTTAGTTACCCAATCAAAAAAATCAATAAGATTAGTTTGGCATGATCTCCCTGAAGTAAACCCATGTTGTCTCTGATCTTGAAATCCATGTGTTTTTAGATGTTCAACAATCCTATCCTTTAACATGGTTTCCATCACTTTCCCCACTACTGAAGTAAGGCTTACTGGCCTATAGTTGCCCGACTCCTCCCTATTACCTTTCTTGTGAATGGGCACAACATTCGCTAACTTCCAATCTTCTGGGACTACTCCTGTTAACAATGATTGGTTAAATAAATCTGTTAATGGTTTTGCTAGTACACCACTAAGCTCTTTTAATAGCTTTGGGTGTATTCCATCAGGTCCCATTGACTTATTTGTCTTTACTTTTGACAGTTGAAATAGAACCTCTTCCTCTGTAAACTCACGTGTAATAAATGACTCATTTATCCTTTTTTTTAACAGAGGTCCCTTTCCTTCATTTTCAGCTGTAAATACCGAACAAAAATATTCATTGAGGCAGTCAGCTAGACCTTTATCCTCATCTACATACCTTCCTTCTTTTGTTTTTAATCTAACTAATCCTTGTTTTACTTTTCTTTTCTCATTTATGTATCTAAAAAAAGTTTTGTCCCCCCTTTTTACTGACTGTGCTATTTTCTCTTCTGTGTGTGATTTGGAAGCTCTTATAACTTGCTTAGCCTCTTTCTGCCTAATCTTATAGGTCATTCTGTCTTCCTCACTCTGGTTTTTTTTATAATTACTAAATGCTAACTTTTAGTTTTTTACTATTTTGGCCACATCTGCGGAGTACCACAGTGGTTTCTTGAATTTTTTGCTTTTACTGACAAGCCTAATGCAATTTTCTGTTGCCTTCAGTAGTGCAGCTTTTAAATAATCCCATTTATTTTGGACTCCATTTAAGTTGCTCCAGTCTGATAATGACTCCTTTACACATATTCTAATTTTAGAAAAGTCTGTTTTTCTAAAGTCTAAAACTTTTGTTTTTGTGTGGTGTGACTCAGTCACTGTTCTTATATTAAACCACACTGACTGATGATCACTGGATCCTAAACTTTCACCTACAGTAATATCTGATACCAAATCTCCATTTGTTAACACTAAATCTAGTATGGCCTCTTTACGAGTTGGCTCCTCAACGACTTGTTTTAGAGACAATCCCAGTAGGGAGTTTAGAATTTGTGTGCTTCTGGCACAAGTAGCTATTTTTGTTTTCCAATTCACATCAGGAAGATTAAAGTCACCCATGGTGATAACTTCCCCCTTCATTGTCATTTTAGCTATTTCTTCAACTAGTAGATTATCTAACTCTTCAATTTGTCCTGGGGGCCTATAAATCACACCTACACGAACTACTGTGTGATTACCAAATTCTAACGTAACCCAAATGGACTCTATGTTCGTCTCACTAACCTTTATTAGGCTAGATTTTATGCTATCCTTCACATACAGGGCCACCCCTCCCCCTTTCTTGCCTTCCCTGTCTTTTCTATATAAAAAGTACCCTGGTATTGCTATGTCCCAGTCATTTTTTTCATTATACCATGTCTCAGTAACAGCGACTAAATCTACACTATCAGTTGCCATTATTGCCACAAGTTCATGGATCTTATTCCCTAAACTGCGAGCATTTGTAGACATGACTCTAAGCTTATCATTTTTTAACACACTTGCTACAGGCACCTTCTGTCCTTGTTTTGGGGGACAATTGGATTGATGTTTTATCACCCTTTTGCCCCCCCCCTCCTAGTTTAAATACATCTTAGCAAAACCTCTGAACTGCTCACTGAGAACATTTGTTTCCTTTTGAGAAAGATGCAAACCATCTTTTTTGTACAGTTTATTTCCGTTCCAAACAGAGCTACCATGAGCAATAAAGCCAAATCCTTGCTCCCGACACCATTCACCAAGCCACAAGTTAAAGTCCCTAATACGCATCCGCCTGTCATTCTGAGTGTTATGCACAGGCAGAACTTCAGAGAATGACAGTGTGGAAGCAACCTGCCGTATATCATTGGCAAAAACACTAAAAACTTCCTTAACCTCTGAAACCTCATTGCAAGCCAAGTCATTTGTCCCTAAATGGACAAGTACATCCAATTCCCCTTCCTGCTTTGCTTGCTTAACAATATTACAGATACGTCTCCTGTCTCTGTGAGCAGTAGCTCCGGGAAGACACCTCACAAGACCACCATTGTCCATCTCCACACCTCTTATGATGGAATCCCCCAACAACAACTGCTTTCTATTAGGCCTCATCATAGTCTTCAAGCCTCTCTGCACAACACCACTGGCCTCAATGCCTCTCTCCACAACACCACTGGCCTCAGTGCCTCTCTCCACAACAGCACTAGCCTCAGTGCCTCTCTCCACAACACCTCTAGCCTCAGTGCCTCTCTCCACAACACCTCTAGCCTCAGTGCCTCTCTGCACAACACCACTAGCCTCAGTGCCTCTCTGCACAACACCACTAGCCTCAGTGCCTCTCTGCACAACACCACTAGCCTCAGTGCCTCTCTGCACAACACCACTAGCCTCAGTGCCTCTCTGCACAACACCACTAGCCTCAGTGCCTCTCTGCACAACACCACTAGCCTCAGTGCCTCTCTGCACAACACCACTAGCCTCAGTGCCTCTCTGCACAACACCACTAGCCTCAGTGCCTCTCTGCACAACACCACTAGCCTCAGTGCCTCTCTGCACAACACCACTAGCCTCAGTGCCTCTCTGCACAACACCACTAGCCTCAGTGCCTCTCTGCACAACACCACTAGCCTCAGTGCCTCTCTGCACAACACCACTAGCCTCAGTGCCTCTCTGCACAACACCACTAGCCTCAGTGCCTCTCTGCACAACACCACTAGCCTCAGTGCCTATCTGCACAACACCACTAGCCTCAGTGCCTCTCTGCACAACACCACTAGCCTCAGTGGCTCTCTGCACAACACCACTAGCCTCGGTGCCTCTCTGCACAACACCACTAGCCTCAGTGCCTCTCTGCACAACACCACTAGCCTCAGTGCCTGTCTCCATGACACCATTACACTCTGAAAGTGCAGAAAATGAATTATGTAGAACAACAGACTGTGCAATATGCCTTTTATCCACAACTCTAAGTCTACCAGATCCTACAGTAATCCATCTGCCATTCCTAGTATGTCTCTGTGGCAGTGGCTTTGCAGCAGTTCCAGCCTGAGTTTGTTTACCAGATAATTTACAAATCTCAGACTTCAAAAATACAATCTCCTGCCGCAAGATAGAGAACTGTCTACAGATTAGACAACAACTAAACCTCCAAAAAGTGGAACGCGAAACAAATGCATAGCAACTATTACACTGAACTATTACATGATATAAATCCATGTTGTCCTATAACTCACTGCATTCATACTGACTGCCCCCATATTTATTAATTTGTACGTTCGACGACCAGAACCACCAACACATGCAACACACTTAAAGAGTTTATAATTATGTCCCCAAAGCCTACGGGAATTAAGATTACTTTGTTTAAACTAGGGTTCTTCAGGTGCCCAGTTAACGAACAGAACACCATCTCCTATTATACTTGAATGTGCTTTGTGGGTATAATTTGATCAACAGTAACCAGCGACCTAGCCAGAGTAGTCAGCAGTGAGCAGTCCAGAATTTAGTTAAACCCCCACAGAACTAATGTTAATGTATTGGGCCCAATGATCACTATTAAAAGAAATGTAATGCTTTGGGTTAATCGTTGTAGTGACACATTTATTTACTTCAGTTACTTTCCTTACGTACAGAGAGGGATTTAGTATCTGTCTTAAATGTAGAGTCATCATCAGTAGTTCATCATGGAATGTGACATGTAATATATTGTTTTTCTTTTTCGTTCTCTCTCTGTTCTTTTTCTCTTTTCTTATTCTCTGTTTTTTTGTTTTTTTTTATTCTTCTCAAGGCTAATTGTGTCATTTGTTATGCAGGTACTTCCTCAAGATGACGATGGAAAAAGCAGCTTGCTGTATAAATACATTATCCATGAAGACCTTTTACCAATGATCAGCAATAACAATGTTCTCCTAGAGGAGATGGATGGCTATGAGTGGGCTTTGAAAAGCTGGTCGCAGTGTTCCAAAGCATGTGGGGGGGGTATGTGCATTTTATGTTCACTCTTTCTTATGTAACTCAATATTTATTGATGTTTTAATAATATTAATGTTATAATAAGGGAAGGTTAAATATAAATATATGTACAAATAATTAATGAAGATTGAGAGAAAAAAAGTACACAACCACTCTAGAGGAATATAAATAACAGGAACGTTCGATCTTTTGTTTAATGTGATTATTTTGGTTTTATACAGATAAAAGTAATGCGAGCCAAGTGCAACTCTCCATATAATGTTCTTCTGCAATAATATATATTACAAGTATTCTAAAAATTACTTAAACATTGATTGATTTAAAGAAACACAATTGCATTAGGAATACAGATCTATAGTGTCTCTTTCTTAGGGTATTAGGTCATCTCATTCTGGATATCGAGGACTATAAACCATTTGTTCTCTTTTCTTTTCAACTAAGGCTCCTTTGAGGCTGCTTAGCTTTCCACCCCCAGTAAGGTCACAGAGGAGGCAGTGCCTACTCTGCAGATGGTCCAAACCAATGCTCCTCATAGAGGAGCCTAAGGTGCATGCACAGAGGGTGCTGTGTGCGCATTCAAACGTTCTCCTAGAAAAGCATTGAATCTATAGTTTCCTATGGGGCTTCGCATCATGTGACCAAGTCATACTGACCGACACTAAAGGTGGACTTAATCCTGCTTGCCAAGACAATAAGAAGAGAGACATGCCCCCCTATGCTTCTAATCTCGCCACTGCAGTGGGCGGCGGTGTGCTGCTATCAGCGCACTTAACCACTGTACTGCCCCCCCTCCTTTACCTCTTTGGTCTATTTTAGTACTGTTCTTTACCCCTTTTCCCCTGCTCCTCCTCCCTTCCCTTCCTGCTGCCCCCCTGACTATCGGACTAACACGTACACTCCTCTTGCTATCATGTCACTGACACCGGCTTCCTTAACCATACTGTCCATAAACGCTAGGGGCTTGAATAAACCCGAGAGACTAATAGGGGCAATAAGGGATTTCCACAACAGGCGGGCCTCAGTTGTCTTTCTATGAAAAACGCACTTTCGGGCAGGATCTGGACCCAAAATGACAAATAACTATTTCCCATGGGGATACTTTAGTGACTATCAAGGGGGCAAAGCCAGAGGCACGACAATCCTCATACACAGGCGGATACCGTTTGTGGAGGAGGCGGTCATGACAGATGAAAAAGGAAGGTTCCTATTCCTGAAAGGCACGATAGCGGGTCACAGATACACCTTTGCTAACCTGTACACTCCAAATCAGAGACACTATAGGTTCTTCTCCCAAACTCTTCGCAGGTTACAGGTTTTCACTGAGGGTATCCTGATAGTGGGGAAGATTTTAATTTGCCTCTTTACCCGAGGTAGGACACATCATCCGGGTTCTCCCATGTACCCAACACCCTACGGCCATTAGGGCCCTGTTAGCTAGACATCACCTAATTGCCTGTTGGAGAGCTCACCACCCAGACAAAAGGAACTACTCCTTCTTCTCTCACTCCCACAAAGTTTACTGTCGACTGGACAATTTTTTCATGACGCATTACCATCTCCCGACCTTAACTCACGCTGACCTGGACGCTGCAACTTGTCAGACCATGCCTCGATGACAATCACACTTACATCCCCCTTATTTAGGCCCACTAAGACTAAATGGAGGCTAAATGACTACCTGCTTTCCAGACAGGACATTCTGACGGACGCAGGACAAACGCTCCGAGACTATTTTACAGACAACACCCCGCAAAGGTGCTGAACTAAAGAAACATAATGAGGCTAGCATGACGACCCTCATACAGGACATCAGACAGTTGGATACCCTCGATAGAAGGGTTCAGACTCCTACGTAACAGACACAGCTTCTACAACTCCGATGGGACCTGGCCTCTCTACTGAATGCTAGACATCATAGAGACACTTTGCGACACAAGACCTTCTTTTCCCTTCATGGGAATAAAAGCGGGAGGTTATTGACTAGGATGCTGCAAAAACGCAGGCAGCTTACGTACATAGACCGTATTAGAGACAGATCAGACACGCTCCACAGCATACCCAGCAAGATCCAAGAGACGATTAGGGCTTACAACTCCGATCTGTACTCCCTACCACAATCCCTACAGAGATAGCCAAGGGCAGGCTACAGGACACCATCCAATCATACCTGACGACCTATACCATGACTACAATAGACGGGGAGGTGGCGGACCTCTTGGATAGTCCCTTGACTGTAGAGGAACTAGCCCAAGCCGTGAAACAGTCGAAACCTCGTAAATGCCCAGGTCCTGATGGCCTGCCTGTAACATATTTTAAATGCTTTGCAGAAACATTATTATTATATATTTATTATTAATATAGCGCCATAAAATTCCGTAGTGCTGTACAAGGGGTGGACTAACATACATGTAATTGTAACCAGACAACTGGACGTACAGGAACAGAGGGGTGGAGGGCTCTGCTCCATGAGCTTACATTCTAGAGGGAGTGGGGTATAGTGACACAGAGGGTAAAAGTAGGGGTATGAAGGTTGTTAGAAAAGTATTAATTATACCCACACAGGCTCGCAGCTTTTAATGCCATAAGAGAGAGTCAACGATGCCCCAAGCAATCCCTTGCCACACACACCACGATCATCCCAAAGGAGGGCAAGGACGGAGAGCACTGTGGGAGCTACAGGTGCATCTCTTTAATTTAAAAAACTGGTGAGTATAAGTGCTTGATATCTATAATTAGTATCAAATCACTGACAAGGGGTTATTTCCACCCTTGTGAAGTGGATAGTAAAGATAACAGACAGGAGGTGATCAGCGTTTAAGATTATATATACATAAGATACAGATGATATTCTTAGTATATGAATCTATAAGTACAAAGCAAGAAACAGATTATGGTGCAGTACAGTAGATGTTTGTGAAGGGAGTACAAATGGGCCCATTATAGATTCATATACTAAGAACATCATCTGTATCGTATATATAATCTTAAGCGCTGGTCACCTCCTGTCTGTTATCTTTACCATCTCTTTAATTAATTGCAATCTCAAATTACTAGCTAAGATGCTTGCTATGCACCTGCAGCTACACAGACCCTCTCTGGTACATCCGGACCAGGTCGGGTTTATAACGGGGCGAGAGGCCCAGGATAACACCATCAGGGCGCTCGCCCTACTACACAGGAAACTGGAAGCTTTGGAGGGCCTTCTTTTGCTGTCCACGGACGCATTTGACCGGGTTTTGTGGAACTACTTGTTCCGCACCCTGGCTCACCTGGGCATGGGGACACACCTGCGGGGCTGGATAGAAGCACTATACGATAATCCAACCGTGCAACTATTAGTGAATGGGGCTTTAACATCGGATTTCTCGATACACAATGGCACGCGCCAGTCCTTGCCCTGGAGCCGTTTTTGACGGCCGTAAGACACAACCCGGAAATCTGAGGCATAGACGTGGGAGGCACACAGCACAAGATAGCGGTGACTGACAATCTCCTCTTTTTTGTAACAAACCCGGAGGTCACCCTGCCCAATATCCTTATGACCTTTTGGAAATTCAGGGCACTCTCAAACCTGAAAATTAACTTTTCCAAGTTCCACATATTAAACGTGAATATCCCTACGGCGCGAGCGGAACCGCTGAGACAGAGCCATGCGTAAGACCCATTACCTGGGCATCTGGCTGACGAGACGGCGAACAGACATGTTTAAGGAGAACTTTTCCCCAATGTCGGACAGGTTTAGAGATGAAATAAAGGAATGAGCATATGCTCACAAATATTGGTTTGGACAGATACAGGTCACAAAGATGAACTTTCTTCCCAGATTGTTATACTTATTTGAGACAATCTCGATACTGATCCCCAGACCTTTCTTTAACAGACTGTGAACTGCTTTGGGGACTTATGTATGGGGTGGGAGGAGGCCCTGCATGAATTTCAATTGACTGACACAACCCAAAGACCGGGGATCAATGGCCCTATCGGACTTTCACCTGTATTATCAGACGTGACAATTACTGAGAGTAGTTGAATAGTCTCAGCAGGCGGTCTCTGAGCTATGGAAGGGGGTGGAGTTGGGTGAGGCTAAAAAAACGGTTGCTTTAATACCTTGGCTGCCGAGATCGGATTACGAACAGAGATACTCAGCATACACAAGAGACACTCTCCAAGTGTGGTGTCGCATGTTGCCTAAATACAGCCTCTCGGGTTTCCTGTCCCCATTACTACCCCTGACGTACAATTCAGAATTCCCACCGGGCCTTATTATAGGCACCCAGCTTAATGAAGTGGTCTGGGTGCCAGGTCCAGCTAGGTTTAACCCTTTTTTCTATAAACATAGCAGTTTCAGAGAAACTGCTATGTTTATAATAGGGTTAATCCAGCCTCTAGTGGCTGTCTCATTGACAGCCGCTAGAGGCGCTTTCGCGCTTCTCACTGTGATTTTCACAGTGAGAAGACGCCTGCGTCCATAGGAAAGCATTGTGAATGCTTTCCTATGGACTGGCTGAATGCGCGCGTGGCTCCTGCCGCGCATGCGCATTCAGCCGAGGAGGAGGAGAAGTATGGTGCCCTGAGGTAAGTTTAACCCCTTCCACCCCCTAGAGCCCGGCGGGAAGGGGACCCTGAGGGTGGGGGCACCCTCAGGGCACTATAGTGCCAGGAAAACGAGTATGTTTTCATGGAACTATAGTGGTCCTTTAATCCTAAGGCCATCAGAGACATGATTGGGAACCCCCTTCCCAGTCTACACCACCTTACTTCACCAGACTGACTTAAGACACAAACCACTTCTCCAACACCATTACAAGTCTTTAAGTACAACCAAATTGGGAGTTATGTGGAGGGAGAGCTTGCGTACGAGACCCAAACTTTTTTGAAAACATCTGTATGGCTTTGGACCCCTTGCATCATGGGGTATCTTTCCTATACTCCATGCTACAACTCCGAATCCACTCTGAGCACCCTAAATGTATGAGCAAATGGGAGACAATACTGAACCGTAAGTTCAGTGATGCCGACTGGGAGAAAATTTGCTACCTGACAAACCACTGCTCGGTCTTTAGCAACCTGACAACCTGGTATCAAACCCTGGAGGCCCTGCAGTCTGTGTACCCGGAAAATTCAGATCGGTGCTGGAGATGTGGTGAGGAGGCCGGTACTCTTTATCACATCTGGTTGGAGTGTAGGAGGATTAGACCATTCTGGAGAGCGATCCAGGATATGATAGAACTCTTTACAGACGAGCCTCCTGCTACGACCCAGCTTTCCTATTGCTACACTACACTAAGACCCTAAGTCAGCACACAAAAAATCAATCACAATCAGGATCCTGAACATTGCTAAACAAATCATTCCCCAATTTTGGAGGCAACCAACCACCCTTCCCTAGGCCTGTGGTTCTCCCAGATGGAGGAGCTCAGGGCGGTGGAGGTATTACACATGACTGCTGAGAGGAAATCCGAGACCTATCTAGGGATATGGACACAGTGGTTACTGACCACAGCTAAGGAAGACTTCGCTCACAGGTTTAGGACCAGACCGACATAACTGACAATGGAAGACTGATCTGACCCCTCCTCCCCTCTTTCCTATTGTATGAAGTGTCGTATTCTGGTGAATGGGGACCTGGGAGTCCCAATGTATAAAGGCTTTTATACACCCTCTTAGACTCAACAAAGTGATATCTTCCTGTTGATGGGAACCTGTGTGTCTCAAGGTTTACATGCTTACAGAAATACCAATAAAAATATGTTTTAAATAAAATAAAAAAAAAGATATTCACCAGAATATGCTAAAATCTAGTATAGACTTGTTTTGCCTTTAATGACACAGGCACTGTTTAATGTGACAAACAGACATATGTAAATGTTAAATCCAGGAGTAGTTGTTTCTACAGTAGATGAGCAATTTGTGTGACTCCTGTCTTGGAGTAATAATATGTAAAATTTATATAACCGTTTTCTTTTTGAAATACTCATCCAGGTTGATAAAAAAAAGTAGTTAATGTATGTTTTTATGTCAATTGGTAGTGCATGTAAAATATGTCATTATGCATCATTGTGGACTGATTTAGCTAATTGTCTTTTTATGCAGGCATTCAATACACCAAGTACGGATGTCGGAGAAAGGGGGATAACCGAATGGTTCACCGTAACTTTTGCGACAACAGTAAAAAGCCAAAGCCAATTCGCAGACGATGTAACCTCCAGGAATGCTCACAGCCAGGGTATTACTAATTCCATAAACTTTTTTTTTTTTTTTTTTTTTTTTGCGTGTCAGCAACCAGGGGCATGAAAGGAGATGTTCCAGCAACAGTTTGGGCCGGCAGACCCAGAGACTGGAGAAAAGCTGGGACTTCAGATAAATGTGACAGAAGATGCATTTTGTCAGTCCTGCCTGCAAGCAGGCAGCGCGGGCCCCACTAGTAACGGATGGTGTTTTCATGTAGCATCTGAATAACCTGCCGTAATGACTTCCACAGTGTAAGGGTATGCCTAGAGAAGTCTCTGTAAAATGTGAACCGTGTCCCTTCAAAGAGTACAGTGGGAGAGCCTCTAGATGCCCCCATCAGAGTCCGGCACTAATTTGAGCAAAAAGTCTTGAGGAGCTTCCTGAGGTGGTTTTGCAGCCCTGGGGAGACTAACGCAGTATTAAACCACTAGCTGCTTAGCTTGCGTTGGGGTTAGCGCGTAGAGAGCGATTTTTAGCAAGCCAAGGTCAGCATGCTTTTCCATTTGCATTGTTCTAACACTCTCTAGATCTTCCTCCACTATCACAATATGGCTGGTAAGCATGTTGACTTCCTCCCTGACCACTGAAATATCCTCTTGGAACTTTACTCTAATACTAGGACACAGTCTTCCTGCCCTGGGGATACTTGTCCATCCGTGTGTACCTGCTGGAAGGCTGGTGGGTCAGTGGGAAGCTGTTGTTTTCCGATAAGTTTGATGTTAAAGCCTCTGCAGGTGCCATGTTTGAAGTCCCAGGCCATGAGGCTGGTGCATAAAAACTCCAATATCTTGGTCCTTCTTCTCAGTGCTTTTTTATTTAATTCCCGCTTCAAGCACCAATAAGCAGGCTCTAATCATTGAAAAATCATGGCAATCAGATGGGAAGCACGAAGCTGCAATAATGTCTGCTGGCTCCACCCCTATTCCTTAAACTTTTTGCATTGTTTTGTGTTTAATATATAAATCATCTTATAAACATATAGGAGGATATAGCCTGTTCATCTATTTATTTTATTTACAATAAAGGGTTGCACCTTAATTTTGGAGATACGCATCAGCATGACAATGTATATTCTGAAATGTGTGCACTGACTATTCTGCAATATTCCACTGGGGAGAGTTTTGCATAATATGTAGCCTGTGTAGTCTAGTCCATTGTAATTGAACATGCAATTTAATTTATAATTGATAAGAAATACCATTTAATAGCTTTATTTCTGTATTATGCGGTACACTATCTCAGTGGAGTTATAAAAATTTTAACTGTTTCTTGGATCATTTATAATCCAAGACCAAACCTAGAACAACATGTAGGCATGCCGTTAACCAATGTGTTGTTTGTTTTTTCGGCCCTCTTGTTGTTTGTGTTAATTGAATTTGAATTACACACGGTAGGCTCCTGCAGCTCTTGCAGGTTATTAATAGAGCAGGACACAAAATATTCTAAAGACTGTGTGTATTGAAGACAGTTTATTGATTAGATCATTGGATCTCTCTTTACAGTTGTGAAGGTATCATTATTTATTAATTCAAAGTAAACTTCAATATTCAGCTGAATTAAGTCCTTTGTATGGATTCTGTGAGGACTAACACTGTTGAGCTAGAGGGCTAATGCTGCCTCTGCTTCTCCACTATCCCCTAGACCACGTGTAGGCAAGCTTCAACACTCCAAATGATGTGAACTACATCTCACAAAATGCTCCTACAGCCATATTGCGGCAAAGCATCAGGGGTAATGTGGTCTACAACATCAGGAGTGCCACATTTTCTACCCTAGACAATGAAGAATCTGAGATTGGTTAAGTTTAAGAGATGTTTGCTGAAGGTTAATAAACTTATAAATGTGACTGCATTGCATTTCCATATTGCACATGGAAAGTGATGTTTTATGACTTTTTTGCTGCTGCATCAGTAGAGGAAACGAATAAATATGGATATAAAGCCAATTAAACAAGTTTGTTTTCCATTAAAGATGGGTGACAGTGGAATGGGGGACTTGTAGCAAGACCTGTGGCAAACTTGGTGTGCAGACCAGGCTAGTGCAGTGTGTCCAGCACTTGCAGAATGGGACAAACCGGACGATACATACAAAATACTGCACGGCAGAACGACCAGACCACAGACGACCATGCAACCGCTTGCCATGTCCAGCACAATGGAGAACAGGAGCATGGTCACAGGTACTACATTGTGCTTTATCTGTACCTAATTTTATATATATTTATTTATTTTGTATACATACACATACCATATATTGTGGTATTGTTATAACGTAAATTATTGTTATATTGTCCAGATGTAGAACAATAAAGAAACAATACACTCACACACACCTCTCCCCACCCCCAATGGACAGATTGTTCAATTCCTTCATGTATGTGTGGGGGGGACGACTTTTGTAGTGTAAAATATAAAGGCCAATTACATATATGAAATATAACATTATATACATAGATTAAATGCATACAATTACACTTACAAACACATGAGCTCTTAAATAAAACTAGCGCTAATCAAGCTTTGTGGTCACCCTGGCTCCTCCGGGTTAAGAGTTGCAAGTACCCGGAGGGCGTGATGACGTGACGCACGTACGTACGCGCACGCACGCCCTCGTGGATACGGGGTACGAATGGGGGAGGTGAGCGAGGTGAGCGAGGTCCGAGACGCGAGGTCTGAGACACGGTGTATTGGAGAAGCTTTTCCGGACACATTTACAATTCTGCAATCTTTTTTCCTTTTGGCGGACTACCGAAGCATTGAAGCAGGTACAAGCAGAATAAACAGCAGTTTTGAAGTTGCTGATTTAAGCCTGCCGAAAGCTGTACTACTTCCGCTTAAAAAGACTACCATGTTTGGGAGAAACTAACTGCAGACACTGTTAAGAAAAAAATTATCACCTGGTTTGGCAAGTAGTAAATGACAATTATAGGTTGCCTGACTTAGTATATTGAATATTTGTGATATTATTCTTACTTTAGTCAACCCACAGGTATCAATTGTATATTTGTTGGGAGATATAGCTACATATAGTTCCTTTTCTAATTATAAAATCAATATGAAAAAATCTCAAATTTTATCTTTTATGTTAAGTGATGCTCAAAAAGATTCAATATCTAAACAGTTTCATTTAGTTTGGGCCAAGGAAGAGATTGATTATTTGGGGATAAAGATTTCTCTTGATATTACTAATGTGATACAATCGAATTATGAAAACTTATTTAGAAATTTACAACATCAAATGATAAAGTGGAAACGACTAGAACCCTCTTGGATTGGTAGAATAAATATGGTTAAAGCATTTTTGATACCGAAACTTCTATATCTATTCAGGGCAATTCCATTTAGAATTAAGATAGAAACTCTTAACCGGTTTCAAAGTTTATTTTCTAACTACATATGGGCTAATAAACCCCCTAGGATCGCATTTGAAGTACTGCGTAGAAGCTATTCAAAAGGGGGTATAGCCTTTCCGGATATATCTAGGATTCATGAAGCATGCAAAGCTTCTCAGCTATTATTGTGGATTAATTTGAATCAAAATATTTCACCATGGTTTAGTATATAGAACAAGAAACTAGTCCCAGGTATAAACTGCCCATTCTTGTATGGATAAGCCTTTTAAACTTTGCATTGGAGAAAAATCTTTTTTCTAATAATATCCTGAATGACATGGTTATAACTTCAAAAATACTTATGAAAAAGTTAAACTTGAAGGATAGAATATTCTATGATACCCCATTAGAAGTAATACGATATCTATTGATAGATTTTGATATTAAACCCTGGTTTCAATTAGGGATAAGTAAGATCTCAGACCTATGTGAAGGAGATAAATTGATCTCATTCAATTACAATTAAAATACAATATACCTAATAGGGATATATTCAAATATCTAAGATTAAATAACTTTTTAATGTCTAAATTAATATGCAAAGAACATTATATAACCTTCCAAATTACTAATAGTCAAAAAAAAGGGAGTATTGCTAGATTTTCTAGATTATTCGATCTATTGGATCAAGATCTCCAAATCTCTTCTTTTAATAAATGGGAAATGGATATTGGTAAATCTATACCCTTTATAGAATGGACTAGAGCTACTCAATTAGTAAAACAATCTATTCATAATGTAACATTAATGGAAACCCACTTTAAATTAATCTATAGATGGTATCTAGTCCCAGTTAGACTTCATAAGATCGATCCTACCCATACTAAAATATGTTGGAGATGTGGATTAGAAGATGGGACTATATATCATATTTGGTGGGAATGTTCTAGACTAAACAACCTAAAACTACAGATGTTCGAATTGGTAAAATCTATATATGATGGGGGCGGGGCCGGGCGGCCATGCTAGCAGGCTGCAAGTCACCACGGCTCCTGAGGAATTCAGCAAATTTTGGGCAAACACCCACTTAATTCAGCCTGAAACACACTGGAAACTCGTGAAACAAGAGCTCGGAGTGTCCTGGTGCAGCTAGAGCGCCTGAAACCGGGTGACTCTGGGTCCCAGTGAGATGCTCTGGGGCTTGGGGACTGAGGCCTACCCGGGGAGGGGGAGTGGAGCGGACGGCCGCTGCCTCACTTTCAGCCCCGACTAAAGAGACCCACAATGCGGCTGGAGCCCTCCCGGCCCCGTTCACCCCCCCCCCCCTTTGGACCGGTGGGGGTTATCCCGGCCCCCTGAGGCAAGCAAACACCTTCAAGGCACTCCTGGGCGGCTCGAGGCCGACCGCTGACAGCCACCACGCGGCCCTAACAAAATGGCCGAAAGTGATGTAACTACCTTACAGACGGCTGGGGGTGAATCGCAGGCAGACCTCACACACCACGCAGCTGTATCCATGCACATCCCTCGAAAGCAAAGGTGGTAAAGAGGAGAAGACGGCGGTCCACAAACCTGCTGCACATTCAAGCGACAAGCCCAATATGTGCCCTACTTGAGAACATCTTACCTCAGCCTCCTGCCACCGGGTCCGCAGACCCTCACTGGGCGGTCCACTCATAAACGCACTACGATACCGCTACCCACACCCGGATAATGAGGTCTGTGCAGCGTGGGGTCGGTGTGGTCGTGTTCCTCGGCCGTGGGGTGGGTGCGGGTGTTGTACTCGTGCTCGCTCCACGGCTGGGTGGTGTGGCCGCGCCGGCCCTATGCCCTGTAATGGGCCGTTGGGACCCGGCGGACCCTGGATGATCTGCAGGGTTTATCCCCACGTCCAAGAAGAGCATGCCCAGCAACAGCATCCATGGCACAAGACCTGGCGGCAGCTCCAACTCCTCACGAAGGAATACATGAAGGGCACAAGCCGCGGAACTCACCGCAGACACCCCCTCCAACAAACACTCTGGCGGCACTCACCGCTACACGGACATTTAAGTCAGTAAGGTCACACTCAAACTGGCAATACATAACGGCCGTCAACATCCTGACTTTTGCAAACGATGACCCAACATGCCGAAATCTGCCTGGTGGTACTCTACTCTACTATACTTTACTTTCATTTAATCTACTCTACTTCACCTTGTTTGACAGACCTCCCTAGACAAGCTATTTGTTTTCCAAAAATGTTTGTGCACATGTCTGTTATGCATATAAGCTCTAAAACGTTAAATGTTAAGCATGGATAGCGTGCATAAGTGCACAATGACTAGTGTGTGTTTCCATGTATAATGTCTAGAATGCGCAGGAAGCGTAAACGCACACTGCTTAGTAAGCATTGGAGGTCACCTTGACAAAGATTAACTCGATGTACTCATGTTTTCTTATTACTTACTCTCACTTTGAATACAAAAAGTGCACGTGACACTGTATACCCCACTGTTACTAATGTTATTGGTATAAGCGAGTGGAATGCCTTTGGGGTACCACGAGCATGTCTGTTAAACCTATATGCACGAAAAAATAAAGAATACAAAAAAAAAAAATCTATATATGATGACATAAATGAAATCAGTCCACAAATGTTCCTCTTTAATATTGGTCTTCCTACACAAGATAGTAATTTAAGAAGATTATTGACTCATATATTTTTGGCAGTTAAAATTAATATTGCTAGATGTTGGAAATCCCCTATACCTCCTGATTGGTTAGAAATTTTGGCCCAAATTTAATTTCAATATAAAATGGAAACAAGTAGTGATGTCCCGAACAGTTCGCTGGGAACCGTTCGCCGGCGAACATAGCGTGTTCGCGTTTGCGAACACGCGCGATGTTCGGTCTGCCCCATATTCGTCATGGAGGTGGGAGGGTCTGGGAGGGAGGGTCTGCTGCTGATTGGCTGGAATGTGTCTGCTGACTGTAAGGTACAGGGTCAAAGTTTACTCAATGATGACAAATAGGGGGCGGACCGAACATCGCGCGTGTTCGCGACCGTGAACACGCTATGTTCGCCAGCGAACGGTTCCCGGCAAACTGTTCGGGACATCACTAGAAACAAGCTATTTTCTTAATCCCTCCCCAAGGAAAATTGAAAAAATGTGGTCTCCCTGGATCTCCATATTTTCTAATATTAACTAGATATATCTCTTTGTTGTTCTCTTCTCTCTTCAAAATCGGCCAGAGTACGTGTTATGTAATTATATTATCTATATATATATTTTTTGTTTTGTTTGTTTTAATGTTTATATGTAAATTAATTATTTGAATCTTCCTATAGAAATATATGACATATATTAAAAGGACTTGATATTCTATATCTATATATGTATATGATGTCTATATTTTATGATATACTTAATGAATTATTTGGATTGATGGTGTCATATAGGATAAGTAACTGTGTTTTTATGTATTTGATGAAATTTCTATTGAATAAAAAAGATAAATATATATAAAAAAAAAGAGTTGCAAGTACACGAATAAGCGGCAAGCATGGTTACTTCTTTGCCTACTGCCTCCACATATTTCCTATATTCGACACCATTTTACACTCTCAGCAACTAAAGCAGTCTGCATGTTACATACTGAAAATGGAGATTTACTCCATAGGATAAAAATGTCAAACTATATACCATTTAACCACCATGTTTAATGCAGGTTTATTGCTTAATTTCATAAAAAATAAAAATAGTTTTTTTAACATTGAGTGGCTTTTTACTCTATATATATATATTAAATACAGACTGTAGAGGTATTCCAATAGCTAAATTTATTTGTACCTCCTGTGGGAAAAGTGTACATGAAACTATAATGGAGTACATATATGTGAAAGTTAAAGGGACACTATAGTCACCTGAACAACTTTAGCTTAATGAAGCAGACCCTGCAAATGCCTCCTGTATGTGATTAAAGTTCAATTTAGAGATTGAGATACACTTATTTAAGGTAAATTACATCTGTTTGAAAGTGAAACCAGGTTTTTTTTCATGCAGGCTCTGTCAATCATAGCCAGGGGAGGTGTGGCTAGGGCTGCATAAACAGAAACACGGTGATTTAACTCCTAAATCACAGTGAATTGAGCAGTGAAATTGCAGGGGAATGATCTATACACGAAAACTGCTTTATTTAGCTAAAGTAATTTAGGTGACTATAGTGTTCCTTTAAATGTTGTTATTATTCATTTATTTTTTAAAGACAGATATACTGTATTTCGCCATCTTATCTACTCGGTTGTATTTCAAGAGATACCTCATTACACAGGAACTAAACTATTTTACCATTTGTTATTTTTTTAATGACTGCACAGCTGTTTCAATACATATCAAGTCCGAAATAATGTAAATATTTGGCTTAAAATATTTTGCCAAAAAAACAAATTGTAGGAACTGCATGTGCAGTGCAGATATGCTTGATATATTTATCTCTTTATTTATGAGACTCTAAGGAGTTGGCAGTGCATGTGCTATCTGCTTGTAGGAAAGCAATGTCTTGGAAGGTACTTAAATTAAGTATTTGCATAAGAAAATCGCTGCACTTCCACAATTCATTTAATTGTGTCTTTATTGACGTCATTGTGTTTGGCTCTAACAGTGCTCATCAAGCTGCGGAGAAGGTATCCAACAACGCCAAGTAGTGTGCAAGGCAAGCGATAATGTCATTGGTCAATGCGATGGTGACAAGCCAGAAACTATTCAGGTCTGCAAGATGGCCCCATGCCCAGGTGAGAAATTTCATATATGAGCAAATATTTATATCCTATGGAAGCAATGAAGGCACGTCTAAGGCAACTTGCCATATTGGGGGATCCAGCTGCCAGAAACCACATTATTAACATTGAGATAGTTTTCTCATTTTTTTTTAACTGCATAGATCCACATCATAAATATATAAATTGTAGTGCTCATATGTGTGGTATATTACCAAACTCTAACACATAACCTCTGGTCCGTCTACTTTAACAAATATTTATTCAGAGACAAGACAACAACAACATACAAATAATGACACACAATCTAACTAACTATACCAACAACAACAACAATCTAATTATATAACAATAACAACTAAATCTTATAAAGTCACCAGATCCCACTCACAGTTCACCATTATAAATATTAGCCCATGTCTGCTCACGTGCAAAAGAGTAATAAGCACTCTCTTCTCAAGGGTGAGCAGCAGTTCACCAACAAGGTGTTCCCTCTACCTTGGGATAAATGGAAAGATAAAATAGAAAGGTGAACAGCGCTAAAGATCAGAAAATGTACATACGTTTAGTAGAAATAATTCGTGTGGAATTATATCGTTCATACATACTGTACCATTATTTGTATTTTTGTTTCTCTTTTTTTAAGTTACTCCGCTGGCCAGTATTTCTACTAAACGTATGTACATTTTCTGATCTTTAGCGCTGTTCACCTTTCTATTTTACATGTCTGCTCACGTGTCTACTTAGTAAACAAACAACATGGAGATATATGTTTTAACCCCTTAACGCCGGTACGGCGTTCTATGCCGTCGCGGCTATAAAGGGCTTTAAAGCCGTTGCGGCGGCATAGAACGCCGTAACGGCTTGCAGCCCCTGGAGGTCCGGCGTACTCACCTCCGCCGCGATCCTCTTCTGGAGGGCTGCCTGACAGCCCAGGCAGCCCCCCCCCCCCCCCCCGGCAAGTGAGGCCCCCAGGGGCCATGTGATCGCTCTTAAAGAGCGATCAAATGGCCCCCTATAGCTGGCTGTGGATCTGCCAGCAGGGGGATTGTCTAAAATATTAGACAGTCCCCCTGCTGGTAGGTAGTGTAAAAAAAAATATTAAACATGTTATAAAATAAATTAAATGCCTTTTTTTATATATATAATATATGTATATATATTATATATATAATATATATACATATTATATATATGTAACGTCATACGTAATGTATTTTAATATTAATATTAGTATATATATTAGTATTAAAATACACTTAGAATGACGTTACATATATATATAATATGTATATATATTATACATATAATAGATATATACACATATATTATATATATATATATATACGTATAATTACAATAATAAATAAATAAAATAATTAAATAAATAAATAAAATATTGAAACAAAATTTAAAATAAATTATATATTCATATGTAATTTCATTCTAACTGTATTTTGTTATTAATATATATATATATTGGTAACAGAATACACTTAGAATGACATTCTATATATATATCTATATATAAAATACAAATAACCGCAAATATATTTATATATAAAGAGATAAATACATATAATTACATAAAAGATTACATTAGTATACACGTAGAATTTAAATACCTATAAATGCATATATATTAAAATTCTACGTGTATATTTAAGTAATTTTTTAACATAATTATGTAATTTGATTAATTAAAATTTGATTGACATGCCTGACAATACAGGGAGAAAGTGCAGAGAATTTAATTCGCAAGCACTATATTTGACCCTGTAACTCTCCAAGACACCATAAAACCTGTACATAGGGGGTACTGTTTTACTCGGGAGACTTTGCTGAACTCAAATATTAGTGTTTAAAACTGGTAAATTGTATTACAACGATGATATTTTAAGTAAAAGTGAATTTATTTGCATTTTTTACAAACAAACGGCACTTTTATGGACTATATTATTGTTGTAATATGTTTTACTGTTTTAAAACACTAATATTTGTGTTTCGTGAAATCTCCCGAGAATAACAGTACCCCCCATGCACAGGTTTTATGGTGTTTTGGAAAGTTAGAGAGTCACATATAAGGCTTGCATTTCATTTTTTTGACATTGAAATTTGCCAGATTAGTTATGTTGCCTTTGAGACCGTATGGTAGCCCAGGAATAAGAATTACCCCCAAGATGGCATACCATTTGCAAAAGTAGACAGCCCAAGGTATTGCAAATGGGGTATGTCCAGTCATTTTTAGTAGCCACTTAGTCACAAACACTGGCCAAATGTTAGTTTTTTGCTTTTTTCACACAAAAACAAATATGAACGCGAACTTTGGCCAGTGTTTGTGACTAAGTGGCTACTAAAAAAGACTAAACATACCCCACGTTCAATACTTTGGGTTGTCTACTTTTTCAAATGGTATGCCATTATGGGGGTAATTCTCATTCCTGGGCTACCACACCGTCTCAAAGGTAACATTACTAATCTGGCAAATTTCAATTTGAAAATGGAACGTTCTATATTTGACCCTGTAACTTTCCAAAACACCATAAAACCTGTTAATGGGGGGTACTGTTGTACTCGTGAGACATCGCTGATTACAAATATGTGCATTTTAACAGTATTATGACATTTACAGCTAAAATGTGAGGCGGAACTACAAATTTAAAAAAAAAAATTACAATTTCTCACAGTTTTTTTAATTTTATTCATAATAAATTATGTTTCATATATAAATATTTGATATGAAATTAAAACCCTGTTTCTCCTGAACAAAATGATATATAATAAGTGTGGGTGCATTTAATATGAAAGAGGTGAATTACGGTTGAACAGACATATAGCGCAAATTCCAGTTTTTGTTTACATTTTGTTTTGATCAGAACGTGTACTATTGACTCCGTCCTGAAGGGGTTAAAGGAACACTTGCAGCCTATGGGGTGAAATAATGCATCTGATAGAGCAGCATACAACAAAATGTATTACTGATATAATATTTCGTTTTTTTTGTTTTTTTTTGCAAACTGCTATAGTCAGGTTTTTTTACTTCTACTTTATAGAAAATGTGAAAACCATTTCGGGACATATCACATCTATCTCCTCTCCATAGCATATTGTGGAGACGCTGACCCAGGAAGCACCTCTAGTGACCGTTTGAGTGACTGCCACTAGAGGTGTCCCTAGGCAGTAATGTAAACACTGCCTTTTCTCTTAAAAGAACCTGTAGCTGATTGTGCAAGCTTGGAGCCCTCCATGCTTTCTTCTACTGCGAGCACCCGTGCTGCAAGCATGGTCACTGCTTCCTGGACTGGTGCTATGTCCGCATTAAACATGGCCTGGATTTCCTTCATTAAGGCTTTGGTGGAGGGAGCCGAGTCTTCCGCCTCTGTGTGTGCCTGTGGTCCTGTTTGCTGCCTCGGTGGAGGTGAGAGGTCGGCTGTAATGCTGTCCTCGTCTGAGGGCAGTGATGTATAGGCTTCAGCAGGTACCATCTTGGCAGGTTCAGGCCGCACGGTCGTGCGCAGGATAGTGCCTATATCTCGAGATCCCGAGCCCGGGTCCAAGTGCATCTTCTTACTTGTCTTCCCCATGTCGTCTGGGATTAGGCCATAGCACTTTGAGCCCAGTAGCGGGGTCGGTATCAGCTCTTGGCTTGGTTTGGTAAGGCCGACTTGCGAAGCTGCTCCAAAACGCGTCTAGCTCGTGCAGGCGTTGGCTCCGATCCCAGTATCTTGCAATACCTTTTTTATTGGACGAATGGTTTCGTTTTTGCTCAGAAATGCTTTACACTTGAGAAAGGAAGGTTCTCCTGAAAACATGTCATTCCTAAATTCTGTTATTCCAATTAAGAAGATATTACAAGATACGAATTTCATGTTATTTTACATCTGCATCACTGGACTAATACGGCTGCAATCTCTACTGTACAACAAATCCAGGTAGATAGCCTCTCTCAGTTCCACATATATAAATGTGCTCTAGAAAGAATGTACACCTAGTGGGTTTATTCATTAAACTCCAAATTCTTTAACCAAACTTAAATATTTCTGTGACAGATGGGTGTGCACCATGTTTCCCCTGCCTCTTGCAGTACAAATCGGATTGTTCTTTAGTCAGTCTTTATGAGTGCACATTGCAGAGTACAGTAAGTGGTTAAGCGATCTGAGCAGTATGTTAGACCAGTCTATTTCTGCACTCATAATTTTTTTTGAAGTGAGTTCATCTGCTTATGTTTTGGTGGTTTTTTTTTTTAATATATTTTTGTTCTTCCCTATATCACTAGTGTAGTAGGGTTGTTCAATTATTCCAATTTCTTTTTATTCCAGATTCCACCTCTGTTCTAGTTAGACAAATGTATGAAATTGAGTGCTTATTATCCCCCTTTAAGGGACTTGACAAAAATGCATCTAGTAGAACATTGTTCAAAAGTAATATATGTATATATAATTATTATTATTTATATAGCACCAACAAATTCCACGTCGCTGTACAATGGATGGACTAACAAACACGTAGTTGTAACTAAACAAGTTGGACGCACAGGAACAGAGGGGTTGAGGAGCCTGCTCAATGAGCTTACATGCTAGAGGGAGTGGGTTAGAGTGACAGAAGGTAAGGGTAGGAGTAGGGAAGTAGGTTAGTAGAATAGTATTCGCTGAAGGCTTAGTGTTTTGATGACCGTTGCGGGAGAGTAATCAGGGTGTGGGGTGGGGGAGCTATTAACAGTTTAATTGATATGCTTTCCTGAAGAAGTGACTTTTCAATGATTTTTTGAAAGAGTAGAGACTGGATGAGCGTTTTATAGAGAAGGAAATGGAATTCCACAGGAACGGTGCTGCCCTAGAGAAGTCTTGAAGGCGAGCATCAGTGGTGGAAGTACGAACAGAGGGTGGACGTAGGTCTTCGGCAGAGCATAGGGACCTAGATGGGATATTCTTGTGTATTAGGGAGGATAGATAGGTTGGAGCAGTATTATGTAGAGATTTGTAAGCCAGAACCAAAATTTTAAATTGAGCCCTATATATTACAGGAAGCCAATGCAGGGACTGACAGAGGGACTGAGGCATGCGAGGTGCAAGCGGATAGGAAGATGAACATAGACAAATGAACCAGAGCACGGAATCCCTCTAATCTATGTTTGAGGAAATTTCCATAAGCATAGATTAGAGGGTTTCCCTGCTCTGGTATGCACTTCTGTGTTCAGGGACATTTCCCCGAGCATAGATGAGCGCACGAGAGCAGGGAATCTCTCTAATCTATGCTCTGGAAATTTCCCCGAACATAGATTAGAGGGATTCCCTGCTCTGTTGCGTTCGTCTATGTTTGGGGAAATATCCCCGAACATAGAAGAACGCAGCAGAGCAGGTAATCCCTCTAATTCCCATGATGGCTCGCACTTACCACCCCGTGAGAGAGCTGGTCGTAAGCCATCGTAAAACAGGTAGGTCGCAAAATGAGGACCACCTGTGTGTGTGTGTGTATATATATATATATATTATTTATACATAATTTTGTGTTTGTTCATGATTCAAGATGCATGAGAAAGAAGGAAAAGAAAACATTAGCATCTTGGAATTCATCCTGTGTTTGACTGTCCCCTGTACTATACAATGGCCTTGCCATGCATATTCCAAGGTTATGGCTAGATCATGCTTAGTGTTGCAATGTTTAGACCAGGAGGATCTGCATAACCATACAAAGTTAACGTTCTTGGATCATTACTTGGAAACTGTAAATACGTTTATTCCTTGCTGTAGTATTTCAGATTTGTTTTCTGTTTATTTGCAGGAAAATCTCCAGGGTTGCCGATACATTCAGAAAACAGTGAAACAATTACACCAAAGATGCCATGGATCCCACCACAAAATTTACCTAAGAATTCCATCAGCAAGATATCTACAAGTACGTTGCTGAAAGATTTGATAGGCCTAGTCTATGCAGATGTGATAACACTGGAGTGATATATATGCAGGGGCGCATTCACTTTCACATAAGCGTCAGTTTTGTGCGTGATTTTCCTATGTATAAAACTGTTACGTCACCCTTTATACATTGGTGGCTTTTATCTTTAGGGTTATTTATAGTTAATCACTAAAGTGGAACTTCCAGGTGAATTTCAAAAATGTAAAAAAAGCCAATAAAGAAACATGTTATAGGTCAACTAAGCTTTCAGTTCAGCTATACTGCCCCTAAATGTAAAATTCACTTTAAATTCTCACTTAGTAGTAAAACACTGTTTTCTGTTGTAATAATAATTTTTTTCTGTTGTAATAATAATTCTTCTTTATGACATATTTATTCCTGTGGGGTTATTTTTGTGGTTTTTTTTTTTGCCTTTTCCTCTCCCTGTTGGCTTTACCATGGATGTGATCAGTGGTAAAATCAACAAGGAGAAAAAAAAGAGCAAAAAAATTAACTATATATATATAAAAACATTAGAAAAGAGTAACTTTTTATACATAACTCCCATATTGTGAAAGTGTAGTTTGCGTTGTATTTACTATAGGACTTTCCTCAAATGGGTTCTAGAATTGAGAATAAAGGCTAAGTTGGTCATTTATTGCACAGAACAACATCCTCATTTCACCAATAACGGTTTGAGAAATTTCTAAATTAACCCCTTAAGTCACAAGCCATTTTTGCATTTTTTTGCTGTTTGTGTTCAAAGCTTTAATCTGATGTCACATATACATAGATAAATTCTCATTAATTATGAAAATAAATAAAATAAATGCCAAAAAATTAAAAACATTTTCACAGTTTTGGCAATAATAGCATGTGCATAACATGTCCAGTTTACGAAAGGTAATTCAAACAAATTAATTTGTGTCTTGATTTATAGACTGTATAATATGTATAGGATTACAGCTTATTTTGAAAGTTACAGGACACAAAATACAAGGACTAAAATAAAATTTCAATGTGAAACAATTTTAGAAGTTGGTATGTTTGTCTTGTAGGTTTAGTAGCCATCACAAAACTGACACATAAAAGTATATATTTATATCAAGTAGATATCACAGGCTATTTACCAAAGGTTATTTTGACACTATTTACGTAGCCATTTCATCACAAATATTGGAGTAAAATTGTGTTTTTTCTCTATTTTGACACATACACATATAACAAGGTTTTTGTAATGTGTATTTCGTAAAGCTGGTGTGTGCTATTCCTGCACAGAACCCCATATTGTGTTCAGCTACATCTGCTGAGTATAACGATACCCCCATTGTATGCCTTTGGCACTATTCTGTGAAGCTACAATGCCATATAAGAGACAAGGCTATTTCAGTTTCTATAGTTCGAATTTTCATAAATGGATTTGATGAGCCTATGTCTTATTTTTGGGGAAATATAGCAATTTGACTGATCAAATAACCCCACAAAGGGCTTTCATTTGATAAAGCAGAATCCCCACGGTATCTTATATCGCATATATTGTGCCTCAACTTTTTTTTTTTACCAATTTATGCCAATGTTTGTGATGAAAGGGAGAAAAATAGCATTTTTACATATATGCTGCATTTTTTTTATTAAATCTGTTTTTATTGAGGGCAGTATAAGGAACAGTTTACCAACGCTGGAGTTGTCATGCATGTTTGACAAGCGATATGAAATGCAGAATTGGTAGAATAGTGGCATTTTTACATTTCCCTTCGCAGAGGCCCATAATGTGTGATATTGTTAACATCGGCATATTTAACGAGTTTCCCACGCAGGGGAGTGTATGTTTGTCTAGTACTTATTTTAAGGTTCAGCAACAGCTTGTTTTTCGACATTTTCATTTTGATAATTAAGCTCGCTGTCAGTGTGTTAGGGTGTGCGCCACTTTTTTCATGTAGTATTGAGTGGTGTATCGGTCTGTTGTTGTGTGGTTATTTTGGCAGGTGATTAAGTTTGGGCGGCGTGAGTGTTTGTCGTGTCTCAGGGTTTACTGGGTGTCGCCTGTGGTTCGTCTTGTGTGGGGTTAAGTCTATGGGGTAGGTCGGTCTGGTCTGTCAGGGGTTGTCCTGTGGTGTTTTGTGGTCTACGTTGGAGGGGTGGATTTCAAGTGACATGGGTGGGTGAGATAGAAGATGGGGCGAGAGGAGGGGGGGAGTGAAAAGCGAGAAAAAAGGGAATGGGGCATTTTGCATTTTTGCTGAGTATTTCTTAGACTTGATATGTACCACTGTCATAAAATTCCCCAAATTATACTCAGGTACATCTTCTGAGTAAAACGATATGCCCAATGTATGACCTAGACACTATTTTGTGAAGTTACAGTGCTGTAAAAGAGACGTGACAAGTTCAGGTTTTTTTCAATGTCTCATATTTATTGGTTTTGATCAAGGAAATGTAAACAAAGGGGTACAGAAATAAGATGGGGTGAGGGTAAATGGTTACACACAATCAGACCACATTGTCGGGTACAAACATATTGGTTAATTTTATACATGTTGTGTAAGACACATGGCATGGTTACTTTATTGTTCAAACAAGTTTTGGGTTAGAGTGATCACAGACAGAGTAGCCACTACGACACTACTTTTTGAGGCTTGAAGGTTACATAAAATTTTCCCATTGGTACCAATGCTGTTGTGGCAGACACAACAAGATTTTATCCTGAGCAGCGCTGTGGAGCAACAGCGCTACACAGGTGTGACACCAGATTCACAGCTAGAGATAGTGGACTTGTACAGACAGCCCCTGAGCACAGTCGTCGCTCTCATTGAGGGTCGCAGTATAACTCCTACTGTGTCACGCAGGCCTCCGACTTAGTATGAGAAGGGGGGTATAATAGTGGCCGGTGTGCGGCGCTAACAGTGGGGTCGTCTGCCAGACAGATATATAACTACAACATTGTCTGCGTGGGTGGTGGGGGAGGGGGGAGCAACAACCGGGTAAAGGTAAGGATAGGGGGAAAGGCTGAGATGTCTCTACACCATGTTAAGTTTTGTGACGGTCCGCTGAGCCACAAGTCTCCAGCTACCGCTGCTCATGCGGGGGCTAGTTTAAGCGGGCTCTCCTGTATGTCATTTTCCTCGGACAACTGGGGTGGGGTGGTCCCCTATCTCTATTTGTACTCCACAATCCTAGATCATCATGGGCCTCTGTCTCATTGCCCAGACCAGGTAGACCAGATCAGGTTGTACCGTGCCAGGGTGCCCTGAATCGTATGCGCTATTTTCTCAAGGTGCTGCGTGTGGTTTATTCTGTTAACTACCACTGTTATTTCCGGAGCTGAGGTTGATTTCCAGAGGGAAGCTATACAGTGTTTGGCTGCCAGGGTGATGTGGGTGGTCAACACCGCCTCCGGATGGGTCAGTGAGTTGGGAAGCATGTGTAGGAGGTAGGCTTCTGGAGTGAATGGTACCCCTTTCTGTACATTATCTTGGAGTAACGTTTGTACCTGTCTCCAAAAAGTGTGTAATACTGGACAATGCCAGAATATATGACTCAAAGTGCCCGTCTGTGCGCAGCAGCGCCAGCATACTTGTTGTGCCCCTGGGTATATAAGTGCCAGTCTCCGCGGGGTGAGATACCACCTCATCCAGAGTTTATAAGCCGCTTCAACATGATCTAAGCAGCGTGTGGCTCGTTTTACCAGTGCCATTGCTGCAAACCATGTACTACTCTCTATTGTGCTATTGAGCTCAGATTCCCAGTGTACCATGTAGCTTAATTTATCAGTCTTGCCTATCTCCAAGAGATTTCGGTAACATAGGGAGAGTGGTTTCGCTCGGGTCTTTCGACTGAGACATAGTGAGTCGAACGGGCCTGGCTCTCTGGTATCTGGCGCTGCCTGGGTGATTCCCTGCATTATGTGCTTAATACGCAGGTAGGTGAAGAGTTCCCTACTTGGGAGGAGGAAGGTCCGCTGGAGTATCGGGAATTGTCTGATCTCATTGCCCTCCATAATTTGGGACACCCTCTCTATCCCCTTTGCCGTCCAACCGTCTAGAGTCAAGTCTTGTGTCAGGTACTTCAGGCTAGTCATGGGGGCGTATAGCATCAGAGGATGGGCGAGCAGTTTCGGGGCCCACCTGTGCCATATGCGGAGAGAGTGTTTTGTGGTCACTAACATGTTTGCGTTGCGCGGATGCGATTTGGGCGGGACCCAAAGTAAGTCTAATAGTGCGTGGGGTGTAGCACTTGCCGTTTCTAAGTGGTACCACAGGGGGCGGTTTGGGGTCATCAGCAGTCTTGCTGTTTGGGATATGTTTGTGGCTATATAGTATTTGAAGATATTGGGTACACCCAATCCTCCACCCCCCATGGCCAGGGTTGTGCTTGCTATAGATACCCTAGGTGGTTTCTTCTTCCATATGTGGGCGTTTCACAGACGCTGGAATCGTTGCAGCAGCGTCTTTAGTATCTCAATGGGGAGGGCCCTAAAGAGGAATAATATTTGAGGAAGTATGATCATTTTTAAGGAGTTTATACGTCCCAGCCACGAAGTGTTTTTTGCCCCCCAGCTCTCCAGCAGCGTCTCAGTTTTAGTCAGTAAAACGTCATGGTTGTGTCGGAGAAGGTTGCGTCTTAAGGGTGCCAATTTTGTGCCTAAGTAGGAGAGAGCGTCTTTCCGCCAGTCAAAAGGATGTTGGTCTCGCAGGGCGGTAAGGGTAGAGTGGGTCACGTTAAAAGGTAGCACCTGAGTTTTTGCCTCATTGTTTTTGTAATAAGACACTTGGCCATAGTCATGGAGCAGGAGTAGGAGATGCTTCAGTGATTCTGTCGGGTTAGTTAGAAATATTAGAATGTCGTCAGCAAAGGCGGCTATTTTTTGGGGGCCCAGCTGCGAGGGGACACCGGCGACACGGTGTTCCTGTTTAATAGTGTGCAATAGTGGTTCTTGTGACAGTATAAAGATGAGGGGCGACAGCGGGCACCCCTGTCTTGTGCCATTCGTCAGGGCAAAGCGTCGGGAGGTAAAGCCGGAGCTCACAACCACGGCTGTCGGGGAGGAATACAATGATAGGAGGCCATTGAGAAATTTGTCGGGGAATTTAAATCTACGGAGGACTTCCGTCATGTAGCCCCAGTGTAGCCGATCAAAGGCTTTCTCCGCATCAAGGGCCATTAGCAGTCCCTGTGTTTTGTGTACCGTCAGGAGTTCCATTATGTCCAGCGCACGCCTTGTGTTGTCCTCTACCTGGCGCTCCGGGACAAATCCCGATTGTTCCTGGGAGACAAGTGTACCCAGGAGGGGGCGTATTCTATTAGCTAGGACTTTGGCAAAAAGCTTTGTGTCTGCGTTAAGCAGGGAGATAGGACGGTAATTTGCGCAAAATTCCGTGGGTTTGCCCGGCTTGGGGATAGTAATGATGGTGGCCTCTAACATTTCAGGGGGTATGGAGCCTGACTCCATGATGTTGTTGAACAGGGAGGTCATGTGAGGAAGGAGTTGGTCCTCAAAGACTTTGTAATAGTGGGCGGAGAAGCCGTCAGGTCCTGGGGCTTTATGTCGGGGGGTTTCTCTAAGTGCTTTGGAGATTTCCTCTGGAGTGATTGTGCTACTAAGTAGTGAGGCTTGGACGCTGGAGAGCTGGGGAAGTTCCACTCTGTCTAAGTAGGCGGCTATCTCCACCGGGGTCGGCTGGTGTTGTAGGGGGTCCTCCGCTAGGTTATAAAGGGCACCGTAAAATGTCGCAAATTCATCCACTATCAGTTTGGGGTTCGTCAGTTTTGTCCCAGTATCAGCCACTAAGCATGGTATGCGCATCTGAGCGTGTTTGTCTTTTAGTTGGGCGGCCAGCAGTTTCCCCGCCCTGTTCCCCTGTCTGTAATACTCGCTTTTAAGTTTGCGGAGAGCCCTCTCTACTCGCTGGAGTTGGTGAACTTCTAAGTCATCTCTGATCTTATTAACAGCCCGTCTGTTCGCGTCGGATGGTGAGGATTTGTGGAGGTCCTCTGCAAGTTTCAGCTCCCTAAGCTTTGCGCAGCTGGTTTCCTCTAGTTTGCATTTTAGTGTCGCTCCTGCCCTAATTAGTACTCCCCGTACCACGGCCTTATGGGCCAGCCATGTCGCGGCTACGGTTGTGTCTTGGGGCTTGTTGTCCGTGAAGTAGTTCACTATGGTTTTCCTTATTTCAGCAACTCGTTCAGCACTGTCTATGAGGGACTCATTGAGGCGCCACGAACCTCGGCCTCTCACCGGGTGTAAGGTGGTGAATGAGGAGAGCAAAGGGGCATGGTCTGACCAGGTGATTGGGTCGATGGTAACCCTAGCCAGAGTGTCTAGGGACTTCCCATCCACCAGACACATGTCTATGCGGGAATATTGGTTGTGGACTTTCGAGTAAAAAGTATAATCTCTCGTGGCCGGGTATAAGGAGCGCCATGTGTCGTGAAGGCCATGGGAGTGGAAGAGAGCTGAGAGCTTGTCACCAATAGATATAGAGCGAGGGTGGGATCCTGGAGTGCCTGATCTGTCCAGGTCAGGGTCAAGTACACAGTTAAAGTCTCCGCAGACATAAGTTTGGCCCTGCTTTAGCCTATCAAGCGTTTTCAGGGATTTCCTAATAAAGTCATATTGGTTGGAGTTAGGGGCGTATAGATTTGCTAAGGTTACTGGGACATCATTTAGTCTACCCACCAGGATCAACAGCCTGCCGTCAGTAGTTTTATACTCTGTCGTGCACGTGAAGGCCCAATCCGAGTGGATTAAAATACTGACTCCCCTAGTTTTATTAGGCGCTAGGGCATGGTAGGAGGCGGGGTATCTGGCTGAGAGGAATTTCGGGGGGTTTGTAGCCGAGAAGTGTGTCTCTTGTATGCAGGCTACTGAAGCATGCATGGAGCGAAGCTGGGAAAAGGCAAGCCTGCGCTTTTGCGGGGTGTTCAGGCCTCGTGCATTTAGGGACAGAACATTAAACTGGTGTTGGGAAGACATCAGCTGAGACCGGGGGGGACCTCGGTGTTTCCGAGGTAGCATTTACCAAACTGGTACACTGACTCAGGTAGTAATCTCTGGTAAAGGGGGGTTACATCCCTAATCTCCCAGCGCCTCCGAGGTTCAGGGTGAGCGACATCTCTAGTGGGGTACATATTCGAGGGTAGAATGCAATATGGGAACAAAAAACAGTAAACATAACAAAAGTATATACAATACAATAAGCTTGACAGCATTATGTGGAGACTGGTCCACGGGTGCTCTTTCCCCATTGCGTTGGGGGGAGGCAACACCGCAGAGGGTTGTCTCGATAGTGGGGGCGGGGCTTAATTGGAAAGGGTCCATGACCGGTGGTGGACTAGATGAATAGAGGGAAGTAAAAGTCCTATTACGGGTACAACATGGGCATTAGGTGGCACCCCATTCGCCACCATAAGTGTAGGGGCCGCTGGTGTCATGCGGGGGTAAATCTTGCAAACTTGGTGAGATGAGCCGTGCCGCTAGGCTTGCCATCTGGGTGCCTCGGGTTATATAGGGGTTTATTTGGTCTGGACATGCAGGGGCTGTGGCCAACTTTATTGCCGGCGGGAGCTGCGTGTAGCAAAGATCTTTAAGTGCAGCATATGGGGTAGCAGTGTGTCAGCAATGGGGGGGTCTTGTGGGCCACCTCCTGTCATATGTACTCACGTGGGGGTTCATTACCCAGACACCAAATAGGCTTTTCCCCTAGGTAAAGGATAAGGGGGT
Organism: Pelobates fuscus; assembly: GCF_036172605.1. Taxonomy (NCBI): domain Eukaryota; kingdom Metazoa; phylum Chordata; class Amphibia; order Anura; family Pelobatidae; genus Pelobates; species Pelobates fuscus. The sequence continues at coordinate 83,430,133 of NC_086326.1, read as the reverse complement.
GAGTCCAGCTAGAGTCTCTACCGCTACAGAAGCGGAGATGTCTTCACCTTACGAGGCACTAGTCGACTTGGCAGCCCAGCCTGGACATTCCGCTGCGGCAGTGGGGGCAGAGCAAAACAGTCACTTCTTTCTTTGGACTTTGGTCCACTCCTGGGCCACATGTCCTGGGGATGCTGGGCTGCCAGGCGGCACTCGGTCCGGGAAGAGCCCCCAGGCTTTCAGCTTGTGCATACCCTGGTCTGGGTCATCTAGTTTTGTTAGGGATCCATTTCTCCAGATCAGCAATTTCGTGGGGAAGCCCCAGCGGTAGGGAATCTTGTGGTTCCTGAGGCATTTAGTGACATTTATAAAGTCTCTTCTTCTCGCCATTGTCATAGGGGACAGATCAGCATATAGGGAGATCTTTTCATAGCCAGACGGCATAGCCGTAGCTTTCCGTTGCGCCGTGAGTATGGCGTCTTTGGCGCTGAAATAATGTAGCCTCGTGACAATGTCTCTTGGTATGTCCTGTGCTAGCGAAGCGGGCTTGGGTACTCTGTGCGCCCTGTCTAAGCGCAGTTCTGCCAGTTCCAGAGTTGGTTGGATGGCTGTGAAGAGTTGCTGGAGGTACCCTGGGATATCCGCCCCCGAGACTGACTCCGGGACACCGCGCACGCGGATATTGTTGCGGCGCGAGCGGTCCTCCAGGTCCGCCAGTTTGGCTGTTAGGCGCGCCTGCTCCGTCTCCATTAGGCGGATTTTTTCTAAGATGCCGTCATTTGCCTGGCATAAGTCATCTGTTTTTTCCTCAAGGACGTTTAGGCGTGTCCCCACCTCGTGCACCTCTCTGCGGATGTCATTAACCGCCAGTTGTAAGTCCTCTTTCATAGAGGAGCGGAGCTCCTGCAGCATTGCCGCCATTTTTGCCTCCGAGAGAGAGATATCCCCAGGGGGAGGCTGAAGTGCCTCAGTGTCGGATCCCTGATCTGAGGTAGGTGTTGGGGAGTGTGAGCCGCCGCCATCTTGTCCCGGCCGCATTTTATCTTTCCTACCTTGTCGGAAAAAATCCGACGCCCGCTGTGCTTTTGGGGGCGCCATCTGGCAGGGTAAGATCCCCACAGGTTTGGGACTCAGGTAAGGGCAGTTGATCTTCCGTTAGCCGGTGTATTTTGTAGTTTCAGTCCGGTCCGGTCTCGGAGCTCTCACTACATGCGTCCGCTCCGCGAGACCGGAAGTCCCGCCCCAAGTTCAGGTTTTTAAGTGTGAATTTTCATTGAGGGTTTTGATGCGTCAGTGTCCTACTTTGGAGCACGTTAGCAGGCTACATATTCCAAGTACACCATAAAGGCATACCATTTCTTAAAGAAGACATCCCAGGGTATTTCATAAGGCATATTTTAAAACCTTAGTGTGGGGTCATTTTTTCGCTAGCTTGTACCATGTGTAGTGGTAATAAACATTTTTTCTGCCTTTTCAACACACAAAGTGATCTTGCACAGTATATTTTGCAAATCTTTTTTTTTTTTATTCTTTATTTTTGGTTTTGCGTGAAATAACAGTCTGGTGAGCTGCGCCACAATAGCTACAGCCCACCGGTCATATTGTAACATATAGTGACATGGTATGAGACATACAGTACACTTTTTAAAGTAGTATATAAAAAAAAGAAAAATTAACAAAATTTACATTGCAGACATGTAAAATAAACAAATTATCATATTATATTTTAGCTTTTCTATTTTCGGTGTGACACTGGTGTGTATGTGGGGTCTTACATTTATAAATCCGATTTGGTTAACATAGATCTTCTATTCTGTATGGCTATGTATGCTTTTTAATTGTAAATGAATGAATGTATTCGCTTCAGCTCAAGTCTGTAAGATGTATAATCTGGCACCTTGACTGAGTATAAGGAGATGGTCAAGGATACTGAGCAAAACCCCCTGAATGACCAGCAGAGGTTACTGGTTTATATACCTATTCCTAATTGTGACTATTATTGAAGTGGGTAAGACAGTTATGTTTTCCAGTCTAGTTAAAAGCAACCGTCCTCATTTAGAGCCCAATACGTACTGAAAATTTCAACCTGTTAAAAAAAACAACAATTTTTATTGCCATACGCATTGGTGTACAGTAATGCATAAGAACACTAAAGTATTCTAAAAACTTGTTAGGATTCGCAGTGACCTCCATGCCATAACCTGAGTTGCTAATCTGCCGAGCTATCAAAACTGCACCAAAATTATGAATTTTCAGCGAGCAGCACAAATGATAAAACGGCCACTCAGGTCCTGCCAGCGTTACTACCCTTTCTCATATTAGGAGCCTATTTCCATCAATGGCATTTCCCAATGCAATCGGAACAGTTGGTTTGCACAATGAGATATTTAATGCAGGTGCTCTCTTAGGGTCTGATAGCATGAAGTAAGTGAAAAAAAAAAAAAAAAAGAAAGAAATAAGTAAAATTAAATCTCACCCTCTGAGCTCCTTCCCACAAGCTAAGCATAGGCTCAAATGTAAAGAGACTGGACACTTTAGAAAACAATATGTCTAGTACTATTCTTCTGTTGGTACGTGTAAGTCAGTAGGTGTGATGATGGGTTGTGTGCTGTGTCCTCCCTCTCTGCTCTCCTCTGTATGCTTCCCTGCAGCAGCACAGTTCCTCGTGGGAACCCAGTAGCAACAGTGCTAAGCATGTAACGTAAATGTCAGCTCACGTGTACAAGTAAAATCAAACACACAGAAGAGGGCCACATCAACCTGAAATCAACTATGTCATTAGGTATTACGCTTTAGGAAAGTTCCTCTCCTTGTGTAGAGGGTCTCGGGTCATATAAGTCTCGTGCCTTACTAGTCCTCCATTCTCCCCTATAGCCTGGTATACTCTCAAGCATAACAAAAGTGTTACAAAACAGTTTATTTAAAAAATTATCAAAATGAAAAATTGGCAAATTGGCAAAGCGTCAAAACTGGAGGTAAGTTGACTTGAAACTTTGTGGGTAACTTAGAACCCAAAGTGAGTTAAAGTGAGTTACGTGTCTTGATTCTGTGGATAGTTAGCGACGTGGGTGATACTCGTGCTCCGTCCGCTGCATCCAGCTATGGAGAGTTCATCATTCTCGTCTTCTTCTGTGGCGCTCTCGTCTCTGTGGATCGTTTTTGCGTCGGATTGGCTCCATCAGTAAGTGGGATCATGTCTGCTGGCCCTGGTAAGTGGAGAGCCTGCAGGAATTCTGTTGGGTCTTCTTGTGCTGATAGGGTGAAGACAGAGAGAGTCCCCTTGTTGCACTACTAGAGTGCCCGATGCTCCCCATCTATATCTGATTCCGTTTGCACGGAGTTCTTTTGTTACTGCCATGAAGCGCCGTCTTTCAAGGAGGATGTTAAAAGGTAAGTCGTCGTAAATTCTAACGGAGCAGTTGTTCACTATGATGGTGGGGGTGTTGCGTGAGCGCGTCAGTATTGCCTATTTTATGGAGACATCCCTGGTAACGGCGATGATGTCCCTCGGGGCATCCGCCGGGGCAGTATGGGCTTTCCTTATCCGGAACGCAGATATGATGGGCTGGGCTCCTGCTGAGGATTTCACCCCCACTACCGCTGCCACTTCATTAGCAAAGTCCAGTATGGCCTCCGGGCCTACTCTTTCCGGTGCCCCGCGGATCCTCACATTCTTTTTACGGTGCCTGGCCTCCAGGGATGTGACTGCTCTGGTGAGCCCCTGGAGCTGCCGAGACATAGTCTCCAGTCGGGCTTTTGTTTCTGTTAGGTCTCGCTCCCTTTCCTGTTCCCTTAGTTCAGCCGCGCTGATCCGTGTGGTAAGGCCGTCTACCTCGATGCGCACTCCAGTTAGGTCAGCCTTCCATACCTCCCGCAGGTCTGTGAGTCATTTTTTAATGTCCCCTTTGGTGGAGGGTGAGGTGTCGGAATCGGAGTCTTCACTCCCGTACACCGCGCTTTTGGCTTGCAGTAGTGCGTTGTCGTCTTCCTCCAGCAGGGGAGGGCTGGCAGCCTCAGGCCTGGGGGGCAAAACCAGTCAAGTGGCCCATTGCGCCACCAAATCAGTTCACCATCCATGCCCACCTTTTTCTGGTTTTATAACGGATATTGATGTTATGCTAATCAGTAGCTCTTTGCCATACCCGCTCCTTCACGGCTCTGACTTTCAATGTTGTCAGAGCACAGGCTGAGAATCTCTGAGCCTGTGCTCTGACTCACTAACTGAGCGCCGGAACCACGAGGGAGAGGATATGATCTGACTGCACCTACTGCTGGTGCGCACCAGTGGACCACCAGCGAATCGTTTAAATTAAATATGCTGGTGTACCCAACTTGTGAGCTGTGTTGGCCGCCGGGCGCCTCTGTTGTCATGGCACCCTGCGTGACCGCACAGCTTGCCCACCCCAACGGCTGGCCCTGCTGACACACACTGATGTTACTACTTAGACATCCCTCAATATTAATACAGAGATGAGAGTAAACACCAATAAACTGTGGAAACTAGAGCTGATCCCCCCAAATTTATAAAGGTTTGCTTAGAGGATTTATTCAAGATTAAATCATGCCTCCTCCCCTCTCCCCCATGCGCTGCTCTGTAGGCTGGGAGGAAGTAAAGAGTAATCACAGTCTCCCAGCACAACGCCACTTGTGGCTGCATGGGGAACAGCTGTTTAATGTAATGCTTGCAGGACGGCCAGCTGCCGCAGAACCTCTTTGTTTCCGTCTCTGCAAAGGGCTCCAGGCACTGCTTGTTGTGAGTGTGAGCCACTGTAAATTAGGGGCAGAGGGCACTTGCACTGCGGTCAAGACGGGTCTGGGCAGGAGGAGAGTGCAGTGCAATCAGTGCACTCCCCTCCTGTGGGTCACCAGTAGACTGGTGCACCTGCCCAGGATCAGAGCCGGTGCAAGGATTTTTGCCGCCCTAGACAAAATATAAATTTGCCGCCCCCCCCCCATGTGACATCACAATGCCCCACCCATATGATCTGCCATATGAACTAACGCCAGTGCTGCACACAGTGTGTGTTTACATTAAAAAGCCTGCAGGGACCAGCTATAGACACCAGAACCACTTCATTAAGCTATAGTGTCCCTTTAATGTGAGGTAAATTATAGATTAGTGTCACTAATAATATACTAGATTGCCTACTTACAATTAGATGAGGATGATGATGGGCTGCAGTTTGGCTCCACTGGTCTGGTGTAGAACAGGACCTCTGGAGGCTGTTTGCAACTGTGGTCACAAAATTCAACGTTCTGGGAGAATTGGAAGCAGCTCCAATTTTTGGGGGCCTCTTACACAGCTCAAGGTCTGGGCTCCAGTGCCTGACGGTGAGTATGCCCATAAGGCCCACTCATAAGTCCACTTATATGTTCCACCTACCCATGAGCTCGCTCACAGGGAGTGGAGTGTGTAGGGGATGTGTTATGTGTTATCTAATATGTGTGCTTATGGTATGTAGTGTATAGGGATACCAGTTTGTGCAGGTGATGCAGTGTGTTTGTGTGTAGTGGAAGCAGTGTGTATTTGTGTATAAGGGATGTATTATGTGTTTCTGGTTGTGTGTGAGGGATGCATTGTGTGAATCTGTGTTTGTATGCATAAGGGATGCAAGGTGTGTGTCTGTATGTGTGTGCATTGAGTGTAAGAGATGCATTGTATTTCTGTGTGTATGTAAGAAAAACAGTGTGTGTGTTTGCATGTGTGTGTAAGGGTTTGCATTGTATGCTTCTGTGTATGTGTGCAAATGATGCATTGTCTTTGTGTGTAAGGGTTGCATTGTGTGTGTGTGTGTAATGGATGCATTGTGTGTTTCTCTGTGTGTAAGGGAAGCATGTTCTGTTTCTGTGTATGTATAAGGATGCATTGTGTGTTTCTGTGTATGTATAGGGGTGCATTGTGTGTTTGTGTGTGTGCGCGTAGTGTTAAAGAGCTCCCTGTCTTGCCCCCTGTCCTATAGAGCTGTCCCTTCTGTCCCTTAGAGCTCTCCCCTGCCCCTTAGTGGTCTCTCCTCTCCCCCACCCTCCCCTAGCGGTCTCTTCTCACACTCACCCACCCGCCCTGTGCTCTTCTCATCCCCCCTCCACCCTCCCTGTGTTCTTCTCACTCCTCCCTCTGTGTGTTCTCACCCCCCCCCCTGTGTTCTTCTTACCCCCCCTCCTCCCTGTGTTCTTCTTACTCCCCCCCCTTGTTCTTCTTACCCCTTCTTCTTATTACTCCCACTTCTTCTTACCCTCCTTCTTCTTCTTACCCCCCTTCTTCTTCTTACCCCCCCTTCTTCTTCTTACCCCCCTTCTTCTTCTTACCCCCCTTCTTCTTCTTACCCACCTTCTTCTTTTTACTCCCCCCTCTTCTTCTTACTCCCCCCTCTTCTTCTTACTCCCCCTTCTTCTTCTTACCCCCCTCTTCTTCTTAATCCCCCTTCTTCTTCTTACCCCCCTCTTCTTCTTACCCCCTTCTTCTAATTACTCCCCACTCTTGTTCTTACTCCCCCCTTCTTCTTCTTACCCCCCTCTTTTTCTTATCTCCCCCTCTTCTTACTCCCTCTCTTGCCTCTTCTTACTCCCCCCTCCCCTCTTCTTACTCTACCTCCCCCCCTTCTTCTTACCCCCTCCCCTGTAGGTGGCCGAGCTGCACTCATGTCCGCGGTCCCGGCCGGAGTGATAGGAAGGTGCTCAGTGTGCACCTTCCTGTCAGTCCGGCCGGGTACAGGAAACAGAAACTCCTGTTCCGCGCGGAACAGGAGTTTCTGTTTCCTGTACCCGGCCGGACTGACAGGAAGTGCACACTCAGTGTGCACTTTCCTATCACTCCGGCCGGGACCGCGGACCGGAGACCAGCTCGGCCACCTACAGGTGAGGGGAGGGAGGGAAAAGCTGCTGCAGCCGTCTGAGCGCTCTTTACAGAGCGCTCGGCGGCTGCAGCATTTAAAGGGCCGGCCCGCCGCGGCCGGTCCTAAAAGAATTTCGGGCGGCCTGGGGGGCAATTGCCTCCCTGCCCCCCGGCCCAGCCCGCCCCTGTCCTCCAGGGACTCCTCCGAGTAACTGGAGTCTCTAGGCCTCACAGGCGCCATCTTGGGTTGTGCGGGATGGTGCGGCCTATCAAAGGACGTGCGAATGTCCGGTTGTTTTGAGCTCCCCGAGTGGGCCAATTTGCGGCTTCTGCGGCCTATCTCTCTCTGGGGGGGTTCTGAGGTACCCCTATTATGTTTTGGGTCGAGTTAGATAATGCTTTGTGGCGCTTTTAGTCTTGTTTTCTGCTAGGTTTACAGGAGCTCTGCTTCTGCACGTCTTGCTCCTTGCTCGGCTAGCCACGCCCCCATATTTTGCAAATCTTATGTGTGCTAAGGCTGTATTTTATTTTATATGTTGCACAGCTATGTCGTCTGAGTACAACAATATCCCGTATGTACCAGGTATATGTGGATGTTGAAGAGGAACATTTGAGACGCAGCCATTCAGTTTTTTTCTAACATTGAAGTTTTATGCTGTGTCCATGTTCCATTTTGGAGTAGTTTAGCTTGTTTGTTATTCAAAATACCCCACAAACGCATACCATTTCTTAAAGAATACACCCTGGGGTATTTCAAAAGGCATATTTTGAACCTTAGCGTGGGATCATTTTTTCGCTAGTTTGTTCCAGGTGTAGTGGTAATGACCATTTTTTTTTATTATTTTTTTTTTGTTGTTGTATATGTGAAAATACAAGTTTGCACAAGATACAAATATAACAAAAAAAACAGTTTGTCAGATATAAACAGTTGTACATAGTAATCATCACAAATTTGCTTGTTTTTTCTCTGTTGTCATTTTTGTTATAGCCAGATGAGCATAGTGTAGATTTAGTAAGACTTTTGCAACAAGGTCTGAGTGATAGGTGAAATAGATAAGTGATAAGTAATCGTCCATCGGGTTGTGGTCATTGTGTGCTTTGGCCCATCCTGCGTGCTGCTAAGTTTCTGCTCATGTCTGTGGATGCTGTCAGTCTGTTTGGACAGTAGGCATGCCCATGGGTCCAGGGGCACCCTTCTTTGGAGGATATCAGAACTCAGGGTCTCCACCTTCTGCCAGAACTCCTGTACCTCGGGGCACATGTGAATGTAGCTTTACTTGTGTTAATGAGCATTTTTAAATGTTTTTTTTACTCGTTTAAACTTTTTTTACTTTTTAAAATTTTTATAAACTTTTAACCCTAACACTTTTAACACAACTTTTTTTACTTTTAACCCTTAACTAGCAGTAAGCAGCACTAACAGTAAATTCCCCATAACTCCCACCCACCCCTGCTAGCGAAATATATAATTTTAAAATATTTGAATTAATTAATTAAATAAATTGAACCCCTGAGGGTTAAAACAAATAAGTTAAAAGTTAACCCTTAGGGTTTTAAAAATAAAAATCAGATCACAGTATAATACCGTGATCTGTATGTTGATCATTGTAGGCAGTGATCAACTGTCAGGGAAGGGGTTACTTTTTATTAGTACTGGGTAAGCTTTTTTTTGTAACTTTTTTATAGTTAACCCCTAGCTATCCTAACACCAAATTCCCCAATTCCCCACTAACTTCCACCCACCCCAGCTAGCTAAATATATAATTCTAAAATATTTAAATTAATTAATAAAATAAATTTAACCCCAGAGGGGTTTTAACCCCTTAAGGACACATGACGTGTCTGACACGTCATGATTCCCTTTTATTCCAGAAGTTTGGTCCTTAAGGGGTTAAACAATAAAATACTATATATATTTTTATAAAAAAGTAAAAGGTGACTCTCATGGGTTAAAAAATAAAAATCAGATCACAGTAAAATGTAGTCCCTGCCAATTGATCACTGTAGTCATTTAATTTTATTAAAGGTGGGGTGGGATTTAACTTAAATTTATTTTTTCCACAGGGTGAAGAGGATCACCACTGATCCGTCTCCCTGCACTTCACACTGACCGCTGAAGCGCAGGGAGGTGGACCAGGAGTCCCTGCAACATATGTGCTCGCTCTGACCGGCTGTCAGAGCGATTACAGCTGCAGGGACAGCGCAATTGGGTGCTCCAGGTCTGCCTAATATCACGGCGATCTGGGGTAAACTTTAGTAAATGACGGAAATTTTCCATCATGCATCTTTAACGGTAGGGCAAGCATGACAGAATTTTCCGTCTTGCGTCGCTAAGTGGTAAAACTTTGGTAATTTGTTAGAAGACCATGTGTCATGCTTTCATTTTTACAACAGCTGCTTAATTATCAGTAATATGCCATTTCAACTCACCGCTAATATGGATTTCTCTTAAAAACTTTCTTACCTATCTATTCATATTTAAATTCCAGATCTGGAACTGAAAAAAATATTCTATTATTCAAAACTGGAAAAAATTATATACTTTACAGTAGAGCATTCATAAGTATGTCTTTGTGTTAAAGGAATGTTATAACATCAAACAGAGCTTTATTGAGTTAAGTTTAAAATGTCACAAACCTCACCTTTGTTCAGTGCCAGTTATGAATTCTGTAATTTCATATTTCTAAAATGGTTTGTCAAATTACACTGAGAGGGTCCCAGGACATTTCTCGCACCATACCCACTAAAGCAGAGTGTAGTGATTATGGTGTTTAGAGTGTTCCTTTTATTAATAAAATACAATGGGACACCAGTACTCTATACAGATTTTGGTCAAAACATGTTTTGTGAACTATATTTAAATATAGGTGGAATCCATTATCTGTCATCTTAATGGTTTCTACTTGCTGTAAACATTATAATTTTGTCTTTCTAAAGTTTATTTAATAGCCTTTTGTATCTATCATGTTTTTATTGCTATGCTCAACATGTGCATTATAATTTATATATACAATTGTTTACTTTATATTATTTTCTTCCACAGAAGAATCATGCCAAGGAGACAAATCAATATTCTGCCAGATGGAAGTCCTAGCACGTTATTGCTCCATACCTGGATACCATAAATTGTGTTGTGAATCCTGTGGGAAAAAAACAGTCCCAACCAGCCTGACCCCAAATTCTGAGCATGCTGCAATGGAACTCAGAGCTCCTGAAGGGGTTGATCATCCAAGTCCCATTCCACCAGCATCATCCTTCCCAACATCTGTGACCAAGTTGCCAGAGTCTTCCGTAGACAATACTCCTCCTGATGCTCAATTGTCTGCTCTTGTAGCGCAACGTTATGTGAAGACATCTGGGACCAATAATACATTTTTAAGAGAGTCCACCTTGAATACTTTATTCAATAATACCTCAGCGACAGATCTTCGAAATCAGAGATTAGAAGAGCATCACAGTGGGTCTGCAGCCAGCAAACAAAGTAAGGTCAGCCATTTGGATTCTTCCGATGTAACAAGACGAAGAAGGGAAGGTGCCCAAGATATACAGACTGGCTTCAGTGGCAAAACCACCTCTATTACTACATGAGTTTCAACTTGTCAGTACAAATTTCAGAGAAGCTGGGCAACATCATTCAGAAGAGACAATTTTCAGTCAAAATAGAAAAAAAATAGGCTTTTTTGCATTTTGCCTGTAGCACTTTTTTAAGTCATTATGAGTAATGACTAAAGTTTTTATGCTAAAATGTTTATGAAACCTCTGGGCATTAAGACATTACAGCCCAGTGATCGTTACCTCATAGTGCAGAGCAAACGCACTTTATGTTGTCATAAGGGTGCTACCAACTGGATTTAGAAAAGCGCAAAAAAGGAACATATTTTGGGACATCTAACCTCAGTTCATCTAACCAGCCAACACATTATTTCATTTAAAACAAAAAAGACTAAGAAGAACGTAAAACATAGTGCTTTCTTAAGTTTAGTATGGACTTTGAGCAACCAAAATCTTAGGTGTAAGCGGTGCTTTATTTCATACACATTCGTTTTGTGTACCTCAGTGAGTCAAATAATTTGCAATGAGCTGCACTGAAATAAGGATTTTAAACTCTAGAACGCTTCAAGCCTCGTCCAACTGTCCATGATAAGGAGCATCGAGGTTTGTACTATTAGTCTGTTGGGTTTCAGTTCATTTGACCACCCTATCTGTAGTTGGTGTTCTACAGCGTCACTGGTGACCTTTCCGGCATATGCTGCTGCTAGTAGATTAACCCCTAACTTCGATGTTAAAAGGGACCATTTCTACTTGTTCTAAAAGAAATGGGTTCTTATTTACAGATGCTTAAAGAAAAAGAGGTTTTAAGTCAAGAATTAATTGCAATTTCATTGGGACTGATTCAAAAAGACAGAAATATAATTGCAAATGTTAAGACCAGCAATATGTCTCTGACACATTTTTTCAGGTAGGTTTTCTCCCTTACAAATAGCCAAATATGATTTATGATTTAAGGTAGTTTTGGGTTTGTCATGGCTGAAATTTGTCTTCCAAGGCACCCTTGAAAAAAATCCTATTTAACAAAGGACTTACTGTGCCTTATGGAAAATACAACCCAGGTCAATGTACTAATAGTCAAAATGGTTATCAATTCCATTACACTGTGGATTCTGAGCAGGGAATTGATTCACCGAAACTCTGCTGCAGAATGTTTTCTGGCAAAAGCAGGTTTTACTATCAAGTTTTCTGATTGTAGAAGTTATCAGTGTTTTTCATTTTGCTTATTTTTGTAGATTTTTCTTTTTTATACCATTTATTACCGTAATATAAATTCAATGAATATCTTATCATTAGCAAGAGATTGAACAGTTTTCATTTTAATCTTCAATACAGTATCAATCTTCATTTTATTACATGCCAGTGGGGTTATTTAATATCTAAATCCATTCATAGCTTATATTTTGCAGTTCTAAGTCTAAGAATAAAATCACGATACACTTGTTGAATCTGTGTTTCAACCTATACACATATAATGGCTGTGTGTTATCTGTTGTGATGAGAGTTGGGTATCTCTCTACTTTTCTCAATGAATTAAAATTACACACAGATAAGCAGTGACGTCACTGGGGTGGGGTGGAGTGGGTGTCACCCAGTTCTTTTTGTTAGCTTTGAGCCCATGTTGTGCAGCTCTCCCTGCCTAGAACGCTCTGTGAGGTTTGGCTGGAAGGTGCCAAGGCTCACGGAGCAGAATGGGGAGGGAGAGCAACACAGAGCTGTAGAATGAAGTAAGGGGAAGGCTTCTGTTCTTACCATCTGCAGACCTTGTTTAACGACCATAGACTTTAGGACTTCAGACCATTCAGCAGGTCGCAGCTGGTTACAATGGCAACATTCTAATACGATAAGTGTGAACCTTGTGAGAGCCATGACACCTGGTCTGCATCAGACAGTGGGTGCACACCAAAAACCTCTCCACACTGGACCACCAGGGATCGGCATGTCAACCTCCCTGGCACAAGGAAAAAAGAGGGGGGGAGAAACCTTTTTAAATAATAAAATATTATATATATTTTTTTTGCAGTGATAAAAGTAATATTTCCGTAAAGCCTTACCTCACCGCTCCTTATACACAGCCCCTATCCTATACCACAGCTCCTACATATACATATATCATCCCTAACACAAACACCCACACACGCTGGATCCCCAACACACACACATGCGGCATCCCCTTCGCAAACTTACTGCATTCCCCCTAGACACAGAAACACACACTGCATTCCTTGTCCACACACACAATGCATCTACTGCATACACACACACTACATTAAGTCAAACAACAATATACAGGTAGCGCCAAGAAAAATACTCCAAACACAATAGTATTTAATAATATGAGCAATTAAAAACACACAGGATATAAAAAGAGTCCACAATAAAACTTGAAAGAATAAAAAAATACCAGATGGTACAGCACAGTTTCAAAGGTGGCAATAGATCTTCTAGTACTGATATGGGACTTTTTTTTGGTAGCTTCGCTTAATAGCAGTATATGAAAAGGAAGCAAAAACAGAGGCAATCCAATAGTGCAATATTGGTGCGGTGTAAGTGACAAGGACCTACACCTATAAGTGGAGCGCTCAAACACAGATAAATCTTACCAAAACGTAGTCTCATTCAATGGTAAAATATGGGGTACATGTCAAAGTAAAATACAGAAAATACAATATAGTGTAGATGGTACTGAAAAATGGCTTCACAGTGATTATAATGATATCGTGCTGAATATTACACTCACATTTCAAGGAGCCTGTATATAGAAAGCACTGGCTCCGTATCAAGGCTTGTGTGCTGTTATGGTAGCACCACCCTCCTACTTCGGCTTGAAGAATTTCTCAGGAACACGAAAAAAAGGGAAGAAAGCAGACCAATGTGTAGATTTATGGTGATAAATGACACAGGTATGTGTTCAATAAATGGGGTGCTCACCTGGTCCTGAGCCTACGAATCCCGGCTCTAGGTGTGTAGGTTTTGTGCCAATTTGAATGGGGATGGCACTTCCCCTGTGAGGATTCCTTGGAGGCTCCAAAAAGGACTTGGATGAGGTTTTGAATGAAAATGGTGAATTTATTGGTTTAAAATAAACATAAAAACAAAGATGATAAAAGTCCTCAAATAAAAGTCCTTTAAAAATGGCCAATACGCGTTTCACTCTCAAATAGAGCTTCTTCAGTCAGCTGACTGAAGAAGCTCTATTTGAGAGTGAAACGCGTATTGGCCATTTTTAAAGGACTTTTATTTGAGGACTTTTATCATCTTTGTTTTTATGTTTATTTTAAACCAATAAATTCACCATTTTCATTCAAAACCTCATCCAAGTCCTTTTTGGAGCCTCCAAGGAATCCTCACAGGGGAAGTGCCATCCCCATTCAAATTGGCACAAAACCTACACACCTAGAGCCGGGATTCGTAGGCTCAGGACCAGGTGAGCACCCCATTTATTGAACACATACCTGTGTCATTTATCACCATAAGTCTACACATTGGTCTGCTTTCTTCCCTTTTTTTCGTGTTCCTGAGAAATTCTTCAAGCCGAAGTAGGAGGGTGGTGCTACCATAACAGCACACAAGCCTTGATACGGAGCCAGTGTTTTCTATATACAGGCTCCTTGAAATGTGAGTGTAATATTCAGCACGATATCATTATAATCACTGTGAAGCCATTTTTCAGTACCATCTACACTATATTGTATTTTCTGTATTTTACTTTGACATGTACCCCATATTTTACCATTGAATGAGACTACGTTTTGGTAAGATTTATCTGTGTTTGAGCGCTCCACTTATAGGTGTAGGTCCTTGTCACTTACACCGCACCAATATCTACTAAATTTATTCAGTGGAATAGAGGATATTTCCACACCAGTGTATTGAGCTGCCTGTAAATCACTTTCTGACTTTTTTGAGCACTTTTGTTATACACACTCCTCTGTAAAAAGAGGCAACCTTTGATTGGTATTCAATAGTGCAATATGGTAATACGTAGTAGGACAAACGACACTTAGATAAGATGTCAACTCACATATGGTAGAGCTATAACCAGCTCTAGGTAAAACAGGTTTTGGTACACAGTAGAATGAATGTAAATCACAACTGGATAACGATGAGGTAGATCATATGGAATGACAAAAAAACAGCCAATAGTGCTCTCTATATAGATAGGTAAGTATCAATAAAGTAAATAAAAATATACTTGCAATAGAGTGAGCAGACTAACAGCTCTATGTATCAAGCCTGGGTGGTATAACCCCCACCAAGGATTTCTTTGGTTAGTTGTCCGCAGTAGGTGATGGGTCCAGATGTGAGGTAAAAGTATAAAAATAAATAATCATATGTTCTAAAAATATATGGCAAAAAGGCAGGTAGTGAGGTTGCCAAAAAACTTTATATAACAACAGCATAAAAACCACAATGCGTTTCTCACCCTAAGGGCTTTCTCAAGTGGTAAAACACACACTACATTCCCTGTACACATACATCCTCTACACCAGGGCTGGGCAAACGGCAGATCCCGAGATGCTCTAGAACTTCAAATGCCATAATGATTTGCCAACATTTAGAATGGCAATTCATAATGGAAGTTGGAGTTCTACAGCACTTGGGGATCAACCGTTTACCCAGCTCAACGCTACATACACAAATGCATTATATCCAGTATACACATCCACTCTACTAAAGTCATTCCATTCAGCGATATACAGCAATTATGACTTGTGAGTAACATTAGTGAGGATTCTGTATGGAGGTATATATGAAGGTATATAGGAATATAGGAAACACCAAGAGTTCCACCAAAGAGTGACACTAACCCTAGTTACACCACTGCAGATAAGTTAGACATCATCATTTGCTCAAAAGGAGACCATCTCAACTTTCACCACCACTCTTTTTCACTTTGTGTAATATTTATAGTTCAATATTTATTGCATTTTCAGATATATATTTAGGTATTTAACCATACCATTAATGTTTAACAAAAAGGACAGTAGGGTTGTGTAGACAACCAAGTCACGGATGAAACTGATGACCTCACGTGTAAAATATTTGATTTCTTAATATAAAATTATAAATTTAAAAAGAACTTAACAGTATTTTTTTCAAGTTAATCTTCAGTATGGATTTTTGGTATCTCTTCTTTTCTTTTCTTTTCACTAAATTCAGAGTTGGGGTAATGTCACCAACAAGATCACATCTGAAGGATTGATGGTCAATGTCATGTTTGCTATAATGTTAATTGAAAGCTGTGAGTGGAGATGATACCTGAAGCACAACTAAACTCACTAATTGCAATGGAAATAAAAATGGAAATTGCATTCCTTTACTTTGCAGAAACCCTACAGGTAGTTTGTGTAGTTCCCTGCAGTATCCAGAATCGGATATCGTACCTAGAGCGTCTGCTGGTAGGTTTGCAGAATGTTTAAATATGTCCTTTGCAATATTGGGATCTCTTCGTTTGAACAAAGCCACCTCTTTAATTATCACAACCCATAGGACTGACAACCTATAGACTGATAAAGTTATCTTTGCCCAGGTGAGGTGATATGTGAAACCATCACTACTGATGTTATTCTAAGTTTATTAACTGTTTAGGCATTGGTTGATAATCAAATGTCTAGTTTCAGGTGAAAGAAAAGCCTGACAATTTAAGAAAATTAATTTTGATATCCTATACTTAAGGAGCATTTGGAATATTCCTAACCGTATTGTTTCCTGTTAGATGACACCCCACCCTTCCTGTGTAAGGGTTTGAAAAGTGAGATTTACTTACCTTCCAGCCCTTGCCACGTCGGCCTCCACAATGATGTTTCGCCTTTTTGGGAAAGCAGTGAGAGGCTAGTGCGCAAGCGTGGCAAAATAATATGCTGTTCCACTCAAATGCTACTCTATGAGCAGCATTTGATCAATAACAGAGTTTGACTCCGCTATATATGTAAACATTTCTTACAGAATGTTTGTTTTTTTAAACACGTGGACACTGCATCCATAACACTTCATTGAGATGGAGTGGTATGGGTACCTTTAGTGTTCCTTTAGCCTACATTATGCAAATCCTGCTTTGACCAGAAAACATGTATCAGTAACTGTTCTAATAAATTGCTTTAACCCCTTAAGGACACATGACGTGTAACATGTCATGATTCCCTTTTATTCCAGAAGTTTGGTCCTTAAGGGGTTAAAAGGATCAGGTTGCAGCATGCTATATGGTTTAGCTAAGCCTAATAGATCTGTATGTATTATCATGTTTTGCGTTTGGTCAGTTTGGTATATTACACAGGGTCCTCCTTACTACCTCTGACATAAAGTTTTGCTTAGCTGCAAAAAAAAAAGGTGCTTTGTAAAGGTTGGATTTTTTTGGTTTTGAAATAATTTATGAGAGGCATTTTGAATATGTATATGCTTATATGGCATAGGTAGCATTAATTATCACCTGCTTGTATCAGTGTGTTTTTTGGTTTTTAATTTTAGTAGTGTGTGGGAATGTGGGGGTATGTCAGTGCTTGTATTATTGTGGTCTTATCCATTTTTGGGTGCCTTGCAATTGTTTCTATATATTTTGTCTATTTTTCCTCCAGGTATGGGCGAAAACAAAGCATCCTCAGTGAGCCCCTCATTTGATAGAGGTATATTGATGATTACTCCTAATCACAGAATTGCTTCCCAAAGTTCACAGAAAACAATCCTTTAAACCTCTGTAAATTTGCATGTAGTATTCGGACAGTTGTCTGTCTCAAGTTATCTTTGATAGAATAATTGCCTTAGATATCCTCTTATCTTACCCTAACTTGTACAAGTAAGAAGAACCTTTTTCTTTAAAGAAATGTAAAATTCATTAAAGCAATACAAAACTGTGTTCCTAGCGCTATAGTGTCCTTCTGCAGTTTACCATAGATCTGACTCCCACCTGGCAATTTAAGGGTTAAAAAAAACTTTTTTCTATTTCCTTCTCCTACTCCAACTTTAGCGTGATGGGGGAACCAAATGTGCAAACTCACACACACAATTGAATAAATGCTTTCCTATGGAGATTTTAAAGATGCTAGACATCCTCAAGACCTCTAGTGGCTGTCTGGTAGACAGGCATTACAGGCAGTCTTAACGGGACAAGAACACTGCACCCAGACCACTTCAATAAGATGATGTGGCATGGGTGCCTACAGTATCCCTTTAAAGTAGTTTACACCAAAGGAACCTTCTTCAGGATCAGTTGCAGACAATTCCTCCTGCAGTCTTAGGCAGAGTTGAAGAGCAAATTTGACTCTGCATAAAAAGTTCAGTAATGCCTTGTGCAGCTTGTCATTGACTCATTATATTTAATGGGTTTATTGTAATTTTCAAATTCAACATATTTATACATTACAGTTGAGTAGACCTATGTGTATTATTGTATATGTGATGTTATTTTGCTCAGTATGCATATAAAGTGTTTGAACACCAAGCGGAATAGGTATCATTTGAAACATTGCTGCTAACGATTTGGTGGCTTAAAATGAGACTTGGGGTAAGCAGGAGTTTAGGTAAAACTGGTTATCATTATTTTTGCAGATTAAGGAAATCGTGCTAGGGAAATTAAATATACCTCTTTAAATCACCTTTTTTCTATACCAATAATAAAACTTGGTGCAGAGAAATAAAATGCAATAAAATTAGCAACCAGCCAGGACGATTATGTCAGCTGCATACTAACAAATGCATCTCTGGGAGAAGCTACAGGAAATGTAAGCGTGAATACATTTCGATATATCCTATTTTGTTAAGAATGATTCTCTAGTTTCTAATATATAGATCATTTTTGTTTTACTGTTGGAATAGAATTTTTGGGGGTATCAAATGTGATTGAAGCACATTGAATTATCAGTCTGCTCGGAGCCTGAAACCCCTAGGTATTTTGATAAAAATGTGCCCTTTGGTGCACCAAAGAATATGGAATATATCACACTGATGCACACTCACATACACGCAAACAGGTTATTATTACATGAAGTGGGGCGTATCCATTTATATTAGAATTAATTCCTTATTTTTTAGGTTCCAATCCTTCCAAAACAGCAGTCTTTAATTCACTGGAGGTTAATAAAAATAATTATGATTGTGTTTGCAAACAGATGCCAATTTGATTTAATCCAAGATCATACAATAAGGATTTTTTGTCTAATTAAAGGAGATAATCAACAAGCAAATCCTTTAATAATCAGAGAATGTATTCTCTAGAGAGTCTTAGCCAACAAGTTATTTAGTTTAGAATGTTCGAACATTTAGAAAGAAATGTACAAATTCACTCATCTTATGGCTTGTTCACAAAGATATTTGTTCAACCTTGATGGTACTTTGGAACTTTAGCTATATTTGGGTACATATGTGAAAACTTACTTGCTGCAGCTGCAATTAGACTTTTAATTGAACGTGGCAAGAACACATTATCTTTGCTAGCACCTGAGATGATCATTTTTGGGTGCAACTGTATTTACATCAACTGTATTATATATATATATATATATATATGCTTTTACCTTTCTCCAATGTTTTCAAACCCATGTTTTTTCTAACCCAAGAATTATCTAGGCCACTACGATCAACATTCTATAGTGAGTAAGAAATATAAAAATAAACAGTCAACATTTTTAAAAAAACAGAGTTGAAGTACACATTTTCTGAAATGGATATCTCAGGCAAAGCATTTTCAGCTTGAATGTGAGATGTGGTCAAACATCATCTGTTGTAGCTTGTGGTACCCTCCAAACAGATTCTGCATTGTTATCACATTACATGTGGACTTTCGAATAACATCCCTGATTTCTTAATGGTAACAGTAATATTTATCTTTGTTAGCATAATTATCACAAACAAATATCCAACTGGGAACATAGTTTTTATTTTATTTTTTTATCGTTTTAATATAAATGCCTTTTTGTTTGACAAATGTTTTTTTTGCTACTTTATTGTAGCAATTTTTTTTTTTTCATACCTTCTATAGTCTGCTATTCAACCAAAGTCTGTTCAAAAAGCAATCTATCACTTTGGTTATTCCATAGACCAACAAAAGAGGCACACTGAAAATTTGGAGGAACTTTTCCATATACTCTTGTCTGCATAGTATAACTCATTCCTGTGCATTAGCCAAGTCCAGTGTTATGGATTGTATAGTTTTGTACATACAAATCAGAGTTTTTAATTTGTTATATTTATTAATTTTGATGGGTTTTTTAATGTTAACCATGTAAAAAGCTTTTTTTTTTTTTTTGCTTATTTTATTTGAAAGAAAAACAGAAAAAAGAATTTATCATATGAATAATGAAACTTATGTCTGTTTATTACTATTGTTGCTATACGTATTTGTATGTTTGTATTCTTGCTATTAAAAATTGAATACACCTCATTTTTGGCACATCTCTCAATCATCCAAAATAAAGAATTAGTTGTTTTGCTTTTATTTTATGTGTTTTGTGTATTTTTGTTCTGAACTGTGTATTTTTATTTATTTATTTTGTGTGTTTGTTCTGTGTTATTGATTGTCAGGTTAAAGGAAAACTGCAAGCACCATAACCACTACCACCGCTTGTAGTGATTATGGTGCTGGTGCCCTCCCAGAATAAGTAGCAAATGCTTTAAGAACAGCTTGACAAATTACCTTGGGTACGCCAGGCACCTGCCACCACCTTCTCTTCAGATGTAAGCACTTGCACCCATAGTTGATTTAATTCACATCCTAGTACTTTATATCCACTTAATTTGATGATCTAAATATATTTTGGTCTACTATCATAAACACATGTAAATCTTATGGGTACCGCTAGAATCTTGCCAATTTTGTTAAAAACATGCTATACTCAAATATTTCTATGCATTTTCTTTGTTTTACCCTTTATGGCACCTCCTTTTTCTACTACTCTTTTTAGTTGGGGTACTACACGCTTCAGTCCTGTGCCTCCTTCTGCGTTCACTTTCTACTATTTTCTCCTTACAATGAAATTAGTTCCTTTGGAATAGTCAAGACTAGCTTAATAATCAGTAAACCCTAAAGAAATTCACTCTTGGATAACCAGTAAGGAAACCACGACATAGGATAGAATCAAGAGGGACGGGCTTCAATAGTCACAGCGATTTTCCAAATGGTCTGCATAAAATGTTTGATGTTGGAACATGCGAACATGGCATCTCACCAATGACATAATTACATTGCGTTGTCTGCGACATGAGCATCAGGCAGGTTATAACTGGAGGCTGTGCAGCAGCATCCCACATCAGAAACAATGCTGTTTAGGAAGTGTGCCCAGGAGGCCAGCAGCTCCGTGACATGGCACTGCAGCGGCGCAATCACCATATGTATCGTCAGTGTACCACCCCTCCAGCACCGCTCATTGAGCTTGGAGGAAAATGAGAATGGAATGTCTGGACAAGGCAGGGAGCATGTACACTCTTCTGGACCATACCCTTTCTAATGAATAAGATCATTGTAATCTACCTCTAGTCATGCAAGCATCAAGCATAGACACTATTCTGTATAAGAACTGGGACAGGAGGCATGTTAGAGGAGATGAACCGGTTCAAGGACAAATTATTACATGATACATGAAAAACATTATTACGTAAAGGAGGAAGAGCCAAAGCACAGAAGACCAAACTGACTCTCTGTCAGGGTGGCGGTCTGATGCCCGGGACCCAGTCACAGTGTCCAGGCAGCGGTGCAGGACCGGGACCCAGTATGCCTGATGTTCAAAGTAGGAGTCACAGCGTGGAGGTGGATTAGCAGGGTCTGGTGCAGGGTAACCGCACGCCACCTGGTGTTGAGCACCAGCGTTTGTGCAGCCACATACCAAGACCCTGAATCAGCTTAAGCGGATACCAGGAACTAGGAGCTTGGAAATTAACAGACCTCGCAGGAGCTGAATAGGGAGGCTCTGCAGCAAGATTGTATCCAGTACTAGAAACAAGGCAAGACTAGAGATAGGCACCAAACAAGGAAACAAGACAAAACTATGAGAACCCAGAACCAGAGAAGGATAGTAAGCTAAATCCAGAACATATACACAAGACATGAAGAAAACAAACATCACATGGGCATGACTAGACAGGACTGTACATGGACTGGGATACAAACTAAAACAAGACAAGATAACATAGGCAAAACAAGAGGAGAAATAACTAAGTACTACATATGGAAATTATGCGGATTTAGTCACACTATATGATCATACATTGCATAAGCCTGCCAACAACGCCAATGTACCCCATATCTGGCAGGTCCTACACTGCCTAATGTATACTAAAACAACCAAAAGACATATATCGCACTTACCAGCAAGAAAGGGCAGAGGCCTTGAGAAGCTGCCTGCAGGAACACTGAAACAGAGTGAATGATGGAAAACAAACGGGTGTGGCAACATAAAACAAACATTTAAATGAAACCTGGAGACTGGGAATCCCAGGGATGGATTACAGGAATTAACCCAGAAATCCCAGCATAAAGAAAACCAGACATAGAATAGAAACCCAAAAACCAAGAAAAACTAAACAAGAATTGTAACAAGAGCACTGGATATTAAAAGCCAAGGCCAGACATCTCCCCAGAACAGAGCAGGACGTGACACTTGTCAGGGATCTTACCTGGAGTGGGAGTCCGGCAGGCAGAGTTAAGGCACCCTTTGCAATTCAGCACAGACCGAGGGGACTCAGGACAGAAATCCCCAAGGGTGTGACACAGTGCACTGGGGCTGAAATAACCAGTGCTTCCTGGAACGCAGTACAGACAAGGGAAATCCAGAAGAGTAGTCGGTGACAGAATCAGAAGTCAGGGCTGGCGGCAAACAGGCGAAAACAGTAGACGAGCAGATCAAAACCAGGAGTCAGATAAACAGCAGTGAAACCAAACGGAACAGGAAACACGATCTGACAACGAGGACCAGACTTGCGAGGTTTAAATAGGGAGTCTGAAGCAATGATCATGGAACCAGGAACAGGTGTGCAAATCCCAGGCAAACAGGCTCAGGCTACAGGATACCAAGGACATGTAGAAACAGTCAAAGATGCGTGGAGCCCAATGTAAGGATCCTGACTGGGATGCAGGCAACTCAGGTTTGATCCCAGCCAGACCCAAATACACAATATTGTGTAAAACCCAATGATGATCCTGACAACACTCTCCTGACAATCTTTTAGTGTCCAGACTAATATTTCTGGTAGGCAACCACAATCTGTCCCCTGCTTAATAAACTGGAGCTGTGTGGAGGTGTCTGTCAGCATGCTCCTTGTAGCTAGAGGATGTCCTTTACAGATGACACTGAATTTGCTTCCACATTATCCTGAGGTCAGTTAGATGTTTATCCAAAGAATGCATTTCTTTGGAGAAGAATGATGTTGACTGACCAAAGGGTGCTGACCATAGACAATCAGGAAATAGTCTATGCAAACTCAGTCCAAGGGAGCAGGTCATTCCAGTCCTCCTGGTATTGAGAAACAAAGTAGCAGATATATTCTTCCAATGACAGATTGGCTCACTCAGCATCTCCATTGGATTGAAGAGGAGATGGACAGAGTGATACCAGTCTCCAAGTTAAAGGTTCTCAAAACCTTGGATATAAACTGTCTCCCCTATCAGATACAATCTACACTGGTATGCCAAGCATCTGGAACACCTCTTTTGTAAAGAATGTTGCTAGTTCTCATGAGAACTTGTGGTTTAAGGAAGTGGATGAAATTAGCCATTAACCCATCTATAACCATGAGAATGGTAGGTAAGGAAGACAGCTGGGGCATTGCAGAGTCCAAAAGGCATCACAGTACATGGTACAGGTGTAATGTCCACCTTTAATATGTGTTAAACTCTTTGTTGCATTAATCACCCTCTTAAAAACCTGATCAATTTGTAAGCACATCGCTTGTGCCATTATAAAGAGAACATGTACGTTTTGCATATCATATTGTCTGTCCTTGTGCAAATGCCCATTCTTGCCACAATAAAGGCACAAAGCCTCTCTTTTGCAGTATAACTTCTCAGATTCTGATAGTTTAGTAACCCCTAACTGCATAGGTGCTACAGTGGATGGCTGAGGAAGAGAAGGAGCAGGATTGGAAAAATTAGGCACTAAATGTACTGGTGGATGCTTTAACTTTTGTTCCAGAATGCTGTCTTTCTCTAGTACGATTTTCAGTTTGGATAAGGTAAGTAATCAGATCCTTTAAGGCAGGAGTTGGCAACCTTGGGCACTCTATATGTTGAGGACTAAATCTCCCTTGAGGATTTGACACACAGATGATGTAATTGTGTTAGCGTCTTCTGTGATGCAAGCATTATGCAGGTTAAAACATTCAGAGAGGAGAAGCAGTGACATGTGAATGGTGCAGTTCAGAGAGGAGAGCACAAGGGACATCCATGGTAGGAGCAGAGGTGACTGATTCACAATCAAGCAGTGACATAAGTGACAGAATGGGCTCACATACACTCTACTCACAGAGTCAGCGCAGTTAGATTCATCCACAAGGAGAATTTGGCACAGGTGCGGATCATCTTGGACAAAAAGACACCACTATTTGAAAGAAACAAAGGAAGAAGGATACAGTACAAGGGTAAAGCACACTAGCAAATGCAGTGAATCCACAGTATTGGAGTTTTTTTAAGAGGTCTGTAAGAGCTATCATGAACATATGGAGAGGATGAAGAAGCACTGAATGCCAGAGTCACGGGTGGGGGATCAATACCAACTATAGAGTACATTTGAACTGTAGTGATTCAATTTTTCTCTAAGAAAAGGATACCAGACTAAGTGCCAGCCTAACGTCATCTCTTATGTTACTGTAATCAATCATATGCACTAAACACGTTTACTACTCCACAAAGGACACTGCACGAGTGTTTAGGAACACGCAGAGTTTAGGATAGCAAGGGACAAGACAAGGATACAACGTGTACCAGGCTTTAGAATGGCTGGACTAAATGTTAGACAGAGACAAAGTGTCACGGCTTACCTGGGTTGGGAGTCCGGCAGTCAGAGAAATATGCTCACCCTTGCAAGAAAACACAGGCCAAGGTGGTCAGGCAAGAATTCACCTGACCTGTGAGTCGGTGCACGGGGGCTGTGCAGGGTAAATCCAAATCGCGGTACAGGAACAAATAAACCAGGAGAATAGTCGTGGGAAGCCAAGGGTCAGAGGAAGCCAGAAGTCAGGATAATCGGAGTAACAAGCCAGAGGTCAATAATAAACTGGAGAACACAAAACAGCAGAAAGATCACCAGAGTCAAGGAACTGACACTGCCTTCTGGGAGAGGCAGTGTTATATACCTGGCTAATGAGACATCAGGCTCAGGTGTAACATGAGTGGCAGGAGTAGTTCCAACGTATGTCCAGCTTCCAGTGCTAGATACTAGACAGGGCTAGATACAGGTAACAGTAAAGCGGAGAGATGGCTCAGAGGTAACACAAAGCACCAGAACTGCCAGGTTCGAATCCTGACACAAAGCGTAGACAGAAAAAAGCCGAGGTCAGGGTAACAGAGAGATAGCGAAAACAAGAACTAGTCAGAGTCAGGTACCCGGTAATAGTTAGATAGGCAAATAAGACAGGAAAGGGTCAAAGATAAACTCAGGAACAAAGCCAAGGTCAATACCAGAATAAACACTATAGATCAAGGAACGCACTAAAGGGTACTAAACAGAAACCATGATAGGGCAAAGTGGATAGGGTTAGGGGAGTTTAAATAGCCTTACTTAACATTTGATTGGCCCCTGTCATGCCTACGCCACAAAAAAGTGTGTGTGTTGGGGCGCCAAAATGATGTGGACCAATGGGAGCCTCAACTAACTTGTGGCTCCCATTGCTCCTTTAAAAGCTGCTGAGGACCCCAGCCAGCCCCTGGATAAGGTAAGTACTGCCACAACGAGCCATTTAGGCAATTGGAACTACAACACTCAGAGATAACCTAGACCGCATGTTGCATACAGGGATTTGATGTTTTTTTCTGACTTTCACGCATTAATCAGGCACTTGGAGTCAGATGGCAGGATATATTAAGAAGATCCTCTTGTGGCGAAAAAACAACAACTGTTAGACAGGGATATTGGAGTGGGGAGATACAGACTGCATAGCAGAAATACACTGGGAACAACCAATTGACAAGGACAAATATACAAAAGTGAGCACTGAACGTTTACATGCACCAGAGTTTCATTAGATGGTTTATAGACCCTTATGACATATACAGAGGACAGGCCTGCATTGGAAAAAGCCATGATATATGAATTTGTCATGGGTGTTTCTAAAGCCATAACAATCCAGTTGAGCATTGGCAGGTACAGTGGGAATGAAAATGCATTATGGATGTTTTTTATCTATCTATAAGTTAGATCCACGAAGGTGGATTTCCCAAGTAAGGTGGCTCAGCTAATAACCGCAGGCATTAGTTTATTAAAGTAATAACCTGCCAAGAATGGGGTACATTGAAATTGTGACATGCATATGCAATGTTTGATCATATGCTGTAACTAAATCCCCATAATTTTTTCCCAAGTCAGGTGTTTTTAAAACTAGTTTATATGACAGCTCGAGCTTTTGGACAGGCATAGGACACCAAGCAATGCCTCAATGGCTGCACATAATGACCGTGCCGCTTCTTGCCCTGAGTCCAGAATTATGTGTGATCCTCATGTAGAATTACAGTACTTTTATGTATCTTTTGTGAGCCCCTGATTGCAACATAGTATTGCCTTATTAAAGTGGTTATAATAAATGTACAGTATATGTATATAGTCTTGTTTTTATGTTCCAGACATTGCTACAACTAGATGAGCACTTTACAGAAAGCCCTTGGCACTGAAGATGATATGTGACGGACTTTAGTAATGACAGTAATATGGCTATGGCACTTGCCTATGGATAGTCCTTGCCCACCCTTTGGGACAGGTATATCACAGATAGAAATGCCTTGAAGCCTCTATATACTATCATTGGGTTTGGTTGAACGGCAGACATAATAACTGGCTAAGCAGCATGCAGCTCCAAGGTCGGACCCATATGGGTGTCCCATGTAGTGAAACTGTAATATTATGTACACTGGTGTTAACTGCATCCTAAAATTCGTAGAATTCTGATTTACTGCAGCTAATCCCTGAGTTAGAATGTCAGTGTTTGAAAATGGCACCTAGAGTTCTCTTAACAAGGCAATTTAACAAACCAAAAGTTCTCTTAACAAACTAACGTTCCAATTGGATTTATTGCATTCCAGCACATCAGTTGCTTTTGCAATGAATGGGGACACACGCCGCTGATTGAGGCAGACTCAGTGCAAGGTGAGCACACCAGTGGCCTCATTTTGGTCACACTCCAATTCACGTTGTTCATGCCTAACACCCAGATGGTGAGTACTCAAGCTTTTAGTCATGATATAAATGTACACTATTTTATTGTACTGCTTTGTCCTGATGAAAGTTTTACTTATAAAACTGAAATGTTTACTTTTGAAGATGAGCTAAATAAAAGTTTTCATTTTTTATATCAAGTCCTTGGAGTGCTAATCTTATGCTATATATATATATACCCATGTTGAACAAAATTATTAACACAACAATTTTGTTTTTGCCCCCATTTTTTATGAGCTGAACTCTAAGACTTTTTCTATGTACACAAAAGGCCTATTTCTCTCAAATATTGTTCACAAATCTGTCTAAATCTGTGTTAGTGAGCACTTCTCCATTGCCAAGATAATCCATCCACCTCACAGGTGTGGCCTATCAAGACGCTGATTAGACAGCATGATTATTGCAAAGGTGTACCTTAGGGTGGCCACAATAAAATGTGAAGTTTTACTGTATTAGGGGGTCCAGGGGTTCCAGGGTGGTCCAAAAATCAGTCAGTATATGGTGTGACCACCATTTGCCTCACACAGTGCAACACATCTCCTTCACACAGAGTTTATCAGGTTGTTGATTGTGGCTTGTGGAATGTTGGTCCACTTCTCTTCAATGGCTGAGCGAAGTTGCTGGATATTGGCAGGATCTGGAACACGCTGTCTTATACGTCAATCCAGAGCATCCCAAACATGCTCAATGGGTGACATGTCCGGTGAGTATGCTGGCCATACAAGAACTGGGATGTTTTCAGCTTCCAGGAATTGTGTACAGATCCTTGCAACATGGGGCCATGCATTATCATGCTGCAACATGAGGTGATGGTCGTGGATGAATGGCATAACAATGGACCTCAGTATCTCGTCATGGTATCTCTGTGCATTCAAAATGCCATCAATAAAATACACCTGTGTTCGTTGTCCATAACATACGCCTGCCCATACCATAACCCCACCGCCATCATGGCCCAATCGATCCACAACATTGACATCAGCAAACCGCTCACCCACACAACGCCATACACGCTATCTGCCTGTACAGTGAAAACCGGGATTCATCCATGAAGAGAACACCTCTCCAAAGTGCCAGACACCATCGAATGTGAGCATTTGCCCACTCAAGTTGGTTACGACGAAGAACTGCAGTCAGCTCGAGACCCCGATGAGGACGCTGAGCATGCAGATGAGCTTCCCTGAGACGGTTTCTGACAGTTTGTGCATAAATTCTTTGGTTATGCAAACCGATTGTTGCAGAAGCTGTCCAGGTGGCTGGTTGTTAGATGATCTTGGAGGTGAAGATGCTGGATGTGGAGGTACGGGGCTGGTGTGGTTACACCTGGTCTGCGGTTATGAGGCTGGTTGGATGTACTGCCAAATTCTCCGAAACGCATTTGGCAGAGAAATGAAAATTCAATTTATGGGCAACAGCTCTTGTGGACATTCCTGCAGTCAGCATGCCAACTGCAAGCTCTCTCAAAACACACCTGTGAGGTGGATGGATTATCTCGGCAAAGGAGAAGTGCTTTTCTATTGCCGGTATTACTGCAATACCATCACGGCCAGGCAGCCTCAAATACTGGCTGTGCCTTAAAATACCAGTCAGGTGGCAAACCTAAGAGTATTTTTTTAAATGGGCCTATTCCATGGGCCTGGGCCTGGAGCTGCAGCTCCATCAGCCCCTATGTTAATCGGGCACTGGACAGGGGGAGCCAGGATAGCAGTTCACATCCCGGCTTCCCCCTGCCTGCAGGAAGCACAGTGCTCATGCACATGTGTGTGCAGTCAAGATGTGTGCTGTGGCAAAACTAGCCACTTAAAACTGTATTGATATTAATGTTTTAATATCTGTTGCTTTAATTTAATTGCTGTTGATTTAAGCCTGGAGAACCAAGCATATCCTATTGCTGTATTTTAAACCGAACAAGAGCATTTGTATGCTGGTGGCATAAAGCCACCAGCATTCATACAGTAGCTTCACGAACAGTGAATTACAACACTGTTCATGAAACGAACAAACTACCGAATGGGAGACCACACACAGGAGGTCGTGTGGCTCCCATTAAATATTGCAACATTGTTTCTATCGGTAATTATAGAGATTCAGGGTGGCCACCGTTCGGCTACCGACCACGCGGCGGTCGGCCATCTTGGATCCTTTGTTAGCCCAGCGGTATTTGGTCATCGAGCGCCTGGAACTAAAATCGGCTACTCGACGGCACGAATACCGCTGGACTTCCAAGCCGTTCGGGAGCCCCGGTCCTTCGGTAGTTTGTTCCCCTAATGTCAATCGGTACTTTGAATGTAACTGGAAAATAATGTGTGTTTCTTGCGGCGTTCGGTTAGTTATGCTGGGATCTGAGTGGTACTTTCACAAAATGTGTGCTCAGACCCCAGCTATCTACTGAATGTCCATTCGTTTAAATACAGTGAATAATGTAAAAATTATGCATTTTCATGTGAAATATCAGTTCTGCTGCACGGAGGGATAATCCATATAACTATATATTCTAGTGGGAGTATCCCTCTCGTACAGCAGTGCATGATGGGAGAAATGTCCAGGTTGTTAAGTTCCCCATGTAGTCCCCTACTGTACAACCCCTGTAATGTCCGTAGGGAAACCCCTTGCATGGGGAATCCCATAAATACGGTGACCTGTGTCTAGTTCTTGGGAAGGAAGGTTTCATACAACGCTACCGGGATTATTGTATGCTGTATTTATTTGCCTGGATTATTTTATGCTGTTCCTGTTACCCACCGGAGATACTGTGGATTATACTACCTCTCCGCTACAATTGGTGGCAAGCGACGGGATTTCAAACATACAGCAAACCAGCGTTCAGCAGTAACCATACGAATACAGAGGGGAAGCAGCAGCTCGACGGGAAAACCATTCGGATAAAACCAGTGTGCGGTAAATATGTCAAAATATACGAACAACTGGTGAATGGAGTCGAATTATGCAACATTAAAACGAACCACACTAAAGGAATTATTGGAAGCAAGGGGAAAAAGCACCAGCAACAAAACCAAGGCAACCCTTGTGGCAGAACTGATGGAAGGGGATAGAGAAACCACTGCAGCAGCTCCTCGGAGAATAGACCCCACTGAATTTGACAGGGAGATGAGGAGCAGGCTGGCCTTTTATCCAGAGACCCCCTCAGTGGAGATAGTGGACCGACTGACGGCGGACGTACAGGAGTACCTAGTAGCCAGACTCCAAGCCGATCAGTGAGCTGGAGAAAGAGCCACAACGCCTGTCAGCATTACTCCAGGGAAAGCCAAAATTCCCTATCAAGCATTTAAGAGCTATACGGAAGCTGACGGTGATGTGGATGACTACCTGCAGGATTTTGAGCGGTTGTGCCAACTACACGACATCAGCGCGGCAGACCGGGTACCTCTACTAGCAGGGAGACTATCCGGTTGCGCAGCAGAGGCGTACCGGGCCGTGCCAGATGAGGACAGTAGAGACTATGGTAAAGTAAAGCAAGCCATTTTAGCCCGGTATGCGATTACCTCAGAGGCATACCGCCTAAAGTTTCGGGACATTAAAAAACCGACAAAAGACACCCACGTAGAGTGGACGCACTGCCTGCAGCGAGCTGCAAAGGCGTGGTTAGAAGCTACCCAAGTTAACACACTAGAAGACCTGTTCCAGTTAATGGTCATGGAACAGTTCTTCGACGGGATACCTTCCCACCTACAAAATTGGGTAAGGGACCGAAAACCACACACCCTGCAAGAGGCCGCCAAGCTGGCGGACGAGTTCCTAGATACCCGGAGGGACCAGCGCACCCAACACCGACCAGTCTATAACCCTACACCAACGGTACCAGTTGTGACCTCCACCATCCAGCCACGACCTGGGGTAAGCCAAAATACCTACACCCCCAGGTACCCTACACGTCCTCCGATTCGTTGCCAAACCTGCAACCAACAAGGGCATATCCAGCGAGACTGCCCACACAACCTATCCAGGCCAAGCTGGAATAATGCAGCAACCGAGCAGCCGTACACTGTGTGCAAGCAGAACAATATGGAACACCCGGGACCACCACTCCGATAGAAGAACCGCTGGGGACGCTGCACGAGGTGAACCCCATCCAGGCCGCCTCAGATAACCGGCAAGGACACCGACAGGAGGTACATATGGAGGGGAAAAAGGTACAAGGACTTCGCGACTCTGGGGCTACCTTAACGCTAGTCCGGAATCATTTGGTGCCTAAAAACAATCTAACTGGGGACTGTGTTGCTGTACGGGTGGCAGGGGGGGCAATTTACAAAGTACCTACTGCCAAGGTACATTTGAATTTGGGAGCGGGGCACGGGAATGTGGAGGTGGGGATGATGCAGGATTTACCCGCTGACGTCATTTTGGGCAACGAAACTCCAAGTAACCACTCTGAGGATCAGGTAAGCAATGAACCCCCCCATGCCCGCTGTCATGCCCTGGGCGACCCCCCTAGAACCCCCCTGGAAGATATGTGGGGTACAACAAATCTTGAACTCCGCTTATCACCCCCAGTCTAATGGGCTCTGTGAACGATATAACGGAACACTCAAACAGATGATCCGTACGTTCATTGACACTCAGAAGGACTGGGAAAGGTTTTTACCCCACTTGTTATTTGCCTATAGGGAAGTACCCCAAGAATCCACCGGGTTCTCTCCTTTTGAACTGTTATTCGGGAGGAGAGTGAGGGGCCCCCTTGATTTAATCCGGGAACACTGGGAGGGACTATTAACGGCACAGTTATCGTACCCTATGTGCTACAGTTTAGGGAACGCCTGGAGGTGCTGACCCAGACCGTACGCGACAGGCGGCCCAACAACGACAGCGCAGATGGTACGATAAGGGAGCCAGGTACCGCAGCTTTCAGGTTGGACAAAAAGTATGAATCCTATGACCAGTCCACAAGGACAAGCTGCAGGCTTCCTGGCAGGGCCCATACAAGGTGGTAAAACAGATCTGTGATACCACCTATGTGATTGGTCCGGCCACCGGCGCGGGAGGCAAACGCATGCTCCATGTGAACATGCTCAAGCCATACCACGAGCGCACTGAAGAGGTAACCGCGATCTGTGCCCCTGCCACCGAGGACTTCGATAATTTGCCACTCCCAGACCTCCTAGACCAAGAGGGCCAGAGCGGAGACCTGGGAGAAGTACAGTTAGGAGAGCGGTTAAAGCCCCAGGAGCGAGCCCAAGTCCAAAGGCTAATCCAGGAAAATGGAGCCACTTTTTCCAATCTACCCGGGTATACCCCATTAGCCACTCACAAGGTAGAAACCCTAGACCAGACTCCCCTTCGCCAAACCCCTTATCGCATATCAGAATTCATCAAGGAAAGTATGCGGAAGGAGATTGAGGAAATGTTACAGTTAGGGGTGATAGAACATTCTGACAGCCCCTGGGCCTCCCCAGTAGTACTAGTACCGAAACGGGATGGGACGACTCGTTTCTGTGTAGACTACAGGAGGCTCAACGATAAAACGACCTCTGACGCTTACCCTATGCCCCGGATAGACGAGCTCCTAGACAAAATGGCCAGGGGCCAGTACCTCACTATGATAGGTCTGTGTAAAGGGTACTGGCAAATTCCGCTAGCCGAGGACGCCATCCCCAAGTCGGCATTTGTCACCCCGTTTGGCCTGTATCAGTTTAAGGTCATGCCATTCGGGATGAAAAATGCCCCTGCTACCTTTCAGAGGATGGTAGATCGGCTACTGGATGGGTTTCAGGAGTATGCGTGCGCATATTTAGCTGAAACAGCTATTTTCAGCTACTCCTAGCCCGAACACCTGACCCACATAAGAGCCGTACTAGACCGAATTAGGGAGGCCGTACTGACCCTAAAGCCCAGTAAATGCCACATAGGGATGGCAGAAGTTCAGTACCTAGGGCACAGGGTAGGAAGCGTGCAACAGAAACCCGAACCCGCTAAAATAGAGGCAGTCGCCAAGTGGCCAAACCCCCGCACCAAAACGCAAGTCCTCGCATTCCTAGCTACTGCAAGGTACTAACGTAAATTCGTGGCCAACTACAGCAACCTAGCCAAACCCCTCACTGATTTAACTCATAAAAATCTCCCCAAGATAGTAGTATGGGCCCCAGAGAGTGAACAGGCATTCCAACAGCTCAAGACGGCGCTTATTAAATCACCTGTACTTTCTGCTCCTGATCCAACTAAACGCTTTCTCGTCCATACAGACGCTTCTATGTTTGGATTGGGAGCAGTACTGAGCCAAGTCGGAGCAGATGGCGGCGAGCACCCAGTAGCTTATCTAAGCAGAAAACTTTTACCCAGAGAAGTAAGCTACGCCGCCATTGAAAAGGAGTGCCTGGCTGTGGTGTGGGCCCTCAAAAAACTGCAACCCTACTTGTATGGGCAACCATTTACATTACTCACAGATCACAACCCATTGGTGTGGCTGAACAGGGTGTCAGGAGACAATGCCAGGCTGCTGCGCTGGAGTTTGGCGCTGCAGCCTTTTGACTTTACTATCCACTATCGCCCTTGGAAGCAAAATGGCAACACCGACGGGTTATCCCGACAAACAGACATTGAACAGTGATCTGTGAGTACTCCTCCAGACATCCCCAAGCCGATCCGTTGGGATCAGACTGTGTATGCCGGCTTGGTTCTGGGGGAGCATTGTGGCTAGTGATGTCGCGAACACAAAATTTTCGGTTCGCGAACAGCGGACGCGAACTTCCGCAAATGTTCGCGAACCGGGCGAACCGCCATTGACTTCAATGGGCAGACGAATTTTAAAACCCACAGGGACTTTTTCTGGCCACAATAGTGATGGAAAGGTTGTTTCAAGGGGACTAACACCTGGACTGTGGCATTCCGGAGGGGGATCCATAGCAAAACTCCCATGGAAAATTACACAGTTGATGCAGAGTCTGGTTTTAATCCATAAAGGGCATAAATCACCTAACATTCCTAAATCACAATGGATATGGATTGACACCTGACATATGACATATTGACACCTTGACATATGGATTGACACCTGTCCTCAGAGACCCTGATACACACTGACACAGAGTAGAATAGGGACTGTTCCCCCTACATAGGGTCACTTGGCAGATATGGAATGACACCTGTCCTCAGAGACCCTGATACACACTGACACAGAGCAGAATAGGGACTGTTCCCCCTACACAGGGTCACTTGGCAGATATGGATTGACACCTGTCCTCAGAGACCCTGATACACACTGACACAGAGCAGAATAGGGACTGTTCCCCCTACATAGGGTCACTTGGCAGATATGGATTGACACCTATCCTAATGATCCCTGATGCACACCCTGACACAGAGCAGAATAGGGACTGTTCCCCCTACATAGGGTCACTTGGCAGATATGGATTGACACCTGTCCTCAGGGACCCTGATATACACTGACAGAGCAGAATAGGGACTGTTCCCCCTACATAGGGTCACTTGGCAGATATGGATTGACACCTGTCCTCAGAGACCATGATACACACTGACACAGAGCAGAATAGAGACTGTTCCCCCTACATAGGGTCACTTGGCAGATATGGATTGACACCTGTCCTCAGACCCCCTGATACACACTGACACAGAGCAGAATAGGGACTGTTCCCCCTACATAGGGTCACTTGGCAGATATGGAATGACACCTGTCCTCAGAGACCCTGATACACACTGACACAGAGCAGAATAGGGAATATTAACTAAATGCCAGACATTGTTATACAGGGGAATATTCAGTAAATAAGGATAAGGGGGGGGGCCTACTGTCCTCCCCCCCGGCCCCCACCCCTGCGCGGTGGGTGGGGGCCATGAATCACAATGGGGGGACCTACTGTCCTCCCGCCCGCCCCCACCCGTGAGCAGTAGGTGGGGGCCATAAAAATAATGAGGGGGGGACCAACTGTATGATGTTGTATCGATCAGGTAGTGTAAGGGTTACGCCTGCTTCACAGTGACAGACCAAACTCCCCGTTTAACGCACCGCAAACAGTCCATTTGCACAACCGCAAACTCCCCATTTGCACAAGGTTGGATACCAAGCTAGCCATGTCCGTTCCTTGTCCTCACTGATGTCATTGAAGGTCTCTTTCTCCACCCAGCCACGTACAACACCAAGGGTCCACGAAAGTATGCTAATAAGCTGAAAAAAGAAAAATCCCAAGAAGGAGATCTAAAACTGGCATAGGAAAAGGTTAGACAACTATATTAAAGTGATACCTACAAATCCTAGTGAGCATTGGTGTATAATAGAGGGAGAAAGGGAAAGCAGAGTAATGCTTCCTAATACTGTGGTTAGTACCCTTTGTTAAAGTAAATTGAGTAATGGACAAAAGTCTTTATTGTATCATTTATAAATAACAAAGGGATACTATACTCATTCCCCTATAGTGGCTAATTGTGTAATAATGGTAATACTATTACCTATTATATAATATTGGCAGGGGCAAGGAAATTCCCTCTAAATAGAGGGAAGGGGCACAGAGTATGGAGACCAGAGTGATAAAGTGTCAATAAGGTGATATAAAGTGAAATGTATCACAGACACACAGACACCCTTTCTCTTAGCTACTTTCCAGAAATGCTGGATAGGTAGAAGGGCTATAAAGACTCAGAGAGGTCTAAGAAGAATTCTCTAAACTAGCCCTAATCTCCTTAAACACCTTCAAGGGTGTTCTAAATTAAAGCTCAATCTAAACGTTTAGATGACTGCCTGATTTCCCATCACAGATGCTGGCTAGGAATAACACTGTGCAAGACAAAGAGTGGGTCTAAGTGCCCATAGTGCAGTAAAGTGTCCCTAGTGAAGTGAAAAAGAGAATAATGAGCTGGCGACCAAGAGAATAACGAGCTGGCGCCCTATCAGGGGACGTGTATATGGCATCGATTTTAGGAAGCGGGAGATGGAAAAAGATGCTTGGTCGGTCCTCCTACTTCAAATTTGGGGCACTGCGCGTGCATTCTAATGTGCCACCAGATAGGAGTGGTGTGTTAAGTAGTACTATTCCTATCAGTTTAATCCCTGTTATGTGCCTTTTTTTTGGTTTGGTTTTTGAAGCCACAGTGCAGCACCAGAGGCCCGAAAAATTAGGCATGTACACATGCCTGAAAAATTAGGTATTGTTGCAGTCGCTGCTATGGCAGCTGCCAGAAAAATTGATGTTTGTTTCCCAGACAGAAAGTGCCCTAAAACATTGCGGCTTGAACCCTAGTTGGTGGCGGATAAGTCACGCAAGTCAACCGGCATTCAGAGCTAAAATACAGCAGCGTGTGGACCATATTTAGCCCAAGGCAGCTCATCTCATCAGGCCTTTTTTAGTCGAATGTATCGCCCACTGTCAGTCCCTTCGGGATCCATCCCTCATTCATCTTAATAAAGGTGAGGTAATCTAGACTTTTTTGACCTAGGCAACTTCTCTTCTCAGTGACAATACCTCCTGCTGCACTGAAGGTCCTTTCTGACAGGACACTTGAAGCGGGGCAGGCCAGAAGTTCTATCGCAAATTGGGATAGCTCAGGCCACAGGTCAAGCCTGCACACCCAGTAGTCAAGGGGTTCATCGCTCCTCAGATTGCCGATATCTGCAGTTAAGGCGAGGTAGTCTGCTACCTGTCGGTTGAGTCGTTCTCTGAGGGTGGATCCCGAAGGGCTGTGGCGATGCGTAGGACTTAAAAAGCTCTGCATGTCCTCCATCAACAACACGTCTTTAAAGCGTCCTGTCCTTGCCGTTGTGGTCGTGGGAGGAGGAGGATGACTTTCACCTCTTCCCCTGTTAGATTCCCGTTGTGCTGTGACATCACCCTTATACGCTGTGTAAAGCATACTTTCTAATTTATTTTGCAAATGCTGCATCCTTTCCGACTTGTTGTAATTCGGTAACATTTCCGCCACTTTCTGCTTATACCGGGGGTCTAGTAGCGTGGACACCCAGTACAGGTTGTTCTCCTTCAGCCTTTTTATACGAGGGTCCCTCAACAGGCACGACAGCATGAAAGACCCCATTTGCACAAGGTTGGATACCGAGCTACTCATTTCCCGTTCCTTCTCCTCAGTGATCTCAATGAAGGTATGTTCCTCCCCCCAGCCACGTACAACACCACAGGTACCAGATAGGTGACAACTAGCACCCTGGGATGCCTGTTGTGGTTGGTATTCCTCCTCCTCCTCAAAGCCACTTTCCTCCTCTGACTCCTCTTCCTCACAATCCTCTTCCAGCGTTGACGCAGGTCCAGCAAGCGATGCTGATAAGGCTGTTTCTGGTGGTGATCGTGACCACAACTCTATCTCTTCCTCTTCATGCTTATCTATGGCCTGATCCAGCACTCTTCGCAGGGCACGCTCCAGGAAGAAAACAAATGGTATGATGTCGCTAATGGTGCCTTCGGTGCGACTGACTAGGTTTGTCACCTACTCAAAAGGACGCATTAGCCTACAGGCATTGCGCATGAGCGTCCAGTAACTTGGCAAAAAAATTCCCAGCTCCCCAGAGGCTGTCCTAGCACCCCGGTCATACAAATATTAATTAACGGCTTTTTCTTGTTGGAGCAGGCTGTCGAACATTAGGAGTGTTGAATTCCAACGTGTCGGGCTGTCACAAATCAAGCCTCACTGGCATGTTGTTTCGCCGCTGGATATCTGCAAAGTGCGCCATGGCCGTGTAGGAAAGCCTGAAATGGCCACACACCTTCCTGGCCTGCTTCAGGACGTCCTGTAAGCCTGTGTACTTATGCACAAAGCGTTGTACGACACATGTGTCAACTTGCCCAACTTCAATGCCGCCAACAAATTTGTTCCGTTGTCACAAACCACTTTGCCGATATCCAGTTGTTGCGGAGTCAGCCACTTTTCCACCTTTTCCACGTTCAGGGCGGACAGGAGTGCTTGTCCGGTGTGACTCTCTGCTTTCAAGCAAGTCAAACCCAAGACGGCGTGACACTGCTGTATCCGGGATGTGGAATAGTACCTGGGGAACTGGGGGGGTGCCGTTGATGTGGAGCAAGAGGCAGCAGCAGAAGAGGAGGTTATGGAAGAGGATGGAGTAGGAGGAGTAGAGGAGGTGGCAGCAGGCCTGCCTGCAAGTCGTTGCGGTGTCACCAACTCCTCTGCAGAGCCACGCATTCCATGCTTGGCAGCCATCAGCAGGTTTACCCAATGCGCAGTGTAGGTGATATACCTGCCCTGACCATGCTTTGCAGACCAGGTATCAGTGGTCAGATGGACCCTTGCCCCAACACTGCGTGCCAGACATGCCATTACTTTCTTTTGCACAATCGAGTACAGGTTGGGGATTGCCTTTTGTGCAAAGAAATTTCGTCCGGGTACTTTCCACTGCGGTATCCCAATAGCCACAAATTTTTTGAACGCCTCAGACTCCACCAGCTTGTATGGTAAAAGC
Organism: Pelobates fuscus; assembly: GCF_036172605.1. Lineage (NCBI taxonomy): Eukaryota > Metazoa > Chordata > Amphibia > Anura > Pelobatidae > Pelobates > Pelobates fuscus. The sequence continues at coordinate 83,392,035 of NC_086326.1, read as the reverse complement.
TGGCGGGCTAATAGTTCAGACAAGCCAGCTGTCAGACACTGGGCAAGGGGGTGACTTTCTGACATTGGCTTCTTACGCTCAAACATGTCCTTGACAGACACCTGACTGTGGGCAGATGAGCGGGAACTGCTCAAGGCGAGAGACGGAGTGGCGGATGGTTGAGGGGGGGCAAGGAGGACAGCAGTGGTTGACGTGGCTGAAGATGCTGGACCAGGAGGAGGATGGCGGCTTTGAGTTTGTGTGCTGCTTGTACTCATGTGTTGATCCCATAGGCGTTTGTGATGTGCGATCATGTGCCTATGCAAAGCAGTTGTACCTAGGTGGGTGTTGGACTTCCCACGACTCAGTTTCTTTTGGCACAGATTGCAAATGGCATCGCTGTTGTCAGAGGCAGACACAAAAAAAAATTGCCACACTGCTGAGCTCTGCAATGATGGCATTCTGGTGTTGGACACAGCATGCGTTGATTGGCGTGCTGTCGGGCTGACCCCGGGTGCCGATGCATGCTGTCTGACTGTGCCACTAGCTCCTTGCGACGACCTCCCCCTGCTTCCAACTCGTCTCTTCCTCCTCCTCTCTGTCTCCCCATCTGAACTTTCGCCCTGTTCTTCTTCTTGCCGAGCGGGCACCCACGTGACATCCATGGACGCATCGTCCATCAACCGCTTCACTTGTATCTGACAACTGAGCAAAGGAAGCAGCAGCGGGTACAACATCATCATCATCACACCGTACGTCCATGTGTGTAATGCTGCCTGCCTGAGACATATCCCTGTTATCTACATCCTCTGGCAATAATGGTTGCGCATCACTCATTTCTTCAAACGGATGTGTAAATAACTCCTCTGACATACCAAGTGAAGCGGCTGTGGTGCTAGTGTTGGTGGTGGCGGCAGGCGGGTGAGTGGTATCTTGAGAGGTGCCCGAAGCTAAGCTGGAGGAGGATGGTGCATCAAGGTTCCGAGCGGAAGCTGTAGAAGATTGGGTGTCACAATAGGGCACTGAACAAAAGCAAAAGGCGCCCTTCTATAGTGGAGCGTCTTTTGCTTTAAATCTACGCTCCCAAAACGTCAGAGAGCGTGGAATATTTGGTATTTTCGCGGCATAGCTGCTATAACGTTGACATGCATGCACCAAATGATAAAAGGGGGAGTGCGTAGAGCGGCTTGAGTCCAACATGCCGTGCCGTCGCCGGGAGGATTCGGAACCCGGAACTACACCTCGCGGGTCCGTGGGAGAAAGGTAAGGTATCATGACACAGGTCCTCTCATAGCTTTCTTTGAGATCGCCTACACAGCAACCAAGGCCAGAAATAGGTTTATTCAGAAGTATTCAACTGTATATTTGTTGCTGAGCTACCCAGAAGTTTCCTTCATATATTTTCATGAATGAATCTGCTCACCGTAGCCGAGTTATGAGTTATGCATATCACACCAATTAAAAGCAATTTTTTTTTTCATAATTAGAAAACTCAATTTCCCTGTCTCTCTTTTTAAGGATCATTATTATTATTATTATTATTAGCATTATATAGCGTTGAGATATACCTTAGTGCATCACAATTTTTGAAAGGGAGTATTTAAAAGGATGCATTATATATATGCCCATGTATTGGGATGAGGGCGTAAAAATAAATAAATCTATTACCGGAACCTGTAGATTCTGTATATTTGCAACAACAAGGATCATTAAGAGGTGTTTCTTTTATTTTGTATTTACTTTTCATGTTTGTTTTATAAATGGATTATAGAAAAGCTAGGATTACCTCAACAGGTTTGCATTTAAAAACTAATAAGCATACGGCAGTATTTAGCAGTTGCTGTTACTGATTTGTCCAGCAGGTGGCAAAGGTATAACGTAGTTTGACAAACCCAGTTTAACTCAGTAACAATAAAAATAGTTGTTTCCAAAACAGAGTGTCTTCTTGGTATTTATTACTGCTATTTCTAAAGCGCCAACAGATTCCGCAGCGCTGTACAATTAGTGGAGAAACATACAATATACACAGACAAATTCAAGAGGTAGAGAGAGCTCTGCCCGTAAGCTGATACCTAGCCATTGGAGCTCTTTTATACAATGTGCTTGGCTAGATGGCCCGTGAGCTTACAATCTAAAGGATGAGTGCTATCAGTTATTATTATCATTTATTATATTAAAGGCACACTCCAAACCCCTAAAGCACTTTAGCTTGCTTAAAAGCTTTATGTGTGAAGAGGTTGTCTGTTTTTTTTTTTTTTTGTTTGTTTTTTACTTTGTAAAAAGTGCAGATTTCAATAGAAATTTTCACTTTTATAAATTAACCGGGTTACACCCCCTTGGCTTTCAAGCAGACAGCAAGTAGTGTTACCTCAGGAGGCAACAATTACTTAGATCAGAGGTAGGCAACCTTTTAGTAGTACTGTGCCAAAACAAGATCTTGAAGTCCCTTGGTGTGCCGATCCTATACATTTTAAATTTTTTTAAATTGAGGTGTGTATGTTTAAATATTATTTATGAGTGCTGTAGTTATTTTGTAGTGTTATGTGGGCTGTTATATTGTGTATATCCATGAGTAGTTTGTAGTATTGTATATTATACCTGTGAATGTGGGCTGTGTATGGTGGCTTTTTGTGGAATTGTGTGAGTGTGTGTTTCGTGTATTCATGTGAGGGGCTGTTTGTGGGGTTGTGTATGTGGATTGTCAGTAGTGCTGATGTTTGTGGGGACTGTTTGTTTGTGGGTTGTTTGCATTTTTTGTACAAGGTAAAAGCTGATTCTTCAACTCTGCATATGTCTAGAAGTGTGGGTGGCTTTCTTGGGGTCCAGTGGGGACCAGGCAGGCCAGGTACAGTTAAAGGGCAGGAGTTGCAATAGCTGTTTTGGGCTGCTCTACTCTAGTGCGGATTGCCCCTTCACAACTTCTCTGAATTTTCTGAGATTATTTTCTCTAAGTGCTGTAATGCATAAATTGAGGGTTGTCCCTCACCACCTTTTTGTACTAGCAGATATCTGAAGCTACACTGGGATTTCTGAGGTCTAAAACCAGTTTGGCTCTACCAGCCTTGAGTGCCGTGCATGGCACACGTGCCATAGGTTGCCTACCTCTGACTTAGATCATCTGCCTTGCAAAGATTTCTCATTGAGCTGCATTGAAAGTCTGTGATTGGAAAGCCACAGAAACTCTGGGCAGAGTTAGAAGAGGAGGGTTTGCAAAGGCTGCAGGCAAGAGAATTGCAAGTTTTGCAGGTTGTTTTTAGATATACCCCCGATTAAATTATTATTATTATTTTTTTAAATGCATACTTAAACGTAAGCATCTTTTCATTTGGGGTTATATCTACTAAACAGTGTTTTTTTTTTTTTGTTTTTTTTTGGGGGGGGGGGGGCAGTGGAGTGTGCCTTTAAGGATGAAATTCTACCTTTCTCTGGCTGTCATTCTTTATACTATGTCACCATTTCAGGGGAATTTTACCTTCCACGTTTATTGGATAATCATGAAAACATCAACTTTAAACTCATAATGAAAAAAAGAGATGTTGAAGTTACCAAAAATCCAAAACAAGCAACTATAGCTAATTGTAGATGCTTATGAGTTTACAGATATAACTCATAAATTGTGCATACAATACACACACTAACAATGTGTGGTGTATTGTTAAAGAGTTTTAAGGGCCAGTCTGCCTAGTTTATGTCCATTACAACGCTTGTTCAGGCAACTAGCAGATGCACTAGGAACAATGAATCCATCCGTCATAAATCTTGGGGGCAGCCAAGATAAAACCCATTGTTTATATAATAAACTGGTTAATGATAATAGCACCAAAAATCTAAATCTAAAAATATGTAATGCATATATTTAGTCAGTAGATGGTGCTCATCTAATAATGAATTACTCTTTAAAATAAGTTTGGATCTGTCCTAAGGTTGAAACTGAAGTGTATGTGAATATATGTACCTGTGCTGCTCAGATTTCTTACTAAATTGATGTTCTGAACAGAATGGAACCATCAAAGGCAGGTACCCTGCTCAGACGCAACATTACAATAGCATTGATTATATCGCTACAGATGCACCTGTCAAATGGTGACATATATTAACCCCTTAAGGACCAAACTTCTGAAATAAAAGGGAATCATGGCATGTCACACATGTCATGTGTCCTTAAGGGGTTAAACAGCAAGTGAACGGTCAATTCTTGAATTTCATGTGTTGGCTGCAGAAAAATGGACAAGCAAAAAGATCTGAGCGACTTTGACCAAATAGTTATGGCTAGTCTTGTAGTGGTTAGTATTCACCAAAAGTGGTGCAAGGAAGGACAAACAGTGAAACAGCTTTATGGTCATGTTGTCAGGATACCTATACCTCAGAAACTATATCTCTCCTGTGTTCTGATGCACACCCACTCATCCCTCGCATCCTGGTGCCTTATTATGACATCATATGACATAGAACCCTTCCATTGGTCTCCTTTTATAATGTCAGTCTATGTGGTGATCTTGATTATGAATACTGTACACACTTGTGTTACTCTGTAACCAATTACAACCCAGTATAGAGTATATAAACTTCCTGGGTTTTGTTGCCTTGTTGTGCTTCTTGTTACCCGAGAGTGTGTATATACTGTGTATTGGATTTACTGTTTTCTGACCTCAGCTTGTTTGACTTTTCTTCATCTCTGTTATCCTAGACCCTGGCCTGTCTCTCATTCATTCTCTGTCTGCTTGCAGACATTTAATTTATCTGTCTCAGGCTAGTTCAGCCACTCTAAGGACCGGTATGTGTTCCTTTATGGTTTCCTTTATTTTTGTGTGTTTGGGTATCTCCATTCCTGACACATGGGCACTGTCAGGATCGTGACAGGGATCCAACACGCAGAATGCAAACAGGAGTAGGTACATATACCGGACCTTAGAATGGCCGGACTAACGTAAGGAGTAGACAAAGAATGGTCAGAGACAAGCCGAGGTCGAGGGAATGAGAGAACAGGTAAGAGAGAGACAAGCAGAGTCAAAAGGATAAGAGAAGTAAGCAGGGTCGAAAATACAAAGCCGAATCAATAACCAGATACACAAAAGAAGTAGAAGGAGTGACCAGACTAGCTAGAACCATGAAAGGGCAATGAATCATTGCAAATACATCTCTTTTATACCTTGGTTCTTTAATTGTTGACCACGCCCCCAAAATGTCCTGATTTGCGGTTTCTGGCGGGTCGTGACGTGATTGACGCCATGACGTCGGCTAATGAGCGCTGCGTCATAAAAGGAGGCGGGGCTATCGCGGCCGGCGTGTAAACGGACGGAAAGGCTGAAGTGATCGGGTGTACCAGCCCCCTTCTGAGGAACCATCTAGGTGTCTAACCTCCTCTGAGGTAGACACCACAGGTACCATGACAGGCACCCAAGGCTCGTGGGGTCCGATGGCTAGTTCATCTGGTCTGATCACACAGAAGAGCTACTGTAGCTCAAATTGCAGAAAAACTTAATGCTGGTCATGATAGAAAGGTGTCAGAACACACAGTGCATCACAGTTTGCTACATATGGGGCTGCCAATGATGACTCCTTTTCCCAGCTGAAAGCACCTTCAATGGGGATATCAGCATAAGAACTTGACCATGGAGCAATAGAAGAAGGTTGCTTGGTCTAATGAATCACATTTTCTTTGAATCAGGTGGATGGCTGGGTGCATGTGCATCATTTACCTGGGACAGAGATAGCAGTCGCATGCACTATGGGAAGAAGGGAGGCCGATGGAGGCTGTGTTATGCTCTGGGAAATGTTCTACTGGGAAATCTTGGGTCCTGACATTCATGTGAATATTACTTTGACACGTATCATCTACCTAAAGATTGTTGAAGAACCCCTTCATGGCAATAGTGTTCCCTGATGGCAGTGGCCTCTTTCAGCAGGATAATGCACCCTGCCACACTGCAAAAATTGTTCACTAAGGGTTTGAGGAACATGAGTTGAAGAGTTCAATGTTTTACTTTGGCCTCCTAATTCCCCAGATCTCAATCCGATTTGAGCATCTGTGGGATGTGCTGGAACAACAAATGCAATCCATAGAGGCCCACCTCACAACTTGCAGGACTTAAAGGATCTGCTTCCAATGCCTTGAGAACCTACACGATATTAGGCAGGTGGTTTTAATTTTGTTGCTGATCAGTGGATCAGTGTATATTTAAAGAGTACCTGACACATAATTCAATTTAAAAAAGGTTAATTGTATATGGTAAATAGCAACTTCCTTTAGTGGTATTTGTGGGAGGTTTTTATTTTTTGATTTTTGTTTTGTTTGTTTTTTTAGAGCTGGAAAAAATGTTCTAAGCAGTGAGCTATAAAAAAACTAAAAGTGATAACTTCCCCACGTTTGCAGCAATGTGAATTATGAATATCCTGGAGCTGTAAAAAGTGTTAGGTAACACAGCACATGTTAAGGGCATTTAGTGCATATTTCAAATTTCAGGTGAGGTTGGGAAGGTATCCTGTACAGTTTCTTTTGATTATTTTATAAGCTGATGACTAGTCTGGTTTACAATGAATGATACCTAACTATAATTTCCTAACCAACTGGTTCACAGTCTGATTCCCATATGGGCTGATGGAGCTAAAGATCCAGTCTCGGAAATGTGCCAGGTGACTGAATTTAACACCGTAGAAAGTGCTAATATATAGATGAAGTACCCTTGATGGTGTTTTCCTCTTTAAAAAAAACAAAAAAACCATAATATGCAACACAAAGATGGAAAGCATGTTGTCCAATGGTGATAATATTTACCACCACCTAAGTATTTGAAAAATCACTTACCCAATGCAATGCCTATATACACAAATCACAATAAGCACTGTAGAGCTTTTATTCACAAGATCATAGAGCACAATATCTCAGTGTAGAAAAGCACACAATGCAGCAGACATGTAGCTCAATAGTCACTAAAAGGTGGTGTACGTTTACAAAATCTTAACATAGCTGGATAGATTTTTCTTATATGAGACCAGAAGTCTCATAGCGTAAGTTGTGTAACAATGTATTCTCAATAAAGACCATAAAAACAAACTTAACATTCAGGTAAAGCATTATTAAGCAGTGCAAGTAAAGCATGTAAAATAAAAATACAGAAGCACCAACATTAACGTCTCACCCAACGCGTTTTGTCTCTACTGGACTTCTTCAGGGATATAATACAAAGTAGTATCCATATGTATAGAATAGGGAAATGGGGTTTCCCTGTTATAGGATCAAATACCTGTATTAGAAAATGTGCATATTTTGTTTTACTGTTCCATATATGCAAGTATTACTGCATATGGCAGCTGGTCTTTTCATGGAATGCTGTTAATATAAATGGGTGAAAATGAAGAATTTAGAGGAGTTGAAAAAAGCTTTGCAGTCTATACTACAGCTACCAAGGCTCATGCACCCCTGTTCCCCGTAATACTGTGTGACTGGGACTGCGGGTTTATGGTTTTATAAATATAAAGGCCTGGCAGAAACTGTTTTCTGTGCTGAACACAACAACTACAGCAAATCGTGGTTACTTTGATTTTCATTTTGGAATTTGCTTTTAGTTGGTTCCATTACACATAGTTAATTATTAAATTAAACCTTCTATATTTTCTATTCAGGTACTTTTCTGGTACATTTTGTTTTTTAAGGTCTACATTTTTCGTGTACATATTCTCACATTCACAATGAACTCTAGGCTCTAAACACAGTAATGGGGACACCTTTTAGCTCTGTTTTTACTTCTCTCTCTCAGAAGGGATTTTGTGATGGAGAGACAGTTATACATTTTCAGTATAGGCAACCTCTCTGCGAAAGTGTTTTTAAGCAACCTATTTAAGATTCTGTAAATAGGCTCATAATTGTCAGCCCCAGGCCCAATCTGCTCTTAATCCAACCCTGTAAAGAATGAAAATCCAGCGCACTCCCTATCTACTACACAGCTACTTTTGTGCTGATTTTGTAAGTATGTTTTTTTTTTCCACATGTGTATATATATATTTAGGAGTCTAGCCAGCTCCTTGGTTCTGCACCCCTCCCTGTCACAGGTGCCTCATCCCAGGATCCTAATTAGCCTTGTACTGCAGAGAACTCGAGATGGAAGGATTTCCCCAAGTGAGTAGCTCATTTAGCAGACAGTTGGCAGCTAGAGTAGGACCTGCCAAAGATGGGGTATATTGACGTTGTGGCAGGCTTATGCAATGTATGATCATATAATGTAACTAAATCCCCATTATTTTTTGCCTAGATTAGGTGTTTTTAATAAAACTTACAAAATCAGCACAAAAGTAGCTGTTTAGTAGATAGGGAGTGTGCTGGATTTTCATTTTTTTACTGTATGCATTGGCCCCCAGCAGCACCCCATTTAAGCATGTTCCGGTGAGTGCAACCAACCCCTTGCTTAATCCAACCTGCACAAAAACCATAAAGAATGTAAACTAGCACTAAATGTGTTTAAACTCTGTGCACAACTGGCAGAGTTGTCTTGCAGACAAGCAACTGTATCATATGAAATACAGTGAAGCAAATTTTAGTTTACATTAGCATTAGATAAACTGAGGGTCAATGTCCCAAAATCAGACAGTCAAACTAGCTACTTAGTTGGCTATTTAAGTTTATTTAAACTCTGCAGAAATCAGACAGTTAGGCAATATTAAAATAAATGACCCAGACAGGTAATTTACATAAAAAAAATTAATTCTTTATTTTCATAGTGCAAACAGTAACATACAGGCTTATAATGCATATTGACAAGCATATTATAAGCTTACATGTGGATACAGTGTCATGGCATATGAGAGAATTGCACTTTTTTTTAATTATAGGTCTAAACCGAAGACTGACGAGTTATATCACGTAAAGTAATGCAAGGTTAAGAACAGATATGTTGGGCTAATATACTAACATAGCGATAGATATAGCAGATTAATCGGAATGCTTTCCGCTGGCACCCTTGACATTAGCATAACCACTCAGGGCAGCAAAAAGATATTTCCAGGCACTCAAAGTGTCAAAGCCGCAGGCAGATTTATTGTAACAAAACAGACAGCAACGTTTCGATCTAACAAGAGGTCTTTGTCAAGCTCTTGTTAGGTCGAAACGTTGCTGTCTGTTTTGTTACAATAAATCTGCCTGCGGATTTCACACTTTGAGTGTCTGGAAATCTCTTTTTGCTGCCTTGACGTGTTGGGATTGCTGGTCCTGTTCCAGAGCACCTGTGGCCGCTGGGTGTGAGTGCGGTTCCTGTGACAAATGTTGCTATTAGTATAACCACGGGCAAAAGATCATAAAAGTGAAAAGACAATGTTTCAAAAGCAAAATAAAAACATTAACATTGGAGCTTAGTGGTAGACAATTCACAACAGATCAGGGCTAATTGATAGAGCTGGAGAGAATAGTTACCAGCCTCCAGCCAGTTCCCATACGTTGTTATGTGCACTGGCATAAGGTTTACCTGAGATGCTTTGGTTGATTCCGGTGCAGCTGAGAATTTCATAGACAAGCAGTTTGTTACTGGCTATGTGGTATTGCTCAAAGAAAGAACCGCACCTTTGGCCATTGAGGTCATAGATGGTAGACCACTATTCCAACCTTTTATAACACAGGAAACCTTTCCTTTCACCTTAAATATAGATGCTTTACACAAGGAACAGATCACCTTCCAAGTAATATCTTCTCCTTTTTGTCCAATTATACTTGGTTTTCCATGGCTTCTCAAGCACAATCCACGTATTGATTGGGTCAAATGAGAGATACTAGAATGGAGTGATGACTGTAGACACAAGTGTATGCAACCTGTTACTAGGAAATTGGGCACAGTTAACGTACATGTTCCTCTTTCTGCTGAGGTTCCTTTCCTTATTTGGAGGTTAAAGAAGTGTTTAACAAAGTACACACTGATGTTTTACCTTCACACAGGTCTTACGATTGTTCCATAGAATTGCTTCCCGGTAGTATACCCCCTAAAGTCAGAGTATATACATTATCCCCTCAAGAAAGTAAGATCATGGAATACATAAACAAATCCTTATGTAAGGGTCACATATGCAGATCTTCTCCAGCAGGTGCTGGTTTCTTCATTGTATCTAAGAAAGGAACTACAGGGCGTTGAATAAGATCACTGTGAAAACTGCCTATCCATATATCGCTCATTTTCAAATTATTTGATAGACTCCAAGGTGCTAAGGTATTTACCAAACTCAACCTCAGGAGTGCTAATAATTTGGTGAGAATAAAATGAATATGCTATGTCTATCGCACATTAGCCAAACATATCTGTTCTTAACCTTGCATTACTTTACTTGATATAACTCGTCAGTCTCTGGTTTACACCTATAGTGCAGCCTGCTTACTAAATTTAAAAAAAAGTCTCATATGCCATGACACTGTATCCACATGTAAGCTTTTAATATGCTTGTCAATATGCATTATAAGCCTGTATGTTATTGTTTGCACTATGAAAATAAAGAATTTAAAAAATATTATGTAAATTACCTGTCTGGGTCATTCATTTTAATATTGCCTAACTGTCTGATTTCTGCAGAGTTTAAATAACCGTAAAGGGACTCTCCATTGCCAGGAAAACATATTAGTTTTCCTTACACTGCAGGACCCTGCAGTGCCCCTCCCCCTTCCACCCCGTTCCCAAGTTGCTGAAGGGGTTAAAAACCCTTCAGTGACTTACCGGAGTCCAGCGCCGATGTCCCTTAGCGCTGGGTCAGGCTCCGTCTACTCTCCCCCCCCCGCCGACGTCGGCCGGCAGGGGAGACCTAATGCGCATGCGCGGCAATTGCTGTGCACACGCATTAGACCTCCCCATAGGAAAGCAGTCAGGGGTTTGGACATGGCGCTATACTCGGGTACAAAACGTCTATAGTAGCCGGCTGTCCATAAAAAGGCCATGACTTGTGTCTTAGTACGGGGAGTGGGCCAGTTAGCAACGGCCTCGATCTTAGCAGGCTATGGCCGTTGCTTACCACATCCTACACGGTGGCCCAAGTCCTGCACCTCCGCCCTACCAATATGACACTTGTCCAGCTTCAAAGTTAAACCGGCTCCCCTAATCCTGTCTAACACTGTCCCGATGTGGTCTAGTTGAGACTCCTAGCTGTCGCTATAGATCTCCTAGGTGTCGCTATAGTATGCACAAGTATAATCCTGGAGACCATCTAGGAGGCGATCCACCATCAGTTGGAAGGTGGTTGGGGCATTCTTTATCCCGAACGGCATAAGCCTGAACTGGTAAAGGCCGAACGGGGTAACGAAGGCCAACTTTGGTATGGCCTCTCGGCTAGGGGAATCTGCCAATAGCCTTTGCATAGGTCTATAGTGGTCAGATACTGTCCCCTAGCTATACAGTCTAACAATTTGTCTGCCCGAGGTATCGGGTAGGCGTCTGTGACCGGTTTGTCGTTGAGTCTCCTGTAATCCACACAGAAATGGGCTGTACCATCCCATTTTGGTACTAGGACTACAGGGGAAACCCAAGGACTTTTGGAGTGCTCCAAGACTCCAAAGTGAAGCATCTCTGCTATCTCCTTCCGCATACCTTCCCTCACTCGCCTCCCGTATAGTAGCTCAAAGGGCGAAAAACCAGTGGAGTCCTGCAGTACCTCTCGATACGCAAAGAGGAGGTGGGGCAGGATTGCTTCTAGTCTTTGAAAGCAGCTGTGAACGTCTTCAGCATTTGCTTTAGAGCCCCATTACACCGCTCGCAAAGACAATTAGTCTGGGGGTGATACGGGGAGCTCATCAGGGGATTTATTCCACAAACCTTTCATAACTGGTGGGTCACTTCTGGGTACCCTGGTCAGATAAAATCTCACGGGGAAATCCGACTAGCGAGAATATCATGACCAGAGCATGGCCATGGCCTCTGGGTATCAGTTGGCATAGTCCACTACGGGAAGGATATAGCGTTTACCGGAACGACTAGGCTGGGCCAATGGTCCTATCAGGTCTACGGCTACCCTACTAACAGGTTCCTCGATTATAGGCAAAGGGACCAATTTAGGGTGGTCTCCTCTCTTGCCTACTCATTAGCACATCTCACAGGTTTGGCAATACCGCCGGACATCATTAGATACCCCAGGCCAAAAGAAGTTCTGGGTTACCTGTTATGATGTCCTTCAAATCATCAAATGTCCAGCTAGGGGTACATCGTGCCCAATACGCAACAACTGCAGTCGGTATTTCTGAGGGATTACCAGCTGGTGTTTTTGTTACGGTCTGGGAGCATTCACCCGGGAGTCAGTAACCCGGCATAACCTACTACCTTGCCACACAAACTGCTCCCCCTGTAATCCCCCTTGGTCAGATACAGCTCTTTCCATATATTTTTGTAAAGTGGGGTATCCCAGGGTAAGGGTTCTACCATCAAATTTGGGGAAGTGGGGCTTACCTGGGTCTCGGTGGAATGTGGGTGGCCCTCCGCAACACGGCTCTGGGCCCTGGTGGTCACGACTTGTACATCCTGTTGGGCGGTAGGTATAAAGGCCAAAGTCAAAGTGGTCCTAAATCATTGACTAGCAACATATCGGAAGGGAGGTCTTTCATGACCCGAACGTTGACTGTACCAGCTCCTGCACCCCAATCTAGATGAACTTGTGCAGTAGGGAGCCGGCAAATTGCTCTTCAGGCCACTTGAATGGCAACCGACTTCCCGGAGCGCTTATTGTTGCTGAGCAGGTGCCTTTGTACTAAGGTGATGGTGGCCCCAGTGTCTCGAAGATCCCGAGCCGTCTTGCCATTAATTAGTACCAACTGGGGGTGATGCTGCCAGTTGTCTGTATTGGCCGCCTGCATGGGGTCGGCCTCATGTAGGAATCCTAGAGGTTCTTCGAGTCATTTCCCGAGCTTCCTAGGTGTTGGAGGAAGGATAGTACATGCAATGTGTGGCCGCCTGATGGTTGGGTACCCCTGGCCAGGTCCAGTTGGCTCTGGGTGGCTCCAGGGAACAACCCTTGCAGTAGTGCCCCACTTATTTGCATCGAAAGCAGCAGGGACCAGTTGTCGGTGTACTGTGGTGGTGCTGGGGAGTTGATTCGGGAAGGTTGAGCTCTGGGGTGAGACCGCTCTAGCCTATGATCATCGGTGTATTTATTGGTGAGCCTGGCTGCCTCGGGGAGAGTAAGAGGCCGACAGTCTCTCACCCAGTCTTTAACGTCAGATGAAAGCGGACTGAAAAACTGCTCCAGCAACATCATCAGTAGCAAGTCTTCTAATGTGGTAGCATGGCAGTTGTTAATTCAGTGGGTGGCTGTGCGGTGCAGACGGCATGTCCACTCTGTGTACGAGTCAGTGTTTGTTTTTCTGGAGTCTCTAAACGTTCGCCGGTATGCTTGAGGGGTTACCACGTACCTGGCTAAGAGGGCTTCTTTCACCCTCTCATAACTGTGTACTACATGGTCTGGAATGGCCCTGAAGGCATCCTCCGCTATGCCAGACAATTTTCCTACCAAAATAGGGACCCATTCCTCCTCTGCTATGTTGTGGAGGGCACACTGTCTCTCAAAATTGTCTAGGTAAACGTCAATCTCGCTTGTAGTTTTGTTGAATGTTTTAAATGCGCTGAACGGTGCTTTTGGCAGTTCTGGGTTGAAGCTGGAACTGTTTGGTGATACTGCTGCAGTTCATTGCGCCTCCAGCAGGCGTACTCTCAATTCACCCTGTGCCCTTTCGTTGGCGTTCGCATCATCGATAATCTTGCTGATGATTTCAGGAGAAGGCCCGAACAATGCTAGTCCTTATCTCCCTCAGCGTGTCGCTTTCGTTCGTACGAACAGCTGGGGTTGTCGCGAGCTAGTTCTCTCCGTCCCGCTCCATTAGTTCGCTGATGATGAGACGCTTGTCTTTATTGCTTGAAATGCCCCCACGAACCTCTAGTAGTTCCTTAAACGTGTTGCGCTTAAGTCGGGTGTACCAGCCTTCATCCACTGTACTCCCGTGTCCACCTTGGATTATAAGTCCAGGAAAAATGGATGATCCCGCTGCTGCCACCAAATGTGGTGGTCTGCCAAAGTATCACTGTTCGTGTAGGTGAAATAGAACTGGAACGGGCAGCAGGTCCATGATGACCAGTGTTCACGGGAGTGCCTGACCAAAAAGAGTTCCAGGCACTCAATGACCAAGTCCCGCTGCCAGCGTTCAGGAGTCAAGATGGCTACCATCCATTGTCCTGACCACGTGCGTTTGCATGCATGAAATGGCGGCCACCCAGTGCAGCATTCTATTAACGAGTTCCCCTGTGGTATTTGTACAGGTACTTAACATTCCATGGTTTAATGGGTCTCTGGGGTGGTCTCAGTTCAGGAAACTAACAGAATAAACAAAATAAAACTTGGACATGAATCCAGATGAACAGAAAGAGCCGAAAGTGATGGGGTACTCCTTCACAGGAAGGTCACCCCCTTGTTCACCCACCTCACAAACATGATAGATGCCTTCCTAAAAAGTGTGGAATTAGTTCTTGGTGGCACATTCCAGACCTATGTAACAACAGTGGTCAGGAAGCTGAAAGATCTACTCAATGCTTGTGAACGAGTTGCTAATTGCCCCAAGATGAATGTAGCTTCCTTGAATGGTCCTATGATTAAGGAGAAAGTGGCACTCCAATCCAATAGCCAGATATACATGAGGGACAGACTTATTGTCTGGGATTTGCAGCAAAAAAGAGGCATGTTAGTTGAGAAAAAGGTGTGCATGGAACCTACCATGTTGCCTTTGTCTACTATTTACAGCAGCAGTGCCCCAGCATTATGCCAAGACCGAAGAGTGGAGCAGTGATGTTTTGGCTTAATGTTGTTGGTGGTTTAGATGCAGCAAGTAAAGCAGCAAGCAGCCAAAAGGAGAATCATGCCTCTGAAATTGTCAGGTAACTCTTGCCTCCTACTTATGAACCTCTGAGCTACCAGGAAAAAAAAATTCTGTATGGGCTGATCTGTGTCTGGTTGCCCAGTAGCTATTGTCATGTCCATCAACCACTGTCCAAAGTGTTTTCTGTTAGATGGAACACTCTGAATACAGAACACTAAGAAATGTAATTGTAACTGATGGAGAAAATAGCCTTCCTCACATTCAATCTCCCCAATTTGGGTTACCATGCTGTTCAGAATAATACTTGAGGCATCATCATTTGCCAGCTGAGATCAAATTGACCACTCAACTCTCACTTGAAAGTTGTTTCTAAATTTCTGAAAGTATTTTAAAATCTGGTGGAGAGTAAAAATTAAAAAAAATTAACTTAAACATCTCCTGCTATTTATTATTATTATTATTATTATTTTTAATTCTTTATTTTTGTGGTGGGAACAGTCCCACTGGTTTTGATGGTAGTTTACAATCATTCATTACAGGTAGATAAAAGGAATAAAAATTAAACATCACATTAATTAATAATAATAATTAATAATAAACATGTTTTTTTCTTGGTTGAACATGCTAGCTTCTCTGGTGCACTCAGGGAGGGAACTGTAATAACATAAATCTGTATATCGCACCCGCCGCTTATGCGGGCTCGTGGTGTGCAGTGCACTGTAGCTCTTTGGCATTCCGTGTGGGTTCGAGAATATCGGGTTGGCTTCTCAGTTTAGCAGCTCTAGCGGGCTTAAGGTGTATATTACCGTGTAACTTTCTTTCGACTCATGAGTGCTTAGGGTTTAGTCAGTTATCATGTCTTGCCAGCTGGTAAGCCGGACTTAGGATGTGCACCTTGGAGTGTCAGGGTTAACATGCTGGCAGCTTAGGCGAACCCAAAGTGGTCCGTATGGCACATCGCGCTGGCCCCCCCTATAGGGGTTAAAGAATACTGTCCGTTTGCGTGAGTTCGCAGGACAGAGTAAAAACAGGAATAAGAAAATAAAGGGCTGAGGTTCATCCCATTGGTGACCCTTATAGAGCCTTATAGACCCTTATAGAGCCTATGGTGTAGCCCTTTAGTTGGGTGTGTTGATCTTGTGTGGGGTCTTAATATGGCTACAGGTGTCGTTTGTAAACCGCTCCTATAGAGTTAGAATATACACTGTAGCAAACCGCGGCGACAACACCTATAAAATTTGGGTACACTCCTGAGTATCCCCTGTTCGTACCTCTAGTGGAGTGAGAGTATTCTAATGCCAACAAGGTCAACAGAATAGAATATCAGCATGGTGTTAAATTAACAGTGTAAAATTAATGTCAGAGGAGCACAATCTTGTAGGTCGTGGTGCTGAGCCCCGCATTGCTGTGGTTAAATCTGTGGACATCACAGTGACAGTCATTATTAATAATCAGGAGTCCCGACATATAAGGGGGTAGCATCCAGTCATATGGTTGAAAAGAACCTAAAATATAACAATCGCGATATTAACAGTTTCTGCAACATCCATGGACTAGTGGAGCAGTTGTTGTGTCTCTGAGGTGGTACATCCTGCACTTTTGTGGTATTGGTCCCTTTCCTCTGCTCCCTTCCCCGTCTTTAGCGTGTAAAAGTGTAGAGCTATAGGCCAGTAGGTATGTGAGTATTTAAAAATAAATAAATAAAAAAACAACGAAAAAGCACTTTGGGGTCACTTACGTGACTTTCATAATATAATTTTAGCAAATCAGCCTGGGCATAGAGCATGTAGTCTTGGGCTGTTTCTTTTTGTGCCAGTATCGTCCGTGTAGTTGGTTTGTAGTGAGTGTCACCTGGTGAGTATCTTGGGTTAGTCTGTTCAGGTCTGTAGGGGATTATGTGAGTGCTGTTTGCTCCATTTCCTCTCCGCCCTAGTCTCTCTCTCTCGGTTCTCAGTCTCCCGGTTCTCGGTCTCGCCCGCCCCGTCCATGGGCACTTGCTGCTGCAGCTGGAGGGCCTGGATAAATCTTGACGGGTTTTCGTCCGCAGACAGTGTGAGGATTGAGTCCTTTTGTGGGACCACTAGCGTGCCTGCTGCTCCCCACCAGTATCTGATGTCTCTTAGTTGGCGGGTGATCGGCATAAATGTTCTCCGCTCCAGTGAATGGGATGTCAGCGAAAACTTTCACATGGTGGTTGTCTTCCTGGAGGAGGCCATCAGTGCCGCTTTGATTGTGACATCTTGGGTAACGGATATGATGTCTCTCGGCGCGTGCGCTGGGGCGGTCGGGGGCTTTCCAGATTCTGAACGCGGCCGTAATTGGCCATGTTTCTCCCTCCTTTTTCGCCCCCATTATCACAGCCACTTTGCTTGCGTAGGCCAATAAGGCCTCCGGGCCTATGTCTTCAGGGGCGTATGCGGACATTTCTTCTGCGGTGGCTTGTCTCCATCGCCGTAACCGAGCGGGTGAGTCTTTGGAGTTGGAATGTCAGTGCATCCATTTGCCTTGTGGTGTCGGTCATTAAGGTGTCTTTTTGGCCCTCTCGGGTTTCCACTGCCTCCAGATGCCCCTTCATGTCGGTTACTTCTGTCCTCACACCGGCCAAGTCCGATTTCCACATCTAGGAGGAGCTTTTTGATGTCGCCCTTTGTTGAAGGTGAGTCGTCCGACATCTCCGACACGTATAATGCGGCGGCCGGGGTCACGTTCCATAGACGAGTCGGACTCGCTGGCGTTTCGGGGCCTACTCTGCGCCATTTTGGCCTGTGGAGCTTGCTGCGGCCTTTCAAAAGATCGCCTGATGTCAGGTTGGTGTGAGCTCTCTAGGCGGGCGGTTTTCTTGTTTTTCTTCCCCATCTCTCTGTAGGGGGTCTAATGCTTGTTACTGCTTGATTTTTGCGTCTCAGTTCGGTATATTCGTGGCTTTTTGGGTAAATTTTAGATTAGTGAAGCAGGAGCTCCACATAAACACATCCTGTGTGCTGCTCTGCTAGCCACGCCCCCCCTGCTATTTTTTTTTATACAAAGGACACTTTGTTTTTTCCACGCTAGAGGATGGTCCTGTCAAGTCCTGTTCCATTCTACAGATATTTCTGGCCTTGGCTTCTGACATCCAGTACTCCTTTTTACAATTCTTGTTTAGTTTTTCTTTTTTTCTGGTTTTCTCTTCTATGTCTGGTTTTCTTTATGGTGGGTTTTCTGGGTTCATTTCTTTATTCTGTTCCTGGAATTCCCAGTCTCCTGGATTCCTTTAAATGTTTTTGTTGCCACACCCATTCGTTTGCTATTAATCCTTTTTGTTTCAGTCTGTTCCTGCAAGCAGTGATATAATTTCCTCAGCTCCTTTCTTTGCAGGTAAGTACTGTGTGTGTTTTATAGTTGTTTATTTAGTCATGCATATCTGGGCAGTTAGGACCCACCGTAATTGGAGTACTTTGGCGCAGTGGTGGGCTGCATACATCTTGGACATTTATGTATGTCTAAATCTCCAATGTTTATTACATATATAGTACTTCTTGTTTTGCCTTGTATCACTTGTCTTGTTTTATTTTGTCTTGTATTCCCAGTTCATGTACAGTCCTGTCCTGTCCTGCCCATGTTCTGTTAATGTTTCCCTCATGTATTGTGTACATGTTCTGGGTTCTGCTTTCTGTTCTGCTCCGGTTCTGGGTTCTTCTAGTTTTGTCTTGTGATCTTGCCTGTTCTACTGCTGGATACATTTCTGCTGCAGAGCCTCCCTATCCAAATCCTGGGAGGTCTGCAAATTATTATCTAGCTCCTGGGATCCGTAGAAGCTGCATCAGGGCCCTGGTATGTGGCCGCACAAACGCTGGTGCTCAACACCAGCGAGCATGTGGTTACCCTGCACCAGGCCTTGATAGTCCATTTCCATGCTGAGACTCCTATCTTCATCATCAGGCACACAGGTCCCTGATGTTACAGACTGGCTGTGTGGGACAGCTTTAGTCTTGTCTTGGTGGCATGGGTAATGGGGGTGGATAGATTACTACCACCCCCTGAAACCACCCATGCAGTGGGTTGGGGCTATATAATAAAATAATATGGGGGACATCCTAATGTCTTCCCCTGCCCCCCACATATTATAATATGAGGGGGGTGGGAGGGTGGAGGCCCATCCATTGGTAGCAGGTAGGGCCCTAATAATAATATTCATAATACTCTCTGCATATCTAGCCTAGTTTGTGACCGTATCTTTTGTTTTCTGCTCAGATATGTGTTGCTTGCCATGTTCAAATTTTGATTACTAAAAAAAAAAGGCTGAATATCTCATATATATGCATATCTACTATACTTATCTCATGTTAACGATTGTTATGACTCATATTTCTAATTTCTGTAACGTACCTCCAATGCCTCAAATAAATAAAAGGTTGACCAAAAAATAATAATATTCATAATAATATGGAGACCTGCGGGGATGATAATATTCAGGGGAGAGGAACAAGTGTCCCCTCAGGCTCATAAGCCAACTTTTTCAGAGCGCACTGATAGCCATGTCTAGAGAAAATGGAACCTTCTCTCAAGACTTGGCTGTCAGTGTGCTCTGATTACAAGTCAACTGTGGCAGAACCGCTGCCTGTTCGTGGATTTCCCTGGGTCTTTTCATGTGTTTCCCCTGTACTTTCGTGTTTTGTGCCCGCTCCCCGTTCGGGAGTGCTTCCACGAAGGAAAGCCATTCGCCTCCCGAACGGAGACCACACTAATGCCCAATTTAGAACGCTGGGTTAGAACTTTCACACTTCACAACATAAGTGTGAAACCGCAAGTGAAACAATTGAGTGCTTCCCTGGATGGCCGCCATTTGTACAGGCGAACACCCACCAGAGGGAGCATTCGTAGGTTGTTTCCCAACTCATTCATCTCCCGAACGAGGACCTCCCCATGCCCCATTAGAACGTTCACACTAATTAATCAGATTGCTCACACTCACAAAATGTGTGAAACCGCAAGGGAAGTAATTAATGAGGGCTCCCCTGAGTGGCCGCCGTTTCGTATAGACGAACACCGTCAAGGGGGAGCATTCGTATCATAAAAAGGAGATACCCTTCCAGGGTTTCACACAGGGACCTCATGAGCAGGAACTGGTCAAGGAAGGTACCGCTGCGAGGGTCCCTGAGGTTGGCGTGGACACCTCTGGGGTACTGGTGAGGTTGGCGGGCTTGTTGGTGCCTGCGGGGACAAAGAGACCAGCTCTTTTCCCACAGGCGGGCTTTCCTGTGCCTGGGAGACAAAGGGACAGTCCATATTTCCTGTGCCTGGACTCCCAAGCACAGAGGTTCCTGGGAAGAAGACCCTTGGCGGTTGGTGTGGGGAACCCTGTGGATCTAGTGGTGGGCTTTTGGGACAAAGGGAACAGACTCCCTTCCAGTGCCAGAACCCGAGGGAGGGGGAGGATCAGGGGATGGGATCCTGTATGTTTGTGTGGTAAACCCCTTGCATGGGGTTATGCATAAAAGCCCTGTGTGGCCAATAAAATTGTGTTGTACCTCCAGAACTAGGTCTTGTCCAGTTACTAGGGGGAAATGGGTTTCTTTGTTCCAGAGCTGAAGGAAGGCAATAGCGGAGGTAACCGGTCGGGTTACCCGGAGTCCGCTATGTCTGGTGGCCGCAGAGGGGTGGTACTTCCCAGCCATGCCGAACATACTCATGGACTTCACAGCCTTGAAGAGACAGATGTTGCAAGAGTTGCTGGAGGCTAGAGGCCCAAGGCAGGTCTAAACGCTGCCTTCATGGAGGACAATTTACTAAGCCACAAGGCCGCTGTGCAACCACCTGGGGGTGAGAAGGATGCTCTAGACAAGGAAATGGAATCTTGCCTAGCGTACTGTGGGGAGCAGCTTTCTGCAGAGCTCATGACCAAGATTTTCTCAGAGACCCAAGCCTACATCTTGGCTCACAGAGCGTGGAAGCACTTTGAATGCCTTTGCCTGCTGCATGAAATTGTCCCAACCGGCTGGGTCTCAATTCTGGCCGGGAAGATCACCGTGAAGGCGGCCGAAGCTTACCAGGCCGCGCACGAGGGCAACCTGTGGAATTATGCCGCTGTAAAGCAGGTTCTGTTGAGGAGGTGTGCCATTACCCCAGAGGTATATCGCTGAATGTTCCAGGAATTGAAGAAGGGATCCCAAGACTAGTTCCTCTGGGAAGAAGTATATTCTGACCATTGTGGACTACGTGACTCGGTACTCCGAGACAGTCACCCTGAACAATATTCAGGCAGAGACTGTGGCCGAAGCTCTGATGTAAGTGTTCTCCCAAATGGGTTTTCCCCGGGAGATCGTCTCGGATCGGGGCACCCGCTTTACTGCCGAGGTAACTCACTGTGACGGACCCGCTGGCACTCCGACCGAGTACCTCCGCCAATCGATGCTCCTAGTCCTTGCCGAGGACTCCAAGCACTCCAACCGACACCATCAGCACTGCAGACTTATCTCATCCCCCAAGCATGAGCCAAGGCTTCAAGAAAGGGTCAAGCAGGTCTGTTTAATGAGCACACAAAAGCAACAACACTCATGCAGCAAAACAACTCCTCCTCAGAGGAAAACAAAATGACAGTTAAGTTCAGTCAGCGTTTGAATATATGACAGTTATTGGAAGTTGCAGAAACAGTCTTTTAAAACACCAATAAGTCCAAATGGTGTTTTTAACTGGCAAAATCTCCCAGGGACCATAGTCATACGGCAAGAGGCTGGTAATTAGTCCTCGCCAGGCACAAGTGGCTAAGGGCACTTCGTCACACTCACCAACTGTGGAAGTTATGTGTAAGGCATTAAACCGATCCTGAGCTCCTCATACCACCCACAGACCAAAGGCCGGTGCGAGCATTTCAACGGTACGTTGAAGCAGATGCTTCGGACCTTTCCCACGACTCGCAAGGTTTGGGAAAGATGCCACATCTCCTGTTTGCTTATCGGGAGGTGCCCCAGAAATCTGCCGGATTCTCTCAGTTTTTAGCTGCTGTTCGGGTGGCGAGTGACAGGGCCCCTAGACCTTGTCTGAGAACTTTGGGAGGGAAAAGGGGATCAAGGAGGGACCCCCTTCATACCCTATGTGCTGGAGTTTAGGGACCGATTGGAGAACTCACTCACCTGGTGTGTTTGAACCTCCAGGCGGCCCAGAGGCGCCAGCTCACCTGGTATGACAAGGGAGCCAGGAGCCACAGCTTTCAAGTCAGGCAGAAGGTTTTGTTTCTAAAGTCTGTCCAACATGACAGGCTACAGGCTGCCTGGCAGGGCCCATACTGGGTAGTGGACCAGAGGTGTGACACTACCTACCGTATATACTCGAGTATAAGCCGACCCGAATATAAGCCGAGGCCCCTAATTTTACCCAATAAAACTGGGAAAACTTATTGACTCGAGTATAAGACTAGGGTGAGAAATGCAGCAGCTACTGGTAAATTTCTAAATAAAATTAGATCCTAAAAAAAAAATATTAATTGAATATTTATTTACAGTGTGTGTGTATGAATGCAGTGTGTGTGTATGAATGCAGTGTGTGTGTATGAATGCAGTGTAAGTGTATGAATGCAGCGTGTGTATGAGTGCAGCGTGTGTATGAGTGCAGTGTGTGTGTATGAATGCAGTGTGTGTGTATGAATGCAGTGTGAGTGTATGAATGAAGTGTGAGTGTATGAATGCAGTGTGAGTGTATGAATGCAGCGTGAGTATGAATGCAGCGTGAGTATGAATGCAGCGTGTGTGTATGAGTGCAGCATGTGTGTATGAGTGCAGCGTATGTATGAGTGCAGCGTGTGTATGAGTGCAGCGTGTGTATGAGTGCAGTGTGTGTATATGAATGCAGTGTGAGTGTATGAGTGCAGTGTGTGTGTATGAGTGCAGTGTATGAGTTCAGTGTGTTTGTATGAGTGCAGTGTGTTTGTATGAGTGCAGTGTGTGTGTGTGTGTGTGTGTTGCAGAGCCTTGGTGGGGGGTGGGCAATTTTTTATTTTAATTTTTTTTATTATTTTAATTTTTTTTTATTATTTATTATTTTTATTTATTTAATTTAATTATTATTATTATTGTATTATTATTTAATTATTATAATTTTTTTATTATTACTAATTATTTTTTTTCGTCCCCCCTCCCTGCTTGATACATAGCAGGGAGGGGGGCTCCTTCCCTGGTGGTCCAGCATTGGCAGTTCAGTGGGGGGGAAAGGGGGACTGACAGAGCTGTAACTTACCTGTCCTGCAGCTCCTGTCAGCTCTCTCCTCCTCCGCGCCGTCCGTGCAGCTCCCTCTGTCAGCTCACACTGTAAGTCTCGCGAGATTTACACTGGGAGCTGACCGAGGTGCTGAACGGATGGCGCGGAGGAGGAGAGAGCTGACAGGAGCTGCAGGACAGGTAAGCTACAGCTCTGTCAGCCCCCACAGCCATAATACAGACTATTGACTCGAGTATAAGCCGAGTTGGGTTTTTTTAGCACAAAAAATGTGCTAAAAAACTCGGCTTATACTCGAGTATATACGGTATGTGGTCGGCCCTTGCTCGGGTGCAGGGAGTACACGTGTGTTACACATTGCTAAAACCTTAACACGAGCAGACAGAGGAGGTAGCCGCTATATGTGCACCTGCCTTGGAAGATTTTGATAATCTTCCTCTGCCCGACCTCCTAGAGCAGGCATAGGCAACCTTCGGCACTCCAGATGGTTTGGACTACACCACCCATGATGCTTTGCCAGCATTACGGGTGTAAGAGCATTATGGGGGATGTAGTCCCAAACATCTGGAGTGCTGAAGGCTGCCTATCCTTGTCCTAGAGTATGGAGCTCAGACAGGGTTCATAGACGAGCTCCACTTGGGGATGGAGAGAGATAAAGAATGCCCGAGCCACTTTCCAAAGGATGGTGGACTGGCTGTTAGATGGCCTTTTAGTATTATGCCTGTACATACCTGGACGACATCGCCATATACAGCGACACCTGGGAGGAACATCTAGTACATGTAGGAGTGGTACTGGACAGGATTAGGGAGGCAGGACTAACCTTAAAGCCCAGCAAGTGGAACATAGGGATGGCCGAAGTGCAGTATCTAGGACACCGGGTAGGGTGTGGGAAACAAAAACCCAAGCCAGCCAAGATTGAGGCAGTGGCTTACTGGCCCCGTCCCTGCACTAACCTACAGGTATGGCCTTCCTAGGGAACGCAGGCTATTATAGGAAATTTGTCCCCTGTTACAGTACTCTAGCTAAGCCCCTCAAAGACCTGACCCGAAAGAATCTGCCCAGACAGGTGAACTGGACCCCAGAGTGTGAGTGGGAATTCCAAGCCCTCAAGAACACTCTGATAAATGCCCCTTTTCTGGCTTCTCCTAATCCGAAAAAAAAGTTTTCTTGTCCACACAGATACTTCTATGTTTGGATTAGGAGCAGTGCTGAGCCAGGTCGGTGAACGATGGCGGAGAACATCCAGTGGCTGACCTCAGCAGGAAACTGACCTCAGCAGGAAACTACTACCCAGGGAGGTAAGCTACGCCGCCATCGAGAAGGAATGCCTGGTGGTGGTGTGGGCACTTTAAAAAAATGCAGCCCTACCTCTATGGATAACAGTTCACTTTACTAATGGATCACAACATGTTGGTGTGGCTTAACCGGGTTGCTGGGTACAATGCCAGCCTGTTACGGTGGAGCCTGGCCCTACAACCGTATGACTTCACTATTCACTATAGACCCGGTAGGCAAAATAGGAATGCCGACGAGTTATGGAGGAGGTGCACAGATATAGGATAGTGGTAAATTACATACAGTGGTGTGGGTTTCTATATTTATTTAAGCTTATTTTTTTCAAGTAGAGAAAAGAACGAATAGAGCCAAATCAGATTGTCAGGGTTTCTTTGCTGTTTTAAACAGCAACCCTTTCTGTTTCAGTGATTGAGTTTTCAGCTGCAATTACTATGAGCTGCTTCTGCTTGTTGCCACGGTTACTCACCTGTGAGTAGTAATCAACCCTGCTGCTAATCAGTTCTGCCTATTTAAGCAGCTAAGCACAGAACCTCCTTGCCCTTGCGTGTTTTCCTGTTCCCCAGAAGTCTCCTTGTTCCTGTGTTTCCTGTTTGCTCCTGGTTCCTGACTCCGGCCTTGTTCCTGACTCCTCTGCTCTCCGTGCTCCTGATCCTGGCTTGTCTGACTACCCGCTCTGGTGACTGACCCCTGCTTGATTCCTGGACTTTGCTTTTGTTATTTATTTGTTATTTATTAATAAAGGTGTGTTTGCATCTACTTCTGTCTCTGTCTGGTTCCTGGTCCCTGACATTACGCAAGGGCCATGAATACAGATGGTACAGGCAAGACACCTATACCTAACCTATTTACCCGGTGGGACCAGCAGAACCACCATTTGGACCAGTATGCCCATCTGGATCCAGTACCCGGCCAGCCTGCGATTGCGGCCGCCTCTGCCTCACTTCCTGTTCTAGCACCGGTTGTAGCCTCCAAACCTGTAGCGGCTAGAGAAATGACTGGGTCTGTCCCGCTCCCTCAGTATTTTGGGGGCAACCCAGCACAGTTCAGAGAATTTATAAATCAGGTTAAAGGATACCTTGAAAACCTGCCCCAGGCATTTCCTACAGACAGTGACAAAGTTCACTTCATGATTTCTTTGCTGTCTGAAAAGGCCCTAGCTTGGGCAAAACCTCTCTGGGAGGCAGAGAAGCCTATTATTTACAATTACCCTGAATTTGTTGCATCCTTCAAAAGGGTTTTTGATATTCCAGCTCGCTCCACCCCTACTGCCGAACTACTCATGTCTAATGCTCAGGGCACAAAAACTATTGTCGAGTATGCCAGTGAATTCCGTACCATGGCAGCAGAAGGTGGCTGGAACAACGAGACTCTCGTGGCTGCCTTTGCACAGGGTCTCTCCGATGTGTTTAAAAATGAGATTGCAGCCAGAGAATTACCTAAAGATCTCGAGGAACTGATATCATTTGTCACCCTCATTGACATCAGACTCCGAGAGAGATCCTCATCCAAGGAGCGCCTGCGGAGGCCTCTTGTAAATTTGGCACCGAGCTTTTCTTGCCCACCCGAACCTCCCTCACCTCCCATGCCTCCTGGTCCTGAGCCCTCTGTCTGTGTGGAGCCAAGGCGGTTAGGCTTCTCACGCCTCTCGGTCGAGGAGAGAGCCTTTAGGAGGAGGGAGGGTCTGTGCCTATACTGCGGACACCACGGTCACGTGTTAAAGTTTTGCCCGATTCGTCCGGCAAAGGGCCCGCACCCAAGATACTGTCAGGGGCAGATCTTGGGTGGTCTTTCTGCAGACCCAGAGATATGTGTGCGCAAACCCTTGGTGCCTATTATCCTCTCCTGGCCTGATTCATCCATTGAAACCCGGGCATTTCTTGATTCTGGGGCCGCAGGCTTGTTTATAGATTGTGCATTTGCAGCAAAGCACTCTATACCCTTACAGTCTCACAACTTCCCACTAGCCTTCGAAGCCATCGATGGCAGACCAATACAGCCAACCCACGTGACCCAAGAAACCGTGCCCATATCTCTGGCTGTAGGGGCTCTACATCATGAGACGATCCAATTCCAGGTCATTTCCTCTCCATATTACCAGGTTGTTTTGGGATACCCTTGGTTACAGAAGCATAACCCCACAATTGATTGGCGCAAAGCTGAGATATTATCATGGTCCCAGCAATGCACATTGTCCTGTCTCCAGAAACCGGTCAAAGTTTTGGGCGCATGTTCTGCCTCTTCCTTACCCGCTGAGTACCAAGAATTCCAAGATGTATTTGACAAAGGTCAAGCCAGCGTTCTGCCACCACACCGTCCGTATGACTGTGGTATCGAACTCCAACCGGGTACCAATCCTCCCCGGGGCCGGATTTACCCACTGTCTGTAGCAGAGAATCGAGCCATGGAGGAGTATGTTACCGATGCACTGTCTAAGGGTTTTATTCGGAAGTCATCTTCTCCTGCCGGGGCCGGCTTTTTCTTTGTAAAGAAAAAAGATGGCGAGTTGAGACCCTGTATCGACTATAGGGGTCTCAATCGCATTACTATTAAGAATGCCTACCCCATTCCATTAATCACGGAGTTATTTGACCGCCTCAAGGGAGCAACGGTCTTCACCAAACTTGATCTGAGAGGGGCATATAATCTCGTCCGGATAAAAGAGGACCACGAATGGAAAACCGCATTTAACACCAGGAGCGGCCATTACGAATACCTAGTAATGCCATTTGGTCTTTGCAATGCTCCGGCGGTTTTCCAAGAATTTATAAATGACGTCCTGCGAGATATGCTGCAGCAATGTGTGGTGGTTTATCTTGATGATATTCTGATCCATTCCACATCTCTCAAGAACCATCACGCAGACGTTTCTCGTGTTCTACAGAGACTTAGAGAAAATAATCTGTTCTGCAAATTGGAGAAATGTGAGTTTCACTGCAAACAGGTCACATTCTTGGGATATGTTATCTCAGATGCTAGATTCTCTATGGATCCGGAGAAACTTTCGGCTGTACTAAAATGGCCTCGACCTACGGGTCTTCGCTCTATACAACGTTTGCTAGGCTTCGCCAATTATTATCGGAAGTTCATACGCAACTTTTCTTCCTTGGTTAAACCTCTCACGGACATGACCAGGAGAGATGCTGATCCACAGCATTGGTCACAAGAAGCCATTACTGCCTTTGAGTCTCTCAAAGTCGCCTTTGCTGCTGCTCCTATACTGGCACACCCTAACCCTGCCTTACCATTCATTCTTGAAGTCGATGCGTCTGAGACAGGAGTAGGCGCCCTCCTGTCTCAACGTCCTAACCCTGAGAGCTCCAGGCATCCGTGCGGGTATTTCTTGAGGAAATTGAACCCGGCGGAATGCAATTACCAGATTGGTGATAGAGAACTTCTAGCCATAATTTTGGCTCTCAAAGAATGGAGGCACCTTCTTGAGGGTACTTCAGTGCCAATCCTCATCCTCACAGACCACAAGAACCTTACATATCTTTCCGAAGCTAAGCGGCTTTCCCCCCGGCAAGCTAGATGGGCTCTCTTCCTATCAAGGTTCAATTATGTGGTTTCTTACTTGCCCGGTACTAAAAACATTCGGGCTGATGCCTTGTCTCGACAGTTCTCCCCTCCATCTAGAGAGGAGATAACCCCTACTCCTGTGATTCCTCCGGACCATATACTGGCAACCATCCGTACTAACCTCACCTCACCCCTAGGCGAGGAGATTCTGGCTGCACAAAGTAATGCTCCTCCAGAGAAACCTAATGGCCGTTGTTTTGTACCTATTAACCTCCGTACAAAAACTATTGAGTACATACCATGACCCCAAAGCAGCTGGACATCCAGGCAAAAACCAGTTAATATGGTCCGTCTCCCGGCAATTTTGGTGGCCTAGTCTCCGTTCGGATGTCACCGCTTTTGTAGCTGCCTGTCCTGTGTGCGCTCAAAATAAAACCCCACGACGCCCTCCAGTGGGTCTCCTTCAAACCATACCTAATGGTGAACGACCCTGGACCCACTTATCCATGGATTTTATCGTAGATCTTCCGGTCTCCCGTGGCAATACAGTCGTTCTCATGGTTGTTGACCGATTCTCGAAGATGTCGCATTGCATTCCCTTGAAAAAACCACCAACTTCCCAGGAACTTGCAACAATTTTTGCTCGGGAGGTCTTTCGTTTGCATGGGTTACCCAAAGTGATAGTCTCAGATAGGGGTAGCCAGTTCGTGTCCAGATTTTGGAGAGCTTTTTGTACGCAAATGGGAATTCAGCTTTCCTTCTCCTCGGCCTACCACCCGCAATCCAATGGTGCAGCGGAACGAGCTAACCAAACACTGGAACAGTTTCTGCGTTGCTACATTTCTGACCACCAGAACAACTGGTCTGATCTGCTACCCTGGGCGGAGTTTGCCCACAATAGTGCGATTAATGCCTCCTCCCGGCTATCCCCATTCTTGGCAAACTATGGGTTTCAACCGTCCATGTTGCCTGAAAAGTTCTTGCCACAGGGGATACCGGCATTGGAGGAACATCTCAGGGAACTCCGTTCCACTTGGGTGCAGGTCCAGAATTCTTTGCAACGCGCAATGCAGAACTACAAACTCCAGGCCGACCGCAGACGCCTTCCTGCACCTACCTATCAGGTCGGAGAGAGGGTCTGGCTGTCTTCCCGTAACCTACGCCTCCGTGTTCCCTCACAAAAACTGGCACCCCGATACGTTGGGCCATTTCGTATACTTCGAAGGGTTAACCCTGTAGCTTACGCACTTGACCTTCCTGCTAACATGCGCATCTCAAATGTTTTCCATGTTTCCCTCTTGAAACCGTTGGTTTGTAATCGCTACACCACCTCAGTGCCACGTCCACGTCCTGTTCTGATTGACAATCATGAGGAATATGAGATACGCAGCATCATTGACTCACGGGTCTTCAGAGGACAGATCCAATACTTGGTGCACTGGAAAGGATACGGTCCAGAGGAACGCTCCTGGGTTCCAGCCTCTGATGTCCATGCACCATCCCTCCTTCATTCCTATCATGCCCGCTTCCCCATGAAACCCGGACCCACCAGAAGAGATGGGGGGAGTCGTTGAGGGGGAGGTACTGTCAGGGTTTCTTTGCTGTTTTAAACAGCAACCCTTTCTGTTTCAGTGATTGAGTTTTCAGCTGCAATTACTATGAGCTGCTTCTGCTTGTTGCCACGGTTACTCACCTGTGAGTAGTAATCAACCCTGCTGCTAATCAGTTCTGCCTATTTAAGCAGCTAAGCACAGAACCTCCTTGCCCTTGCGTGGTTTCCTGTTCCCCAGAAGTCTCCTTGTTCCTGTGTTTCCTGTTTGCTCCTGGTTCCTGACTCCGGCCTTGTTCCTGACTCCGCTGCTCTCCGTGCTCTTGATCCTGGCTTGTCTGACTACCCGCTCTGGTGACTGACCCCTGCTTGATTCCTGGACTTTGCTTTTGTTATTTATTTGTTATTTATTAATAAAGGTGTGTTTGCATCTACTTCTGTCTCTGTCTGGTTCCTGGTCCCTGACACAGATACACTGAAAGGATAGGGGATAACCCCAGATATAAAGTAAAGAGGCAAGAAATAGTGTACCTAAGAAATGATGCAAGATTTATGCACCAATAGAATGTCTAAATATATACATGACAGTCTATCAGACAAGGTATACCTATTATATAAAATAAAAAATAATGAAATTTTATTAAACACGTAATAATAAAGAAAACCAAAAAAGTGCTAAGTGTATACACCAAAAGTGAATCTAAAAATAAGTGCTGAACGGACCTGTTATTGTTAATACAAATGGTCTTAAATATTATGAGTAGTGATGTCCCGAACGGTTCGCTGGCGAATAGTTCCTGGCGCACATAGCTTGTTCGCGTTTGCCACGGATGGCGAACATATGCGATGTTCGGTCCGCCCCTATTCGTCATCATTGAGTAAACTTTGACCCTGTACCTCACAGTCAGCAGACACATTCCAGCCAATCAGCAGCAGACCCTCCCTCCCAGACCCTCCCACCTCCTGGACAGCATCCATTTTAGATTCATTCGGAAGCTGCATTTTTTTTTTAGACAGAAGTATGTTATATTTGAGCATGCTAGGCTGAACGTGCGTATATCATGGCTAGTTGCACTGAGGGTATGAGTATATAGCAGTACATTGTTGTGAAAGATGGCTGTCATGTTTAGGGTGTAGCTTGCACGTTATCAACTGTGTGTTTATATCAGCAGCTCCACCACTAGTTATAAATCAAGTGTGAGTCGCCCCATGAGATGAGACTAGTGAATAACATAATACATGAACGGTTAAGGTAAAGGCATGTAAGGAACTACGACAATAAACTCTTTAGGAGATGAAATAATTACATGTTTAAACGCTTGCTACTTTACGATTAAATGTTGTGCAGAGAGCAGTTCATGTGATCAAAGGCATGGTGTGGAGGATCGGCTATAGTGGGACATGCTTGGCAGGCTGCTGTTTACTGCTTGTGCTCATCTGATCCCTTCTGGGCGCCAGGTGCAGACCCTGGGAGTCCGTGATACCTGAAACAACAAAGGCAAGTCTCTGGCTGAGTGCCGGGTTCACGGCTTGAGCTTGTTTTGTCGGGTGGTCAGATCTGTCCCGGTGGTGCTTCACGTCCGGTGCGGGATTGTGGTGGCTTAAAGTGGAGGCGAGTGCTTGACGTGGGGCAGGCTTTGCATTTATGTTTGTGCCTCCGGTCCCGTCTTCGACGCCTTTTGCGTTGGTGGATTTTAATGGGGACTGCTTCGCTTAGCTGTGGTGGAGCTTGTTGGGGCTGTGGTGGAGCTTGTTGGGGCTCCCTGCTTGTTATTTGCTTCCAAAATTGATTAAAGAGTCTGTCCAGCTTAGACTCAATATCCTGCCATGCTTTGCTTTCCAGGAGGACACGCGGCTGCCGCCATATTGGGAGAGTCGCAGATGAGTATGTCCACTACAGTCCTGAAGGACTCATCTGATCTCTGCTGTAAGGACAGCACCCCGAAAAGCCCTTTTTAGGGTTAGAACATCAGTCTGCTTTTTTTTTTTTTCCTGTGTAATCTAATTGCAGTTGCCTGCCTGCCAGCGTGTGTGTCAGTCTCACAGCGTATACTGTGCCCACTTTCCCAGTGCCACCACTCATATCTGGTGTCGCAATAGCTTGCATTTAAAAAAAAAAAACTTTTTTGACTGTAATATAATAGCAGTCAGTTTCCTTCACACGTGTGCGTTTCAGGGCCTGCCAGGGCACAATGTCACACCAGTGCAACTCATATCTGGTGTAACAGTAGTGTACATTTAAAAAAAAACTAGAAATTTGACTGTGAAATAATAGCAGTCAGTTTCCTTCACACATGTGCGTTTCAGGGCCTGCCAGGGCACAGTGTCACACCAGTGCAACTCATATCTGGTGTAACAGTAGTGTACATTTAAAAAAATAAATACAGGGGGCTTGTTGTCACCTTTCGGGGACCCTTGGTGTTGTACGTGGCTGGGTGAAGGAAGAGACCTTCAATGACATCAGTGAGGACAAGGGACATGGCTAGCATGGTATCCAACCTTGTGCAAATGGGGAGTTTGCGGTTGTGCAAATGGACTGTTTGTGGTTGTTTGCGGTGCGTTAAACGGGGAGTTTGGTCTGTCACTGTAAAGCGGGCGTAACCCTTACACTACCTGATCGATACAACATCATACCTGATGTTTTAAAGCACGTTATTCCAAACAATTTAGGAATGTTAGGTGATTTATGCCCTTTATGGATTAAAACCAGACTCTGCATCAACTATGTAATTTTCCATGGGAGTTTTGCCATTGATCCCCCTCCGGCATGCCACAGTCCAGGTGTTAGTCCCCTTGAAACAACTTTTCCATCACTATTGTGGCCAGAAAGAGTCCCTGTGGGTTTTAAAATTCGCCTGCCTATTGAAGTCTATGTCGGTTCACCCGGTTCGCCCGTTCGCGAACATTTGCGGAAGTTTGCGTTCGCCGTTCTCGAATGGAAAATTTTATGTTCGCGACATCGCTAATTATGAGGACAAAATATCAGCATGGATAGAAGTGGTCCATAAAGCCCTATACGGAAACGGCTAATATCAGTTGTTAATTGCAAATAGACATAATAAGAAAAGTCTGATATAGACTATAATTATTACGTCTTATAGTACTAGGCAGAAGATATCGATGTGGTTACTGAAAAATCGGTTATCTATTCTGTAGTCTGCCTCTGCTCCCACCCGTTAGATTATGATGATTTTCAAATTGTAACAGTGAAGTGCTCATGGATTAGAATAGTCCATTTAGCACTGTATGAAGACTGCTAAGTTATTGAATTCAAATGAACATAATGTCAAAAGTTGAGATAAATAAACTATAATTTTCCGAACGGAAGCAATTAATAGCACTAGGCAGAAGAAATGAATGTAAAGAAAGATCGATCATCTATTAAATAGGCAGACTATTGTATATGTTTGCACAGTGTGCAGATTGCACTTGGGCACAATGTATCTGGGCTATGAGTAATAAAGGGCAGACACATGATGTAACTACATGGGTAATTTCCAATCACTCAGCCTTCGCATGTTCATATCGGATGAGTCCAAAAGTCAACTTGATGTGGAAGTCAAAACATTTGCACTGTATGTGGTTATGTCAGAGATGGGTATCTTGTACGCTGCCAGTTGTTGCCAAGAACATCTCCCATCAGGCTTGCATAACAACATTTGCAGCAAAACATAAATAATTAATTATAAAGGTAACACTTTTGTCTGTATAGAGCAAGTGTCACTAGGAGGGGTTGTAGAAGAGGAATTTAGATACAGAAAATGAAAAAGTATTAATATTAGATATGTAGCCGATTGTTACTGTAAAGAGAGCACAGCA
The DNA here is from genome assembly GCF_036172605.1 of Pelobates fuscus. Classification (NCBI taxonomy): domain Eukaryota; kingdom Metazoa; phylum Chordata; class Amphibia; order Anura; family Pelobatidae; genus Pelobates; species Pelobates fuscus. Next base: position 83,358,871 of record NC_086326.1, on the reverse strand, counting down.
AAAATGTGTCACAATACAGATATTCATATTATGATGAGTAGTGGTCTCAATTATTTGAGAGGCAGAAGAAGTCTGGAGTTATTAGTAACTCATAGACGACTACTAAAAAAAAAATGAGAGTGTTCTACTATGAGTGGAGAATACATGCTCCTTCTGGAATGGTAAATCTATCCTTTATAAGATAATGGGCTGTGTGCCTGGGGAATACATCGGTCAGATGCTTCTCATGCAATTACAGTTTTCCTATGCTTCTCGATTTGCTATAATATAGCACATTGAGAAGGGGGAGAGGCAGGCACACACTATCCCAGGTTCCTTGAGCTAATGGAAGCGAAAGAAAACTTCCCTGGCTGTCCAAGAGACATCTAGAATGGCATTTCGGTGAAGTTTCATAAACTGTTTATTTTTTTATTTTTTATAAATGGTTTAAAATTTGACAGACTCCAGACACATAAAGCACTTCAACCAGCGTGTCACCATTGACAGTTGTAATCCCTGGCACAGCGTGAAAATTTGTGCCAGGGAAAGAGGGGTGAGCTTTCAAAGGCTGCTGGAGTTTGCTCCCAAAGAAAACATGCAGAAAAAAAAGCATGCCTGTTTTCTTTTGGGGTTTTCTACTAAATTGTAAAAGCAAATTTAAATATGTATTGAGCAATTGCTGACGATTGGTTCATATTATATTTTCAGATTGGCACAGTGGCTGACTGGCAATCACAATGCAAAGGCCCATGTTGCAACAACTCGGACACACATTAAAAAAAGAAAAACCTGTCCTCCCCACTGACCATACGGCCGCTCCCCTGCCTGTCGCTAAGTGGCTGTGGCCTTGGTGGCCTTATGGCACATCTGGTCAATTATCCCTATAATTACATAATTCAGCTGTCTATCCAGCTCCCAGAGTTCATCCTGACTTTTTGTGGGCAGAGATAGGTGAGTACAGAGATGTGGCTGTGAGTGAGCATGGGGACAGTATCTGAACTGATACCCCAAGGCTAATATTCTGAATGAATCCCCTGATATATATATAATTCCCCAAATAGAGTGCACTTGAAGGTGCGGGGCACAAGGCATTATATATATACATACACACAATTGGAGTATTTGATTGTATGCATTTATATGACTAATTTGGGGTATGATGGATTGATTTATGTCACTATGTGGGTGGTTGGATGATAAATGGGACAGAACTGGTAGAGGGTGCGTATGTGGAGGCTGCTTGTAGGGTTGTATGTTTGGGGGAATGGTGCTTGTGGGGTTGCATGTGAGGAGGCGGCTGCTTATAGTAGGGTTATAGGGGATGTAGTGGGAAAATAGAGGCTGTAGTAGGAGGATTAGGGCTACAATGGGGGGGTAGTGGCTATGGTGGGGGGATAGGGCCTGTAGTGGGGATGGGGCTTATATCGGCAGGATTTCTGCTGTAGTGGCAGCTTAGGGACTATTGTGGGGTAGATAGTGAGTATAGTGGGGTGACAGGGGCTGTTGTGGGGAGACAAGGGCTACAGTGGGGTGACAGGGTCTGTAGTGTGGTAATAAGGGGCTATAGTGGGTGAATAGAGATGATTGTTGGTTGGATAGTGGTTATTGTGGGTATAGTGGGATGATAGGGACTGTTGTGTTGTGACATTGGGGCTATAGTAGGTGACAGGGGTTGTAGTGCGGTGACATGGGCTATAGTAGTGGAAAAGAGTCTGTAGTGGGAGAATAGAGACTATTGTACAGTAGATAGTGGGTATAGTCAGGTGACAGGGCTGTAGTGGTGTGACAGGTGCTTAAGTGGTTTGACAAAAGCTATACTGGAGTGACAGGGACTGTAGTGAGGTGGCATGGGCTGTGGGACAAGATGGGTTTTCTGGTGGTCCAGAAGGAGATGTAGCATGTTTGCACCCTGTGGATGCACACAGCTGCTTCCGGCCGGTGCCAGGAAATATATAAGAGCATTGCAATAGTAAACCATGGCAACAATCCAATACAGTAGAGGCGAGGGAGAGACTGTTTAGTGCCAGCCCTGCAGGTGCCAAAAATGGAAATTATCCTATCGGCCTTAGCCACACAGCAGGAGAATGGGTGATAATGCCACCCTCCTACTGCCTGCTGATGGCCTTTGCAGCAATTTTATAAAGGCATTAGAGAGGCCCAGGGGGCCCAGTCTGCCCCTGGATGGGTAACTCTTTTCAGGTATGGTGTGATCTTTTATGTGTTTCTGGGTCTTTTGGTTACATCTAAATATATTGTATATGTTATCTATACATTTCTTTATTATTATTATTATTATTTATTATTCTATTATTTATATAGCGCCAGCAAATTCCATAGCGCTGTACAATGGGTATGCTATGTAAATATTATACTTGCCTATATGCTCAAGATCATTAAGTAAGGTGGTAACTAATGACCGTCTTCTGTCTATAATACGACTAAGTACAGGTTAGTGGTTATGGTGCCAGGAGTGCCCTTCTGCCCTCCCACTGCCTGCCTCCTCACAACCAAAAGCTTTCTTCAATTAATTTAGCCTGGCTGTGCAGGGCTTAGATCATTGGCTGGGTTAAACCAACTCACGCTCAAAGCCAATAAGCTAGCCTAATTGCACTGCAATTTGTTGTCTTAAGAACAATAAATTTCCCTGGATATACATTACAGTGATTGCATATTAAATGTAAAATTACATTTATCAATATACACCGATAGGATGGTGGTGAACTCTGGCTCTACAGCATCGGCATCTGTACTGTCTCAGGCTGGTGGTCTATCCATGATCTGCATACCAATGGAACTCATCATTACAACTTTGGTGGACAGAGATATATATCACCATGCAGATGTAAATCTGCCTTTAGTCACAGTGCAAATTGATTTGTTTTACCTTTTGTCATACTTTGGGGGCGTTGGGAGTTTAAATATACTGAAATGCTGAACTTTGTCTTTACAGAATGATTTCTTATTGCTTCACCCATACATTCACCATTCCAAAAATAGATGTGTTACTCATTAATCATATACTTCAAGCTGTGGCAATGTAAAAATGCTAACTGATTTGTAATGTGGGGTGTTATACTTTCCATTGCAGCAGTATTCAAATTATTTAGCAGATACACTTTGTAGGGATATAAACATGTATCAGGGACCCTATAGTTTCTAAAAACACCATCTAAACCCCTTCCCCTCCTTGCCCCCTAAATATAGTAAATTCTTACCTTTATTCCAGTCTGCTGGTGCTGGCTCTGCCCCCTGACCTGCCTGCTTGACTGACATCATCAGAAGTGTTGATCTGAGCCAATCACAATGCTTTCCCATAGGAAAGCATTGGATTGGTTGAGCTTGTCTAGGAGGCAGATCAGGGGCAGAGCCAGCACAAGCCAAACACAGACCTGGCCAATTAGCATCTCTTCCTATATATGCATTGAATCAATGCATCTCTATGAGGAAAGCTCAGTGTATCCATGCAGAGGTTGGAGACACTGATTGTCAGTGCTGCACAATATGCAGCACTGTCCCAGGAAGCACCTCTAGGAGCCATCTGAGTATTGGCCAGTGGAGATACCCAGAGGCTGTAATTTAAACACTTCCTTTCTCTGAAAAAAAAACTGTGTTTACTGCAAAAAGCCAGAAGGCACTGATTATACTAACCAGAAGAAATACAATAAGCTGTAGTTGTTCTGGTGACTATAGTGTCCCTTAAATATGAGACTATTCATTCGAATGAAATTCCGATCCAAACAAAAAGTACCGAATTTCGTCCTAAAATGAATAGACAATACTCATTCTGTTAGGACGAAATTTGGTTGTTTCGCCGGCACCCTGTCTAAATGATAGGATGCTCAGGAAAAGTGAAAGGAGGCATCGCGAGATCACGGAGGAGAAGTGAGTATTGTGGGAAAGTTTCTTTGACCACAGGAAATTGAGTGGGCTTAAGCTCCTCCTTGGGTCAAACATGGTTAAGCTTAGGAAAAATACAAAAGACGAAGTAGTCCCTACTTTGGCTTATGTTTTAAACAAAACAAGATCAAATATGAAAAAAAGAACAGATCCTTAGAGGGAAGAGAAGAGGAAGCGATTGGGGAAAGGTAACATGACAGTGCCGCTTTAAAAGTTTAATATAATCCCCATGGGCTTCTACAACATTTGTTCAGGATGCCTTAATCACAGTAAAATATATTGTAAAATCAAAACTTGATCCAATGTTGCAAAAATAGACTTGCCATTAGCTGTCAGTATGTGCTACATTTCAAGATTACAGAATATTGCATAATGCAATAAATTATGATTCTTAAACTCATTTATTGAAGCAGACTCATTACATTTTTCTGGGCAAAGTTTTATGATATACTCAGTCAGCAGACAGAGTATTTGGCAGATTAGATTGGTAGTAACACCTCTTGCTTACCCTATTCAAGGGTAAGGTCCTGCAATATTTGAGGAGCTTGGAAATGCATGCGCAATAGCCTCCAAATGAAATGGCTTCTTCAATCCAGTGCACCGAAATGCATCTCCGGGACGTCACTAGATATTTTATACTATTTTATTTATTTGTTAATTCTTAATAAAGTATATACTTTTAACATTTTTACTTTTATTTGCTACTCATTAACCATCACAGTTCCTGCATCTCTAAAGAGGGTGGTATGGTCCTTAACCGTACCTGGCTGTTCTAATGAGCCAATGTATAGGCTCCAGGCCTATACCTGAACTCATCACCATACATAAGGAAATCTGCGACTACTCGTCGAGTAGAAAGGGGAAGGTCGCCTAATCGGACCTACTGACATATATTACCAGGGCTAGGTTATAGCTCTGCAGCATGTGAGTTCCCCATTATTTTGTTTGTTTACTACATGTGCGTGTGTGTATATATATATATATATATATATATATTTTAAGGGGCACTACACTATTTTTGCTATTTTTATTTGTCTTAAAGGTATATACATTACGATATTGTAAAAGAGACAGAAGTGAATTTTAAGTATAAATATTTTCTACCTCACAGAGTGAAACACACATTGACTATCACAGTTAAGCACTCCGCTGTATTTGGTATACAAATATTTGCTTTTCGCCTCAACCCCAGGTAGTGCTACAATGCCTCTAGATGCCTCCATATTTAGTGTTGCCCTTTAATGAGGGAGAAATGCACTCCAATGGTTCCGTGATTAAGATGGAAGCTGTGCTAAAAGTAGCACCCTCCTAGCCCTATGTAGACATTCGCTGCTAGAAAGCACTGCTTTTTCTTATTGTATATACAGTATTATATAATATATATCAATCTTGAGAATTAGAGACTTGGTCTTATGCAAATCTGTAATCTTCAACTAGTATCAAGCAAAGTGTCTGCAGTAAGTTGTACAGAAATCTCTAGAAAGGTAGAGGTATTACATATGGCAAATATGATAGAACATGACACCATGTAAAAAAAAAGAAATGCCCAATGCGCACATTTAGCCTAATCGAGGCTCCTCAGGGGTCAGATTAGGGTTTGATAAAAGCGAAATTGATTATTCTCCCGCACTTGATATAATAAGTGACAGCTACTCTTTCTAGCAGGATCTATCTAAATAGAATATGAAGAGTGCTACAAAGGGGAACGTTCCTTCACAGATCTTCTTTAAGAGTGCCTTTCCCCTATCCTCCCTTTTACAGCTTCATATTAATATAGTAGTCTATATCTAGTATATAGATATGTATATGTAGCATAACTATGTAGTTTTAGTGGAGGACAGCTGTTCTTTCACGCGTGAGAGAAACAGACAGGATACCTTCAGAAATTCAGCAAACAAACGACATTCAATTGTAATGATTTTTTATCTATTTGTATTTTAATGTGCTATTGCTATAAGTCAGCTTGGACTATGCCTTTAAAATACCCACTGTAAAGTGCTGCGAAATTTGTTGGCGCTATATAAATAACAACATAATAATAATATTAATAATGCACATACAGTGATTTTCAATGTGGACTTATTTGATTTTTGTGCGTTCACATCCTGAGTTCTTATGTATACATTGTATGCTTTTGGTTCCCATGGTCTTCTGATGTATTTTACTGACTTGAGTTACTTGTCTAGATAGCTATTCATGCACTGGCTAGAGCAGTATTGGAACAGTTTAAGTGATGTCATCCATTCGGACACTGATATGCCGGCTATTAATGCAGTGGGGTAGCGTCATGGGATAGGATTGCCCAGTTTGGGGATATTTTCCCAATCAGGAGCATTTGAATCATTAAGCAGGGGAGAGACCAAAAGGCTCGGTGGGTTTGTTAGAATACAACCACAAAGCTGAATTAATGGCAATCCTGGAATAATGGCAAATATTTATTCATCTCAAAATGTTCAACTGAATGTAAAATTCTTCCCTATGATAAATGATATAATTATTGCCTATGAATATGTGCACATAAAGTGAACTTTAAACTTTACTTGCTGACACAGATTTCAAAATGATAGGATGAAGGCTATCCACTTATCTTATCTTATGATGAAATGATAACTTCTACAAACATTGGAACAGATCACATGACCAGCTTCGTGTTGTACAGTATAAAAGGGAAGGATTTAGCTGGGGCAATGCCAGTCTGTCTTTGAAAGCAAAATTGACTTTTCACAGTCCTGCAGGAGCAACATTCACCTGAAGTCTGTTTGGTAAGTACATAAAACAAGTCAGGATTTATGTACTAAGAAATAAGGAATACACTCCAAATTGTTTTGTTTGTACATGCATGGACTGGCTATTGGGCAAATGGGGCAAATGCCCAGTGGGCAAAGCCAGATTTACCCTTTAGAGCCAGATTTAAGGCCAGTTTCCTATATAAAAAACCTCTGCGTCTACATCAGCAATGCACGTGTATATTGCATATAAACAGGCAGCGTTATACACTAAAGCAGGGCTTCCGAAAGGGTAGATCCCCAGATGTTGTAGAACTACAACTCCCATGATGCTGTGCATTCTTCTAGAATGGCAAAGCATCAAAGAAGCTGTAGTTGTAAAACATCTGGGGATCTACCTATTTGGCACCCTTGCACTAAAGTGTAATTTTTGCTAAACCAAATTGAATTAAAAGTGACTTAAATTTAAAATATTGCTGCTTAGGAGAATTCTTCTGATTTGGTTATTTTGGTCTAGGATTTGAAATTTGCTTTGAAATTACTTTGAATTCCTGTCAATTCCTACTTTAGTGATGACCCTGATAGTGCTAGTGTGAAGGTATGTGTATAAATTTGTTAGTTTGTTTAGCTTTGTTAAAATTGATGTCAGCTTATCACTAAAGTGTGTATTAATTGAAATTCAAAGTGAATTGCAACTTTTAGATCAAAATCGGCAAATTAGAAAGTGGGCTTTGTATTTTGTTTAGCTCTTTTGGCCTCTGATATTAAATTCAGTTTGAATTCCAAACAGTTCACACATTAGTAAATAAAGAGGGATTAGAGGCATAGAGGTAGAAGACTATCTACATTAGGAAGTTCACCTGCAGTCAAGATACATAGCTGAGACTACAACCTTTTTGATCACCAACTGTTTTTGTTAATTTTTTTTTATTTACAATTCCTCTTCGCCCCATCCAACGTCATCCCTGCACTCATATAGCTTAATGGACATACAGATTCCTACCACCACGACCACTTTAATTCACTGAAGTGGTCATAGTGGTTGCAGTAACCCTTTAAAAGCCACAATATCTCCATTGTCCTCAAAAGTGCTCTATAGACACTGCATTATAATGTCAAGTACTCCACTCTACACAACGCTGTAGACAGATGCAGCATTTTAAACAGAAATTATTATAATTAATAATGGTCTTGTCAGAAATTTACTGTGCTGTGACACACAGAGACTACTAAATACACACAGGCTGCTGAATATATACACACACTGCTGAATAGACACACAGAGACTACTAAATACACACGTACTGCTGAATACACACACACACACAGCTGAGTACACACATACAGACTGCTGAATACACGCACATACACACACACTGCTGAATACACACACAGATACTGCTAAATGCACACAAACTGCTGAATACACACAGACTGCTGAATAGACACATACTGCTGAATACACCTAGACTGCAGTGAGGGTGCAGGGTATGTGTGTGTGTGTGAAAGAGAGGTGGTGTGTGAGGGGTGCTGTGTGTGGGAGGGGTGCTGTGTGTGTGGAGGGGGGGGGGGGGGCAGGGAGCAAATGTTTAAAACATTTTTTTTTTTAACTAATAATAAATATCTATTTAAAAAATATTTATGTCCCCCCCACCCTTCTTCTTACCTTTGGGGAAGGTGGGAGGAACACTGCCAGCCCTGGTAGTCCGGTGAGTAGTGACCTATAGCCTGCAGCTCCTCTGGCTGCAGGCTGTCTTCACTCCCGCGTGCAGAATGCTGTGTGGTGCGTTGCAGATCGCTCCTCCTGCCTCCCAGGTCCCTCCTGCCCTCTCTCTCCCACTAACGAAGGGCCTTTATGCCAGTGAGGAAGATCTTTGATCTCCCCACCGGCCCGAGAGGGCCCACAGGAAGAAAACTGGTCCGGGAGGGGAGATTGATCTCCCCTGTCAACCGTGCACACTGGGCAGCAGAGACACTACATTGTCCAGGAATGAGGGTGCCTGGGACCCGGGACAGACTTTCAAAATGCGGGACTGTCCCGGGCGATCCGGAACACGTGGGCACCCTACCCCCTACAGAATTTGTTTGCTCCAAACCTTCCTTTTCTGCCTTAAATCCCCGTACGCAGGGTTGTCTCCCCCAAATTCAATACCCCAGAGCTGTGTGCCAAACCCCATGCCCCAGTGTTGTGTTTGCCTTCAATTCCCCTGAACCAAAGTTGTGTCTTCACCAAAGTTATATATAACTCCAGACTCCCTGCCCATAGTTGTGTCTGTTCTAAATCCCCTCCCTCGCACTGCTTACATCTCTATCACAGCTGCCTTGTCACTTCTGTTGTAGCATATCCCATGCAACTTCAAAATATATGATTATTATTATTTATTATTATATGTTTCATTTAGTCGGTAGTTTATACTTTACCCCAGGAATTAGACTGTTTATTTTTATTTATTTATTCATTATTTCATTCATAATTATCTGGTGGGGCGCTGCCACAAGTGCCCCTATGGACGCGCCTCCGCTGTCCGCAACAAACTTTATGCAGTCACAGTGGTACGAAGGCATGTATTTTATCAGGAAAAAAAAATCTTTATACTACAAATAAAATTTTACTTCTTAAATTAAATTTCTATATAATTCAGTCTTTTATAGTCATTGTTTTTATGAATTATTATTAAATTATAAGTCTAGGCTTTATAGACACTGCAGTGTGCTGTAGTTGTTATGATGCCAGGAGTCCCCTGATGCCATCCAACGAGTAAGAATTAACCCATTCTTGAACTTGTCTGGGTCTCTAAGGCCTGGAATCCGTGCCCTCTTCATTGATATACCTAAAGTGGACATTCCTTTACTGCGTTAATTGTATCTGTTTTATACCTATTTGGACAGAACTGTGAAGGATGGGAGCCTATGTCCCTCCATCTTGTCTCACTACGCTAGTTTACTTATTGTGTACATGCAGCAGATAGCAAAGTCAGCATGTTCTCCCAAAGAATGTGTGTTACAGGATGTACTTCTGTAGAACCTTGGGAACCCTACCAAGAGATAACGCTAAGAGGGTGTATGAGTGGTCACAGGAATACTATATGAAACTAGTTAGAAATGCTTTTTGGCATAAAGCTTTCTTTGTCTAAATACCCTTGCTCTCTGTCAGGATCGGGACAGGGATCCAACACGCAGAGTACAAAGAGTGGAAAGGTACGTATACCGGGCCTTAGAATGGCCGGACTAACGTACCGAGAGTAATAGAGAATAGTCAGAGACAAGCCGAGGTCGAGGGAACGAGAAGACAGATAAGCGAGAGACAAGCCGGGTCAAGGGATAACAGAGATAAGCAGGGTAGTACAACAAGCCGAGTCAAAACCAAAAGAGCAAACTAGAATACCAGAGCACTGAGTGACTAGACAAGCTAGAACCACGACAGGGCAATGAGCTGAAGTGAGAAGTAAGCTTAAATACCCTGGCTCCGGATGGTAGACACGCCTCTGACAAGTACCGATTGGATATCGGACACTTGAGTGACAGGTCGCTCGTGATAGCGTCATGACGTCACGTATTGAGCGTACCGCTAGAAAAGGACGTGGATTCCTCGCGGTCGGTGTTTAAGTGACTGGATGAACCGCGAGGAACGAAGGAAACAGCTCGTTTGGACGGATAAACTACTAAGTCTCTACCTCTTTTAGAGGTAGAGACCTCAGGTACCCTGACAGTACCCCCCCTCTCAGATACGCCCACCGGGCGGAAGGAACCGGGACGAGATGGAAAGCGGAGGTGAAATGCTCTGCGAAGGCGAGAAGCATGAACGTCCTCCTGAGGTACCCAACTCCTCTCCTCAGGACCATATCCCCTCCAGTTAACCAGATATTGCAATTTTCCCCTTGAAATTCTGGAATCAATGATGGAGCTGACCTCGTACTCCTCCCGACCCTCCACCTGAACAGGACGAGGTGAGGAAACCTTAGAGGAGAATTTGTTGCAAATAAGAGGTTTCAACAAGGAGACATGAAAAGAGTTAGGAATGCGTAAGGCAGGTGGCAGAGCAAGGCGATACGCAACCGGGTTGATACGAGTGAGAACCCTGTAAGGACCTATGTAGCGAGGAGCAAATTTCATAGATGGAACTTTTAGGCGAATATTCTTAGTGCTCAGCCACACCCTATCCCCAGGAACAAAGACCGGAGCCGCTCTTCTATGCTTGTCAGCGTGTCTCTTGAACAACGAGGAATTATGTAACAGAATTTGCCGAGTCTGATCCCATAATTTCTTCAGGTTGGCGACATGATCATCAACCGACGGTATCCCCTGAGAAGAGGAAACCGAAGGAAAAATTGAAGGATGAAAGCCATAGTTCATGAAGAAAGGGCTAGAGCGAGTTGAATCACAAACAAGGTTATTGTGTGCGAACTCCGCCCAAGGAATCAAACCGACCCAATCGTCCTGGTGTTCGGAAACAAAGCAACGTAGATACTGCTCGATCTTTTGATTGGTGCGTTCAGCAGCTCCATTAGACTGAGGGTGATAGGCAGAGGAGAAGTTCAATTTGATTCCCATTTGAGAACAAAAGGATCTCCAGAAACGTGAGACAAATTGAGAACCTCTATCAGAAACAATCTCCGAAGGAATCCCATGTAGGCGAAAAACTTCTCTCGCAAAAATCTCTGCCAATTCAGGAGAAGTCGGAAGTTTAGGTAATGGCACGAAATGGGCCATCTTTGTAAATCTATCCACCACCGTGAGAATAACAGTCTGTCTCTTGGAAGCAGGTAAATCTACGATAAAGTCGATGGACAAACAGGACCAAGGTTTCTCAGGAATGTCCAAGGGGTGTAACAGACCACAAGGAGATGTATGAGGTTGTTTAGTCTTGGCACAAGTCTCACAAGCTGCGACGAACTCCTCAATATCTTTTCGTAGTGAAGACCACCAGAAATCCTTGGATATCAGAGAGTATGTCTTGCGAATACCAGGATGACCAGCTACTTTACTTTCGTGAAAACATTGTAAGAGCTCCAGTTGGAGTTCAGGAGGGACAAAGTTTCTTCCCTCAGGAGTGTTTCCGGGTGCCAGATGTTGTGACTTCAAGATCTGGTCAAGTAGCGGAGAATGGATCTTGAGACTGGTATTAGCAATAATATTGCATTTGGGTACAATGGAGGACAAAAGTGGTTCAACTGAAGCAGAAGGCTCATATTGGCGAGATAGCGCATCGGCTTTAGAATTTTTTGACCCAGGTCTGTAAGTCAGAACGTAATTGAAATGGGTAAGAAATAACGACCAACGAGCCTGCCTGGAGGACAAACGCTTGGCCTCTCCGATATAAGACAAATTTTTGTGGTCCGTTAGAATGGTAACAGGATGTAATGTACCTTCCAATAAATGTCTCCACTCTTTCAAAGCCTTGATAACCGCTAGTAATTCTCTGTCACCAATGTCATATCTGCTCTCTGTACCAGACAATTTTTTAGAGAAAAATCCACATGGATGTAATGGTTTATCAACACCCAACCTTTGAGATAGGACAGCACCTAAACCAGTCTCTGATGCGTCTACCTCAAGTAGAAAAGGCAGGGAAGTGTCGGGGTGAACTAAAATTGGAGCGGAAGCGAAAAGCTCCTTGAGAGTTTTGAACGCAAGAAGAGCTTCAGTAGTCCAATTCTTAGTATCAGCCCCCTGTTTGGTCATATTGGTGATAGGTGCGATAATTGAAGAATAACCCTTAATAAAGCGCCTATAATAATTAGAAAAACCAATAAATCTCTGTACGGCTTTAAGACCTTTGGGTAAAGGCCACTCTAGAATGGACTGGAGCTTATCCGGATCCATCTTAAATCCCTCCCCCGAGATCACATAGCCGAGAAAGGTTACCTGGGTTTGATCAAAGCTACATTTCTCCAACTTGCAGTACAAGCCATGCTGAAGAAGCTTGTGCAAAACCCTCCTGACTTGCTTGTGATGAGTCTCAATCTCACTAGAATGTATGAGTATATCATCTAAGTATACAATGACGCAATCTTGCTGAAATTCCCTAAGAACCTCATTTATCAGATCCTGGAATACAGCTGGTGCATTGCATAACCCAAAAGGCATGACTGTATATTCATAGTGGCCATATCGAGTATTGAATGCCGTCATCCACTCATGTCCCTGCTGAATTCTCACCAAGTTATATGCCCCTCTGAGATCTAACTTGGTGAAAATTGTAGAGCCCTTCAAACGATCGAAGAGTTCGGTGATCAAGGGAATCGGGTAGGCATTTTTAATGGTTATCTTATTTAGGCCTCGATAATCAATACAAGGTCTTAAAGAACCATCCTTCTTTTTAACAAAAAAAAATCCAGCCCCGGCAGGAGAGGAGGACCTCCTAATGAATCCCTTGTCTAAATTTTCGTGAATATACTCCTCTAGAACTGAGTTCTCTTTCGTAGATAACGGGTATACATGACCTCTGGGCGGCATGGTACCAGGGAGTAGGTTAATTTTGCAATCAAAGGACCTGTGTGGGGGTAAGGTATCGGCTTTCTTTTTGTCAAACACTGCCTTTAAATCTAGATACTGAGACGGAATTTGTGTCTCTGTAGGATTGTCAGAGTTAGTCGAGGTGTTGGTTAAGCAAAGAGGTGAGACCTTCCGCAAGCATTTCTCTTGACAATTCTGTCCCCATGAAACTATCTCCCCTGACTCCCAATTAATAATAGGGTTATGTCTCCTCAACCAGGAGTACCCCAGGACTATGGGAATAGACGGAGAAGAAATGAGCAGTAAGGATATGTCCTCTCTATGTAGGATGCCAGCAGTTAAGTTAATCGGTATGGTCTCACGGAAAATGACAGGCTCAAGTAACGGTCTACCATCGATGGCCTCAACAGCCAGTGGTGTCTCTTTTAACTGGGATGGAATAGCATGCTTGGCAGCAAAACCCTGATCTATAAAGCTCTCAGCAGCTCCAGAATCGATTAGTGCCATAGTCTTGACTACTCCCTTTTCCCACTTTAAAGAAACGGGTAACAGAAGCCTGAACTCTTTGTAGTTGTGAATAGAGGACAAAGTAGAAACACCCAAGGCCTGTCCTCTAGAGAAACTTAGGTGCGAGCGTTTCCCGAACGATTAGGACAACTTAGGCGTAAATGACCTCTGACTCCACAATACATACATAAACCCTCCCTTCTTCTGTACTGTCTCTCCCTCTCTGTGAGATGAGTACTGCCTATCTGCATAGGTTCAGAAATACGTAAGTCCTCGAACTCAGAATTTTGAAAGGTAGGCGCTAGTTTAAAGGAGGGTCTACGGGTCCTATCTCGAGTGTTCTGCCTCTCTCTTAGGCGTTCATCAATACGAGATATAAAAGAAATTAAATCCTCCAAATTCTCAGGGAGTTCTCTAGTAGCGACCTCGTCAAGAATTACATCTGATAACCCATTCAGAAACACATCTATATAAGCCTGTTCGTTCCACTTAACTTCTGCCGCCAAGGACCTGAACTCTAGTGCATAATCCACAAGTGTTCGATCGTCCTGTCTAAGGCGCAACAGTAATCTAGCTGCATTGACCTTTCTACCAGGAGGGTCAAAAGTTCTTCTAAACGCAGCTACAAAGGCATTATAATTATAGACTAGTGGATTATCATTCTCCCATAAAGGATTGGCCCATCTCAGAGCTTTCTCAATGAGTAAAGTAATAACAAATCCAACCTTCGCTCTATCTGTAGGATAAGAGCGGGGTTGTAATTCGAAATGGATGCTAATCTGGTTCAGAAAGCCACGACACTTCTCCGGTGACCCGCCATAACGTACCGGTGGGGTAATACGGGAAGAAGCACCTACAGTGGCTACCTCTAGACCTGAGACTGCAGGAGAAATAGAAGGAGTACGTGTCTCCTCAGGTGGGTTACTAGCACGAGACAAAAGTGCCTGTAGTGCTAGAGCCATCTGATCCATCCTATGCTCCATGGCGTCAAACCTGGGATCAGAAAAACCAAGCTGACTGTTTGTACCTGCAGGATCCATTGGCCCTGTCGTAATGTCAGGATCGGGACAGGGATCCAACACGCAGAGTACAAAGAGTGGAAAGGTACGTATACCGGGCCTTAGAATGGCCGGACTAACGTACCGAGAGTAATAGAGAATAGTCAGAGACAAGCCGAGGTCGAGGGAACGAGAAGACAGATAAGCGAGAGACAAGCCGGGTCAAGGGATAACAGAGATAAGCAGGGTAGTACAACAAGCCGAGTCAAAACCAAAAGAGCAAACTAGAATACCAGAGCACTGAGTGACTAGACAAGCTAGAACCACGACAGGGCAATGAGCTGAAGTGAGAAGTAAGCTTAAATACCCTGGCTCCGGATGGTAGACACGCCTCTGACAAGTACCGATTGGATATCGGACACTTGAGTGACAGGTCGCTCGTGATAGCGTCATGACGTCACGTATTGAGCGTACCGCTAGAAAAGGACGTGGATTCCTCGCGGTCGGTGTTTAAGTGACTGGATGAACCGCGAGGAACGAAGGAAACAGCTCGTTTGGACGGATAAACTACTAAGTCTCTACCTCTTTTAGAGGTAGAGACCTCAGGTACCCTGACACTCTCCCTTTAAAGACAGAATCACCTAAGCATGCTAATCTGGAACCGTAATTCATACAGAAGTCAGGATTTCCCCTAACAGTACTAATGCAGAAGCAGGAACTTCTAATTTAGTGATATCTGAGGGGAGGGCTAGACCACAGACACTTGGAGGAACTAGGTAAATGTCAAACTATTCAAAAAAGATGTAACTCTTACCTAAGGGATGGTGCCAATGGACTCCTGACGCAAAAACTGTTACAGTGTCATTTCCATGAAGATCCCTTGTTATATAGGTAGAAACACAGAGAAAACTTTTCAAATTGTATCAGTGCTTACTGTCTCACAATAATCTTTAAAATGCCATTTTTATCATATTTTGAATAAGAAACATAACAAGTCTTTAGAAAAGCTATTTTTGCATTAGTCCACTTTGAACAGTAATAATCCCAAAATAGCATCTTTTGTAATCTGGCTTTAATTGCATGAATCTTGAAATGTCACCATTATCTATTGCCCCGTTTCCACGGAGCAGTACGGTTCGGGTCAGTACGGTCTGGTACACTATTTTGAATGTTTCCTTTATGAAAGTGGCCCATACAACTGATCCAAACCGCACCATTCCTGGGCCCCATTCAGATGTAGGTCCATAGGAAATTGTATGGTACGGTTAGGGCGGAGCTACTGGCGTCACACTATACAATCCATTGATTGGCGGACAGGAAAACGTCAATGCTCACGACAGATGACACACTAAGCATTTGGTCTAAACCCTGCATGCCCCCTGGCTGTCCGACTTGCAGTGGAAATGCTCACCTGAATAGGCTGGACCATTCTGACCCTTCCGAACCGTACCGACCCAAACCAATACCGCTCAGTGGAAACGAGGCATATGTGATAAGTCAGAATCCATACATGATAGTCCAAGTTATGTCAACATCAGTCTGCACAATGCCAAACCAACAATTATTGATATCCCAGTACTGATGAAGTACATGCTAGATTTTCAGCATGGGATTTCAGTTCTGGCCATATATAAAAATAAATCTAAAGCGACACTGTTTCCCCACTCCGAATGTATTATTTCATAATGATAGATTCTGGCTTTCAGTACCAGTTGCAAGTGATTCCCTGTCACTACTTGTGAAATTTTGCATTTGGAAACCAGTCTGTACTTGCTGACAATAGCAAAATAAGATGAATAAGATGAAGCCAAAATTAATAATGACTTTTTTTTTTTAATCTCCTCTTGCTTTTGTAGGAACACTATAGCATTAGGTATATATACATGTTAGATTATTTAGATCACTTAGTTTACTGCCCCTTTCCCCAGAACAAATAAAAGAAAGGATTTTAGTTAAGTTTCTTCCCCTGGCGAACTGGTCTCTGTGTGGCTGCTCCACGTCCAGTGGCTGAGATTTCTGATAATCTGAGCCTATCCCGTAGGCTTAACAGAAAAAAAAAAAAAATAGGAGAGGAACAGCGCTACAGTACTGATCACAGGGGAGAATAGAGCTGCACACCTGAGGGGAAGGGTATCCCCCTAAAACCCTTCAAAGAATGGAGAGAACAAGATACAACAAATACAGGGTGCGCTAAGTAGGACAATGAGAGATAATAAACAAAAATAATATAAAGAGTCTCTTAAAGTATAGCGAAGACCTGGAGTGTATATTCTTCAGTTCTTGCTTTGAATCCTCAGTGGTAAATATGAAATACAAAAGCAAAAATAGAGACCAATAGTGCAAAACCGTTTTAGGAAAGCTGGATCATGAACAACATAGAAGTAGAGAAGTGCCAACTCACAATTTAAAGAGCTATGCCCAGCTCTAGGTAAAACAGCATACAGTGGTATTTAATACTCCCCACATGTAGGATATAACTGGACACTTGGAGGTGTATCCTCAAGACTTCTTACAGCATTCTAGATAAGCGTCAGCATATAAAATACATAAAAGGGGGAAAAACCCAATGGTGCAATAACGTAGGTTAACTGCAACTACAGACAACACTGAGGTCCTAAGAGTGCCAACTTACAATTGGGAGAGCTATAACCAGCTCTGAGTAAAACAGCATACAGTGGTATTTAAACTCCCCACATGTAGGATATCCTTCTAGCGCTGCTTGCAGTGCCGGTCTTATGAAAATAAAATCACAAGAGAGGGCCCATAGTGTTTACCGTATAGAAAACAGCAGTAAAAGGTCAAATGAAACGTACTTACAGTGTTCAGAGCAGCCACACTGCTCTATGAACTAGGCGTAGGTGGAATAATCCCCACCAGGGATTTCTTTTGTAGTACTGGATCTTTAAAAAATCAGCCAGGATAAAACAGCAACAAATAAAAGTAAGTGTGCAAAATACTTTTATTGGATTCTTATAAAAACACAACGCGTTTCACCAAAACAGGCTTTATCAAGTGTAAACAACTGATTTACACTTGGCAACCTGGCTATTCACCTTTTAAAGGCAAGTAAAATGGCTTAAAATGTGAAGATTTGCGCCAAAATTACGTCATTCCCGCATGACTGTGGTCACACCTGGTTATACCTTTCCCCCTCAAGTTCAAAGCTTAAATGCTGACTTTTACTTTCACCATATGTCACTTTTCCTCAGTTGAATAAAGGTTCTGCATGGGATTCAATGTTCAATTCATGTCGCTATATATAATATATTGGAAAATGAGCATTATCTACTGTTTTACTTGTTCTATTGTTTTAATGTGTATGAATAAAGAAAAATAAATAAAAACCTTTTTTTAAAATCATGTGACCACAGTCATGCGGAAATGACGTCATTTTGGCGCCAATCTTCACATTTTAAGCCATTTTACTTGCCTATAAAAGGCAACTCTCCTCACTCTTCCTGCAGCCAGTGGAGTGGGCCGGCCTCTCCTGATGATGATGTCAGGAGGAGGGGGCGTGACTTCCACTGCTCTTCTCACAGTACCGCTGGGGAGTCTGGGAGAAGAGCAGAGGAAGTCACGCCCCCTTCTCCTCACATCACCAGGAGAGGCTGACTTCACTGACTACTGCTGCTGTATGCTGGTTGCTGCCTACCACACCCTGGCGCAAGGTAAGACTCAGGGAGGGGGAATACACTTTAGTTTTTTTTTTATTCCTCAACTCTGTCCCCTACCTCAGCCCCTGTCCCCTCCTCAGCCCCTGTCCCTTTCTCCAGCCCTGTCCCCTCCTCAGCCCCTGTCCCTTTCTCCAGCCCTGTCCCCTCCTCAGCCCCTGTCCCCTACCTCAGCCCCTGTCCCCTCCTCAGCCCTGTCCCCTACCTCAGCCCCTGTCCCCTACCTCAGCCCTGTCCCCTCAGCCCCTGTCCCTTTCTCCAGCCCTGTCCCCTCCTCAGCCCCTGTCCCCTCCTCAGCCCCTGTCCCTTTCTCCAGCCCTGTCCCCTCCTCAGCCCCTGTCCCTTTCTCCAGCCCTGTCCCCTCCTCAGCCCCTGTCCCCTCCTCAGCCCCTGTCCCTTTCTCCAGCCCTGCCCCCTCCTCAGCCCTGTCCCCTCCTCAGCCCCTGTCCCCTACCTCAGCCCCTGTCTCCTACCTCAGCCCCTGCATCCCTCCTCAGCCCCTGTCCCCTCCTCAGCCCCTGTCCCCTACCTCAGCCCCTGTCACCCCTCCTCAGCCCCTTTACCAAATTGTATCCATCAACCTACTTCAGCCCCTATCCCCCCTACATTTCCTAAACCCCCAACAGCTTATACCCTCCACTACAGCCCCTGTCCCCTTACTCAGCCCCTATCTACTGGTTTTAAAAGTGTAAAGTTTGGGTGTATGTGTGTGTGTGTGTCAGTATGTCTGTGTGTGTGTGTGTGTCAGTATGTCTGTCTATGTGTGGGCAAGTATGTCTCTGTGTGTGTGTCAGCCAGTATGTATGTCTGTGTGTGTGCCAGTATGTCTGTCTATGTGTGTGCAAGTATGTCTCTGTGTGTGCCAGTTTGTCTGTGTGTGTGTGTCAGCCAGTATGTCTGTCTGTGTGTGTGCAAGTATGTCTCTGTGTGTGTGACAGTTTGTCCGTCCGTGTGTGTGTCAGCCAGTATGCCTGTGTGTGTGTGTGTGTCAGTGTGTCTGTCTGTCTGAGTCACTATGCCTGTAACAGTGTCTTTCTGTGTGTGTCTGTGTGTGTGTCAGTATGTCTGTGTGTGAAAGTATGTCTCTGTGTGTGCCAGTTTGTGTGTGTGTGTGAGCCAGTATGCCTGTGTGTGTGTGTGTCTCAGTATGTCTGTCTGTCTGAGTCAGTATGCCTGTAACAGTGTGTCTTTCTGTGTGTGCGTGTGCCTGTCAGTGAGTGTTTTTTTTTTAGTGTGTGCCAAATCAGCAAGTGTGTGTGTGCTTGGCATTGAGTGTTTGTTTCGGTGACTGCCTCTCTCCTCCCCCCCCCCCCCCCCCCCTTTCAATCACATGGGAAAGGTGTTTACTCTCCTCTAAGTGCAGTGGGCCACTTGACTGGATTTTCCCCCACAGGCCTAAGGCTGCCAGCTCTCCCCTGCACATAAGGAAGCATTTGGAAGCTAGTGCGCACTTGTGGAAAATCACCGTAATGCATCATTCAACATCTCCACATAGAAATGAATTCAGTCAATGTATCTCTATGGGGAGCATTCAGTGTCTTAATGCAGAGCGTTGAGATGCGAAATGTTAGTCCTGCAATCTTAGTGGCTGTGGGAATAACTGCCAGTAGAGGTGGCATTACGCAGCAGTGTAAACATTGACTTTTATTAGAAAGGGCAGTGTTTACGTTTACACTCCACATCATGCACGGACTGGCTATTAGCCCCAGAACCACTACATTAACCCCTTCAGGACCGGCCTGTTTTTGCGATGTTTGTACGTTAAGGACCAGAGCAGTTTTAACACTTTTGTGGTGTTTGTGTTTAGCTGTAATTTTCCGCTCTCTCATTTACGGTTCCCATACAAGTTATATATTGTTTTTTTCACGACAAGAAGGGCTTTCTTTACATACCAGTATTTATATTATGTCATATATTGTATTTAAAAAAAATAATGAAATATGGTGAAAAATAAAAAAAAAACATGTTTTTGGACTTTTACTTGAAAAATCTTTTACTTATCTACAAAAGCTAATGAAAAAAACTGCTAAATAGATTCAAAATTTTGTCCCGAGTTTAAAAACACCCAGTGTTTACATGCTTTATTGCTTTTTTTTGCAAGTTATAGGCCTATAAATACAAGTAGGAAATTGCTGTTTCAATATATATATATTTTAAATGTATCAATAGTGACCTTGTAACACCGTTATCTATCATAAATCCCTGAAACACACCTAACATGTACATATTTTTTTAAAGTAGACAACCCAGGGTATTCAAAATTGGGTATGTCCAGTTTTTTTTAGTAGCCACTTAGTCACAAACACTGGCCAAAGTTAGCATTTATATTTGTTTGTGTGTTAAAAATGCAAGAAACGCTAACTTTGGCCGGTGTTTGTGACTAAGTGGCTACTAAAAAAGGCTGAACATACCCCATTTGCAATACCTTGGGTTGTCTTCTTTTGTAAATGGTATGCCATCATGGGGCTAATTCTCATTCCTTGGCTACCATACGCTGTCAAAGGCAACCTAACCAATCTGACAAATTTCAATAAAAAAAATCAAGCCTTATATTTGACCCTGTAACTTTCACAAACACTATAAAACCTCTACATGTGGGGTACTGTTATACTCAGGAGACTTCGCTGAACACAAATATTAGTGTATCAGAACAGTAAAATATATCACAGCAATAATATCCTCAGTGAAAGAGCTGTTTGTGTGTGAAAAATGCAAAAAACTTCACTTTCACTGACAATATCATCGCTGTGATATGTTTTACTGTTTTGAAACACTAATATTTGTGTTCAGCGAAGTCTCCCGAGTAAAACAGTACCCCCATGTACAGGATTTAGGGTGTCATAGAAAGTTACAGGGTTAAGCACAGTGCTAGCAAATTAAATTATCTGGACTTTTGGCCTGGGTTGGCAGGCAGGTCCCTCAAATTGCAATCATTAAAATTACTTAATTAGGTAAAAATATTACATAAATATGCACGTAGAATTTGAATATATATACATATTTATATATTTGACGTCTACGTGTATATTTATGAAATTATTAATGTAATTTTGTATGTGGACATATGTATATTTCGTATTATTTTTATTTATTTATTTATACATAGATATATATATCATTACATTCTAAGTGTATTTTGATATAAATATATATATATCAATATCAAAATACTGTTAGAATAAAATTGAATATATATATATAATTTTTTTTTAATTATTAAAAATTATTTTTATTTTTTGTTATTTATTTTTATTAACATATTATTTGTATTTTATAATAATATATATATACCATATATATAGTTATTATATATATTGTATATATTCGTGTGTAATTTAAATATAAGTGTATTTTTATATTAATATACGTATATATAAATATAAAAATACACTTAGTGTGACATTATATATATGATACATATACATATATTATATATAGATATAATACATGTATATATATCATATATATATACACATATTATAATTTTTTTTACACTGATTTTTTTGTTTTACACTTTATTTAATGATTTTTTTACTTGCAGGGAGACTGCCTGTCAGCACAGACAGTCCCCCTGCAGGCAGATACACAGACCCCTATTGCGGTCATGTGATCGAGTGATCACATGGCCGTGGGGTCCTGATCTGCCGAGGGGGGACTGCCCGGGCAGACAGGCAGTCCCCCTGGACCGGGAGGAGAGCTGATCGCCGCCGTGGGACCGACGGCGATCAGGTAAGTAGCCCAAAACCGTTATGACGGTTCAGGACCGTCAGCGGTCCAAACGCACGTTTTACCGCTGACGGTCCTGAACCGTCAGCGGTCCTGAAGGGGTTAAGTTGTGGCGGTTCTGGTGCCTATTGTGTCCTTTTAACTGTGTAAAGTAGCAAATACAGTCAGAAATAGAAAGCTATAAGATACAAATCCATGATATCAGAAAAAAGTTTTATTGGCACTGGTTTCACTATGTAATTATTATAGACTATAATTCTAATGATGTACAGTTTCAGCAAGAAAATGACAGAGAATCTGTCTTGGCAGGTTAACGTTAACATTTAAAGCCCCTTAAGCAATTAAATGTAATTTCTCATAGTGACATTTTATACATTGCTTTGTTTTATGAGTTATTAAGAAATATTTACCTCCTTTCCAGTACTGTCATCCTGGGGTTGTTGTGGGTGTAACATATTCCTCCTGATACTATCCTAAATGATTGGCGCTTTGTTTGCACCTTCTTCACAATTCTTCGCTACAAGTGCATTAGTGCCAATATCACTCCTTTCCTACATGTCAGGACAGATAACCTAACACACAGAGAATAAGGTCGCACAAGTGCAGGAAAAACAGTAAATAGCAGTACGTATTACTGGACCTTAGAGTGGCCAGTCTTAATGTGTAGACAAGAGATAGAAATGTCAAATAGCACAATAATACGAAAAAACAAACATCATGGTTTTGCATCTAGCTGGACACACTAAAGGTACTATATCTGCTTAAACCTTAGCTGTTCTTTTCTTAATGTTTGCATACAGGGCCGGCCTTAGGCCTTTGTGCGCCCTGTGCGAAAAATCTTCACAGCGCCCCCCCCTCCCCACTCCCCCCCCCTCCTTCCCACACACCCTGTCACACACACAGGCAGACAGCCATACACACACACAAACACACACAGACATAGAATGTGACGGCAGATAAGAACCATTCGGCCCATCTAGTCTGCCCAGACAGTCACACATAGGCAGTCACACACACACAGGCAGACAGCCACACACACACACACACAAACACACACAGGCAGACAGCCACACACACAGGCAGGCAGTAACACACAGACAGCCACACACAAACACACACAAACATAGAATGTGACGGCAGATAAGAACCATTCGGCCCATACAGTCACACATAGGCAGCCACACACACAGGCAGGCAGTCACACACAGACAGCCACACACAGGCAGAACGCCAGCCACACACACACACACACACACACACACACACTGGCAGACAGCCACACAGGCAGACAGTCACACACACATACACACACAGGCAGACAGTCACACACACACACACACACACACAGGCAGACAGCCACACACAGACACACACACAAGCA
Organism: Pelobates fuscus; assembly: GCF_036172605.1. Taxonomy (NCBI): domain Eukaryota; kingdom Metazoa; phylum Chordata; class Amphibia; order Anura; family Pelobatidae; genus Pelobates; species Pelobates fuscus. The sequence continues at coordinate 83,335,530 of NC_086326.1, read as the reverse complement.
GACAATCACATAGTTACCTCTGTTCCTTGTGGAGGCAGACAGGCAGTGCAGCTCCTGGTTTCTGGTTGTTGGGGGAAGCAGGGACTCCTTCCTGCTTCCCCTGCAGCAGTTAGACTGCATTTTAGCTCCGCCCCCTGCACGATAAGCTCTGCCCCACCGCACGATAAGCTCCGCCCCCGCCCCAATTTTTTTTTTTTTATCCCGGTCGGCCATGTGTGAGCTGTGCGGCCACAGGGCGCCCCCTGCTCCATGGCGCCCTGTGCGGCCGCACAGCTTGCACACCCCTAAGGCCGGCCCTGTTTGCATATAACAGTCGCTGATTTTTTTTAGCTTTTTTGAGAGGAAATATAAACAGTGGGTAAACGTAGCTTAATTCCTGCTCCTATCTAATAAACAGTAATATAATGGCTTTGCACATAGCTTGACATATTAAAAGTGTTATATCTGTATGTTTGTTATAACATCCTATTCATCAGCTCGTGTGTGTATATGCTAAGTAAGAGAGAGAGCCTATTCATTAACAAGAATGAAGTATACTTGTATCCCCTTACAAAAGTCAAGATGAGAGAACTAAATAAAAAGAACTCTAACAATGTATAAACGTCAGGATAGCGTTCCTTGTGTGTCAGTCTTGCATGTTATCGCCTCCGAGGTTCAGGGAATGACCAGTGGACCGCCACTTAGCCTATGCCCTCTAGGGGGCGGACAGAGTCCTGTGACTAGGGTAAGCGCTCCGGTGCCCGAGATGACTGTGCCTTCTTTCGTTTGGTTCTGCTTAGGTGAGTGTGCTTTCGGGTGTCGGGCACCATCACTGGGGACAGTAAAGCTTCCAGTTTCTCCCAGAATACTTGGAAAGCCCTGTCTAGTCGGTGCTCCACCTCTGGCTGCTCGCTTAGGATGCTGAAGGAGCACGCTACCTCCGCCATTTTAGGAGCTGCTTCCGCCGAGTTTCCCCTTTGCGTTACAGGTTTATTCCTGCGGTGAGTCTTTGCTGAGTTGCCCCCGTTGTCCAGAGGGGACCGGGATGACCCCCACCGGTCCATAGGGGGGTGGGAGGTTGTGCTACGAGCTTACTGTTGGCTATGTGCATCTGGCGGGAAGCGGGCGCCTTTCTCCGCCGCCTCCCTCTGTAGGCCCCAGTCTGTCGATGCGGTGCCCATTTACCCCGCACTTTGGGTGTGGTGTCCCTGGGTTCGGGACGGTTTCCCAAGTCCAGTGGGCCCACTTGTAGAAGGGTGATCGCAGTTTAGCTTGATTTATCCACCGTTTTTATGCTCGGTGCACAGGAGCTGGTTCAGAGCACGTCTGCCCTGTTCGCTAGTCAGGCTCTAATAATCATCTGAGGGAATGTAGTTGCATTTATGAGGGGGCAGCGAAATGGATTGTTGCCAAGAATCCTGGCACCGGCCCTGGATACCAAAGAAGCAAGGAGGAGTTCTAGGACCCCAGTAAACTGCTGCCGGCAACCAGGCCAGTGGTAGGAACCCTGACACTATACTCCAATAGGAACTGTGTATTGCAACTACAAATGCTTTTCCGGAGAGCAGGAGAACTGTTTGACACTCAGCTGTTAATAATGAAAAAGGCATACCTGTGATTACGTGTGGTTTTTAAAGGGATTCTATAGTGCTAGGAATACACATCTGTATTCCTAACACAATAGAGCCCTTTGGTTTGCCCCTTCCCTCATCCCCCCCCCCCCCCCACCTGCACCTAAATGGTCATCTCATGGGAGAGGGCTAATGCGCATGCGCGGCAGACCAGAGACTACACGCAGAGCAGGTTAAACCAGTTGCTTCCTCCATCATCCAGGGTAAAGGCAGCCTACATTCTGGAGTGAGAAGGGGCGGGGCTGGATGAAGGCACTGACTCAAAATCCATTGCTACCTGCCGCTCATGGGACCTTGCCTGACAGCAATAAAGAAACCCAGGTCTGCACTCACCTCACCTCTGCTGGAGCCCTTACTACTCTCCCTTCCCTAATGATTGGCCAAGAGTGTGCCCCAAAACTCTGGTGGGACCCAGTGCCCTTTCACCTGCTGCAGTAATTCCACCCCTGTTACTAGCTGTAACAGACCACTTGGCACCCCAACTGGGTGCCTCCACCGATTGCTGCTTCCTAGTAGCCTGGAGTACTATAAGAACCGCACTGGACACCATAAGCACCGCAGCCCCTTGGCCACCGCTGCTTGGCTGGGGTCTCGCTGTCCTCCACTCATCCTGGACCCAAGCCCAGGATCCAGCTTCACGTAGGTGGGCCTCTCCTACTCCAGAGAGTGTAGCAGGTATAGCTGTGTAGCTCTTACAAGAGCAAGTGATTATAGTCAGCATAGCAATCCGAAGCTGGTATAGCTGTTTCCTACAATCATGAGACGAGGCTGCGTGCTGAGGGTGAAGTGAACTGATTTTAATGGGACCACACTTGGCCTTTTATGACAATCCCCATGCAAGGGGTATTCCCACCTGGACCTGATGGAAGACTGTAGTACAAAGTCACAGACCAATGACAACATTGTTAAAATACGTGACACTCCCATACATATCACACAATCCCTCCCCTCAGCCTGGAAGATAATTGAGTCAAGTACTGTACTAACTCCATTATCTCCAGGTGAAAAAACACAATTTTACAGGCAACCTGAAAGTACCCCAAAAACTCACATAAACCCCTCAAGAAGTATATCCCCTGATAGCTCCGATCTAGGTGAACAACATATCCCCAAATAGTTCCATAGAATCAGGGCTAGCGGTTGGTCTAGTTCGGTAGTTTAAAAGCGAACAAACTACCGAACATAGTCAATGGTCTTACCCTGGAGCTTGTCCCCCTTGTTCAGACGAACGATTCCATCAAACAGTGCCCTTCTAAATTGTGTAGAACCAAACGCAGGAGATGATGGAAGTCCAGCGGTGTTCAGGAGTTTCTGTTTCCGATTTTAGTTCCATGAGATTCATGCCCAAACACCGCTGCTTGTGTTTGCTTGAACAAGATGGCCGCCACCTCATGGTCGTTCATGCGAACAGTGGCCACCCATACCATCAATTAGAACACTGCAATTAGAATCGTTACCAAGTGTTAATAGGGTTTAACAAGCTCCCGGATGGTCTCTGGTTCGCGCGGCTGTTCGGGTTCCCGAATCATATAATTCCAAATGCACAGAGCCTTTTAAAAATATTTTAGCCAGGTTTATCACAGGGGCCATAGTCCTGAGGCAGGAGGCTGGCAAGCAGGCCCCTCCAAGAACACATGGCAGACGCATTTCTGCTACACTAGCCTATCTACTAAGTCCAACTTTATTTTAGAATGAATGCTGTTCCTCCCCCCCCCCCCCCCCCCCCAGCCCATCATTTTTTCAGAATTTCCCACCAGCCACCATACAAATCCTTATAGCATCAAGTGTATGTAAAATATAATACAAAAAAAAAAAATTAGTTAAACCAAATCCCACACAGTGTAAGTCAGCAGTTGGGACCAGGGCTGACACAGTGTTTTGGAGGTAACTGTCGGTCAATAACGTGACACATTTCTTATTCACAGCGGAGAGCCAGTATTAAGTCCCCAGACTGCACTCACTGTACGGGGAGGCGAGCATGCGCAGTGCCGCCAGGACGGAGGCTGGTAGCTCTTGCAGTCAGCAGATTGCATGGGAGCCAATGAGACCGGCTGGTGCATGTGGCACCAACTTTCTCTGAGCCAATGGGATCTGTCGGCTATTTGCTAGGAATAATAACAACAAAATAAAATAAAAAAAATACAGGCTTTATTATCATTTCAATCCTTTGCTCCCTCCTCCTCACCACCAATCATCCGCCATACTGTCGGCAGGCGGGGATAGCGCTATGGGGCAATGAGATGGAGGAAACATCCTACCATTTCTAACCAATAGCCGCAGCGCTGTGCGAGCCTGCCTTGTGCATTGTCTGCTGCCCCTGACTGCACGTTGCGGAGTCACAGAACGAGCTCTGCATCACTGGCTTACTGTAAGTCAATACCTACTGCAAGCTGAGCTGTATACTGTCACACCAGGATCCCAGCAAAAAAAACAAGGTACCCACACTGCATTCATCAGCCTGCCACACTGGGCTCTTCTTTGCAATGCAGGCTAATTTATAGTTTTATTGTTTTGTTTTTTTATATTTTTAATTTTTAAAAAAAATATATTCTTATTCTTTCCCCTTTTTTTCTCCTACCTCTTGTTAATTTTGCACACTGTGGGATAATGGTGATATAACTCTTTTTTTCTGTGGCTTTGCTTGCCTGTGGGCTGTTAAGATATAGATCATTTTGAATGACGATCTCTCTGGCGTTCCATTTACAAAGGTTCTAAAACAGTTTAGCAAGGATGGATTCTTATCCTTTGTGATGATTCTTCCTTGTATTTATGGTGCTGATCATTAATCAGGATATTGGGGAAAGATATATGATATGAAGAAAAAAAACGCAGGTACAATATACAGGCTGATGTTACCAAAGCAAAAAAAAAAAAAAAAATACAGTTTCTATGTATGTTATATAAGGTTGTAGGCACATAGGTATAAATAAAAACATACATTTTGGAAGACAGCTTTATAGCATCATTTAAATCATATAATCTAGAAGAGAGGATTGCTTTTTTTTTTTTCTTTAGATTTGAAATAAGATTTGTTTGATGGGATGGGCATAAGCATGGTGCATATATCTACATATATATATTTAAATAGTTAAATGATACCCTTAGTCATTCATTCAGTATGAAATCCAGGAGCTTTTAGATCTGCTCTGCATTACGGCATAATGACATATCTATTTCACTCGATGATTGTCACTATGCCAGACGTATTGGCCTCCATGGCAGCAAATGGCAGGACGAGATCAAATAATGGCCTGTTTCAGGAAAGTTCTTTTGCGCAATGGCTGTTTTTGCCTTGAATGCAAGTCTAGATATTGCTGCGTGCAAGAATTTATTGGGGACCATGTTTAGCAGCGAAGCGGTAATTGCATCAAGTAGGCCTTTGTCCGTGTAATATCATTTAATTTGGTTTTACTGCTGGGCGGTAGGCATCAAGGCATTGATTCTAATTGATGATGCAGAGTCATGATTCTTAATGAAGGTTTCATATACAAGCATCACTCAATAAGAATATTCACTGGGATTTATTAAATACGTTTTCTGTAGAAATTACAAGGGGGATTGGCCATTTTTACCTGATTATTTTTCCAGTTAGTTATTTTGACCAACAGTCATTGATTTGTTTAGTAATACATACTTTTCCTTGAACACCTATTCAGCTGTTTGCATTCAAGTGTCTTGCAGACTTATGAATGTTTAATGGATAGATGTCATTGTTTTACTTCATCCTTCTTTACAATTCTAGTTGAATTTTTTTTTTTTTTTGCAACCCTTTACCATTGTAGTCTTGCCTGGTGCCACGTAAAATCCACTTAACCCCTACATTGCCAGATGTAACAGGTGTCTGGTGTAGACAAAATATTTAACCCCTTCATGTTTGATTAGTACCATGTTTGTGTAGGGGTTAAATGTCTGAACACCATAGCATTTTATTGGGGTGAGGTAGAGTTAAAAAAAAAAAAAAAAATGTATATGCTAAAATTATAAATAGTTAATGCATACAGGCTTTTGTTTTTTTATTTAATGAGTATATCCCCCAAAATTATCTCTCCAATACTAAATCAAAGCTGTAATGCAATATACCGTAATCTATTTTGAGGGTAAACATTTTTACTCCAAATACTGTACTGCTTTTCCTATATATAGGAAAATATAAAATGTGAGATTAAATGCACTTGTAAACTTCCTGGACAACTTTGTATGTTAACAGGTCACAGTAAAACAACTAAACAATGAAAATCTATATGCTCAATGATAGTCATACACAATTTGTCAACCTATTGTTCACCAAATAAAAATGTAATAGTACTTCACCCACACTGTGTCACACTTTCAAGAAGAAATTAGTGATTCTGATTGGAAAACTGTTAAGTCATCTCTGTTTCAGAAACCACAGCATTGGGGTTTTAATAACTAAAATTAAAATATAGCATAATAGACTAAGATTGTTAAAATCTAGGTGGAAATTAGATTTAACAAATCTGCATTTTTCCTAAACATTCCCATTTCTCTTACAATTCTCAATGCTTATAGTGAATAGACCTTTCAACATACAAGCATGTGCATTTTTTTTTGCAATGGACTCAATTTTATTCAGTAAAAAAAATAAAGAAATGCTTACCCAACCTCTTCCGTTCACTTCCATGAGGCATTCTCGTTCATTTTTTTCCTAGTGAATGAGAATATGACTTTCTCCTGAATGGTTGCACAGGCAGCAGTACATATATCCTTATAAACTTGCATGCATGGTCCAACTTCTGCCACCATGGGTTGATCTCAAAGTTTCTGATGAACAACTTGTCAGGTTCTTTATATGAAATAAGTGCTACTGCATTTGAGGCTGAAACATAGCCCTCAATTTAATAAGCTTTACAAACTACTTAATACGGTTAAAAAAAACTATAGAAATTATTTATCTCCAAACTTCATTATTAAAGTCTATGGGAATTTTTGTAGACAAATCATTTGGAAAGTATTGAATCATTTGGCAAGCATATTACACATAGGCCATGGTCATCACTGGTCATGGTCCAATTCTATCTGGCATCTGTAGGACAATCAATAACTAAATCTAGATGACAAAGGAAAACAGAACACATAGACAATTCGGTAAAGACATTTTGTAATGTGACAAGAGAAGGACTAAGACCCCATAGGGCCCTGAACAGGTTACCAGCTAGGGGCCACTTTTTCATTCTTCACATAGGAAGGTAATTGGGGCCAAGCAAATTCATGATTTTGGGGCCCCTGATTAACCCCTCGGCAGTAATCATGCTCTGGGACTGCATTATTATTATTATTCTAGAAACAGGTTACAGGGCATACAGTCGTTAAAGGTGTCATACCGCCTGGAAACGGTTTTGCAGGTTCTAGATTCCCAGGATTTTGGATATTTATGATTTCCAGTCTACCTTAATGGTTCCAGGTACCAAAATAGTAAGTGAAAATGTTGTGGAGATCATGTTGAGAGGAAATTGAAGAAGAAGAGATATTTGCAATTATTATTTAAGAGATTTTCCTAGCCAAGGGAGCAAATTTGGAGGAAACATAAAGGATTTACAACTATTTCAACTTGAATGTTAAAGTAAATAAAGGGTAAAAAGAGTGAATGTAAATTTATACAAAAGTTCTTCCTGCTGGAAAGAACTCCCCTGATTCTCCTTACAGTGAAACGTACAACAAAAATACCAATGGTGCACCATCAGAGAATAAAATTAATAGTGTCGTGCAACATGCTTAAAAGGGTTACTGTAACCTTTTTCTTTTAAGACCCTATTGGGCACTATTCACTAGGTACTGTACAAACTGAAAAAAAAGTTTTACTTACCTAGAATCCAGCTTTCCTTACCTCCATCTGACATTAGGGCATTCTGATTAAACCATTTTGCTGTATCAGTGCGCATGCGCGCAATCTCAACCAGCTATATGAGGGAGGGTGGGGGTGCGAAGGAGTAAGTGGGGGTGAAACAATTAAACACTGGTATAGGGAAGTGGGGTTGGCTGTACTGAATGAAGAAGGGAAATCAAACACTTTCCTTTGCAGAGAAGCTCAATGTTGTCTGCATGCTGATGACGTATGTAAAATATGCACAGAATTGACATTAGGCAGCCAAGAACTGAGTGCCAGGTTGTAACTAGCCCCCACCACAAAAGCTATATATCTCAGTATGTGCAAGGTGTCACGTAAAAACACTGCACTTGCAGACTCCTACCACCATGACCACTTCTAAAAGCAGATGTGGTCATGGTGGTTGGAGTAACGCTTTAACAAGGCTTAATAATATTGTAAATACAGTGCAGTCGTGTGAAAAAGCATGTGTGTTGGATTTTTTGAGAAGGATGACACCAAGAAAAATAAAATGCTGACCATAGGTCTCAATTTAATAAGCTTTGCAAATGATTCAGTGCTGTTTCCAATTGATTTATCTACAGAAGTCATCATTAAAGTCCATGGTAATTTTTGTAGATAAATAATTTGGAAAGTTTTTCTAACAGTATTGAATCATTTAGGTTTGTTTTTTTCAAAATAGTTAAAGGGACACTATAGTCACCCAGAAAACTTTAGCTTAAGAAGCAGTTTTAATGTATAGATCATGCCTCTGAAGTTTCACTGTTCAATTATCTGCCATTTAGGAGTTAAATCACTTTTGTTTTTGTTTATGCAGCTCTAGGCACACCTCCCCTGACTATTACGGTCACAGCCTGCATGAAAACAATTTAATTTTAAATTAAATGTAACTTATTTTAAAAGTTTGTATCTCCTGTTTTGTAAATTGAACTTTAATTACATACATGCAGCTCCTGCAGCATCTAGCAAGCTATTAACAGATCAGGAGATAATAAATTCTAAATTAAACAGAACTTGCAATAAAGTGTAAACATCAGATGACTATTTACAGGAAGTGTTTATGAAGACTATGTAAATCACATGCAGGGAGGTGTGCCTAGGGCTGCATAAACAAAGTTATTTATCTCAAATGGCAGATAATTGAGCAATGAGCCTGAAGGGGCATAATGTATTCACCAAAACTGCTTCATTACGTTGTTTTGGTGACTAGTGTCCCTTTAAGACAGCTAACATTGGATAAAAAAATACATATCACACAACACACTCTTAAGGTTCTTAAATAAATCAAAGTAAAATCCAATCCAAAGATACAGCAAAACAGAATACTTATGATTCCCTGTGTCCGAGCAAGAATATTGATTTCTAGGCTTATGAAGGCTTGGAATAATCTGTAGCTAGACAGATTGCGAGTCGAGGAGGGATATGCTAATGTATAACACTAAAGTTTGCCAATAGCTCAATCTGAAAGGCTCCTTCAAAACACAGAACAAAAATGGGACCAGAAAACAGTTAGTTGAGGTTTCAAATCCAGCTTAAACTCCAAAAAACAATACCTTGAAATTTTTTTTTTTTTTAAATGTTACGGTGACACGAGGCAAAAACATCCCATCATGGTGGCTAGTTGCCTCATGCTATGGCAAGCTTTTGACTTTGAGAGCTGGCTTGAAAGAGTTTTACAGTTCCTTTATCAAGTATAAAAATTGCTGGTAACTCCACCCTGTAGAATGCTTCTAAAAACAAAGCATTCTTGTACCTATTAAAACTGCATGTAAAAAAAGTTATTTTAATAGTCTATTGATCAAAGTAAATGCTTCTTTTCAGGTGGTTGGTGGAGTATATATTGTATCTCAATATAATAATAAACAACGGTATTTCAGCAAAAAAATTCACAAATTACTTTTACAATTTTCTAATAAGTGTACCTTTCACCACAAAATGAAGAAAGTAAAACATATATTTAATTATATTTTTTTATTTGTCTTATATTGGGGATATTTCCAGTTGGATATTCTTTAAACACGTAGGCATAAAGTAGGAAATAAGTCACAGTAGTGCTCTCTGTATAAAGTAATACAATTTGAAAACCCAATGCCCTTTAGGCTGAGTAGACACCTACCTACAGGCACCTGTCCACTAGGGTGCGCCTGTTTTTAGCACTAATAATGTGCCTTTTTGGAGCTTAGGTGGACTGGTGTGGGGAGATAAGTATCAGGAGCCTTGGCTAGTGCCATTTGTAGTCCAGTCAGCCTCCTATACTTAAAGGAACACTATAGGGTCAGGAACACAAACGTATTCCTGACCCTATAGTGTTAAAACCACCGTTTAGGTGACTTGCCCCTCCCCTCCCCCCAATTTTACCACCTTTAAAGGAAAAAAAAATGTACCTTATTTCCAGTGCTGTTTTGGTGCCCTGGTGCTGGCCCCGCCCCTGATCAGTCTTTTTGCTGACATTATCAGAATTTAGGATTTCAGCCAATCCAATGCATGGGAAAGCATTGGATTGGCCGTAATCGGCACGGGAGGGGGGCCAAACGCCAGTTTGACAAATCAGCACCTCCTCATAGAAATGCATTGAATCAAAAAAAGGTGCAGCACTCCCAGGAAGAACCTCCAGTGGCCATCTGAGGAGTGGCCACTGGAGGTATCTCCAGGTGGTAATGTAAACACTGCCTTTTCTCTTAAAAGGCACTGTTTGCATGAAAATGCCTGCAGGTATTGATTATACTTACATTGAGCTGTAGTTGTTCTGGTGACTATATTGTCCCTTTTAATAGCAAAGATGCAGGAAGGGTGTATATTATTAAGGGTGCCAAACTTATGTTCTCCCAGCTCCTCCAGTGTGAGGCTGGACAGGAAGAAGAAGGGATCACTTCCCATCTGCCCACTAATAACCTCTCATGCAGGAAATGCTTTGCAGGCGGAACAAGGAATGAATTAAATGGTGCACACTGTGTAACAACTCCTGCATCTCTATTATCAATCATAGGAAGCTGACTGGACTAGATAAGAGATTGACTACTTTGCAAATAACCTTTTAAACTCCACATGCTCTAAACATCCCTTTTCTTTTATCATAAATTTAATCCCTCCCAAAAAGTTATCAAACTCATTCCTTAGTCCCGCATTTAAGCACTCAAGGCCTATGCCTGATAAAAACCTTTACCTTAAAGGAACACTCTAGTCACGAGAACAACTACAGTTTATTATATTTGTTCTGGTGAGTGGGACCATTCCCCTCAGGCTTTTTGCAGTAAACACTATCTTTTCAGAGAAAATGCAGTGTTTACATAACAGCCTAAGGATACCTCCACTGATCACTCCTCAGATGGCTACTAGAGGTGCTTCCTGAGGCAAGCACTGCCATTCATTGTCTCCACCCTCTGCATGGAGACACTGACTTTTCCTCATAGAGATGATTCAATGCATCTCTTTGAGGAGATGTTGATTGGTCAGGGCTGTGTTTGGCTTGTGCTGGCTCTGCCCCTGATCTGCCTCCTTGACAGTCTCAGCCAATCCAGTGCTCTGATTGGCTTTTGAATAACACTTCTGATAATGTCAGCCAAGCAGGCTGTTCAGGGGCAGAGACGGCAGCAGCAGACTGCAATAAAAGTAAGATTTTTACTATACTTAGAGAGGCAAGGGGGGGGCCATAGGGGCTAGAAGTGGTTTTATAGGATCAGGAATGTCTGTTTGTTTTTCTGGCCCTATAGTGTTCCTTTAATCTTAGCTTTAACTCCTCTTTAAACACCAAATGTACCCCAATACTAAACTTAACCCAACTCTTACTAAAAATGAATAATTTTAAACACCCCTTATATAACAATTATAACCGCTCTCAAACATGTAATCCTTCTAAAACAAAACACCCTAGACAAACTAACGTGACATAATTAACACATCTCAAACCTTAAACACTTACATGTACACTACTCCATATACTCACAGATTCAAACACAGCACATTACAGGCAGAAATATACACATACATGTACAGTTAAATGAAAATAAGTTCATTAAAGTCACTTTAACCGCTGTTTATTTTTGAGGTAAGGGCAGGCTGCACCTTTGAATTCTGTGCCCTACAGGCAACTAACCTCTATACCTAGCCCTGGCAACACCCCCAAGAAACATATGAGCGAGGCAGTTTCAATAATGCTGACATTTTATATTTCACAGGTTCATCAAAAGTATCACATCTGTATATTTATATATGCAATTTCCTACTAATGTATCAAAGACATTTCCGTCTTACTGCAAACCGTGACCGTCTAATTAACCTATCCAGCTCTACCCATCTGGAGAACCTCTGTAGTGTATACCCGTTTATAATGGCTACAAAATGATTTTCATTGTTCGCCAGCTTAGCAATCTAATATCCCGAAAAATTAATGATGTTACCAGTGTACAATATACTGACTGTTCACTTGCTCTCTAATATATCCCACACCTTGACAGGTGCCATTGTCAGACTATAATCAATACTGTTCACTTCACCTGTCCGTGGTTTTAATGTAGTGGCTGATCGGTGTATGTTCATATCTGCCAACATTTCCCATGGACAAAGAGGTGCACTTTAGATTTAGGGGTGTGAATAGGGTTGTGGCCAGGGGAAAGGCTTTTCTGAGAAGGTTATTTTCTAATGCTTAATGCAACTGTAATCTAATTTAGAACAAGAGTGATGTATTTTATTTACACACACACTGATTTCTAAACACATTTATTGTAATTTAAAGGTACATTACTGTGAGTATTATTGCGGGGAGCTCACTATGGAGGGTTTAGAAAAGAGGGATATTAGAATAGACAAGATGGACAGAGTGGTTTGTGCTCAAAATAGGGATTGCCCCTCCTAAATAGGGATACCTGGGAGGCATGTATTGTGTATGCTATGGCCAAGGCTAATTTTAATCTTTCTTATTAAGGCTGTCTGTTGCTAAAACTTAGAAGTAGACGTTCATGCAATGCAATGATCTTGTTCCTGTGATTCTTGAGGAAATGGCCTTAAAGGAGCACTATAGGGTCAGGAACACAAACATGTATTCCTGACCCTATAGGGTTAAAACCACCATTTAGATGGCTTGACCCCACTCAGCCCCCTTAAAAGTTAATAAACTTACCTTATTTCCAGCACCGTGCGGGTCCACCTCCTTGCTGACATCATCCGAATTTATGATTTTTTTAGCCAATAGGGAAAACATTGGATTGGCTCAAATCGACAAGGAGGCAGGATGGGGGTGGTGACAAATGCTGGCTAGGCCAGTCAGCACCTCCTCATAGAAATGCATTGAATCAATGCATCTCTATGAGCAAAATTCAGTGTCTGCGAAACATGTAGCTCATTTTGAATTGCTTTATGGCTCTTGACTGCTTTTAAAACTCTTACTTAGAAATGGCAATTACTTGTACAGTATATATTGGTCCTATAAAAAAAACAGGAGTACAATCTTTAATATGGTGTGCTGTCTTCCAATCTCAGCCAGTGACACTTAAGCTGTAACAAATAATAGAACCTGCCATCTCCATGTTCCCCTTGCTCCAGTTAACACAATTAGTTTAATGATGGGTTCCCCTACCCACCAGTAACTTAATGGAAACTACAAAATGCAATTGAAATGTGTCTGAAGAGTCACCAAAACAGCATAGTCAGAAAGTGATTACTAAGTTAAAAGTGTATATATATATATATATATATATATATATACAATTTTTAATTATGGTTTCTTTAAAAGCATATAGAGGATTTTTGTTTTGTAAGGAATAAGAGCTGTTATTTTATTCTTCCAATCATTACAATTAGAATAATCACTAAAATAACTGTGTGCTCTTTGTCTTGATATAAAAGCTTTCTTGTTGATGTTATAATTGGAATCATTAGTTGGAAAAAATATATTTAGTACTAGATATTACAGCTTTCTTTTTACACAAAATGTTTACACCAGTATCGTGATCCATCAAATTTGTTTCTTAATAAACTGTTTGCGTTTGGTCACATTTGTTTGCTCTTTAGGCTTTGCATAATATAATTAAAGTTTCTTGGAATTTAATGTTCAGTTTAATTGTTCAGTACTCAGTGAGTACACTTTTCCACTCATTGACATCCGCTTGTCTATATGTTTGTGCTTATTAAGCAACTCACAACCTACCAAGTTTACATCAGTAACTGTCAATAAAAAAAAAACTAATGTTTCTTCAAAAGGTATATTGACTAACCAATAATCCATGGTGAATTAAATATTGAGCTTCCAAAATATATTTTGGGATTTTTTTTTAATTTAGCTGTGTTCTCTGCTTGATTAAACAATTTTTTGTTTAAATATGTTTTTTTTATTGCAACATAATTCACAATTTACTTTCATATGCTTCAATTTTTTTCTTTAATGTGTCATTCATCATCAGCTGCCATATAACTCTCTAAAAACATCTATGCATACAAACATACACTGTTTTGTGAGTAAATCTTTAAATCATGCCTCCCAAGAGTCCGTATTTAGGTTAGTCAGTCTCTATTTTGCACCCAAATCCCCCTGTCCCTCTTCTCTATTCTAAAATCTCAGTCTTGTAAGACCTAAGTTGGGTGTGCCTGAAAATATTGCAGCAACAATACTCACAATAATGACCACTCACAATAATGACCACTAAAGCCACCCAGCCCACTTCATCTCAATGAAGTGGCCTAGGTGCAGTGATCCTTTAGGTTTAACGAAGGAGTGTAAACATTGCGGGTTTTTTATTAGCAGGGTTAAAGGGATTCTATAGGCATCAAAACTACTTTAGCTTATTGAAGCAGCTTTGTTGTATAGTATGTATTGTATAATATGCTCCTATAGTCTCACTGCTCAATCATCTGCCATCTAGGAGTAAAATCACTAAAAAACAAATGTAAAAAAGGTTTAATTTTTAATCAGACATTAACTTGCTTTAGAAGTTTTTATCTTCTGCTCTGTAAATTGATCTTTAATCACTCATAGGGGGCTCCTGCAGGGTCTGGAAGGCTTTTAACACAGCAGGAGATGAGAAATTAACTCATAAATGGCAGAAAAGTGAACAGTGAGACTGTGGGGGCATGATCTATACACCAAAACCACTAGATTAAGTTGTTTGGGTGCCTATAATGTCCCTTTATTTCCACATTTAGTGGCTGTTATACTGGCAGCCACTAGAGGTGCTTCTGCAGAAATCACCGTATGAAAGTATGAATTCCATGCTTTCCGACAGCAATGCTGGGGTGCACATGCACATCAGATACCAAATGCTCGTCTATGAGGAGTATTAGATCGGATCATTGCATGGGAGGACAATGTCTCCTCTGTGATGTCTTGGTAGGTGGAGAGGTGAGCAGTGCTTAGGGAGTGTAAGCATGGGGAAAAAAGTAAGTAGACCTTTTATTTTATAAGCTAGCCACGGACCCAGGCATGGAAGCGTTAGGAATAAAGGAGAATAGAAAGTGAAGTCATTTTATATAAAAAATCTTCTGCTGTAATATCAACAAATACTTTTAACTTATCAATGCCATTCAGTGTGACACCTGATTACAGGCTAGAATGAATCTGAACCTAACAAAACATTATTGGGGCAAGATTTTTAGTGATTAAAGTTCTAAACTATTCAAAAGCAATAAGGATGACGACACACAGAGGAATAGACGATTGCAGCACGTGAGGGTTAAGGTAAACAGAGCAACCGTATCCTGCAGCAGACAAGTTGACACATTACAAATGAATTTGCCCTTGCCCCACTGTCGCTCATAGAATTTTTATGACATTGAACCTGTTCCCATATAGATAACCTGCATTTGAACTCCATAACCTGAGGTTATTTGTCTCACTATCTTGTTTACTCTGCAAGTATTGCTGTTCTTCACTGCAAATGTGAAGGCTTAACGCTAAAAGCTTTTTCCCTACCCTTTTTAATAGAAAATAAAAAAAAGCTGATAAAGTGCAAAATGTTATGTAAGACATATGAAAAACTTGCTTCTTATTCTCCTGCATAATTGGTCGTTGAAATGTAAATGGGTTTGCTATCCCTATAATTTATATTGTGGAGGCACGGAAGAGGCTGCGGCAGCACCAAAAGAGACTGCGTTATTGTTTTTTTTAAACGAGGGAACCAAGGGAGCCCTAAAACTAAGTAGGGAATGCAGATATGTTTTCCTAATGCTACAGTATGCCTTTATGACGAGTAGATACGTACACTTCAGATTCAGTAATATAACCATAAAGTATAGACAACATTGCATAGTTACAAAGTAAATTTACCCTGTATGATGGATTACGGGGGGGGGGGGGGGGTAAAATATAACCTAGTAATCTCAGAACAGCATTGAAAAGGCATAGATACAGTGCCTTAAGCATGCAAGCAAACTACTAGTGGTTAACTTTAATAACCGTAATAATTCACTTTAAATAAAAAATCTCTCAAAAGCAATGGCTGCAGGTTACCTACAACATATGAAGTGTGCCTACAAAAGGCACCATACCAAAAGTAGACAAGAAATTCACCAACATTTGGGGAGATGACTCATTTGTGGCATTTCTTCCTCTTTGGTTAAGAGATCAAGAAAAGATCCTTTCCTCTTTGGTTAAGAGATCAAGAAAAATGCTGTGAGATGGTATTTTGAATAAGAATCTTGGAGAACAGTACAAGCACAGAAGAGTGATAGATCGATAGATAGATAGATAGATAGACAGACCATCCAGAACAGTAACACAGAAAGTACACACTAGTTACACGTATGTAGTAAGCAGCCTGGCAGAATGCCAGAATTAGGAAGAATGAAACTTGCATCAAAAAAATGATTTTCTATGCTTGTCATTTAGTATTTTTAGTTGTAACAATGTATGATTTGCTCTTTAATGTTTGTTTGTAAATTATTTACCATATATTTGGTAATTTTTTTCCATTTGTTTTCAACAGTTTTCAAAATGACCTACAGAGGGAGTCAGTCCTCGGGGACATGCGTGGAAACCACCAGTATAAAACCAGAAGAGACCGATCAAGATAAAGTCATTACAGATGTCATATTTGATAACACCTACGCTGAAAAACCTGGTCCCAAGCCACCTATGGAAATCGTTTGGAGAAATGTTATTCTGATGTCTTTGCTGCATGTAGGAGCTGTATACGGCATCTTCCTTGTACCAGCTGCATCGCTCCCCACATTGGCTTGGTGTAAGAAAAATATTCTACTCAATCCTGATAAATGAGTGTAAAATATGAAACATTTTGATATAGAATTCTTAATTAAAGTACTTTTCATATTGAAGGGACACTTTAAGCACCATAACCACTACAACGCACTGTAGTGGTTATCATGCTTAGAAGATTTTTTTTTTTTGCATTTTATTTATAAGAGGAAAACAGATTCTAAATCTATACACTTACCATAGTTTTGCAACACTGTTTTATTGTGATAGCTGTTGGGAAGCGTAATTTTAGATGTTTTATAGGTTTCTGATAAAAACATAACACTACAGGTTATGTACAGGACATGGTTAAATGCATCAGGTATTCTAGCAGTAGATATATTGGACAGTATCTCAACTTTGAGCGTTATAGCTTAAAGGGACACAAGTCATCAAAGCAACTTTAGCCTAAAGATGCAGTTTTGGTGTATATATCATGCCTCTGCAGTCTCAATGCTCAATTCTCTGCCATTTAGGAGTTAAATCTCTTTGTTTATACAGCCCTAGTCACACCTCCCTGCATGTGACTTACACAACCTTCCTAAACAGTTCCTGTAAATAGTCGTCTGATGTTTATACTTCCTTTATTGCAAATTCTGTTTAATTTTGAATTTCTTATATAATACTCTGTTAATAGCTTGTTGGACCTTGCAGGAGCTGCATAAACAGAAACAAAGTTAAATTAACACCTAAATGGCAGAAAATTGAGCAGTGAAACATCAGAGGCATGATCTATACACAAAAATCGCTTCATTAACCCAAAGTTGTTTTGGTGACTATCGTCCCTTTAATTTGATTTAATGGAAAGTGTATGTTTATCATGTCAAAGCCGAGGGGGTATTCCAATAATGAAATCTGTTCCCTACCATACATTTCATTATAGCCATCATAGGTGGCATGCAGGTTGAGCCTATCTGCATATGTATTGTAGGGGAGAGATTCAGCAGGGTACAGTCATCAAATGAAATGCAAAGTGAGTCAACAAAAAGAAAGGAAAGAAGAGAAAAGAAAAACAAAAAAACCATACGCGCAGGAAGGGGGAAGGTGAAGAAATGGGTAATCTTTTGGAAAGTCCTATACATTAGTCCTAGACCAAAGCCCGGATGAGTGGAACATTGGAGTGGTTTGAGACTCATGAGTCCGATAAGTTGGTGACGTATTTCACATTATTATTATTTTCTTTCCATGTGCAACAAATGCCAAACTTCGTCATTGAAAATCACCCTTTGCATTTCTTGTTTAAGTCCGGGTATATTGGAATTGCCAATTCTCAATATATATTTGAAAGTTATAGTATAGAACATTTTCATATTGGTGCTATCTGGTAGAATGTGGTCAGGCTTTTATATCTGGTAGAATAATCAGTCAGGGTTATTTACCAAAGTGAGAATTGCCGGGAATTCCTAGTGAATTTGAACATTAAGGCCATAGTAAAAAAAACTGAAATCATAGCTGATTGGAAGAATTTTTTCAGTTCTGCTTCTTTCGCCTTCAATTTGAAATTCACTTTGAATTCCTAGCGATTCCTACTATAGGTGAATAACCCCGTATATATCATCCTAGTTAGTGTTAGACTCACCTTCAATTCTTCTTTGTGCAGTGCCTATTAGGGCAGAGACAGATTGAGCACAGCAAATGCATGTCAAGGTCAAGCCGTGAGGTTTCTGCATCTAGAATCAATACTCCATATGCGATGTTAGTTTTTAATGCTGCCTCACAACAAGAAATCAACACGAAATTGCATACTGTGTCATATTTTTCATTCACAGATAATTATCTTTTTCTCCGAATCATCACATTTTACACTTCATAAAGCAAGCGCACACATACCATGTTGTTCTGGAGAATTAATGTTTTTTTGAAAAGAGAGAGATACGAACACAGAGATCAAGCAAGAGTTACTAAGGCAATGCCACATGTTACTGCCCAGACTCATTTTGAAGCTCAAAAAAGTCACAGATCTAAAAGAAGCTAATGCACTACATTATCCTGGGATTTTGCAGTATTTTCCTGCCAACTCGGTCATTCAGTCGTTACTAAACTAATGAGAAAGCAGTTCTATGTGTCAGGGATATAAATGCAGGAAATGGACTATGCAAAATAATGTTTTCTGCTGACGCACATTTTTTTTTTGTTAATTTGAAAAGTTTTTATGTGTAATTAAAAAAGGGTAGCAGCATCTAACATTTCATTTTGTAAAAATAAATAAAAAAATTCTAGGGCTGCTAATCGAATTGCTTTACGAATTTTAGTGTTTGTTTGCTAGCTGTAAACTCTCACAATTAACGACAAAGAAATACCCGCTAACATTACTGTTTATGGCACATGTAGAGTATAAAGGGAGCTGATAACCACTACCTACTAACCGGTTTTCATGCCTGTCTCTAAACATTAATATCTGTTTCTATCCCTCAATATTTTAAAACCTGCCTCTGTCTGATGGAAAGACACAAAAATCAGGTTAACAACCAGGGGAGGGCTGCAAAAGGGGAAATGCCTGCCAATCACTAGGATAGCACCATACTAAACTTAATTCTGTAACTGAATTCTATAGTGTTCTACTAACAATTTAGGTAACCTGCAACCCCCCCTCCACTGTGTGCAGTAACAAAATAATTGTAACTTACCTTTACTTCCTTGGCGCACCGGTTTCCGCCCTGCTATTCCGCCTTGCTGGCAGAAATCATCCATTTTGATGATCTCAATCCAATGCTTCTCCATAGAAAGCTCTGCTGCAGTTTTCATGTCCCTCTGGTTCACTGAACTTTAACCATAGAGATGATCCCACAAAACACTCCTCCCAATAGCCCCTCTTCAGGCAATTGTGGAAAGAGTACCTGATGTTCTTCACACGGTGATATTGCCAAAACTACATACTGCATATTGGATATACTTCCATAACTGGGAACACAGTGGGCCAGAGGTTATCTTTCTCAGGAATAAATTCCATTTGCAGATATACATCAACCAGGGACTCCTTCTCCTTCCTAGTGTACCTTTCCTCTCTTTTTCTGCCTGTCAAGCAGAAAGGATCAGCCATCTCTTGCTCTCTATCCTGTGATATGGGACCAAGGCCCTACTTGGTCTGAACCTGCAATCTATGACTACTCTCCTCCTCCCCCATTCTCCACGCTCTGGGGTGTCCATCTCCTCCACATTACCCCTTTCTCTTTCCATCCTAATGCCTCTGTCCTGACTCCTGCCTGCAATCCCCCCTCTTCCAATCTTTCCTACTTAACTTTTCACAATTTTTACTACATTATGCACAGTGTCACCAAAAGGCTACTGCTAAAATGCAGACATATCAGTAGGAAGAGCTGTTAATACAGGTAGGAGGAAAACCTTGACGGGAGAGGTGGAAATCAATCTGATAATTTGTAGCTGCTAAAATCGCCTGGATTTTGTTAGCAACTACAAATTATAGGAGAGATTTACTGGCAACATTGGAAGCAAGCACACAGCTGGTCAAAATATGGGAACAAGCCCCCCTAAAGTTAGGGAGCACACAAAGTTTAAAAATTAAATAAAGCATGTAATATATCTTCCTGGTAGTGCTTAGTTTCATATTAGAAACTCAACTTTTAAAATGCAATCTATGTATAATACAAAAGTAATGATAACAAAAAAGCAAGGAATAAAGCAAGTTTTCTAAGACTAAAAATTGCCATACCAAGGACAATATTTGAATGCTATATATTCCACACATTTATTGATTGAAGAAAAAAACATTGAAGACTTGTTTTGACTGTACAAATGGTGTGTCTTTTATTTCTACAGCAATTCTGTGTTTCATGTTGAGCGCTCTGGGAGTGACTGCAGGAGCCCATCGTCTATGGAGCCATCGTTCATACAAAGCCAAATTACCTCTACGGATATTTTTGGCAATTTCAAACACAATGGCTTTCCAGGTAAAACCTTATGGTTCTCTAATTCTGATCTATGTCCGAACTGACATTTTTACCTTAGAACTACAAATATTAATGAGCAGATCAACCTTTCCGTATTTCAAATGGACAAACAAGGACGCTTTAATATTAGGGGTGTGAGTGGGGGTGTGGCCAGGGTCGGGCTCTTCTGAGAAATTTTTGGTAGTAACAACTTAAGCAACTAAAATGTAATTTAGAACATGAACAATGTGTCATATTTACACAGATCGATTTCTAAACACGTTTATTGTAGTTTAAAGACATTACTGTGAGTATTATTGCTGTGGAGCTCTGTTATATATTTAGACCAATCATCAATACAGAGCTCCTAGAAATAAGTAACATTACGATAAATAAAAAGGGACAGAGGGATTTGGGCCCAAAATAGGGACATTTGTGATGTATGGGGTCAGGCATTAGCGGTTTAACTTTCCTTACAGAGGTTAGAAATGTAACAACCATTAGCCTGCACATAAAAATGACTTGCACTGTCCGTCACGCCCTTTTAATCTTACTGTCTCAGATTTCTAGTGTCTGCTCAATGGATAGAGCACATGGCTGATTAGCAGATTTCCAAGCACTTTGTGGACCGTTTCAGTTCTGCTCAGAGCAGAGTTTTTCTGGGACTTGTAGTTCAGTTATCAGTTTTCCACTTATGAAAGCTGTCAGGTTAACTATAGCTTCAAGAAATGTGTCTTGTGCTTCCCTATGTACAACTGTGTTATTGCAGTAATGCCTTTAGAAAGCAGAGACATTGAGACTAGCAGGGTTATTCACTGAGAATTCAAAGTGAATTTCAAATTTAAGGTCTAAGTAGCCAAACTGGAAAAGTTACCTTTTTAGTGAATAACACTGTATAGCTCTGAAATGTTAAAAAAAATGAATTTAAAAAAAATAGTTCGTTAGGGAAGTGGGACAGATTCAATTGAATTATAATGCAGAATGTTGCAGCACCTTTATTTTTTAAACTATACAAACTCAGGCAGATACACATAATTATATAGGCCAAAGTCTAGACAATGCACAGAAATGATAATGGTGCCTGGTGTGTCTTTTTTAATGTGCATACAAAGCATCCTTATCATCTTGATCATAAATACAAATGTCATATTTGTAGCCAATTTGCTTTCACTTATAACTTATACAAACAACTTGGATAAACAAACCACAACCAATCACATGTTCTAAACTATCATTTACTCATTGTTCAGTAATGCTTGCATGAAAGCTAATAATCCATAACCATTAACTCCCCCTTGTGCCATCAGTCCATATTGAAAAAGGTAGACATACTGGTTTTCATTGCCATATTAACCATAAAGTGATCAAAGGCAGTCACCTAGGCCCCAGGTGTTAAAGCTTGAATCAATTCACTACAGGGGTAGGCAACCTTCAGCATTCCAGATCTTATGGACTCTATCTTCCATAATGTTCTCACAGCCATAATTCTGCCAATGCATCAGGGAAGATGTAGTCCACTAAATCTGGAGTGCCAAAAGTTGCTTACTCCTGTGCTATCGCTATACTAAGAGCAAAGAGTAGTCTGCCCAGGACCCTGTGAAATCTTAAACCCTTTTTGTTGGTTTTAATGTGTATCTATTGTGCATATGCGTTTGTGTATGTGGATGCCATTCAGCAGACAGCTTTGTATCTTAATTTAGTTAGCTGCCCTACAAAGATCAGAATCATTATTGAAAAAGATGGCGGATTTCATTTTTCTTTCCCTTTTTTCTCTCAAATATCCACTAGCTACTTTAGGAAATATTTGTTTGAGCAGTTAGCATGTCATTAAAAAAACATACAGCATAACAGCTATTATATCAGCAGTGTATGTAATCCAATCCACATCACCAGATCTCTAGTGTGTAGTAACATTGCTTCCATAATCTGTAGATAACTTCTGCTTAAGATATGGTTGCACTCAGGCTGATAACTCTGTTTGTGTTGTTTAGAATGACATTTATGAATGGGCACGAGATCATCGTGGCCACCACAAGTACTCTGAAACAGATGCAGATCCACATAACGCTGCTCGGGGTTTTTTCTTTTCCCACATTGGATGGCTCCTTCAAAGAAAACACCCAGATGTGATAGAAAAAGGAAAAAGGCTTGATTTAAGTGATCTTAGAGCTGATGGTGTGGTCATGTTCCAGAGAAGGTGAGTCTTCAAGACACAGTTTAGTGAAGATTAAACACTGTATGTAAATAATTTAAAGGGACACTAGTCACCTGAACAACTTTAGCTTAATGAAGCAGTTTTGGTGTATAGAACATGCCCCTGCAGCCTCACTGCTCAATCCTCTGCCATTTAGGAGTTAAATCCCTTTGTTTATGAACCCTAGTCACACCTCCCTGCATGTGACTTGCACAGCCTTCCATAAACACTTCCTGTAAAGAGAGCCATATTTAGGCTTTCTTTATTGCAAGTTCTGTTTAATTAAGATTTTCTTATCCCCTGCTATGTTAATAGATTGCTAGACCCTGCAAGAGCCTCCTGTATGTGATTAAAGTTCAATTTAGAGATTGAGATACAATTATTTAAGGTAAATTACATCTGTTTGAAAGTGAAACCAGGTTGTTTTTTTTCAAGCAGGCTCTGTCAATCATAACCAGGGGAGGTGTGGCTAGGGCTGCATAAACAGAAACAAAGTGATTTAACTCCTAAATGACAGTGAATTGAGCAGTGAAATTGCAGGGGAATGATCTATACACTAAAACTGCTTTATTTAGATAAAGTAATTTAGGTGACTATAGTGTTCCTTTAAATAAAAATGTGGGTAAATTCGTATATTGCTCAACTTAACTGTTGTTAGACAGAAGATGTGTTAATTTGTTCTCAAGGTTATGCTGGACCATGTGTTAAATATATCTGTAATACCATTATGCCACACATTTGTCATATTATTATTAAGGTTAATTTTGGGAAGGAATTAGTATGTTTTAAATACCATTTTAACCCCTTAAGGACCAAACTTCTGGAATAAAAGGGAATCATGACGTGTCAGACACGTCATGTGTCCTTAAGGGGTTAAATACCTTTTTTTTTCTACATTGATGAAGATACACATATACTCGTGACAATATGCTGTTTCTCCTTCTTATGGAAAAGGCAGGCTGTCATTGCTTTGCGCTATATAATGTATCCAGTATTTCTCTCACTCAGATTACTACAGAAAGTTCATGCTTTTCTTATTGGCTGTGTGGATACTATTACATCTTTCCAGCCAATAAGAAACTGAACACACGTATGTCCGCTCGAGCTTCTTTGTCCTGAAACTTGAAATTAGAGGTGTATAATGAATAAACAGCAGTATTACACTGATCAGCCACGACATTAAAACCACAGACAGGGGAAGTGAATAACATTGATTGAATCATAACAATTTAACCTGTCATGGGGTGGGATATGTTAGGCAGCAAGTGAACAAGGCTTAAATTTAATGTGTTGGAAGCAGCAAAAATGAGCAAACTAAAGCACTGAATAACTTGGGCCAAATAGTGATGGCTAGATGATTGGGTCAGAACATCTGCAAAATGGCAAGTTTTGGGTGTTCTTGGTTATCAGCAGTTAATACCTACCAAAAGTGGTGCAAGTAAAGACAATTGGTGAACCGACATCAGGCTCATGGGCTCCCAAGGCCCATTGATGTACATGAGGGGTAAAGGCTAGCCTGTCTGGTCTGATCACACAGAAGAGTTACTGTAGCTCAAATTGCTGAAAAAAAAACATAATGTTGGCCAAGATAGATATGTGTCAGAACACACAGTGTATCACAGTATGCTGCCCATGGGGCTGCAGAACGGTCAGAGTTTCTGTGAAGACCCTTGTCCACAGCCAAAAGCGCCTTTAATGGAGACGTGAGTGTCGGAACAGGACCATGCAATGGAAGAAGGACAAAGCAATGGAAGAAGTTTGCCTGCTTTGAGGAGTCATGTTTTCTATTAGATCAGGTGGATGGCCAGGTTCGTGTGCGTTCTTTGCCTAGTTAAGAAATGGCAGCAGAATGCACTATTTTAAGAAGGCAGCCTGGCAGAGGCAGTGTTATGCTCTAGGGAAGGTTCTGCTGGGAAATAGCCATTCATGTGGATGCTACTTTAGCCAATACTACATACCTACGGATTGTTGCAGAGTGCATGCACCCCTTCATGGCAGTAGTGTTCCCTGATGGCATGAGCACTGTTTTGGCAGTACGATGTGGACCTTCAAGATATTAGGCAGTTGGTTTTATTGTTGTGGCTTATCAGTGGATGTCTGTCTTAAAAGGGATACTCCAAAGAACTCCAGCTTGTTGCAATGCTTTGTAAATGAAGAGTGGGACCTCATTTTTTTTCTTCCATTTTGCAAAAAACTGTAGGTTTCAATAGACATTATCACTTTTATAAATTAATCTTGTTACACATGCGTTATGCTTAAGTTCACTGACAATTAGAGTGGATCACTTTGAGAAAGGCATCAGGCTGTGGTTTCCACTCTTTAAGTCAGTGAACTTAAATTGACACTCCAGGCACCAAAACAACTTAATCTAAATTAAATTGTTATGCTGCCTGGAGGCACTCTTACCTCAAGGGGTTAAATCTTTCTCGAACGGTTTAACCCCTAAGTTGCCTCCAGCGCCGGTCTCAGCTTTTCTCCTGGTGGCATCTGGCTTCAGAATTTTCACTTTCACAGGAAGCATAGAGTGCCGCCGGGCAGGATACTGCTGATTGGCATAGAGCACTCTCAGTCAATAAGTGATTACCCATTCACTAAACTGGGCTGTCATAATACACAGTGGTGATACTAAATTCATAATATACACTCTGTTAGTGTTGATTTTTCTAAATTTTGTACCAATAAATATTTGTTTGCATAACTATGGTGTGCTATGGCTTACTTTACACTATGTATTTGTTATCCTAATTAAGTAGTAGGATTACACAATTTATCACCCAGTATAAATTATCTGTGTTTAGCAGTAATCCCCCAACGTTGAGTGCTTCCTACATTAACCATTTCTGCTTTGTTTATTTTTGTACCAGACATTACAAGAAGTCCATCTTGGTGATGTGTTTCATTGTGCCCACTGTGATTCCTTGGTACTTTTGGGGTGAATCATTTTCGGTGGCCTTCTATGTCCCATGCCTGCTGCGCTATGCATTAGTCCTTAATGCGTCATGGCTTGTGAACAGTGCCGCTCACATGTTTGGAAACCGACCATATGATAAGAGCATCAATCCCAGGGAAAACACTCTAGTTGCAATTGGAGCCATAGGTACGTTTTTAGCATCAATAATGTTTGTATTTGAATGCAATGTGTTAACAATCCAGGTAAGAGATGTGGAGGCAGATTAAAGCAAGAGATTACATTCTTAGATTTTTGTTTTTCAAAATAGAAATAATAAAAAGTTTATAGCTCGTTATTGCTGTGTTCAAACGCATCATTGTAGCCAGCCACCTGTTGCTATAATAACAGATTTAAGTCTTTGCGGTGAGAATCTACCAGTTTTGCACTTAGAGTGGGAGTAAAATTTACTTATTTGAATTTGCTCTATGTGTTACAGTTTGGTTGGGTTGCAATAACGGACCACAATTTGCAAATAGTCCTACAGCTTCTCGGTAGGATTGAAATTTGATCTTTGACTGGACCACTGAGTGACATTCAAGTTTCTGCTCTTGAGCCAGTCGAATGTTGCTTGTGCCTTGTGCTGTGGATCGTTGCCATGTAGAAAGTTGAAAGGTTCTTCCAATTTCACCTGTTCTTGTAGACTGAAGACGATTTCCCCGCAGTATTGCCAACATGATGCTGCAACCACCATCATACTTCAGTGTAGGGATAGTGTTTTTTTAAGAATGGGTATTGTTTAATTTCTACACTTTTAGCAATTTGAATTGTGGGCAAAAATCTCTATAGTGGTCTCATCAGACCACAAAACCTTTTTCCAAAGCTTACATAAGTCATTCTCGTGCTTTTCGGGAAACTCCAACATGCATTCATATGGTTGGCTTTGAGTAACGGCTTATTTCTTGCCACCCTCCCATACAGGCCACGTTGATGCAGAGCTCTTGAAACTGTTGACTTCTTAAGTCTTCTCTTTGCTTGGTAGTTATTTGAGGTTCACCAATAGACAGTGTCTGGGTGGTGTGACGTGACCACCCCTTCTGTAATATTGATCCATCAGTCATAACTGGGATTTCCAAACACTTTGGTACTATTTCATACACTTTTTCTAACTAGTGTAGTTTGAATACTCTGTTTTTGCTTTAGAATGCTTTTTCTTCTTCATGTCTCAGCTTTCCTTCAGGTCTGTAGCCTGACCAATAATTAATTATTTTACAAAATGTGAATTTTATCCAGAGAAAAATAATTGTTAATTTAAAGCCTTACTGGTAGAGACCAATAGTTAGGTAATTCTATTGCGTTTTTTTTTTTTGTTTTTTTTTTAAACATGGAGCTTCCAAAGCAGAGGGGATTGTAGTTTTTTATTTTTCTTTAAAAATATTTTTTTCAACATATCAAATTGTATCACCTTAAAATCATTTATTTTTTTATTTAAAATTGTTTCAAATAAGTATCACACGAAAAAAAAGGTCACTTTAGACTGTTTTTCAGTATAATGTGCAAACAAAGTGTAGTGATTTTTTCTACAGTTTCATATTTCCTCTTATTACCAAATACCTAAATCACAAATTTCTTCTCCTTTTTGTAACTGACTGCTCGTTATGATTTTTTTTTACTTTTTTAATAATTGGAGCAGGACTCAAGAGAATAGATAAGTGTACAGAAGTGCCCTATTAGTGGTTGAAATTAGTAACCAAAGGAATCTTAGGAACTGCTGATCCAGAACATTATATATCAAACTATTTTTATGACTATAAAAACTGTTGAACCCTTGAGCTGCCAAGTTGTTCGAAACAAAATAGTGGAACCTTTGTGAAACCAGAAATTACCGTATATACTCGAGTATAAGCCGACCCGAATATAAGCCGAGGCCCCTAATTTTACCCCAAAAAACTGGGAAAACTTATTGACTCGAGTATAAGACTAGGGTGGGAAATGCAGCAGCTACTGGTAAATTTCTAAATAAAATTAGATCCTAAAAAAAATATATTAATTGAATATTTATTTACAGTGTGTGTATAATGAATGCAGTGTGTGTATAATGAATGCAGTGTGTGTGTATGAATGCAGTGTGTGTGTATGAGTGCAGCGTGTGTGTATGAGTGCAGCGTGTGTGTATGAGTGCAGCGTGTGTATGAGTGCAGCGTGTGTATGAGTGCAGTGTGTGTATGTGTGCAGTGTGTGTGTGTGTGTGCAGTGTGTGTGTGTATGAGTGTATGAGTGTGTATGTGTGCAGTGTGTGTGTATGAGTGCAGTGTGTGTGTGTATGAATGCAGTGTGTGTATGAATGCAGTGTGTGTATGAGTGCAGTGTGTGTGTATGTGTGCAGTGTGTGTGTGTGTGTATGTGTGCAGTGTGTGTGTGTGTATGTGTATGAGTGCAGTGTGTGTGTGCGTGTGTGTGTTGCAGTGGTGGGGGGGGTGGGCAATTTTATTTATTATTATTTTTTATTATTTTAATATATTTTTTTCATTATTATTTATTATAATTTTTTATTTAATTATTATTTTTATTTTCGTCCCCCCTCCCTGCTTGATACATGGCAGGGAGGGGGGCTCCTTCCCTGGTGGTCCAGTATTGGCAGTTCAGTGGGGGGGGGGGAAGAGGGGGCTGGCAGAGATCTTACTTACCTCTCCTGCAGCTCCTGTCAGCTCTCTCCTCCTCCGCGCGGTCTGTGCAGCTCCCTCTGTCAGCTCACACTGTAAGTCTCGCGAGAGCCGCGGCTCTCGCGAGATTTACACTGGGAGCTGACCGAGGTGCTGAACGGACGGCGCGGAGGAGGAGAGAGCTGACAGGAGCTGCAGGAGGGGTAAGTAAGATCTCTGCCAGCCTCCTCTCCCTCAGTCTGTATTATGGCAATGCAAATTGCCATAATACAGACTATTGACTCGAGTATAAGCGATAATACAAAAAAAATGTGCTGAAAAACTCGGCTTATACTCGAGTATATACGATAATACAAAAATCCTCAATAAAACCTCAGTCAAACAGAATAAGTAAAACAATAACAGATACATAAAAATGGTCAAACATCTTGCCTATTGGTCCAGAAATTTAACTGGATTTTTTAACTACTATTGCTTAGAGCCCTACCTAACACCTACCTTCTCTGACTTCAAGAATACAGACAAAGCATTGTGTCTCGTATTGGCTCTTTTTGTAAATTGTTTCTTTTCTAGGTAATCATAATCAAACGTAAGCTCATTGATACACAGCATTGGGAGGAAATATATTAAAATAATTACCTGGTATACTGGTAAATACCCAATGCTAGACCACATAAATTCTACAAGTTAATGTTACTGGTTCTCCTGTACTATTTAGTAACCGGTGAACCTTTTAGGTTTAGGTATCCTAGGTTTAGGATTGGATTGGATTGGATTTCTCTGAGAGATGATGGTCCCTAAACTACAGCATAGCATTTGTTGAAACTATCATATTCTTTTATCAAATACCTTTTACTGAGGTTCTGTGAAGCCTTCCACTAGTTTTCAAAGCTGTTTTTTTTTTTACTTCGACTGATTTATGTTGTGGTTCACAAGTAGAACATGCACAATTTAAGAGTGGATTAACTTATTACAGTAATGTAATACTGAAGTTATTCTTAATGAACCAACACTTTTTTTTATTCTTTTAGGTGAAGGTTTCCATAACTACCATCATACTTTCCCATATGACTACTCATCCAGCGAATTTGGAGTACGGTTAAACCTGACCACATGCTTTATAGACCTCATGTGCCTCTTGGGTTTGGCTACTAACTGCAAGAAGGTATCTAAAGAAGCCATCTTGGCTCGGAAAGTGCGCAGCGGTGATGGAAGCCATAGGAGTGGCTGAAATTTAAAAATGGAAGAAGAAAAAAAAGGAAGAAAAAGAGGAAATGTGCTAATAATTAACAAATTAAAAAAAACAACAACAACATAAAAACAAGTGGGAGGCTAAATATGATTACTTTAATATAATCCAACTCAGTGTTATTTTAATAGTGTGGTTAAAGTAATTATAACCCCACCCTTGGGTGTATCTTATAGTTTATTGCCTCTTTACCCTCCATTTGCCTTCCCATGTATGTCTTCTTCTGAAATGTTTTAACTTTTACTTGCCTTCTTTGTTTAGTTTGTATCCTTTGAATATTTTTAGTGTTCTTGTTTCTCTGTTGCCTTTTTTGTTCAGCCATTCATCTGTCAATTGCAGTTGATGCATATATTTCTGGTCTAAACTTGACCTAAACCTACTGTAAATCTCGTGTTAAAGGGACAGTAAGGCTTCGTCAGATGTGGCTCTTGTGTTAATGAATATAATGAGATAAGTTGAAATACGTATGTACGAATGATGGAATATGCTTGAATTGCCTTTTACTGCCTTGGTAAGCCCTAATTTTCAGAAACCAAATTTAAAAAGTGTGTTATATCCACAGCTGAGTTGTGATAGGCAAATGAGGCCTTTGAATATATTGAGAATACTTCAGAATACATTGAGGAAAAATGTAAAAACGTACCATGGGCAAAAAAAAAGAGAGCAGGCACATTCCATCATTTTTTACAACGCAGTTTGAATAATACCGTTTCCTCTCTTTTATATACGATCGAGTTCTTTTTAAGTGTTACTGTCCCTTTAATCACTTACCAAAACAGCATCTCTTTCTCTTGAGTTATTTCACTGACTGCTCTCAGGCGCTCTGCAAAAAAAGGAAAAAAAATTACCAATAAGCGAAACTTTTCAAGTGCCATTTTTAAACAGTTTTTACATAAGGAAAAAAAAAAGCTAAAGAGTTTTTGTATCCCATTTGATTTGATTTGCTCTTTCTTGTGCAAATAGAAAAGGCAGTAGGCAGTTTCTTTGACAGCTTTCATATGTTAGCTGTTTGTGCAACCAATGTTGGACTGAGGTTAGATGTAAATAAGTGAAGGAAGACATTTAAGAAAGAGTAAGCTGTTTTTGAAATACTGTGGCTGAATTCTTTTGGAGTTTTTGAGAATGCTTGTTCTTCTTTCTTTTTATTTTTTTTCCAACCAACATTTTTATTCCAAATTAAAACATTTGGATTCATTCTTTTTACCCTGTCTGTATCATAAGGGAATTCAGCAGTAGAGAGACTGTGTTTAATCTCTGAAATCGGTAGGATTATGTTGTGACTTCTTGGCAAAATTCTACCCATAAAGTCTTAATCCCATGTGTATGACCCCCTACAATGATACTGTGTCATTTCATAGAGCAGAAAGAGAGGGCTGCTAGCATAATGTAACAACATTGGCATATCCTATTTATTTCTTAGAACAGTGTTGTATAGATAGTTTTGTTTTGGAGTTGGCAATTTGCATAATTTTATTTTCAGGAAAAAATAATTTCAGAGGCCTTTCCAAGACCGATAAAGAGTGAAGTGTTTGTTAAATGCATTTTTAGCTTTTTTACCTTTGTTTAGGATGTTCGTAGGATTTAGATTTCTTTGAACAGTTGTTTGCGTAGATGAAGACGAGAGAATGGTTTGTTTGCAGTCTTAACTGGTATTAGTACTATTTAAATTTGCCATGGTTACCAATCAAATTTAGCACTTTCGACACCAGAGGTTTGAGTTATGATGCAAACGGCAGCTCAGTCCTTCTGCACCCAAAGAATGAATATCCACATGATAAATGAAGAGGTATTCTATTCTCCTTTACCAAAACTTATAAAACAGGTATATAGCACTTAATTACCCTGAAGCCTGTTTTTATTTATATTTTGCCGCCCCCTCCCCCTTATAAATCTCTCAACATCATCAATTGTTTTCTTATTGAATAGCGGTTTTGGTACATCGTTTTTCAAGTGCCTGCATTTCCTTTCTAGTTCATATAAGCAGACTGAAAATATTGCAGTGTTTTGCCCAGTAAAATTTCAAGTACACCCATTT
Source organism: Pelobates fuscus (assembly GCF_036172605.1). Taxonomy (NCBI): domain Eukaryota; kingdom Metazoa; phylum Chordata; class Amphibia; order Anura; family Pelobatidae; genus Pelobates; species Pelobates fuscus. The sequence continues at coordinate 83,303,979 of NC_086326.1, read as the reverse complement.
GTAAAGTCCAAGCAGGTTATATTACAAAGAGCATCTAAACTATTATCTACATGCATGTTAATTATGTGTCATGAGATATGTCACAGCACAGTGCATCCTGGCTAAAATTGGTGTATGGTAAACTGAGATTTAAAGGATCACTTTAGGGTCAGTCCCCCCCCCCCCCCCCCCCCCCACACTTATAAAAGTTTAAAACTCACCTTATTTCCAGCACCGCTCTGGTCCCGCTTTGTGACATCATCAAAATAGACGATTTTTAGCCAATCTAATGCTTTCCCACAGGGAAAGCATTGGATTGGCTAAAATTGGCGCGGGGCCAAACGCCATTTTGGCCAGTCAGGACCTCCTCCTAGAGATGCATTGAATCAGTGTATCTCTACAAGGAATATTCAGCGTCTCCATGCAGAGCGTGGGGACGCTGAATGGCAGGGCTGCTTACTGTGCAGCCCTGAGCCAGGAAGCCCCTCCAGTGGCCATCTAAGGAGTGGCCACTTGGAGGTGTCCCTAGGGGCAATGTCAACACTGCCTTTTCTCAGGCAGTGTTTACATGAAAATGCCTGAAGGGAGCTATTATACTCACCAGAACAACTACATTAAGCTGTAGTTGTTCTGGTGACTATAGTGTCCCTTTAACAATAGATATTTGAAAATACAGTTCCTCTTAGACTATGCCTGGTATATTTAGTTTTAAAAACAATTAAGCTATAGATAGAAGAGAGGGTTTCTGCTCAATAGTGTTATGTTGTTCCCCATTTTTGGAGATAACTCAGTTCTATTCAGTAAGCAACCAAAACCAATATCTAGTGATGAGTTGAACTTTTCGCAATAATGAGAAAAGGAACATAGAATACAGACTATAATACAGTATAAGAATTATACAGTAAATAGTCATTACAGATTTCAGATTAGTTCATCAACCAAAATATTTTAAATCTAGGATTTAAATATTTGTTATGATTTATGCCTGTTTTTGAAGAAATAGTTCAGTCTTAACCCCTCAAGGACACATGATGGTAATTTTCCGTCATGCTTGTTTTTCACATAAGGACACATTATGGAAAATGTCCATCATGCAGTGTTTAACCGCCAAGGACTGCTTTCCTGCTGGTAACTGGGAACCACAAGTATTATTTGATTCCTGGGTCTCCCCTCGTTTTTAGTGGCCTAGACTTTCTGATGAGCTGCATGCAGTGCTGAATATCCGTGATTTTTATTATATTGGTGCATAACAAGTTTACAAAATAAATAGCTAAATTACAACGTATGTCTACATAAATGCAAAAATAAAACAATATGATAAAATTTGAAAGAAACTGTTGCTAAAGTGACTGAATAATAATGCTCAAAATATACCATTGACCGTAAAATAGCTGCATAAAAAGTGTCAAATTATGTAAGCATATAGCCTGTTATATAAAGTCTGTCTGCTTTATATAAACATACTTTTGTGCGACAATTTAGTTTTCTCTGTTTGCTATTAAGCTTCTAAGACAAACATACCAAATTCTAAAAATCGAAACATTGAAATGTTATATTTTGACTAGTAACTACCAAAAATAAACCAAAATCCTATACATATTATATACTTTTTTAAATTCAGGACAACTAAATAATTTAATTTTGAATTACTTTTCTTAAGCTGCACTAATTGTGCATATGTTATTATTGTCAAAATTGTTTATTTTTTCATTATTTTTACATTTTTTGAGGGTATTTTCTTTTAATAGTAAATGAGATTTTATATATGCATATGTCACATCAAATTAAAGCCCCTTTTGTCCTTTAAAAAAAAACACAAAAAAACAGTATACAATATGGGTAGGTGCAATAAATAAGAAAGATGAAAATTGCGATTAAACACAGACAGAAAAAAAAATTGCTTGTGTCCTTAGTGCAAGACAAGCTTTTAAAGCTGTGTCCTTGAGGGGTTAATGGCTACTGAACTATTGTTACCCATTGTGAAAGCAAGCCCTTTATCCTTAGATAGCAAGACAGTTGACCACCTGCTTCAAATTTCCAATTTGTGCGCATGTATATGACAGTCAAATGGTAAATTATATAACTGTCTTTACTTCGTTATAGTTAAGTCTAGAAGTTATAACATTGAACCTTTGTGCAATAAGTTCTTCGGATATGCTTAGTTTCATGCTACGGTGCTCGTTTTCATTTTTTCTGTAGATTGATTGACAATTAAGCTTGGAAATCAAAAGGAAACAAACAGCATTGTATGTTTCCAATTGTAGAATGCATTCCTTATCCCATTGTTTTAAGAAACACTTCTCGCTTTATGTTCCTCATACCAGAATGTAAAAGATATGGATGCAGTTAGGTATTTATATACAAAGATCTGGTCATATATATGGGCAAATATATCTCTGTGTAGAAAATGCTAGGTGGCTAGTAAAAAAAAAAAAATTGTAGTTTCAAACAACTGCATGAAAGCTTCTGATAGCATAAATAACATACTGTAATGTAGATACTGTACATTAGATGTTAACTAAATACTGAATGAGCACAGTGTTGGCATTACGTTTGGCTGACTGAGAAATAAAAGTATATATAGGTATGTATCAATAAATCAATACTGGAACACTCAGATCGTGGTTAATTACCCACAGGATTGATTGAAATGTCGATACTTTCACTGTCCTCATGTTAAAATTGTGCAGTTTTAGAAAAAAAACAGTGAGTGCCCCAGTTTCGATGTATTTGTCAAGGAGGTTTATACTAGCTATTTCATATTTTTCTCAAATTAATTAGTCAGAAAATTAGTATGCAAGCTATAATTAGAACTTTAGAAAACGTACTATAAATTAGAAACATTTTCAAGAACATGCCCTTATATGATATAAAGGTATATTTGTGTGTACACACATAAGTACAACACAATATTTGAACCAATACACTTAAACACAAAACACTTACAGAATTAAAGTCCGTAAAATATAATACTCTAAACTGGAAACATTTTCCCCCAGGATCTACAGAATATAACTAAACCTGTTGTAATATACGTAAACAAACACACGCACACACGCACAAATATATAGAATATTTCAACTGAAGCACTTAGACTTTAAAGCACTTATTAGACTTTAATGGATATTTAGCACTTATCGAATTTAAATTAATATAATTAATTCAATTAACTAACTTTAATATTAAATTACTTAGCATACTTCAGTCCATAATCTACACATATATAAATGCAGCAAGGTTCACCAAATTAGGAATTTTTGGACAGTTAACCATGAAACGTTATGCAGGCTCCATTCGTAGTTGTGTAGGGTAAGGAACAACAAAAATGAACGGAGATCTAAATATGTATGGTGAGTTCTGTAGTATTATTACAGTGTGAACTAGTTTGACATGGATTGCGTTTATACTGTTCTTAGGATTAGATTCCAGACTAATGATATGCTAACTTTCAATGGCCTTAAAGGACACTCATGTCCTTGATAGGATAATGTATGTTGTTTCACCGGTTTTCTATTGAAAACTAGAATAAAGTGGGAATATAGTAAGTAGTGGAGGGTGGGGAGAGGGGAGTAAGTTTGAGTAGAATTGTGAGGATAATGTGTGTGGGGGGGTGATGATAATATGAGGTATGTACATTTTCATTGGTGGTGGAGCGGAGATTGTTTGTATGCTTTTAGAATAGCAAAATTATACAAAGGCTTTACGCATGTAGATCTCTGAAACTCTGTGGTCAAAACACTGCTTTTTCACAGTACTGTGTTGTATTTTGCAATTTTTTTTAAATTAAATTAAGCATGAAAACAAAACTATCGGTTTCTTTTCTATAAAAGATCATTTTCTAACGTACTGTTTTGCAAATATAAGCATGTTTTATCCGCTTAAGATTCTTAATATTTTACTGGTTGTGTTCCTCCGCACTCATACAAATTCTGCTGCAAGTGTCACTGCAGGTGCAAAGAAACACTGGAGAAACTGCTCATATGAGATTCCATACTTTACACAGCCAATAGTCTGTCAGAGTGGTGGGAAGCGTTTACACAGTTATATGACTGAAAGTTAACATGTGTTCTTTGATGCAAGAGCACACCTCCCAACATTGAAGGTATAAATGAAGGATAGAGATAAGGCATACCAGTAGTGATTGGGCCAGTGACATTATATACATCACTGACGTTGTAGGAGGTGGTGCTCCCATCAAAAAAATGGGCCAATTTAGCCCAAAAAGGGAGCTAAGTGCACATGTGCCTAATGATATGCTTTTTGGGGACTTTTCCCCCAAAAAGCACATCATTAGGTACACTTGCACTTTGCAACAAATCCAGGATAGTGGAAAAGGACCCCAAGTCTGGGATTGTGCATCCAATTTCTTGACTCTTAGGAGGTATGCTGTAAAATACTTGTTTTAAGCTACATTTGCCCTTTTGCGATGAGCCCAGTTATGTCAGCAAGGTAAAATAGTTTTGTGTTTTATTGTTATACTGCTTGGCATGTATATATATTCAGATATACAAAGATATACCTGCTAAGCAATATGAGTTCTGATGCAAGACTTGCATCACACAGTTAGAGGACGAATGTTTACTGTAAGGTAAGATAGGTTAATCTCTCAATACAGAGAATGCTTTATGGCAAATGAGGTGATAAATTCTGCGGTCACATCCAAGGGTAACACTTTCAATATCTCTTAAACAATTTAGTAGTTTAGCTTGATGGATATCATATTTTATGTATATGTATTTGCATCTGCAAAATAACTACAAATATACTAATTACGATGCCTGGATTACAGCAGAGTTAATATATACTTACCTGGTGCTGTCTCCTGCTGGTACTGCCATATTCGATATTCCGCACCTGACGCTTTATCCCCCCTGAGTCAGTGCCAGTGCTGTACTCTCACACATGCTTGGGAGTACAATGCTGAGGTCAATGGAGGATCCATAGATAGGGTTTTGTGTTTTATCAAGACTTGTCAACTTTCAATGAAATTCCAACAGTCTTTACTCAAATATTTTTCGAGGATAGCAAACCTGTCTTAAGAGAGAAAAATGTGATGCTCCAAAACAAACTGTAAAGGTTTTGCAAATTCCACAAATTTATAAACTTTGACTAAGTAGCAATGGTCTATATGAATACACAGACACAGCATACGCATTTGTATATCACGACTATAGAGCTTATTGCCCTTTCTATGGTAGGAACAGGAGCCTCAATGCTCTTTAAAAATTACTCTAGTAAGCTCCAATGCTCTAAAGATAGCTCGTTCCAACTTTTCACAGTTTAGTAAATACAAATATACATTTTTTCCAGTATGTTTGCATATCTCTGCTCCTAATATACAGTAGATTGGGTGGTAGTCTTTAACATTGGCTAAAAGAAGAGAAAGAGATAAGAGAATATGATTTTCGAAACAAGGCACGGTGTTGCCTATCACGTTCTTCCTGCTAAAAAGTAATTTTATACAGAAGTTAAAGAATAAAGTTTGGAAGTTGATGTCCATTACAACCAGTAAAACCAAAAATAACTCTGTCATCATTGGCATTCTAGATCCTAGTTGATGGATATTTAATACTCATCGTTGTCCTAGCAACAAATTAAATATTAGAATAAAATTGAGTGTGATAACTGTATCTGTTGGTAAGCTACAATAGAAGTGTGTAATAAAGATGCTAAAATAATTTTGCTTTATTTTTTTCCTGATATTTATATATATATATATACTGAGCTATTAATAATCTAAATGTAGGAGTGAAAAGAAAGTCTATAGTTCTTTAGTGTTTAATTAAATGGTATTTAATCTATCAATGAATATGGAGCTTGAGTTATGCAAAACCACTAGACTGTTTAATATTGCTTGCATAGAAAAGGCGATTTAATAATTAAAGGAATATTGAATCCAAATTGTTTGCCTTTGTGACCTTTGCAAGATCAAACACAGTCTCTCCAATTATTCCTGTCATAGTTTGTATTGATCAGTCCATTTGTAACCCCTATTAATTCACGGTGAGAGTTCAAAAAGTTAAAAAATAAAAAAAATTAGGAAACAAAATTAAAATGATCAATAAGCTAAACCCAGGCACACATGAGGGTACAAAAATGCACATGTTCAAATATAATTTAGATTTGTACATTGCTCTGCTCTACATATACAGTCACATTCAAACTAGCTCAGCTGAAGTTATTGAGAAAATAAGCAGATTTCAGCTTTATTATAATGAGAAAATAAACTCTGGGCACACATAAACGGGTGTAGGTTAGAATATACTCTGGATTAAAGTCTATTTTATTCTTGAGTTAAGTTAACCTTTAATGTCCACTTGAAGTAATGCATAGGAAGACACGCAAATATTGTGGTTAGAATTCACCTATTTAACTTATTAAACAATATACATTATAACTAAGCCTGCTATATTCAAAATACAACTCCTGGCTCCTTTAGAAGGAATCTATCATTACAAAATAAAAATCTTGTTTTCAACTCTAAATGCATGGTAGTATGTTATAGTTTAATGAAAATTAAACCTCTAGGTTTCTTCTTTTAAAATGTTTATTGATCTAGAATATTTGCATGTAAAACTTATTTTGTCTGTAATTAGTTCATCAACCTCTTGCACCATGACATCATCTCACTTTACATGATTTTACCTATATTCTTTGATCAGTGCAATGCATGGGTAACTATCCAACCTACGACCCACTAGAACAAAGCGTCTCGCATTTTCAATTATTGTTAGTGAGTTATCTGTCCTGAGGATACATCATTGTCCATATTGTGAACATTTAACAAATGTTAAAGGAACACTACAGGCACCATAACAAGGTCCTACAAATAAAGTTGTTATGGTTCCAGGAGGACCTTGGCACTGGCTTACATTTTAGAGGTAAACCAACAAACGGTTTAACCCAAAAGCTAGATCGCTCTGCCTCCTCCAACATCCACTTGCTGAAAAGTTTTTGAAAGGAAGCCTAGCACTGTCGCGGGCAGGGTCTCTGCTGATTGGCCTAGATCAGTTGATTTTCTTAGGCAATCAGTAGCTCCCAGTTCATAAAAAAACGTACATACACGTATGTTTCTCAAACAGTTTTGTGAATAATGAGCTGCGAGTGTCAGCGATTCTAGCCCTTCATTGCTACTGTTCCCGGAGGGTTAGTTTTTTTTTCTCTAGCATGTTTGACTATATATACAACCATGGATCCATATAATATATGTATACTTTTATTCAAATAACTAATAATATGGAGTAGTGTATAAATGCTTAGTTAATTATTATTTTTTCCTTGGAAAACACTCTATTTGTGCACTTACTGAACAAAGAGGTTCACTAGCGAACTAACTGTTATTTATTGCATAGCAGGTTATAGACCTGTGGACCACAAATCGTCTGCTTGCTGTACACCTGACAGTTAAGCCTGGTGTTAATTTATTGTTATTCAGCAATGAGCCCCATCTTTTTAGAACTGCAATTCCCACAATGTTTGCCAGAATTTAGCTATCCATGTTTTATAGTCTCTTATAGTGCATTGAACTAATAATATCCATTCACTCAAGTGAGCAATGACAGAGTTCTCTTTACTTTTAAAATACAGGCAATTGAAAACCATCAGCTAAGAGGTAGCATATTTTGTAAAGTTTGTATATGATTAAGTTAAGTTAAATGTGTGCTGTTATGTGAAATGTGAAAAAAAAAAAAAAGAAATGTTTTCATTTGCATTACTGTATCGTGTTCCGTGTTCTGAAATAAATTTTGAAAATAATTTGGTTTGTTGTCATGTTGTATTGATATTGATAATTCTAGAGCACTGTTAATGAATGATACGTGCAATAAAATACAATTTCCATTGTGATTGAGATTAAAGGTCAAACTTTCACATCAACACTATTATTTAATATAATAATCCTTTTATCAAGTATCAATTATTCAAGTATTCAAAAAAATAGATTCTTTGTTAAATTAAATATATGTAAAAAATAATAAAACAATTCATCCCTACCTTTGGTATATGACAGGATTTATGCACCTTGGGACGGACAGTGTTTGAAAACCAACAGTCTCTATGGTCTTCCCTGCTTCACTCCCTGCCAAGAACAAAGGAAGACCGTAGAGACGATATTGAGGTTTTCAATCACTGTCTGACCCAAGGTGCATGTAGTTGGTTGGAGGTTCCTGTCATATACTAAAGGTAGATAAGAGGTTTTCTAATATTTTCATATACTTAATTTAACAAATAATCTATTTCCTTTCAAATCTTGATGAAAAGATCATTATATTAAAAATAGTGTTGATATGACTGTTGTCCTTTATGACAGATATATTGATTGATAGATTAATAGTCTGTGGTTTATGTTTTATTGATAGGCTCACTTGAAGAGATTTGGGGATTCCATAAACAATAACAATCAACAAGGCCTCTGCTAAAAAAAAAAAAAAAAAACCTGTACTACAGGGAAATAACTAAACAAGCTTCACATGAAATAGAGTATGAGCTATGACCAACAGTTATTACGCAAACATCCAATGTCACCATACAAACGAGAGATCACGTAAAAAAGAATGCTGTAGGTGTGACAGTACACGCTCTTTCATAAGTAAGATTTGCTTTTCTATTGGCAAGAATCAGCATGAGAAAAGAATTACTCTTCAACCAGAATACCTCTCTTTAGCTGCAGATCATGGACCGTGTTACTAAGTCTGTTCCTCCAGTATATCAGAGTGTCGAATCAGATTACCACTTTCCCCTTCATCCTAGGATCACACAGGGAGGCTAGACTCGGTTATGGGTAATTAACTCTTTGTTCACAAAGATGGGCATTGAGTAGATCTTTCAGATTCATGACCACAGCTGCTACACTGGTGGGGAGTGTGCCACCAGGAACTGATTCCCTATTTTCCAGGAATGCATCCATCTTGTTTGTGAGGTGGGTAACCAAGGTGATAATCTGTCCCAAACTTACATTACTACGGCCTAAGCTTTAAAATAGCTGCCATATTATTGTTCAATCCTCATGGATCAGTGGGAAGTCAATGCCAATGGAGTGGTGGGAAGCTAGATTATGAATTGCCCTCTGCTGTTCCAAACCTATTTGCTACATGTGGAGTTCCATTGCATGCTGACATCCTGTTGTAGGAAACCCTCTTATCTCTTATTCCTGACTCAAAAATTGGCTGCCCTCACACAGTGAAAGTTCCCGGCAATCCTTTTGCAACACACAAGTATGTTTGTTGGTTTCCTGAATTGCACCCTTCACTACAAGATGTAGGGTGTGTGCCGAACAGCACACACCTACAAAAGGAATCTTCTTGCAAAGAGACCACTTGTCTGATTTCCTGCAATATGTCTGCTGAAGTGCACCATGGACTGCCACCAGTGTGCTGTCAAAGAGAGGGAGGCAGTCCTCATGGCCGAGGAATTTCTTCTGGAACATAATGCAACATTGATGATGGTGGGTTTGTCTGTCTCTGTTATTCAGCAAAAATAGGAGTTTGTATGGCACAATAGGCTGGTGATACGTGAATTTACTACTACGATCTTATTGGGTTTGACTTTATAAAATTAAAGTGCACTGCACAGTGCTTGCACACACACACTGGACTAAACACACTCGGCAAAAAAAAGATTTTATTTCTCCAAACACTTAAAAAAAAACAAAAAAAACTTTAAAACTGGAAATTGTAGATTCCAAGTTGGTGTTAAGTGGCAGTGGCTAGCAGTGTGACCATGCACTAACCGTAAACAACAGTGTCACTGTAGGATGAATGAGGCAGGTTATCTCTACTAGTCAAGGTTTGTGTGAGTGCCAATGTTGGAGTAACTATATAAGAGAAAGTTTTTTTTTCTTTTTTTGACTGAACAACATACTCCCTGAAAAGGGATTTCCTTTCTACAAACAATTAACAAAAAAAAAAAAAAAAAAAAGCTTTTAACAACTAACTGGTGATTACAAGTGGGTGTTAAGTATTAGAGGCTAGTAGTGTGACACTTGTCTAGACATAAACAATAGTGTCACATTAGGATAAATGAAGGACACTTCCCCTTCCATTCAAAGTTTTTGTGAATGCCAACATAAAAGTAGCTAGGCAAGAGGAACTTTTATTTCTTCTTTTTACTGAACACATTCCCTCAAGAAAGGATTTTCTTTTGGTATCAATTAACAAAAAAAAACCTTTAGCAACTGTATATTGGTAAACAAGTCTCACGCTAGGATCAATGTCAATCTCTTATCTTCAACTCAATGTTATTTAAAGTGCCCCTGGCAGTAACTAGCTAGATTCAGCAACAAGCTAAACCTAGTCTCACTCTAGAATAAACAACCCAAGCTAGCTCCTACTCCCACACATGCATAGCAAGGGTAATATACACTGTATCACTGCTGGTCCGTCAGCTCTAGTAGCTGCAGTCAAAGTGTCTGGGAATATCCTGCTGAAAGTATATATTTTACTGTTACTTCTATTGTGCCTTTATTGGTCAGTTGTTACTTGATCTGTGAATAAAAACAACAATTAGTAGCTGTCCCATAACCACCAATCATCTTTTGTGTTCCACCTATTGATTGGATAGCAGACGCAGCCCACATGTTGGGTATCCCTCTTGTCCATCATGGCAAACTAAGCTGCTTATTTAATACAACATATAGAAAATGCATTGTTTACAACAAAAAGCCTGCAAGGACATGGTATAGACACCAGAACAACTACATGAAGCTGTAATTGTTCTTGTTACTATAGTGTCCCTTTAATATTGTTGTGAAATATGCTTTTCAAAAAAATCTGTTTAATAAAAATAATTTGAAAAGATTCAATCTATGTAAAGCAGGAGTAAACAAGTGCAACCATAAGATCTAAGATCTAATATAGCTACATCGGGATTAAACAATGCATCAACTCCTTTAAATTGTACCAAACAAAGATGAAACTTGTAAATTCATGCAGAATATCGTCAAGAAAGTGATGAAGAATGGCAGCAGTGTACCTTCAAAAGAAAAATCAGATAAAAGTACTCATGCTTTTTATTGGACAAATAATAAAAGTAGTTAAAAGCCTGTAAATGGAAACACTGTGATGTGATGTTCTAGGAATGTATCCTTATGTATGCCAGTATAAAAAGCTTGATAAAAGCTTTATGCCAAAACGTTATGGGCAGATTTTGGTACATTTGTCTCTGTTTCCAATATTGGCTCTTAGCATATTTTAAAAGTATCTAGTTACCCGTTTTGTTTTTTGTTCTTGTGTTTTTTATATAGCCATTTGTGTCACTGTTGGAATTGTGTTTTTTAGTAAGCTATATGAATAAAATTGTATTTTTATAATTGGTGTGCATCCTTTATATAATGCTATACTATCTCATGTAGGCATTTGGGAAGTGCTTTCTAGTGCTTCAGCCTGGCTTGATGTTTTTGTTTTGTGTGCTCTCCACTAATTTGTCTATAGTGCTGTCAGTGTATCCTGCCACACAGATTTAGTGGTGTGCCTCTGAAGTCTTCCTGTCTGTGAATCTGTGCTCTGCGGTTGTAATTCCGGTACTATATGGGTTGATTGTATTCAAGTGATAAATGGTAATGTGACTGATCATATTAATGTGGATATCGATGGACTCAAGCCTCTTTGTGGGTAAATTTTGACCCTTGCTAGTAAATTGTTGTTTTTTAATCTGCTAATTCATTGGCTGACATATATTTCTATTGCTAACATTATTTTATTTTAAGCTTCTTATTTACCTCCACCCAAAAAAAATTAAAAAAAAACAACCAAGCTCTTCTCCATTCCATTCCCTTTTTTTCTGGTCCCTGAATTGCAATGTTTGATGATATTGACATTTTTCATTGATGCACATTCTCAATGATACGACTGACAAATGTGAATGCCAGTAAAACTGCATTTGGAATGGCCTTATGCAGAGTGATTCTCCTGAACTTTCACGGAATAAGCTGCAGAGTTGAGCCTCCTTTTGCGATCTGACTTGACAGCAGAGTGCTCACGGCCAAGTTCAGGTCAAGTGCCCATCAAATGACCCAAGTTTCAAGTAACCAACTCAATAGTTAGTTATAAATTACCGAATAGAGCCCTGTAGATTAATTGTGGGATTGATATAATAAGCAATAGCCGCAAATGACTTCTTCTATTATTCTAGCTCAAGCATGTCAAACTTGCGGCCATGGGCTGCATGCGGCCCACAATGACTATATTTGCAACCCACCTGCTCTGGGGATGCATTGTGCTGTGGCTGTGACCAGCCACCAGACAGGAAAGATCGCATGCTCCAACGGCCGCAAGAGCGCTAAGCATTAGTCCACGCTGGCCACCTGATATGCGCATACAGCATGTGAAGTCATACCCGGCGGCGGCGCTACAGTATGCAGAGTGTCTGGCTGCAGAGAAGGCCAGCCACTCCCACTTCCCTCCTGCTCGCAGTGCCAGGGGAGCGTCTGGCCTGCTTGAGTTGAGAAGAGCAGGGCTGGAACTGGAGGATGGGCGGCTCATCTAAAGGTAGGGGAAGAGGGGCAGTGTATTCATTTGGGGGAGGGAGGGGGTAGTGTATTAATTTTGGGGATGGAGGGGGCAGTGTGTTAAATTGGGGGGAGGGCAGTGTATTAAATTGGAGTGGAGTGAGGGGGGGGGGGGTGGCAGCAGAGGCGGCTTTATGAGGCCTTAGGTGAAACCCAAACAGTGGCAGAGTGGCAGAGTTGACAGGATTAGAGGCATTAATGTGACAGGATAAGTGTGGCAGGTTGGGGGGAGAGTGTGACAGAATGAGAGAAGGTGAGTGTGACAGAATTAGGGGAGTTAATTTGACAGGGCGAGTGTGGCAGAGTGAGGGCAGGTGAGTTTAGAGGGGGTGATATTAACAGGATTAGGAGTGGTTAATGTGAGTGTGGATGCATGAAGAGGCTGACAGTGTGGGGGTAATGACAGTGTAGGGAGGGGTGACAATGTGTGGGGAGGTGATGTGTGTGTGTGGGAGAGGGGTGATCCTGTGTGAGAGGGGTGATACTGTGTCTGTGTTGGGGTGATTCTGTATGGTGGGGGGTTGAATCTTTATGGGAGGGGGTGATACTGTAATGGAGGGGAGTGATACTGTATAGGAGGAGGGTAATATTGTGTGGGATAATGGGGCGATATTGTGAGAGAGGGGGGTGACAGTGTAGAGGTGATGACAGTGTGGGGAGGTGACAGTGTGAGGGGTTGCTAACAGTGTGTCTAGAGAGGCTACCAGTGTGTGGGAGTATGGTGACATGACATAGTTGTGGGTGACAGTGTGTGGGGGGCATGACAGCATGTGTGTGTGAGGGGGTAACAGTGTGTATGAGGGAGGGTGACTGTGTGTTAGGGGGTTGAATGTGTGTGTGGAGGGGATACTGTGTGTGGGACGGGGTGACTGTGTGTGTGTGAAAGGGGTGATCCTGCGTGTGAGCGGGGTCATTGTGTATGGGAGGAGGGTGATACTGTGTGTGTGGGGGGTGACACTGTGTGTGTGTGTGGGGGGGTGATACTGTATAGGAGGAGGGTGATATTGTGTGGGATAGTGGGCCGATATTGTGAGAGAGGGGGGTGACAGTGTAGAGGTGATGACAGTGTGGGGAGGTGACAGTGTGAGGGGATGCTAACAGTGTATCTAGAGAGGCTACCAGTGTGTGGGAGTATGGTGACATGACATAGTTGTGGGTGACAGTGTGTGGGGGGCATGACAGTATGTGTGTGAGGGGGTAACAGTGTGTATGAGGGAGGGTGACACTGTGTGTGAGGGGGTTGAATCTGTGTGTGGAGGGGATACTGTGTGAGGGTCGGGGGTGACTGTGTGTGTGAAAGGGGTGATCCTGCGTGTGAGCGGGTCATTGTGTATGGGAGGGGGGTGATTCTGTGTGTGTGTGTGTGGGGGGGGTGACACTGTGTATGTGTTTGGGGATGATTCTGTATAGGAGGAGGGTGATACTGTGAGGGAAGAGGTTGATACTGTGTGGGACAGTGGGAAGATACTGTGAGAGAGGGGGTGATAGTGTGAGGGATGGGAGTGATAGTGTGTGGGAGGGCAGTGATGGTGTGAGGAAGGTGGGTGATGGCTTGAGGGAGAGGGGTGATGGCTTGAGGGAGAGGGATGATGATGTGAGGGATTGGGGGTAATAATGTGTGGGAGGAGGGGTGATGGTGAGAGGGAGGGGTGGTGATGGTGTGAGGGAGGAGGCGTGATAGTGAGAGGGAGGGGTGATGGTGAGTGGGAGGGGTGGTGATGGTGTGAGGGAAGGAGGGGTGATGGTGAGAGGGAGGGGGGTGATGATGTGAGGGAGGGTGATGGTGAGAGGGGTGATGGTGTGAAGGAGGAGGGGGTAATAATGTGTGGGAGGTGGGTGATGGTGTGAAGAGAGGGGGTAATAATGTTTGGGAGGTGGGTGATGGTGTGAAGAGAGGGGGTAATAATGTGTGGGAGGTGGGTTGATGGTGTGAGTGAGGCTGGTTAATAATGTGTGGGAGCTGGGTGATGGTGTGAGGGAGGGGGGTGATGGTGTGAGAAAGGGGGGTAATAATGTGTGAGGGAGGGGGGAGACTAAATACTGTATTAAATTCCCTGGTAGTCCAGTGTCGGCTCCCAGTGTCGGCATGCGCAAGAGTACAACACTTATGTCTACAGGGAATCATGTGAGGTTGAAGGCTCCCTGGAGGTCCGTCTGTCCGGGAGGAGAGCGCCCATGGCCAATATGAAGAGTTGCAGACCATGTATCTCGCGAGACCCAGTCAGAGCGTTGCTGTGGTAACCTGCGGCAACGATCTGATTGGCCAGATCTCATGAGACAAATTGTCTGCAGCTCTGCACATTGCGGAGCTGCAGATCATTGGCCACGGGCGCTCTCCACCCAAGCAGATGACACAGAGGGTCCTCACACCCGGCAGCAAACTAAGCAAGCCGCCAGGCCCCCTCCTGGTGTCGGGACCTGACACAGTCTGCCCTAAGGCGGTTTAGGTGGCCGCAAAGCCCTAGGCAGTCTAATTAGAGAGCCGCCTCTGGAGGCAGTGTATTAGATTAAGGGGCAGTGTATTACAGTGGCGGGAGGGGGGCAGTGTATTGGATTTGGGGGCAGGGTATTAGATGGGGCAGTGCATTAGATGGAGGGTAGTGTATTAGAATGCAGGGAGGGGCAGTCAATGTATTAGTCGGGATGTGCACATAAACTTAATTAAATCTTGTTTATTTTTCCCATGTTAGCTTTTAAGTTTGACATGCTTGCTCTAGCTGTTCCATGTACTCTTATGACCCCAGTCTGCCATGAGTCAGATCAAGTAATTGCAGTCTTTTTATTAGTATCTTCCCTCCCATAACACAACCAATGAGCAAACTGAACTGTTAAGAGGGAATGTTTATTTTAACTTGGAGGCACACACAGCATGACTTTATTCTGTGACTATCATGTGTTCTACAAAACTATTTATGAGTAAATACATTTAGGCACAAAAACTAGTATTTGCTGGGATTTTGTTGTAAACTACTCTTAAAGGACCACAAACTCATTTTCCTGGCACTATAGGGTCTTTAGGTCCGCTCTCCTCCCCTCCCCCCCACCCTCAGGGTCCCACGTCCGCTGGCCTGAAGGGGGCTAAAGGGGTTAAACACTTACCTTTCTCCTGTGCAGGGCTCCTTCGGCGCTGGGGAACTCTCTTCCCTCTGCCGACGTCAGTGCCGAATGCGCATGCGCAGCAAGAGCCGTGAGCGCATTTAAATAGTCTATTCTCAATGCTTTCCTATGAATGTCAGCGTCTTCTCACTGTGATTTTCACAGTGAGAATCACGGAAGTGCCTCTAGCTGCTGTCAGAGAGACAGCCACTAGAGGCTGGATTAACCCTCAGTGTCTTTGAAATCGGTTGTTTACAGCTGCAGGGTTAACACTTGATGGACCTGGCACCCAGACCACTTCATTAAGCTGGGTGCCTATAGTTGTCCTTTAAGTGAATATAGGTTATACGTGGATAAAAAGGCTGACTCAATGAATGTGCTGCTCGAACAGGGCTTGCTGTTCATAAAACAACACCAGACACTTGAGTAGAGTGCCATTTAAATGCTAGTTGTACCTCTATCCCAAAATGCTCTTTCTATGATGTTTTAAGGAAATGGAAGAATAAAATGTAAGAAACTTCCATCAAGAATGTGCAAAAACGTAACTGCTTTCACACTTTATTTACCATATAGGCCACGCCTGCCCAACCTGTGGCTCCCCAGATGTTGCTGAACTACAACTCCCATGATTCTTTCAGTGAAACAGATAGCCAGGGAATCATGGGAGTTGTAGTTCAACACCTGGGGGTTGCACAGGGCCGGCGCCACCTGTAAGGCGACCTAGGCAGCCGCCTAGGGCGCAACTTACCAGGGGGCGCCGGATCCCTGTCCCC
This sequence comes from Pelobates fuscus, assembly GCF_036172605.1. NCBI lineage: Eukaryota > Metazoa > Chordata > Amphibia > Anura > Pelobatidae > Pelobates > Pelobates fuscus. Next base: position 83,287,629 of record NC_086326.1, on the reverse strand, counting down.
GCTGCGCCTCCTCATGCTGCGCCGCCTGAGCGCTTTAGCAAGCCCCAGGCGGCGCAGCACTGCTGCATGGAGGGCGGCCGGGTTTATGACCGGCAGGAGGGAAGCGCAGAGCGCTCCCTCCTGCCGGTCTCTCCATGTAGAGTGGCCGGGCGGCGCGGAACGCGGGACAGGAACCTTTGTTTCCTGTCATTCCGCCGGCGGCCGGGTACAGGAAACAAAGGTTCCTGTCCCGCGTTCCGCGCCGCCCGGCCACGCTACATGGGCAGGAGGGGAGGGTAAGGACCACTAAGGGGGGGGGGGGTTTAAGGACCACTAAGGGGGGGGGGGGGGTTTAAGGACCACTAAGGGAGGGGGTTAAGGACCACTAAGGGGGAGGGGGGGTTTAAGGACCACTAAGGGGGAGGGGGGGTTTAAGGACCACTAAGGGGGAGGGGGGGGGGTTTAAGGACCACTAAGGGGGGGAGGGGGGTTTAAGGACCACTAAGGGAGGGGGGGGTATAAGGACCACTAAGGGAAGGGGGGGGGGAAATAAGGACCACTAAGGGAGGGAGGGTGTATAAGGACCACTAAGGGAGGGGGGGGGTATAAGGACCACTAAGGGGGGTATAAGGACCACTAAGGGAGGGGGGGTATAAGGACCACTAAGGGAGGGGGGGTATAAGGACCACTAAGTGGGGGGGGGGGGGTATAAGGACCACTAGGGGAGGGGGGTATAAGGACCACTAGGGGAGGGGGGGTATAAGGACCACTAGGGGAGGGGGGTATAAGGACCACTAGGGGAGGGGGGGTATAAGGACCACTAGGGGAGGGGGGTATAAGGACCCCTAAGGGGGGGGTTAAGGACCACTAAGGGAGGGATGGGGGGGGTATAAGGACCACTATGGGATGGGGGGGTATAAGGACCACTATGGGATGGGGGGGTATAAGGACCACTAGGGGAGGGGGGATAAGGACCACTAGGGGAGGGGGGATAAGGACCACTAGGGGAGGGGGGGATAAGGACCACTAGGGGAGGGGGGATAAGGACCACTATGGGAGGTTGGGGGGATAAGGACCACTATGGGAGGTTGGGGGGGATAAGGACCACTAGGGGAGGGGGGATAAGGACCACTAAGGGGGGTAAGGACCACCAAAGGGGGGTAAGGAGGGAGGACTACTAAGGAGAGGGGAGGAGGGTGATTACCACTAAGGGGGTGGGGGGAGTACGGGAAGGTCTACTAAGGGGTTTTGGAGAGGGAGGACCACTAAGGGGTTTGGGAGAGGGAGGACCACTAAAGGGGGAGGGGGGAGTGAGAAGACCACCAAGGGGGACTGCAGAGGGACAGGGGGCCAAGGGAGAGCACTAAGTGACAGAAGGGGAGAACACGGAGGGACAGAAGGGAAGGGGAAATCAATAATTGAGGGGAGAGCACTATGAATTTTTTTTTTAAAAAGAAAGCTGTTCCCATCTCAGTCCCTATCCTATCCACAAACCCTCTCTTTTACACTACACACATACACAATGCATCCCCCACACACACACACAGAAACATACAATGCATTCCTACTCACACACAGACACACCCGAAACACACAATTCATCCCTTACGTTCTCTTACATAATTAATGCACCCCTTACAGACACACACTGCATTCAATTACATACACAGAAACAAACCTTGCACCCCTTACACACACACACACCCAGAAACATACAATGCATTCCTTACACGCAAACACACACTACATCCCCTATAAACACACTACATCCCTTACACAAATTGCACACATAAAACATCCCCAACTCATGGATGGGCCATGTAGGTGGATTTATGGGTGGGCATTGTAGGCGTATGCCCCCTGGGGGCCCAGACCTTGAGCTGTGTAAGGGGCCCTAAAAAAATGGAGCTGCTTCCTGTTCGTTAATTGTTGTGAGCACTGTTAAAAACAGTCTCCAGAGAGCCGCTTCTACACCAGACCTGTGGAGCCAGACTGAGCCCATCATCAGCCTCTTGTCCTCATCTGGTGGTAAGTAGGCAATCCAATATATTATTAGTGGCACTAATCTCTAATTTACCTCACATTAAATGGATACTATAGTCACCAGAAGCACTACAGCATAATGTAGTGGTTCTGGTGTCTATAGCCTGTGCCTGTAGGCTTTTTAATGTAAACACACTGTCTTTTCAGATAAGACACATTGTGAAGACTGGCGTTGGCCCATATGGCAGAGCATATGGGCGGGGCATTGTGATGTCACATGGTGGGCTGGACATATGGGGGGGCGGCAAAATTTTTTTTGCCTAGGGCGGCAAAAATCCTTGCACCGGCCCTGGGGTTGCAGGTTGGACAGACCTGATCTAGGCAGTGAGCAAGGAATCAACATACCTCTCAGTAGTCCCAGATTTGGCATGAAAGTCCCAGTTTCTGTCCTGTTGCCCCTAAAGTGCAGGAAGCCAGGGAAATGTCTGCAGATTGTTCAGATTGTGTTGAATTGTTTTTATTATGTTTACATATGTTAATCGTACATACAGCATATACAAACTTTTACTGCATCATTGCCTACCCAGAGGCTCTGCTTGTATAATCAAGGTAGTAGAAAATGCGCCTACGCAGAGGCTAGCTTTTAGTAATAATCCACATTTTCATAGTGTTGCATACGGTATCCGCGTATTGGCTCGGTTATTTGCAACATTGGCCTATGTCAGTACGTACTATGGTTGACTCTTATATAGTTATATGTGGGTATGTTTGTGGTGTTTGGGGGGTCTGTGGTGTTGAGAGTATGTGTCCTCGGGATCCCTATGATTAGGCATTTGGTCCAGTGGGTTTGATCCCTTTCGAGTACTCCTGTCGGGTGTAATATAGCATTCCGAGGTGTCAATGTCATCAGCGTCATTAATTGTTGTGGTTTACCCGGGCTGTCTGAG